>NC_057810.1:550919843-551666551 GCF_018294505.1 Triticum aestivum | reverse complement strand
CCGGCCAACCCAGCGCTGCCCCGCCGGCCGCGCCCTCCGGTGGCCGCTGGCCGCTCCTCTCGGCCGGTCTCCCGCGCCTCCCAACCGGAGCCGCCGCCGCGCCGACACCGCGCCCCTCCCGTCGCCCTTCTCCATCGGTCGCCGCCGCGCCTGGCCCGCGTCGTCGTCGCCGGAGCTCGGCCGGATCGGGCGAGATCCGGCCGGATCCGCCCCGTTCTGCCCCGAAGCTCCCCTTCCCCGGCCATCTTCGAGTTCTCCGCGAGCTCTCCGGCGAGATCCGCCGCGGTTGACTTTTTCCCCGAGGTCCAAATTCTGCCAAGTCCCCAGATTCTGTAATTTTTCATGCCATGTTCATGCCATCGTAACTCTTCATCTGTAGCTCCGTTTTCAGTGCCGTGTTAATATGTCAAATTGTTCGCCTCAACGAAGTACATCATTTCGTTTCCATTGCATCATATTCATTTGAGGTCATCTAGATTGCCTGAATCATCGTTGTAAGAGTGGCTTCATGATCTTTTCTGCTGTCTGTTATCAGAATGAGCTATTTTGTCATTTTTTGCTATGATTGATGTGTGCATCCTATGAGGTTGATGTCTTCATGTGTTTTGAACTATGCTATGTCTTCCTTACAGAGGTGCTTAACATGTATTTTTGTGATCAATGTGGTGACTAGCACAAGCATGCAAACTAGGCATCGTGATGTTGCTGTTTTAGTTCCTGCTCTGCTGTAATTTTGATGCCATGTAAACTTGTTGCTACAGAGAGATCCATGCATATTTGAGATACTTCAGTAAGGTGTTTTGAACATGTGGTTATTGTCTATCCATTCATGGCCTTGTTGGCAATTATGGAGTAGTCTAGCATGTCATTTGAGTGCTCTACTTTTGCTTCAAAATGTTTCCTGGCAGATTGTTTACATGTTATTCAATTTGGCCGAGCTTGCTATAGTTGATCCTTGCATGCTATGGACTTGTTCTTGACTTGGTTTGTTTCAAAAACATGTCTTCTTGATGATGCTATGCTTATCTTGTCATGCAATGACTTGTGGTGAGTGTATCGAGCTTGTTAAGTAGGGTTCATGATGTTGCTGTTTTGCTAGGCTGAATCTGTTATTTCGTGATGCTATATAAACATGTTGCTACTAATCATTCTATGCATAATCTGGAGATGTTCTATAAACATGTTTTGATCTACATGTCATCCTCTATCCATCCATGCCCCTGGTTGCATTTATAGCTTGCTGTAGCTTGTTCATATCTTGCTCCAAATTTGCTTCATAATGTTGCTGTCAGCCTGTTTACATTAAGTTCACTTGTTCCCATGTGTTTTGTTAGTGTTCCATGCACCCTATGACCTTGCTATTGCCATGCTTAGCTTCACAAACATGCCTTCTTACTGTTGGGTGCCTTGCCATTCCATGTAATGATCTGTAGTGAGTTGCACAAGCTCATCTACATGCCTTCATAATTATGTTCCTGCCATGTATGAATCTGTAATAATAACTTGCTATGTTTACGTGGGTGCCATCATATTTTCTGTTCCTTTTTGGCTCATGGTCAGTAAGGGACTTTTGATCTATGCTTTGAGTAGAATCATGCCATGCCTTTGTTTGCCATTATAAGTTCCTGTAAGATGTTGTTTGGTAGCTCTAAACATTGCATCGTGATGTTATTTTCTGCAAAGTCTGAGATTGTTATAACTTGCAATCTTACCATGTGTGTTTGAGCATGTTCTAGTGATGTCTAGAGATAGCTCAGTGTTCATGTTTTGTTATGCTTTACCTGTACATCATGCTCATGTCTTTTGTTTTCATGTTGAGATGTTGTAGCTTATTGTTTTGATGCTTGCAATATGCCTAGTTGCTGTTTTGGACAGCTTGTCCTTTAAACTTGTTTCATGTGCATGTGTTGAACCGTTGCTCCGTTTTGAGTGTGCTCTATATGAAACTTACTTAGAATTGCATGTAGTTTCATATTATCATGTTGCATCCATGTTTTGAGGTGTTTGCTTGATGTTTGAGTGCATTTTGCATCAATGCCATGTTTAACTTGTTTTGCTCATATCTTCTAGACCGTAGCTCCGAACTAAATGAACTTTATATGTAACTTGACTAGAATCTCGTGTAGATCATCTTTGTGCATCTTAACTTGCTGTTTAACAACTTGAACATAAGGTTTATTCAGATCTGGTCCAACTTAGAAATATGCATATGAGGACTTACCGGAATTGTTATATGTTGTTCCCGGCCTCATTTAAACTTGTCTTGATGTGTTGCTCTTGTTTGCCTCATCTCTTGCCATGAGTAGCTTCATGTAGCTTTGTCATGCATCATGCTCTGTTGTGCATCATGTCATGTTCATGTGTGGTGTGTTTACCTTGTTGCGTGCTTCTTCTTGTTAGTTCCTATTTCGTTGCGATCGTGAGGATTCGTTCGTCTACGCTTGGTTCGTCTTCGTCCGTTCGTCTTCTTCATGGACTCGTTCTTCTTCCTTGCGGGATTTCAGGCAATATGACCGCTACGCTGGATCTCACTACTATCATTGCCATGCTAGTTGCTTCGTTCTATCGCTATGCTGCGTTACCTATTATCTGTTATCGAGCCATCCCATGTTGCCATGAACCTCTAACCTTTGACACCTTTCCTATGCAAACCGTTGTTTGGCTATGTTACCGCTTTGCTCAGCCCCTCTTATAGCGTTGCTAGTTGCAGGTGAAGTTGAAGATTTCTCCATGGTGGACAGGATTTTTGGTCGGGATATCACAATATCTCTTATATTATTAATGCATCTATATACTTGGTAAAGGGTGGAAGACTCGGCCTTTTGCCTAGTGTTTTGCTCCACTCTTGCCGCCCTAGTTTCCGTCATACCGGTGTTATGTTCCCGGATTTTGTGTTCCTCACGCGCTCGGGTGATTTATGGGACCCCCTTGACAGTTCGCTTTGAATAAAACTCCTCCAGCAAGGCCCAACCTTGGTTTTACCATTTGCCTCACCACCACCTACCCCTTTCCCTTGGGTCGGCCAACCCGAGGGTCATCTTTATTTTAGCCCCCCCCCCCCGGCCAGTGCTTGTCTAAGTGTTGGTCCGAACCGAGCAATGTCCGGCGCCCCCTGGGCAACCAGGCTCTATGCCAACCCGACGTCTTGCTCATCCGGTGTGCCCTGAGAACGAGATATGTGCAGCTCCTATCGGGATTTGTCGGCGCATCGGGCGGCTTTGCTGGTCTTGTTTTACCATTGTCGAAATGTCTTGTAAACCGGGATTCCGAGTCTGATCGGGTCTTCCTGGGAGAAGGTCTATTCCTTCATTGATCGCGAGAGCCTGTCATGGGCTAAGTTGGGACACCCCTGCAGGGTATAATCTTTCGAAAGCCGTGCCTGCGGTTATAGGCAGATGGGAATTTGTTAATGTCCGGTTGTAGATAACTTAACACCAGATCCGAATTAAAACACATCAACCGTGTGTGTAGCCGTGATGGTCTCTTTTCGGCGGAGTCCGGGAAGTGAACACGGTTTTGGGTTGTGTTTGACGTAAGTAGGAGTTCAGGATCACTTCTTGATCATTACTAGTTGACGACCGTTCTGCTTGCTCTCTTCTCGCTCTTATTTGCGTATGTTAGCCACCATATATGCTTAGTCGCTGCTGCAGCCTCACCACTTTACACCTTCCTTTCCCTTTAAGCTTTGCTAGTCTTGATACCCATGCTAATGGGATTGCTGAGTCCTCGTGGCTCACAGATTACTACAACAACAGTTGCAGGTACAGGTTTTGCGATGATCATGACGCGAGAGCGATGCTTGCTTGCGTTGAGTTCTTCTTCTGCTTCTTCGATCAGGGGATAGGTTCCAGGTCGGCAGCCTGGGCTAGCAGGGTGGATGTCGTTTGAGTTTCTGTTTGTGTTTCATCCATAGTCGGATGATGCTCTGATGTATTGTGATGTTGTATTCGTGTGGCATTGTATGCCTCTTGTATGTATCCCCATCTATTATGTAATGTTGATGTAATGATATCCACCTTGCAAAAGCATTTCAATATGCGGGTCTATCCTTGGTGGGACCTTCGAGTTCCTTTTGGATAGGGTCGCATATTGGGCATGACAAGTTGGTATCAGAGCCTCGACCGACCCTAGGAGCCCCCTTGATTGATCGTGTAGTTTGGCCGTTGTTGAGTCTAGAAGAAAACTGTTTTCAGAATCTAGTTATATCAGAGAGTAGGAATTCTTTTTACTCCTCTATCCCTTCGTCGCTCTGGTAAGGAATCTTGACGTAGGTGTTTTGAATTACTCCTCTTCCCCTTCAAATTTTCTTTAGGATCACGCAGTGGGTTTTTCCGGTCGTTGCTCCTCAGCTCTTTTCATCCGGTGCATTTTTCGTCAAGTCGACTCGAGCCTCTTCATCATTGAGTTCAATTCTCAGTCCGCTCTCGACGAAGTTGTTTCTCTACCCTCAGTTGTCTTATTTTCCCACCCGCCCTCCCTGTTCTTCTTCTCGGAACCGGAGTCTGTAATCGAGTGTCCATCCTATTCGTGCGAAGTCCTTGCCTTCTTTCCTCAATGATTTCAACTGGTGTTTTTCTCTTCAAGATATTCGTCGATTTCCCCTTCCAAGATGTCTTTGTTTTCCCACCCTCCCACCCTTTTCTTCCCGGAGTCTGACTCTCTCTCGACCATTAATTTCACTCGTGCAGAGTATCTTCAGTCTTTCCTCAGTTATTTCAACCGGTGAATTCTCGTCTCGGTCGTCAATCTTCATCTCTTTTCTTCTCCGGTGGATTCAATTCAAGTATTCGGTGTTGATCATATTATTTTCCTCGGCTTAAGTGTTTTCCCTGCTCGTTCGCCTCTCGCCAGCTTATCCTTACGGAGTGCTCAAGACATCTCAGGAGATTCGTCAGTGTTCCAATTAATTCGAGGTTGTCACCTCATTCAAATATTTTAATTGTTCCGGTGCTTCATCTATTTGTTCAACATCCTTTCCAATGGTGTTTTATCTTTAGTGGGCCCTAGCCCATAGGTCTTTTTCCAGGATCTTACCTGACTCTTCTAATTCCCCCGGAGTTATTCTAATTTCTTCTCAAGTGTGACGTAAGTATGATTTTCATCAGTCACATGCCTTTTCCAAGATCAATTTCAAACTCTTTTCGTTGTTGGCTCAACCTCTCTGCTTGTCATTTCTCTCGGAGTATCTCAGTATTTTGGTGATGTTTCTCGTCGTCATTTGAAGATCGAAGAAGAGTTTTCATATCATCCTCTCGAATTATTTCAGTTTATCAGATATTCTTTCTTATCCATCCGGAGTTTGTCAGAAGTTCTTTTCCCGTTTCTTTTCACCAGAGGCCATCATTCCAGTTCCGTTATCTAATTATCCCAATCGTTTGTTCAAGTATTCTTTAGTCAGCTCGTTATCTCTTCGTTTTGTTGCATCTAAATCCCCTCGAGCTTATTGGTTCTTCTAATTCTTCCCGGTGATTCAGTGTCTTTCATCAGTCATTTCCAAATTCTTACGATGGTCGTTCAAGATTCTTTTTCCTTGATTATCATTTCAATCCATTTGTTCTTTCCAATCCTACCGGTGGTTCATGAAGACCTTCTCAAGTTTGCGACCTGTCACTTCTCAATCCTTTTCAAGAAGAATAAGTAGTATGTGAAATCCATTGCTTGTCATCAATTTAATTTGATGAAGGATAAGCATGTAATAAATCTTATTCTTATTTCATCCAAGTGAGTAATCCGTTTCTTCGGAGTTTGTTCTTGATGAATAAATTCTAGTTCCAAGTGTTTTCATCTTTTCTTTCCCGGAGTTCAAATTTCCTCGGTCACCTCGTCGGAACCTCCATCTAAATCATCGCAAGTCTCATCTTATTCTTTCTTCCTTCATTGTAATTCATCATCCTTTTGTTACCGGAGTTCTTCATGGTGGTTCTTCATGATTTAATTCTTTCTACAAGAGTTCATCAAGTATCATTCCATCCTCTCTAGTTCATGTTCTATTCTTTCCATTTTCAACCGGAGTGCTGCCTAAATTCTTTCAATCTTATTCGTTTCTTTTCTCATTCTAACCACTCCGGTTAGAACGAGTGGTTTCATAGTCTATCTGATTCCGTGAGCTTTCGATTCTCGTCATTCTTGTCGTTCCTATCTTCTTCTCGAGTGCTCTCGATTCTTTGCTTCTTCTCTTCAGTTCTTGCTTCACCTCATCCTATTTTCCTTCCGTCTCCGTCCTAAGATCTCAGGACGAGATCTCTTGTTAGTGGAGGAGTGTTGTAACGCCCCGGATCCGATGCGCCAGGTGTCCACCAGTTATTCACCGTCATTGCCATGTCATTTGCTTGCGTGTTTCATTTTATCATGTCATCATGTGCATTGCATTGCATACGTGTTCGTCTCATGCATCCGAGCATTTTCCCCGTTGTCCGTTTTGCAATCCGGCGCTCCTATGTCCTCCGGCGTCCCCCTTTTGTCTCTCGTTGTGAGCGGGTGTTAAACGTTCTCGGAATGGCCCGAGGCTTGCCAAGCGGCCTTGGTATAGCACTGGTAGACCGCCTGTCAAGTTTCGTGTCATTTGGAGGTCGTTTGGTACTCCAACGGTTAACCGGGTAACCGTAAAGCCTCCTTCTCTTGGCAGCCCAACACCCCCTCCAAAGTGGCCCAAAACCCATCTAACTCCCCTCCATGCTCTCGGTCGTTCGATCACGATCGCGTGGCCGAAAACCGCTCCTCATTTGGACTCTCCTAGCTCCCTCTACCTATAAAATTAGCCCCCTCCCCTGAAATCTCGGGCAAACCCTAACCCTCTCCCTCCTCGCACGCCGGACACGTCCGCGCCGCCGCCGGACATGTCCGCACCGCCCCGCCCATCCAATCCCTCCGTGCCACGTGGCCCGCCGCCGTCCCACCGCGCCGCGGCCCGCCCGAGCCCATCCGGGGCCCACGCGGCACGCGCGCCGCCGCCGCCGCCCTAGCGCGCCCCTCCACCCGGCCGCCGCCTCCCGCGTCGCCGCTCCCCGCCGCCGCCGGCCGCCGCCGTCGCGGGCGCGCCGCCCCGCTCCCCGCCGCCCGGCCGCGCCTCCCCGGCCAACCCAGCGCTGCCCCGCCGCCGCGCCCTCCGGTGTCCGTTGCCGCTCCTCCCGGCCGGTCTCCCGCGCCTCCCGGCCGGAGCCGCCGCCGCGCCGGACCCCGCGCCCGGTCCCGTCGCCCTTCTCCATCGGTCGCCGCCGCGCCCGGCCCCGCGTCGTCGTCGCCGGAGCTCGGCCGGATCTGGCGAGATCCGGCCGGATCCGCCCCGTTCTGCCCCGTAGCTCCCTTCCCCGGCCATCTTCGAGTTCTCCGGCGAGCTCTCCGGCGAGATCCGCCGCGGTTGACTTTTTCCCCGAGGTCCAAATTCTGCCAAGTCCCCAGATTCTGTAATTTTTATGCCATGTTCATGCCATCATAACTCTGCATCCGTAGCTCCGTTTCATGCGTCTAATATGTCAAATTGTTCGTCTCAACAAGTACATCATTTCGTTCCATTGCATCATATTCATTTGAGGTCATCTAGATGCCTGAATCATCGTTGTAAGAGTGCTTCATGATCTTTTCTGCTGTCTGTTATCAGAATGAGCTCTTTTGTCATTTTTGCTATGATTGATGTGTGCATCCTATGAGGTTGATGTCTTCATGTGTTTTGAACTATGCTATGTCTTCCTTACAGAGGTGCTTAACATGTATTTTTGTGATCAATGTGGTGACTAGCACAAGCATGCAAACTAGGCATCGTGATGTTGATGTTTTAGTTCCTACTCTGCTGTAATTTTGATGCCATGTAAACTTGTTGCTACAGAGAGATCCATGCATATTTGGAGATACTTCAGTAAGTGTGTTTTGAACATATGGTTATTGTCTATCCATTCATGGCCTTGTTGGCAATTATGGAGTAGTCTAGCATGTCATTTGAGTGCTCTACTTTTGCTTCAAAATGTTTCCTGGCAGATTGTTTACATGTTATTCAATTTGGCCGAGCTTGCTATAGTTGATCCTTGCATGCTATGGACTTGTTCTTGACTTGGTTTGTTTCAAAAACATGTCTTATTGATGATGCTATGCTCATCTTGTCATGCAATGACTTGTGGTGAGTGTATCGAGCTTGTTAAGTAGGGTTCATGATGTTGCTGTTTTGCTAGGCTGAATCTGTTATTTCTTGATGCTATATAAACATGTTGCTACTAATCATTCTATGCATAATCTGGAGATGTTCTATAAACATGTTTTGATCTACATGTCATCCTCTATCCATCCATGCCCCTGGTTGCATTTATAGCTTGCTGTAGCTTGTTCATATCTTGCTCCAAATTTGCTTCATAATGTTGCTGTCAGCCTGTTTACATTAAGTTCACTTGTTCCCATGTGTTTTGTTAGTGTTCCATGCACCCTATGACCTTGCTATTGCCATGCTTAGCTTCACAAACATGCCTTCTTACTGTTGGGTGCCTTGCCATTCCATGTAATGATCTGTAGTGAGTTGCACAAGCTCATCTACATGCCTTCATAATTATGTTCCTGCCATGTATGAATCTGTAATAATAACTTGCTATGTTTACGTGGGTGCCATCATATTTTCTGTTCCTTTTTGGCTTCATGGTCAGTAAGGGACTTTTGATCTATGCTTTGAGTAGAATCATGCCATGCCTTTGTTTGCCATTATAAGTTCCTGTAATATGTTGTTTGGTAGCTCTAAACATTGCATCGTGATGTTATTTTCTGCAAAGTCTGAGATTGTTATAACTTGCAATCTTACCATGTGTGTTTGAGCATGTTCTAGTGATGTCTAGAGATAGCTCAGTGTTCATGTTTTGTTATGCTTTACCTGTACATCATGCTCATGTCTTTTGTTTTCATGTTGAGATGTTGTAGCTTATTGTTTTGATGCTTGCAATATGCCTAGTTGCTGTTTTGGACAGCTTGTCCTTTAAACTTGTTTCATGTGCATGTGTTGAACCGTTGCTCCGTTTTGAGTGTGCTCTATATGAAACTTACTTAGAATTGCATGTAGTTTCATATTATCATGTTGCATCCATGTTTTGAGGTGTTTGCTTGATGTTTGAGTGCATTTTGCATCAATGCCATGTTTAACTTGTTTTGCTCATATCTTCTAGACCGTAGCTCCAAACTAAATGAACTTTATATGTAACTTGACTAGAATATCGTGTAGATCATCTTTGTGCATCTTAACTTGCTGTTTAACAACTTGAACATAAGGTTTATTCAGATCTGGACCAACTTCGAAATATGCATATGAGGACTTACCGGAATTGTTATATGTTGTTCCCGGCCTCATTTAAACTTGTCTTGATGTGTTGCTCTTGTTTGCATCATCTCTTGCCATGAGTAGCTTCATGTAGCTTTGTCATGCATCATGCTCTGTTGTGCATCATGTCATGTTCATGTGTGGTGTGTTTACCTTGTTGCGTGCTTCTTCTTGTTAGTTCCTGTTTCGTTGCGATCGTGAGGATTCGTTCGTCTACGCTTGGTTCGTCTTCGTCCGTTCGTCTTCTTCCTGGACTCGTTCTTCTTCCTTGTGGGATTTCAGGCAAGATGACCGCTACCCTGGATCTCGCTACTATCATTGCCATGCTAGTTGCTTCGTTCTATTGCTATGCTGCGTTACCTATTACCTGTTAGCGAGCCATCCCATGTTGCCATGAACCTCTAACCTTTGACACCTTTCCTATGCAAACCGTTGTTTGGCTATGTTACCGCTTTGCTCAGCCCCTCTTATAGCGTTGCTAGTTGCAGGTGAAGTTGAAGATTTCTCCATGGTGGACAGGATTTTTGGTTGGATTATCACAATATCTCTTATATTATTAATGCATCTATATACTTGGTAAAGGGTGGAAGACTCGGCCTTTTGCCGAGTGTTTTGTTCCACTCTTGCCGCCCTAGTTTCCGTCATACTGGTGTTATGTTCCCGGATTTTGCGTTCCTTACGCGGTCGGGTGATTTATGGGACCCCCTTGACAGTTCGCTTTGAATAAAACTCCTCCAGCAAGGCCCAACCTTGGTTTTACCATTTGCCTCACCACCACCTACCCCTTTCCCTTGGGTTGGCCAACCCGAGGGTCATCTTTATTTTAGCCCCCCCCCCCCCCGGGCCAGTGCTTGTCTAAGTGTTGGTCTGAACCGAGCGATGTCCGGCGCCCCCTGGGCAACCAGGGTCTATGCCAACCCGACGTCTTGCTCTTCCGGTGTGCCCTGAGAACGAGATATGTGCAGCTCCTATCGGGATTTGTCGGCGCATCGGGTGGCTTTGCTGGTCTTGTTTTACCATTGTCGAAATGTCTTATAAACCGGGATTCCGAGTCTGATCGGGTCTTCCTGGGAGAAGGTCTATTACTTCGTTGATCGCGAGAGCTTGTCATGGGCTAAGTTGGGACACCCCTGCAGGGTATAATCTTTCGAAAGCCGTGCCTGCGGTTATAGGCAGATGGGAATTTGTTAATGTCCGGTTGTAGATAACTTGACACCAGATCCGAATTAAAACACATCAACCGTGTGTGTAGCCGTGATGGTCTCTTTTCGGCGGAGTCCGGGAAGTGAACACGGTTTTGGGTTATGTTTGACGTAAGTAGGAGTTCAGGATCACTTCTTGATCATTACTAGTTGACGACCGTTCCGCTTGCTCTCTTCTCGCTCTTATTTGCGTATGTTAGCCACCATATATGCTTAGTCGCTGCTGCAGCCTCACCACTTTACCCCTTCCTTTCCCTTTAAGCTTTGCTAGTCTTGATACCCATGGTAATGGGATTGCTTAGTGCTCGTGGCTCACAGATTACTACAACAACAGTTGCAGGTACAGGTTTTGCGATGATGATGACGCGAGAGCGATGCTTGCTTGCGTTAAGTTCTTCTTCTGCTTCTTCGATCAGGGGATAGGTTCCAGGTCGGCAGCCTGGGCTAGCAGGGTGAATGTCGTTTGAGTTTCTATTTGTGTTTCATCCGTAGTTGGATGATGCTCTGATGTATTGTGATGTTGTATTCGTGTGGCATTGTATGCCTCTTGTATGTATCCCCATCTAGTATGTAATGTTGATGTAATGATATCCACCTTGCAAAAGCGTTTCAATATGCGGGTCTATCCTTGGTGGGACCTTCGGGTTCCTTTTGGATAGGGTCGCATATTGGGCATGACACCGTCCCCACCGGCTTAGCAATAACCACCCATTACCTTCACGCTTATCCGCCGCAGAACGAAGAACTTTTGCTCCTCAAATCGCCAAGGTCCGGGCCCTCATGGCCAACGGTTTAAATGGCATTGATCTCGTCCGCTGCTGGGTATCTTGGCGTATTTTGCCTTTAAGCTACCGCCCCGGATTGATGCATGAGTACACTGGCAACGTCAAAGACCCTCAACGCTATCAAGAAATAGTACTGATGGACCTTGAAGTTACTGAATTTGTAAAGAAGATACTCGACGAAACAATCTATGCATGCAGCCAAACCGGATTGGCACCTTTTTCCGTCTCCAATCCTCCGCCAGCGGTAAAGTTTATCTTAATATTTATCGATTCGCCTCCGCTTTAACTGTGTATTAATCACTTCCTTGCCTTAATGTTACAGGCCAACAGCTCCTTCTGGAAATGTATTAAACCGGCTAAGGCTCGTCCAAAGACCAAAGTTACCAAGAAGGTTTCCAAGAAGAAAACCGTCGAGTCTTCTGATCCGCCAGAAGATGAGGAATCAGATGCAGAGGTAAAACTTGACTAACATGATTCCTTATTTGTACATTGTATTGACAATGATTGTTTCCCAGGAGGAGGCTGAGGCGAGCCACGCAGATAATGCTGAGGTAGTCACTCTTTCTTCCGATTCTGATATTGTGCCGGTTCAAAAAGTTCGCCGCACAATCCGGAAAGTAAAACTATCTCACCCTCTTGCTCATTTGGATCCAAAATTTTCTGTGAAGTCACAGCAAGCTGCAGAACATCGTACAACCTGGCATAGCGGTCAGCAAATCACATCATCTGGATTACTAGATACACCAAACTGGAAACATCGTCCAGAGGTGACTTATTCTCCTGAAAAGCTTTATCCTTTGAAGGGTTTCTTCCGATGCCTACTCAACCCGTCTAATCCGAATTATCAGGCATCGTCCAACTCTTCTGGCAGTTCATCAACCACTCAGCTGCCTCCCCTGAAGATCGTTGCTGGGTAAGTACATTTTTGCATTGCTTCTTTCCGGAACATGCGTCGGTTTATTATATTCTAACTTTGTATGTTGTAGCGCCAAGGCCCGACTGAGTAAAAAGACCAAGACCAGCGGCCCTGCGGACGAGGTTGATCCGGAGAAGAGCCCTGAAGACGAGGGCGAAAATCCTGAAACTGCCACAGACCACTCTGCTCCGGAAAATCCAGGTGCTGATGCTAATCCGCCAGAGGCTGAACCGGAGATATAGGTCGATACATCAACTGATGCCACCCCTCCAAATCAAACTATTGATCCGCCAAGCCATGGTACCAAGCCACCAAGCCCTGCTAAGGAGAATATCAATCTATCAAGCCCCGCCAAGGATGATGACGTTGTTGTTACTGGCACGACATATACTGCCCCAGGCAATCCAGTTGTTTTATCCAAGCATACCGCCAAGGATGAATTTGCCTTTATAAATAAGGGGAAGAGCAAAACGGATTTATCAGACTATGCCGATTTATCTGCCCAAGACCTTCATTCCGGCTTCTTGAATCGTCTCTTCACCAGTCGAGACTATGAGGCCGGTTTGGTAAATTTAATGAAGCAGCGCTATGAGGTAAACCGTTGGATCCTTTACTCTGTACCTTCATTGCATTGTAGCCCCCAAGGGCCGGTTTGGTCTTGAAAAAGTCAAACCGGGACTTTGCATATTTCAGACTGTACTTTCTTGATTTCCCTTGTGTATTTCTGATCAAACACACATTAGCCCCCAAGTGCCATGATTAATACTTGTATTAATCCGTGGGACTTTAATAATAAGTAGAAAAAAGTAATCCTCATTAGCCCCCAAGTGTCAAGTGTATAACTCGTTATATGCTTGGGACTTTGAAAGAAATCATTGATATGCTCTTCTTGCTGTGGCAGAATGAAATAAATCAACAAGTCTCTCAGATTGCTGATCTTCAAGAAAATGTGAAAACCCAACAAGCAGAAACCACCAAGGTCAGGGATGAATTGAAAACTGCCTTAACCACCATGGAACAACTCAAGGAGTGGTTCAATTTTGAACGGATCAACTGGATACTGAAAAAGCTGGATTGCTGAAACGGACGGAGGACGCTGAAGCAGCTCTTAAACCGGTGACAGAAGAACTTATTGGATTAAAGCATCAAATCAATGCCATGACTTCTGCAATATTTGGTAAGTATTATTTTGCAAATGCTTTATGAACATTCCGCTTTAGAATGTTGCCGGTTTAACTAGAAATCCGTAAATCGTTGTAGGTGCCCGCATTGCTCAGCTGGGCTCTGATATGCGGAAGAAGCTCAAGGCCGCCTATATGTTGATTGAGAAGCTGTATATCGGTGCCCAACGGGTTATCTGTGCAACTTCTTATGACAATGCAGCCCCAACATTGATCAAGGACACTCTGGCCAAATTATCTACAACGCCAGCAGAGATAGAAGAGGTGAAGTGGTCCGCTACCAGAGCTGGCGCTTTGTTAGCACTAACCCGAGCCGAGGCATGGATAGCTGACCTTGATCCGGTCGATATCGCCAAGGGCTTTCCTAGTGAACAGGAAAATGGGGCAGTGTTTGACAATGATACCCTCAAACGTGTGACAAGAGAGATGCATCCTCTGGCGAGTCAACTGGCAGAAGAAGCAAACTTGACGGTTCACCGGTCCTTCTATGATGCTGACAACAAACGGGTTGAGGCTATCATTCCGGAAGTGCAAAATCTTATTCCGCCAATTCGTAAGCATACTTACGCCCCTGATGTTGATCCGGCTGATCTTATAAGTGAAGAGGCTATCTTTCAGGCCTTAACCCAGATTGACTGGACCACCGCTGATTTCCAACCCTTGGAGGAGGATGAGGAGGTTGAACCGACGCTAGATGATCCGTCTACCTCACGTCAACATGGTGATGGTGCTTGATCCGGCAATCCGGTTGGTTTTTCACAAAAAACTATTCCATATTTTGGGTTGTTTAAGTGCCTTGTAATAGGGTAGCAAAAATACTTTGATCTGCTGCCATCGTGCAGTGGGAAATACTTTATGTGATCCGTCACTAAAATTTCAATGTTGGCTCATATATCATAAGATGCAATCCCTATGTCTGCATAAAAGAATTGTCCTGGCGTTTTACCGCCGGACGAGTCATAATACCCAAGACAAAGCCTGATTGATACTCAAACTTGACGAAATATGAAATAACTCATACCTGTGATGTGATATCAGGTTAGTTGGTTACCAACTTTTGACTGTAATAAGGGTGAAGACCCAAATCTTGAACTTTTTGTACAACTTCACCTTGTACTGATGGTGTATAAGAAGTCATGCCGGGCCACGATGAACACCAGATGATAAAAAACTGGCGACAAGTAGTCAAAGCCAGGCTGGGTTAATACACTCAGGTTTAATAAGGTTCGTCAACTTTTAGTTGAGACCCAAGCCGGGTTAACAAACACCGGGTTAAAATGATGACTTGAAAAGCCATAATAAATCAAAGATACCGGTTTAACACAAAATTCAGCAGAAAGAAACAAGTGCAAACAAGACCGTGTAGTCGAGGCTTTTCAAGGGCTGCCAGGCCCAAATTCGAGGCTTTTCATGGGCTGCCAGGCGCTGAGTTAAACCATTTGACAAAGCCTTTTAAGATGGCCCTCCAACTAACCAATCACCGTTTTAACTTTGACAAGTGCAGGGTCTCAATGAGAGTAACTGTCAAACATTCGGAGGGTCATGCCAGGATGACCTGGATAGGAGTGGCTTACTTGATGAAGGCAGGTTAACCCGGAGTTTTAGGTAAATATACCAGGCTTCTAAGCCGTGGGGTGATACCTAGCTACAAGGGTCCATCCAAACTCCTGAGTATTTGACACAAGGAGCCCCCAAGTAACATGATGAGTTGTGCTCATTAGGTGCCTATGTTTGAGATGTTCATAGCATCCAGACTCTCTTTGGCCCTTTGGGTGTGAAACTCCCGAGCTGTATTCTGGCATGATAGCCGGTTTAATAGGTAGTACTCCGCTTTGTCAGCTGAAGCCCCCATGCAACTCAAAGGATATTTGAGAAAAAATAGCAGAGGCCCTGCTTATAGCAAGGATCTTGGTTTATTTTATTGATCATAATATATACATTGTCGAAATATGTACATAAGAAAAGCCTATGGCTCAAGTATAGTAAGGCCGTAGGAGAGCTATGTTCCACGGCCGCCGGGTCTCCTCCTCAGAAGTACATGAGTTGTCTCAAACGTCAATGAGGTAGTATGATCCGTTGTGCAGATTTTTGCTGACCACAAAGGGTCCTTCCCAAGGTGGGGATAACTTGTGCATGTCGGTCTGATCCTGGATGAGCCGGAGCACCAAATCGCCTTCTTGAAAGGTTCTTGTTCTAACCCGATGGCTATGATAACGCCGCAAGTCTTGCTGGTAAACCACTGAACGGGCTAAAGCCATATCTTGTTTCTCATACAACAAGTCCAACGCCTCCTGGCGTGCTTGCTCATTGCCCGCTTCAACATAATTAGCAACCCAGGGTGAATCGTGACGAATATCACTTGGTAAGACCGCCTCTGCCCCGCACACCATGAAGAGAGGCGTGTAACCCATCGACCTGTTGGGAGTGGTGTTTATGCTCCATAACACAGAAGGTAATTCTTCCACCCAACAACCCGGCGTCCGCTTTAAAGGAACCATAAGCCGGGGTTTAATACCCTTCAAGATTTCTTGATTAGCTCTCTCTGCTTGACCATTGGTCTGGGGGTGCGCCACAGATGCTAAGTCAAGCCAGATGTGTTCTCTGACAAAAATCTTCCATCTCAGTTTTGGAGAGGTTCTTGCCATTATCCATGATGATGTTGTGTGGAAAACCAAAGCAGAAGATAATCTTTTTGAGAAATTGAACCACCGTAGCCGCATCACACTTGCTGACAGGCTCCGCTTCAACCCACTTGGTAAATTTGTCAAACGCCACCAGCAGGTGAGTCTTCTTATCCTTGGAGCGTTTAAAAGGTCCCACCATGTCAAGCCCCCATGTGGAAAATGGCCAAGTGATGGGAATCATCCGTAATTCTTGAGCCGGAACATGAGCCCTACGTGAAAACTTTTGACAAGCATCACACCGCTTTACCAAATCCTCCGCATCAGCATGAGCTGTCAACCAGTAAAACCCATGACGGAAAGCCTTTGCAACCAAGGACTTTGAACTGGCATGATGACCACAATCCGCTTCATGAATTTCCCATAGGATTTCTTGGCCTTCTTCAGGGGAAACACAACGCTGAAATATGCCTGAAACGCTGTAGCGGTGTAACTCGCCATTGTGAATAACCATGGATTTGGACCGCCGAACAATCTGTCGAGCCAGGACTTCATCATCTAGTAACTTGCCGCAGTTCATATACGCCAGATACAGAACTGTCCAATCTGGCACAACGTGCAAAGCGGCCACTAAGTGAGCCTCCGGATTAGGAGCATCCAAATCCTCCTCTGTAGGCAGCTTAACAGACGGGTTATGCAAGATATCTAGAAAGGTATTGGGAGGTACCGGTTTACGCTGAGATCCAAGCCGGCTCAAGGCATCTGCTGCTTCGTTTTTGCGCCGGTCGATATGCTCAACGTGATACCCTTTGAAGTAACCCACCACAATATCCACCTCACGTCTGTAAGCCGCCATGAGTGGATCCTTAGAATCCCAAGTACCAGAAACTTGCTGAGCCACCAGATCAGAGTCTCCAAAGCATCGCACCCGGCTTAAGTTCATCTCCTTGGCCACGCGGAGTCCATGAAGCAGAGCCTCGTACTCAGCTGCATTGTTAGTACAGGGGAACATTAAACGGAGGACATAACGAATCTGATCACCTCGAGGGGAAGTAAGAACAACACCAGCCCCCGAGCCCTCCAATTGCCTGGACCCATCAAAGTGAATAGTCCAGTATGTATTATCCGGTTTGTCCTCCGACGCCTGCAACTCAGTCCAATCGTTGATAAAATCCACAAGTGCCTGAGATTTTATAGCTATTCGAGGCACATACTTTAGACCATGTGGGCCAAGCTCAATTGCCCATTTTGCAACCCGGCCAGTTGCCTCCCTATTCTGAATTATATCACCCAATGGAGCTGAACTAACCACTGTAATGGGATGGCCTTGTAAATATTGCTTGAGATTCCGGCTTGCCATAAAAACCCCATATACAAGTTTCTGCCAATGCGGATATCGCTGCTTTGACTCAATAAGCACCTCACTGATATAGTAAACCGACCGTTGAACCGGGTACTCCTTACCAGCCTCTTTGCGCTCCACCATGATTTCCACACTGACGGCACGGGCATTAGCAGCCACGTACAACAATAGAGGCTCCCTGTCAACCGGAGCAGCAAGGACTAGCGGTTCAGCCAACTGCCGCTTCAAGTCTTCAAACGCCGCATTAGCCGCATCACTCCAGACAAAGGTGTCTGTTTTCTTCAGCATCTGATATAAAGGGATCGCCTTCTCTCCCAAACGGCTGATAAACCGGCTTAGTGCTGCAATCCGACCTGCTAGACGCTGAACATCATTGATGCACGCCGGTTTAGCCAAAGATGTAATTGCTTTGATCTTCTCCGGATTAGCCTCAATACCCCTGTTAGACACCAGAAAGCCTAGAAGCTTGCCTGCCGGAACACCAAAGACACACTTATCCGGATTGAGCATCATCTTGTAAACTCGCAGATTGTCAAAGGTCTCCTTGAGATTATCTATCAATGTCTCCTTCTTCCTGGATTTCACCACAATGTCATCAACATAGGCATGAACATTGCGCCCAATCAGAGTGTGAAGACAATTCTGCACACAGCGCTGATAAGTTGCCTGGGCACTCTTGAGCCCAAAGGGCATAGAAACATAGCAAAAGGCTCCAAAGGGAGTGATGAAGGCGGTCTTCTCCTGGTCCTTAACTGCCATGTTGATCTGATGATAGCCTGACTAAGCATCCAAGAAACTCAAACGCTCACATCCTGCCGTCGGATCAATGATCTGATCAATACGTGGGAGAGCAAAAGGATCGGCCGGACAAACCTTGTTCAAATTGGTGTAATCCACACACATGTGCCAAGTGCCGTTTTTCTTAAGAACAAGCACCGGATTAGCCAACCACTCAGGGTGAAACACTTCAACGATAAACCCAGCAGCCAAAAACCGGGCTACCTCTTCACCAATTGCCTTGCGTCTTTCCTCGTTAAAGCGCGAAGAAATTGCTTGACCGGTTTAAACTTGGGATCAATATTGAGAGTGTGCTCAGCGAGTTCCCTCGGTACACCTGGCATGTCAGAAGGCTTCCATGCAAAAATGTCCTGGTTCTCACAGATGAACTCGATGAGCGTGCTTTCCTATTTCGGATCCAGATTTGTGCTGATGCTGAACTGTTTGGATGACTCGCCAGGGACAAAGTCAACAAGTTTGGTCTCATCAGCCGGTTTGAAATGCAGGGTTGGGTCGTGCTCAGTGGTGGGCTTCTTTAGAGGCGTCATGTCTTCCGGATCAACATTTTCTTTATAAAACTTCAACTCCTCTGTAGCACAAACCGACTCAGCATAGGCCGCATCACCTTCCTCGCAATCCAAAGCGATTTTACGACTTCCGTGAACCGTAATGGTCCCTTTATGACCCGGCATCTTGAGCTGCAAGTAAATATAACAAGGCCTCGCCATGAACTTTGCATAAGCCGGTCGCCCAAACAGTGCGTGGTACGGGCTCTGGATCCTCACCACCTCAAAGGTTAATGTCTCAGACCGGGAATCGTGTTCATCACCAAACACAACTTCCAAAGCGATCTTGCCAACAGGATATGCCGATTTACCTGGTACCACACCATGGAAAACAGTGTTGGACGGTTTAAGACTCTTGTCTGTCAACCCCATGCGACGGAAGGTTTCATAATACAGAATGTTGATACTGCTCCCTCCATCCATGAGTACCTTGGTGAACTTATAACCTCCCACCTGAGGTGCCACCACCAACGCCAGGTGACCCGGATTGTCAACCCGGGGCGGATGATCCTCTCTGCTCCATACAATAGGTTGCTCAGACCACCGCAGGTAACGTGGCACCGCCGGTTCAACAGCATTAACAGCCCTCTTGTGAAGCTTCTGATCGCGCTTGCACAAACTAGTGGTGAACACGTGATACTGCCCACCATTCAACTGCTTTGGGTGACTCTGATAACCCGACTGCTGCTGATTTCCTTGATTACTCTGCTGGTTATTACCACTTTGATTGTTCTGGTTGCCCTGGTTATTCTGAAATCCGGAGTTTGAACCGCCGCCGCCATGAAAACCTGGGCCTGAACCGCCAGATGGACCCTGATCATACCAGAAAAGATCAGAGTTTTTGAACTCCTTCATAATGTTACAATCTTTCCAGAGATGTGTCGCAGGCACCTCCTTGGTCCCATGTTTTGGACAGGGTTGATTCAACAAACGTTCCAGATTCATTGCGCCGCCACGCTGAGGCGGTTTACCCTTACGG
The DNA here is from genome assembly GCF_018294505.1 of Triticum aestivum. Classification (NCBI taxonomy): domain Eukaryota; kingdom Viridiplantae; phylum Streptophyta; class Magnoliopsida; order Poales; family Poaceae; genus Triticum; species Triticum aestivum. Next base: position 551,646,875 of record NC_057810.1, on the reverse strand, counting down.
CGCTGCACATTCTCATTAGCTACAAAATCTGAATCTGCTTTATTCTTACCATTATTCCCATGACCTCCTTGGTTGTGCTGCTACCCCTTTGCACCGCCGTTCTTCTTTCCCTTCTCCGGCTTCTCCTCATCAGAATCGGGATCTTGGTATTATCAGAATCGGCATACTTGACCAAGGCGGCCATGAGGGTACCTATGTCATTGCAGTGACGCTTGAGCCATCCCAACTTCATCTTTAGTGACTTAAACCAGCAATTACGCTCCAAGGTGATGATCACCGAACTGGCGTTAATACGGTCCGATGAGTGCAAGACTTCTGAAACCCCATGCACCCAATGAGTTGTTGATTCGTTCTCCCCTTGTACACAGGCGTCAAGATCCACTATAGACATAGGCTGCTTACATGTGTCTTTGAAATTGGCTATAAACCGGGCCTTCAACTGGTCCCATGACTCGATGGAGTTAGGTGGTAAGTTCGTCAACCAAGTCCGGGCTGTCCCCTCCAACATCATCGTGAAGTATTTTGCACACGCTACTTCATCAACGTCCAGCATTTCCATTGCCATCTCATAACTTTCCACCCATGCCTCGGGTGGCTGATCAGCAGTGTAATTCGGCACCTTACGCGGACCCTTGAAGTCCTTAGGCAGTCGCACGTTACGAAGAGACAGAATAAGGCACGGCACTCCCCACGAGCTGAAAGCAATTCCGACACCTCGGTCTACTGACGCTGCTGGCTGAACCGGGGCAGGTTGATATCGACCTGTATGTTGCGCTGCTAAAGCGGCCTCCCTTCGTGCCCTGCCATTTTCCACCACGTACTGAGCGTTCAAGTCACCATGCGCCGGATTAGGTCCTTGAGGGACAATGCACGCCGCGCACTGCTAGACACCTCCAGTTCATCCATATGCCTGCTATAGCTTTTGCTCAACCATGGAGTTGAGTGAACCCTGTCTCGGCTATATGAATAAGCTTGTTGTTGTGTCAAAGCTGTCTGAAGAAGATCCCTAGCCCGCCGCGTCTCAACCGCTGCCGGCGATTCACCTTCGATTGGAATAGCAGCCAGCCAGGATGCCGCTGCTATCATATTATCCAATGGGGTAGAAAAGTGACCCAGCGGCGGTGTGGTGTACCGCGGCGGGTTGTCCGTACGCTGAGGCGGCCCCATCATCTGAGGTTGATCCGGAGCCCCGGTCCTTGGATCGGTATTCCGGTTTACTGCTGGCAGGTTACTAGTTCCTACCCCCGGTGTTCCAAAGAGATTCATTGCATTGTAATCCGCTGGCAAGCGAGATTGATGTTTCCTCCTGGACACTTGATTTAGAGCGTTCTGATCCATCAAAAGCCGATAATTCTCAGCTTGAATTCTTTACGCCTGGGCGTCTAAAGCGGCCCGCTCCTGAGCTATCCTGGTTTCCTCAGCTGCTAAGTCCGCTTTGGCTTGTGTTATCTGATCCTTCAGGCTAGCAATGTCCGCATTGTGCTGATCCTGCATTGCTGGTGTAACTGTAGTGGTTAGCAAGACCGCCCAGGCATCCATCAAACCGGAGAGAACTTGAGCCGTCTGGCGCACGAAGCCTCCTGCCCCTACTACCGGTCCACACGCTGCTGCAATAGAATTTTGCAAAGTTGGCTGTGTTCCAGCCATGAAGATTCCAACGTGGTTTGGCATTTCAAGAAACTCCGGAATACTGGTGCCATCGGAGTACCCTTCAAACACGCCATCCTGAACTTGGTACAAGGATTCGGTTTCACCAGATGATTCGCCGTCGGAATAAGCGATCGTGTCGCCCTCAGACACCGGTTCAGATCCGATCCCATGGACACATCATACGAACGCACGCTTCACGGGAGTCTGAACCCGGGCGGGACTTACACGCTGAGCCATCTCGACGAGGTCAGTGCAGATGTCCGGCTTAGGGCCCGGTTTGCCGATCTTGCCGATGAAGACGTGAACTCCACCGAAGGGGGCCCGGTACCCATACTTGATTGAGCCGGCCTCGGGGCCCCAGCCTACATCGTCGATGTAGAGCTTTCCGCGATGACTTCTGGTCATCCGGACCGTCACGTATACCTGGAGTCCTTCAAAGCTGCCCTTCAAGAACTCGAAACCATCGTGCGATAGCCCCATGGTGGTCGCCAACTGTCGTGGAAATATCACGTCAGATGTCCTCGTGTAAGGACTTAGTCATGGAGCCATCGCGATGGGTTAGCTTAAAGGGGTTAAACCGGACTAAGGACACGAGGGATTTTATACTAGTTTGGCCCCTTCGATGAAGGTGAAAGCCTACGTCTAGTTGTGATGGGATTATTGGGGTCTCGCTAACCAGGGGGCTAAACAAGCTATGCCTGGCTATCGAGTTGTGTTTCTTGTCCCAGAACCGCCGTGGGTCGTCCCCTTATATACACGGGTTGACGCTCGGCCGGTCTACAGAGTCCTGAGGCCGACTCATACAAGTGCTCGGCTCGGTCTCTCCCTTCCTTATCTTACAACATAAGTTTACATGACTATGGTGGTTTACTACTATGGGTCCTAATCCACCTCTGGGCTCCAAGCCTCTAAGCTTCATAGTAAAACGCCATCTTCTCAGTCTTCGTGGGCTTCAATACGGTTGAGTGTAAACCGGCCCCTCCTGGGCAGTTTATACTCAATAGTTATATCCCCAACACTACCTGACATAATTCTCAAAGTAATTTCTCTTTATTGTGGCATGAATGTTCAGATCCAAATGATTCAAAATAAAAGTTCATATTGACAAAATAAATAGTAATACTTCAAGCATACTAACAAAAGCAATCATGTCTTCTCAAAATAACATGGCTAAAGAAAGTTCATCCCTACAAAATCATATAGTTAGGCTATGCTTCATTTTCGTCACACAAAGATGTTCCCAATTTCTATACCCCCGATGACAAGCCAAGCAATTGTTTCGTACTTAAATAATCTCAAACTTTTTCAACCTTCACGCAATACATGAGCGTGAGCCATGGATATAGCACTATGGGTGGAATAGAATAATTATTTGGGATTGTGTGGAGAAGATAAAAAAGAGAAAGACTCACATTAACGAGGATAATCAACGGGCTATGGAGATGCCCATCAATTGATGTCAACATGAGGAGTAGGGATTGCCATGCAACGGATGCACTAGAGCTATAAATGAATGAAAGCTCAACAAAAAAAACTAGTGGGTGTGCATCCAACTTGCTTGCTCACGAAGACCTAGGGCATTTGAGGAAGCTCATCGTAGGAATATAAAAGCCAAGTTCTATAATGAAAAATTCCCACTAGTATATGAAAGTGACAACACATGAGACTCTCTACATGAAAACATGGTGCTACTTTGAAGCACGATATATATGAGACTCATTACATGAAGAACAAGGTGCTACTTTGAAGCACAAGTGTGCAAAAAGAGTTAGTAGCATTGCCCCTTTATTTATTTATTTTCTTTTTCTTTCCTTTTTTTCTTTTTTTTTCTTTTTCCTTTTTTCCTTTGGTCTTTCTTTTTTTTCTTTTGGCCTTTCCCTTTTTTTTATTTTTTTGGGCAATGCTCTAATAATGATGATCATCACACTTCTATTGATTACAACACATGAATTACAACTCGAAACTATAACAAGATATGACTCTATATGAATGCCTCCGTCGGTGTACCGGGATGGTGCAATGAATCAAGAGTGACATGTATAAAAATTATGCATGGTGGCTTTGCCACAAATACGATGTCAACTACATGATCATGCAATGGAAATATGACAAAAGTAATGTATGTCATGATGATGAACGGAACGGTGGAAAGTTGCATGGCAATATATCTCTATGGAAATGCCATAAATAGGTAGGTATGGTGGCTGTTTTGAGGAAGATATACGGAGGTTTATGTGCGATAGAGCGTATCATATCACGGGGTTTGGATGCACCAGCGAAGTTTGCACCAACTCTCAAGGTGAGAAAGGGCAATGCACGGTACCGAAGAGGCTAGCAATGATGGAAAGGTAAAAGTGCGTATAATCCATGGACTCAACATTAGTCATAAGAACTCATATACTTATTGCAAAAATTTAGAAGTCATCAAAAACCAAGCAATTCGTGCATGCTCCTAGGGGGATAGATTGGTAGTAAAAGACCATCGCTCGTCCCCGACCACCACTCATAAGGATGCACAAGCCAGGTACACTTCATGCTTCAAATTTGTTACTCAACTTTAACCATACGTGCATGCTACGGGACTTGCTAACTTCAATACAAGCATTCTTTAAATTCATAATCACCCAACTAGCATGACTTTAATATCACTACCTCCATATCTCAAAACAATTATCAAGTATCAAATTGATCATAGCATCCAATTCACTTCCTATGATAGTTTTCATTCAAATTACCATGCTGTTTAAGACTCTCAAAATAATATAAGTGAAGCACTAGAGCAAATGAAAAACTACTCCAAAAAATATAAGTGAAGATCAATGAGTAGTCAAATAATTATGTAACTATGTGAAGACTCTCTCTCATTAAAGAATTTCAGATCTTGGTATTTTATTCAAGCAGCAAGCAAAACAAACAAAATGACATTGCAAGGATAGCACAACTCATGTGAAGAAGCAAAAACTAAGGGTCAACCAATACTAACCAATAGTGGTTGAAGAAGAAAGGTGGGATGCCTACCGGGGCATCCCCAAGCTTAGATGCTTGAGACTTCTTGAAATATTATCTTGGGGTGCCTTGGGCATCCCCAAGCTTGAACTTTTATGTCTCCTTTGTTCCTTTCATATCATGGTTTCTCTTCTTTTTATCAAAGGCTTCATCCACAACAAACTCAACAAGAACTCGTGAGATAAGTTAGTATAAAACAATGCAAAACCTTATCATTTTCTACTGTAACAAATTACTAAGATTATTATTCAACATTGAATACTAAATGTCTCTGCATATTTAATACTCCTATCCTCAAATAGAATCATTAAACAAGCAAACATATGCAAACAATTCAAACATAACAGCAATCTGTCAAAACAGTACAGTCTGTAAAGAATGCAAGATTCATCATACTTCCCTAACTCCAAAAATTACAAGAAAAATACTACACTGTAAAAGATTTATCAGAGCTCAATATGCAAAAATATTCAACATTATATCTCTCTCTGACTTTTCTATCGAATTTTTGCAACAACGGTAAACTTTCTGTTTTCAAACAGCAACATGTATACTAGCAAATCAAGCATGGTAAAGGCTATCCTTGACATTTTTATTGAAAATAAAGATGCAAAACATTATTCTAAATAATAGCAAGCAAATAATAACAAAATAAAATGACGCTCCAAGCAAAACACATATCATGTGGCGAATAAAAATATAGCTCCAAGTAAAGTTACCGATGAACGAAGATGAAAGAGAGGATGCCTTCCGGGACATCCCCAAGATTAGACTCTTGGTTGTCCTTGGATATTACCTTAAGGTGCCTTGGGCATCCCCAAACTTGGGTTCCTGCCACTCCTTATTCCATAGTCCATCGAATCCTTACCCAAAACTTGAAAACTTCAACCACACAAAACTCAACACAAAACTCGTAAGCTCCGTTAGTATAAGAAAATAAATCACCACTTAGGTACTGTAATGAACTCATTCTAAATTCATATTGGTGTTAAACCTACTTTATTCCAACTTCTCTATGGTTCATACCCTTACATACTAGCCATAGATTCATCAAAATAAGCAAACAACAAATGAAAACAGAATCTGTCAAAAACAGAACAGTCTGTAGAAATCTGTATCAAACGTATACTTCTGGAACCCCAAAAATTATGAAATAAATTTCTGGACCTGAGGTATTTGTCTACTAATCATCTTCAAAAAGAATCAACCTAAAAGGACTCTCTGGTAAAAAATGGCAGCTAATCTCGTGAGCGCTAAAGTTTCTGTTTTTTACAGCAAGATCATAAAGAGTTCACCCAAGTCTTCCTGAAGGATGTACTTGGCACTTTATTGAAACGAAAGCTATAAAACATGATTACTACAGTAGAATAATCATTTGGACACACAAAAACAGTAAGGGTAAATCTTGGGTTGTCTCCCAACAAGAGCTTTTCTTTAATGCCTTTCTAGCTAGGCATGATGATTTCAATGATGCTCACATAAAAGATAAGAATTGAAACATAACGGGAGCATCATGAACAATATGACTAGCACATTTAAGTCTAACCCACTTCCTATGCGTAGGGATTTTGTGAGCAAACAATTTATGGGAACAATAATCAACTAGCATAGGAAGGTAAAACATGCATAACTTCAAAAATTTAAGCACATAGAGAGGAAACTTGATATTATTGCAATTCCTACAAGCATATGTTCCTCCCTCATAATAGTTTTCAGTAGCATCATGAATGAATTCAACAATATAACAAGAACCTAAATCATTCTTTTCATGATCTACTAGCATAGAAAATTTACTACTCTCCACATAAGCAAATTTCTTCTCATGAATAATAGTGGGAGCAAACTCAACAAAATAACTATCATGTGAGGCATAATCCAATTGCAAACTAAAATCATGATGAAAAGTTTCATGGTTATCATTATTATTAATAGCATACAAGTCATCACAATAATCATCATAGATAGCAACTTTGTTCACATAATCAATTGGAACCTCTTCCGAAATAGTGGAATCATCACTAAATAAAGTTGATACTCTTCCAAATCCACTTTCATATTCATCACAATAAGATTCAATATCCTCCAAAATATTGGGATCAATATTACCTAAAGTTGACACTCTTCCAAACCCACTTTCATCAATATAATCATCATAAATAGGAGGCATGCTATCGTCAAAACAAATTTGCTCATCAAAACTTGGGGGACAAACAATATCATATTCACCAAACATAGCATCCCCAAGCTTGTGGCTTTGCATATCATTACCATCATGGATGTTCAAAGAATTAATACTAACAACATTGAAATCATGCTCATCATTCAAAGATTTAGTGCCAAACATTTTATAGATTTCTTCCTCTAGCACTTGAGCACAATTTTCCTTACCATCATTCTCACAGAAGATATTAAAAAGATGAAGCGTATGAGACAAACTCAATTCCATTTTAAGATATTACAGGGGGGCGCCCAGTAGGAGGGGCGCCCTCCTATCTCGTGGCTTCCTCGATGACCCCCCGGCTTGCACTCCAAGTATCCTGGATCATAATCTTCCCAAAAATCACGCTGCCGAAGGTTTCATTCCGTTTGATATTCCTTTTCTTCGAAATACTGAAACAAGCAATAAAATAGTAATATGGGATGGGGCCTCCGGTTAATAGGTTAGTCCCAAAAGTAATATAAAAGTGTATAATAAAGCCCATAATCATTCAAAACAGGTAATATAATAGCATGGAACAATCAAAAGTTATAGATATGTTGGAGACATATTAGTCTCCAATTACGTTTGCCTCCTAAAACTCCTCCCCCTTACCTTCATATGCAATTGTTTTACATTCCGTTGCTATACTCTAGAATTGCATGTGTAGGTTGATTGCTTGACTTGTGCTAAGTTGCTAAAATCTGCCAAGAATTAAAATTGGGAAAAGACAAGTTTTTTTATTTTGGTCAAGTAGTCTAATCACCCCCCTCTAGACATACTTTCAATCCTACAGACATCATGCGCACTTTTGGCTTCAACCTGCTGGACCTCACACCGAACGCGGTGGCGTATTTGGCGTGCTTCGCCCAACTCTGCGAGGGGTTCACCGGTGTAGTGCCCAGCACAGCACTTTTCCGCCATTATTCCTACCCCCGCGTTCAGCCTGGGGGTGCCCTTTCTGGAACCGTCGCCTAGATCCCGAGTGCCCAGGAAAAGGGGAAGTACCCAGAAGGCGCCACAAAGGAGAGGTGGGAAGAATGGTCGGACCGGTGGTGCTGGATCGTGGAAGAGGACCCGCCGGAGTTCTAACGGAGAGTTCGTCGGGAGCCGCTGCCCTGCGGCGCATACTGGAGCGACCTCAACCCCAACAACAAGAAATTCTCGATTGCCACCACCAGGATTTGTTGCCCCACCAAGGTTGGGCTCACCCTGGAGATGATCGCGGCGGATTTCATTCGCCGCCGAATTGCTCCGCTGCACAGGAAAGGGGGGCCGGCCTAGGATTTCAGGAACGTGGCTGACATCATGAGGCTCCGCATCGGCCTGCAGAATAACCTCATGGTGCTGGGGCACTCTTGGTACTGCCGGAGGCTCTTCCAGCTCGATGTGTACGCTGATGGCAGGGTGGAGAGGACCGGCAGGGCGGCGAAGTCCGGCAAGGTTATCAAAGGGCCGTTGTTTGGGCTGCCACCAGGTCTGGTCCCACTGAGCAACAACACCCGGCAGGCCGAAATCCTCGCCATGATGCCCGCCTTCAACGTGCACGGCCTTGACCCAAACTGGGTCGAGCCCCCGCCACAGCAGGTGCAGAACTTCTTCGACAACCTCGTCGAAGAACTTGCTCACGATGAGCTAGTGCTCATCTAGGACACCACCCAGAAGTATCTAAACTACATCGCCTACAGGGCGGCGGAGGCGGGGCTCGCTTGGCTGGCCGGCAAGGCCGGCGGCATGGAGAACGAGGCCACTGCGGTCGCAGAGGAAGAGGAACTCGCCCGATGGGTGAAGGCCGCCCAAGGGGAGGGCGGCAACAGCACCGAGGCTCCCCCTGCCGGGGATGTGGTTGAAGAATCATTCGAGGAGGAGGCTGAGGCCGTCAACCCCTCAGCCATGAAGAAAAGACACACCCTGCGTTGGGCTAGCTCTGGTGAGCCGGTCCGACGGGGCGGGGGCGAGTCGCGGTAGGCGGCGCTGACGGGAGTCGTACGCGTGATGTGGGCCGCGGAGGCGAAGAAGAGAGCCGAGGTGGTGAAGAAGACGGCGACTGCCTCTTCTTCATCCAAACACTACCGGACTCCATCACCTTCTCCTACCCCGGAAAGCGCGAACGAGGACGTCATCTTTGACTTCTCGTCCCTCAGCCCGAGGAGGAAAAGGAAAGCAACAGACAAGGAGATAGAGGAGGAGTGAGCATCCTATCCCCGTCATTCTTGTCTTTTCCAGCAGAGTTGTTTGCTTATCTTGACTTGTTTTGTCTTGGCAGTGCCGCGGAGACATTGGCCCAACAGGTGAGGAAGAGGGCCAGGGCCTCGGCAAGCAGCCAGCCCCCGACAGGCACTGCAGGCGCACCGCTGGTGGTGGAGAGCAGCCCGGACGACGGCAGCCCGCGGCGTAGCCCCTGGCTCAGCCCCCAGCATAAGTTTACCACATGTTCCTTGTCAACGTGTGCTGGGAATGGTGACCTTTTTGGCACTGACCTTGCCGTGGCCACATGATAAGGTCGGCAGCAGGATGACCCACTGGGGGCCACCTCCAACACGCCGCCTCCATCAACCACACCGCCCCGTGGGGCGTCCCCGGCAAGGGCGCCAAGCACCGAGCCCATGCACACGGAGGAAGAGGAGGTGAACCTAGGTGATGGCGGGTCTACCCCGGCACCGGAGGTTGGTGAGGAGAGGGCCACCTCTCCCCAGCCCAGCACAGGTGAACCCATCCATCCCCTATTTTTGCCACTTTCTTCTGCTCTCTTTTTCTTCTTCTTGGTTTGGCTCTGCCTTACCCTCCATGCTGGTATCCAGGTGCTCCCTCGGCTGACCAGGGGACCATCAACGTCACCATCGAGGAGATTGCCAAGGATGCGGAGGCCGAGGCCACCAAGATCGCCTCCGATGAAGCCGCCAAGGATGCGAAAGAAGCTGTCGCGGGGTCTGCCGAGGAGTCTGGCAAGGCCACCAATGAGGAGGCCGGCGAAAGGCATGTCAGGGACACCGGCAAGGGGCCTGCCGGGGACACCGGCAAAGGGCCTGCCGGGGACACCGGCAGGGGTGCTACTGCTGAGGAGGAGGCCGACAAGGGGCCTGCCAGGGAGGCCGGCAGGGGTGTCGTTGCCGAGGAGAAGGTGGTCGATGATCAACCCTCTTCCTCCATTGCCTCCGGCTCAGACAGGTACCTGAAGGTGGGCGACAACTTGTTCGTCCGCTTTCCAGGGACGGCGAGCACCACAGCGCCCGCCGAGGGGGAAATTTTTAATGACAAGGTGCTTGCTGCTGCCGAGCTCGAGGTTGTTGACGAGCCGAGCTCTGGCGGCGGCTCCCAAGAGGAGCGGCTCCTCCAAGCCCTGAGCGCCAACTTCAACATGCTCCAGGTGCTCCACCGCGCCCGTCTGGACCAGGCGAGGACCAAGGATGCGGTGGTGAACAAGACGGAGGCTGACCTCAAGAAGCATGTCGCCGAGGCGTAGGCCTGGTTCCGCCAGGCCCATGAAGAGCTGAAGGCCGCCCAGGAGCAGCTGGTTGAGTGCAAACAAGAGCTCATCTTCAAGCAGTCCGACATCGAGAAGGCCCAGGAGATGGCGAAGGCGCACGCCGACAAGGACGAGGCCATCCGGCACCAGTGCGAGGCCGCACTGAACTCCTATGAGGAGGATCTTGCCGCGCGCGAGGCGGCGCTCATCGCCAAACTCCGCAGCAAGATGAGGAGGTCGAGAAGCTTGTCGCAGTGCGGACACAAGAGCTGGAGCATAAGCATAAGGAGGCACTCGATGCCCAGGCCCTGGCCCACGGCAGCAAGGTGAAGGAGTTGGAGACAGAGCGGGACGGCCTGGCGAAGCGAACCCTGGAGCTGTCTTCGGAAAAGAACACGCTCAACGAGGCCCTGGTTGAGGCATAATCCGAGGTTCTTAGCAGAGCTGAGCAGCATTCCACCTCCAACGACACCATCAAGGACCTGAAGCTCAAGCTGGAGGGCCTTGAGGGGGCGCTCGAGGAGGCCAAAACCCGGGAATGGACCCTAACCCAGCGCTTGGCGGCGGAGGAGCAGCTTCGGGCGAACGTGGCCACCAATCTCAAGGACAAGGTTGATGGCGAGAAACGTTGGATCGGCCGCCTTGTCGCCGTTGCCAACAGAATCACCGAGCAACTGGCCAAGATGAAGATGGCGGACATGAAGTACGCCCCGGAACCAAATCTGAGCCCCAACGCTAGTCTGACCATCTTCTTTGAGAGTGTCCTTAGGGCTCTGGAGTAGCTTCACTCCAATCGGGCGAGCTCCTTGGCCGATGAGGCCCGAATGCTTTGCCAGGGCGCCATGACCAAGGTCCTCACCAAGCTGGCGCACTGCAACCCCATCCTCGACTTCGATGCCTGCTGGATAGCTTGCCGGGCGACGCGGACCTTGCAGTGCTCGAGGAGCGCATCGAGCCCATCATCAGCCGCATCAGCAGGATCCAGAGGCTGGAGGGCCAGCACCGGGACTAGACACCTCGTTTCTTGCTGTCACTGCAGGTTCATGACCAAGACAATTCATATCTTTAGTTAGAACCGCAGCAACAATTGGTGTAATATGACTCTGCAGTACTTTTAATATGATGCATGTTATTTCCCTGTTCAACCTTTCTCTGTACGTCCACCCTATGCCTACTAGATAGGCTTGCCTGTGCGTAAACCCAAACCGCTATGCTTTGAAGGACAGATGCTTTAGCGGCCGGCAGGGTGTGCTTGCCGCCGTGCGAGGCACCTTGCCATTCTCAGCGCAGCCGCCCGAACTACCAAGCAGACTCGAGACAGAGCGAGAGCGTTGCCAATAATGGAAGGCCACCCTGCCGCCCTCGACGCAGCCGCTCGATCTGTTGAGCGGACTCGAAACATACCAAGAGCGTTGCCGATGACGGAAGGTCCTCACTGCGTGCAGGTTTCCCGTACATAGGAAAGATCTCCGAGGAAGATAACCTTATATAAGAAAGAATCATTCGAAGTTATTGCATGACTTAGCTTTTTCGTCGTCGCGCGGAAGTTTGCTACATCTGATGGCAGGGCTGCTCGCTCGGTCGCCTTCTTCCTTGGAAGCCATGGCGACGAAGAACTATTGAAACATTTCCTGAACCAGACTCTGTCAACAAGCAGCGCCCCTTACCTGGTGCGGCAAAGATGTCGGTTGAAGCGACACCTATGGGATCAAAATAGGATCCCTACTATGGTTGCGGGGCGCGGGGTTGAGAGGGGAGCGGGATCAAAGGCCAATTCAATGGACACGGGGCGTTTACCCAGGTTCGGGCAGCGTCTTGCGTAATACCCTACTCCTGCCTATGATCTCTATTTGAGTGTTCTTGTTCTGGAGCTAGCTACAACTAGCATAACTTGTCCAAAGATCCGAATCCCTTGGGGCTCCTTTTATAGGTAAGGGGATCTCCACAGTGGCACCAGGAGGTGGCGTCGGGGTACTGTGTTTAAGCCTATCGATAGTCGTATGGGACAAGGCACATTAAATGCTAACCCATGTCCCGTCCGCTGCTGCTCTTCTCTGCTTCGACACGCGCCCGTGCCAGCAAGGCGTGCGGCGCCATGTAGACTAGCAGGCAGCTGAGGTGGTGCCATGTAGACTAGCAGGTAGCTGAGGTGGCGCCATGGGAGGGCCTTCACGAAGATTTGCATGCCACCACGTAGGCATGCGCTGAGTTGGCCTAGAAGCCCCCTGTTGACACGCAGGTGCCTGCCCAGCTGGTGGGCTGGTAGCTGCATGGGGAACGGGGGCGGGACCATGGCAGGCGCGGGCCTGGCGTAGATGTCACGGACGTCCTCGGCAAGGGCCTTGCCGGGGACCCAGCAAGGGTCTTGCCGCGGTGTTGTAGGACCTTGAAGTATGTCTAGAGGGGGGTGATTAGACTACTTGACCAATTAAAAACTTAACCTTTTTCCAATTTTAGAGTTTGGCAGATTTTAATTATCTTAGGACAAGTCAAGCAATCATCACACAATTCAAGCAAGCATGCAAAGATTATATAGGCAGCGGAAATTAAAGCATGCAACTTGCAAGAAAGTAAAGGGAAGGGTTTGAAGGATTCAAATGCAATTGGAGACACGGATGTTTTTGGCGTGGTTCCGATAGGTGGTGCTATCGTACATCCACGTTGATGGAGACTTCAACCCATGAAGGGTAATGGTTGCGCGAGTCCACGGAGGGCTCCACCCAAGAAGGGTCCACGAAGAAACAACCTTGTCTATCCCACCATGGCCGTCGCCCATGAAGGACTTGCCTCACTAGCGGTAGATCTTCACGAAGTAGGCGATCTCCTTGCCCTTACAAACTCCTTGGTTCAACTCCACAATCTTGTCGGAAGCTCTCAAGTGACACCTAGCCAATCTAGGAGACACCACTCTCCAAGAAGTAACAAATGGTGCATTGATAATGAACTCCTTGCTCTTGTGCTTCAAATGATAGTCTCCCCAACACTCAACTCTCTCTCATAGGATTTGGATCTGGTGGAAAGAAGATTTGAGTGGAAAGCAACTTGGGGAAGGCTAGAGATCAAGATTCATATGGTAGGAATGGAATATCTTGGCCTCAACACATGAGTAGGTGGTTCTCTCTCAGAAATGGTAAGTTGGAAGTGTAGGTTTAGTCTGATGGCTCTCTCCACGAATGAAGAGGAGGTGGAGGGGTATATATAGCCTCCACACAAAATCTAACCGTTACACACAATTTACCAAACTCGGTGGGACCGATTCAACAGACTCGGTCGGACCAATTTAGTAAACCTAGTGACGGTTAGTGATTTTCGATGGGACTGACATGCAACTCGGTGAGACCGACTCGGTTAGGGTTAGGGCATAACGTAATCTCGGTAAGACCGATTACACAAACTCGGTGAGACCGATTTTGGTAATAAGCTTTCCAAAGAGTTGGTCAGGTAAACTTGGTGGGACCGATTTGCTCTTTTCGGTGAGACCGAAATGTTACAAACGGGAAACAAAGAGTTTACATTGCAATCTCGGTGGGACCGATCGCTCACTTCGGTTTGACCGAAATGTTACGAATGGAAATAGAGAGATTACAATCCCATCTCGGTGAGACCGAGATCCCTATCGGTAGAACCGATTTGCCTAGGGTTTGTGACAGTGGCTATGACATTTGAACTTGGTCTCACCGGATAGGAAGAATCGGTGTGACCGATTTTGGCTTTGGGTTTAGGTCATTTGTGGATGTGAGAAAGTAGTTGAGGGTTTTGGAGCATATCACTAAGCACATGAAGCAAGAGGCTCATTAAGCAACACCTCATCCCTCCTTGATAGTATTGGCTTTTCCTATAGACTCAATGTGATCTTGGATCACTAAAATATAGAATGAAGAGTCTTGAGCTAATGAGCTTGAGCCAATCCTTTGTCCTTAGTATTTTGAGGGATCCACTTTCATCATCCATGCCATGCCATTCATTGAGCTTTCCTGAAATATATGTCTTGGAATAGCATTAGCTCAATGAGCTATATGTTGTTATGAATTACCAAAACCACCTAGGATAGTTGCACTTTCAATCTCCCCCTTTTTGGTAATTGATGACAACATATAGATCAAAGCTTCGACAAATGATAATAAGATTGAAAAACATCGTCGCTTTGAGAAGTATGTGATAAGCAAGAGCTCCCCCTAAATTTGTGCATAGTTTAAGATTTCCTTTGGACTGCAAATGCACAAGGAATTAGGCTCATGGGTTATTCTTCCATGTCACATACATCTTGGTGGAGCGCTCAAAATGATAAAGATTGAATACATGCACTCATCACCAAGCAAAGTGAATGATCACATATGATAGATAGGATAATATCATCAAACATGCATAAGTGTAGCTTATGATCAAACACATGATCGTCAATGTCTCACAAGAATAGCATAGTATCTCAAGCAAAGCAAAAACAAATAAGTTTAAAACCACCAAAGCAAGAGAGAACAAAAGCAACACTCTCTCTCTCGAAGCCTATGATCTATACATTTTTCTCCCCTTTGGCAACAAGTTACCAAAAAGTTCATAGAAAATGCATAGTGCTAGATCGACTCTCAGGCTTGATCTTTAGTTGGTGGTGTAGAGATGGCTCCTTGGACGAAGGCTTCAGTTGATGTAGAGGGAGCTGGAGGAGTTGGTGCTAGAGCTGGTTGTACTGGAGCTGTGGCTAGTGCAGATGATGTTGCTCTAGTGTCTGTCACTGGCACTGCAGCTGACCTCTGAGCTCTAGGCACTCTGGCAAATACATTAGTGGTAGACTTGCCCTTCCTCTCCTGCATGTCATCCTGCAGCTGCTCCACAACTGACTGAATCTCAGTTACCTTGACATCAAGATCATAGAATTTATGTTCCATGATTCTTTCCAAGCTTTCCTGATTCTGAGTTAAGGTGGCCAACCCCTTCTCAATCCTCAGTGTTGATGCTATCAAGTAACCAAGCTGCTCCTGCTTGTTCTTCAAGAAATACTCAGATGCCTCCTCTTGAGTTGGCATCTTGGCAGCCTTCTCCTTCCTTGCCTTCTCCTTTTTCTCTTGAGCTTGAACTGATGATGGTTCATCCTCATTCATGACAACCTCATTATCCTCAAAGTCTAGATAGAGAGGAAAATGTTCCCTATCCAATAGATATTTGCCTGTTCCCATCTTTGAGTTAATCAACTCCTGAATCTAAGAGGCATATCCACAACTCCTCTTATGATCTCCTACAGTCCTCTTAATAGTTTCTACTATAAGGCTCATGACCTTGAATTTCTGAGGCACATCAAACAAATGAAACATGTTGATTGCATGCCCTCTGATCATGTTGTGGTCACCTGACTTAGGCAATAGAGTGTGCCTTAGGATCCAGTTGATTGTAGGCAGCCCTGACATAAGAAAGTGGACCGATCCAAAAGATAAAGTCTCTAGGGCTTCGTCTAGGATCTCCTTGTACATATGTGCCATGGTATTATGTCCCATTTTCTTCTTGGCATGTACATCCAGATCATCATCATTTTCCTTTGGGGCATTTATCAGTTTTGCCCACTCCTCAACAGTTGACTGGTACCTTGTACCTTCAGACATCCAAACTATCCTTCCATATGGATAGAAGTGTGTTGTGGAGTAGAATTGCAAATAAGTTCATCATTCCAGTTTGTGAACTTCTGCCCAACAAAATCTGCAACTCCACAAGCAACAAAACTGTCTTGAACTCCTGGATAGTGTTCTTCATTTTCCTTCATGTAGGTCCAGTCGACCCACCTCATATCACACACAATGGGCTTCTTGTCCAACAAGATTGTCTCATAGAAGTCATGTTGTTCCTTTGTATGGAACCTGTAATCAACAACAGTTCTTCTCCTTATGGCATATGGATCTGCCATCCTCCATAGCCTCAACCCTGAATCTTCTCTGATGTTCATGTCCTCAGCTACGGGATGGGCATCATTATGGTCTGGTATCTTGGGCTTGAGCCTCCTTAGAACTTGTCCTTCTTCATCTTCCTCCTCAGCAACCTCAGGCACTGGGGCCTTGTTCTTCTCAGCAGCTGGAATACTCCTGGTATTCCTCTTTGGTGCAGGCTTGGCCTTGGGGGCAGCTTTGGGTGCTTCCTTGGGCTTAGATGTTTCAGCCCCTGATCTAATTGCATCTCCCATAAGCTTTGGTGCCTTTGGTGCTGGTGCAGCAAGCTCTTCTTCTTCCATTATGGAAGGTTGCCCAACTACTCTGGCCATGGTCTTCTTGACCCTTTCTTTCCTTTTCTTTCCTTCAGCAGCTGGCTCTTCAGGCATCTCAGGCAGTTGAGTTGATGCTTTGGCTTTGGACAATGGTTGTCTCCCTGCAGGCCTTTTGATCTTCATGCCTGGCTTTACTGCAGTTGAACTAAGCATCTTTTTGTGCACTACCTTCTTGGAAGTAGCTTCATCCTCTTCAGCTCTATAATCCTCATCTTCAGAGTCTGAAGTTTTCTTCTTCCTTTGCCTGGTAGCAGCCTTAGGCAGGTTGCTAGGAGTGCTCCTGCTGCCTTCATCTGAAGTGCTGGAGGGACTAGTGCCCTCACTCATTTGCATCTGCCCTTCTGACCTGTTCTGACTGTCACTCTGGTCTAACATGCTGCAAACACTGACTGCTGACCCTGTGAAGAGTTATAGATGAGATGGAGTGGATGAGCATCACAAAATGCCGAGATTTTTGCAAAAGAATGATTCAAAAATTCAGTTTTAGTTTTCCACAGAAAGCATTTCAGATCAACCGATTTTAAAACTCGGTGATACCGAAGCAATTTTGGAACCTAAACTGATGAACTCGGTTGGACCGAGTCACAGTTCGGTGGCACCGAGACTGCTAGGGTTTCACAAAGTCCTAAAATCGGTCGCACCGATTAGCAATTCTCGGTCAGACCGAGAGTTACTAGTGCAATGGCATAAGCCAAATCGGTGGGACCGAGTTTTTCAACTTGGTGGGTCCGAGATGGTTTCGGCGGAAACCCACCCTAAATTTTCAAATCTCATCTAATCTACGGATTGCATTGACTAGATCGGAGTGTTTCAATCGTGGCAAGAATCAATAAGAACACAATGTGCTAGGAATCGGACGAGGATAGCACAGTGATCGAGTCCATACCCTAGCTTGGAGATGAACTCGCTACGGAGGCAACGGCGGGGTTGAATTCCGTTGACGGCGGCGGAGACCAGCAACAGGAGGCGGCTGGCGACAAGGAGACGATCCGGAGACCTTGGAGGGAGAGCGAGCTATTGCGCGGGCGAAGGGTTTCGGAGAAATTTCCAAATTTTTCCCATGACTATATATAGCCCGACCCTGTCGGTGTGACCGAGTGGAACAACTCGGTGGCACCGAGATTCATAACTGTATACAGTTACAGCAACTCGGTGTGACCGAAAAGTTCAAATCGGTTGCACCGAGATTGAAAACCTAGATCGACTTAGTGATCTCGGTAGGACCGAAAGGAATCGGTCAGACCGAGAATCACAAAGAAGTTTTGGAAGTTTAAGTCTATGACGAATCGGGGACTCCGAGTGCTCCTCACGCAGAGTGGTTCGAATCTGACTTGATCAAATTTTATGATGTAGCATGAATAGAGTTTAAGACGAGAAAAGCATAGATAGCTAGAGAAAGTTCTTAGGCATTCTTGTCCATCCACCTGGCCAAAAGAAGGAAGAGCCAAACAATCAAAACAACAAGTGGATGTTCTTGAATGGGTAAAATATGCACCAACATGCTCACACAATAAGATGGCAAATGAAATATGTGGCAAAGCATGCACAACCAATTCTAGCATCTATCAAACAACTTGCGATGACTAGGTCATCTATATATGAGTATATTGACTTAGGAGTCAAATGATAAACATTTGATCATAGGTCATACTCATCGTTTAAGCCCAAGTGGGGTTACCACTTTTACATAATGCATTGGTGTGTTCACACCATTAGAGTTGCTTTGACTTAAGTCTTAGAGTTAAGCTCCCCTAGATGTGAGATCCCCTTTTAGAGGGATGAACTAACCTTGGGTTTTGTCGATGATGACTTCATGTAGGTGTTGAAGATGTGGATGCTCAATGTTGATGTAGATCATTTGGAGCAATCCATTTGAGTGAGTTGCATTTTCAACATGCCTACATGGGTTAGTCCCACAAGGAACAAACAAGAATATCCATAGACATAGAGTGATGCACACACAAGATGATGTCCATGAAAACATTAAGTTACCTTGTTCCTTGCCTTACCAACATGAGGGTTTGTGACTCCTTGAACTAGTGCAAGATGTGGAAGTTGATTGCACTTGTCCATGCCATAATAATATGAGTGAAGAATGTTGGCGGAGTCACCCTCAAGAAGTCTCTAGTTCTTCTTCTTCGGGATCCACATCATCTTGATGGGAATCCTTGGAGTTGTAGTTGTACTTGATGAAGTAGAACTTGACGTAGTCTTGGGAATTCACTTGACCGAGGCCTTGGGTGCTTCTTCAAATGCATCAATCTTTTCTTGAAGCTTGTCCTTGCCTTTATGGTCTTGTGGTGGAAGATCATCTTGAGCTTGTGTTCCCTTGAAGGATGTAGGATCATACTTCTCTTGTTGTGGAACAAACTTCATCTTGTGGTATTGATCTTCTTCCCACTCAACTCCATTGGCATTGAACTTTCGTTCAAAACCAACACCTTGATTCTTTCGGTGCCTTCCTTGCTTGCGTACAATTTCCTCGAATTGCTTACTCCCGGCAAGGCTCTTGTAAAAACCTTTCTCTATAATTCCCTTCAATAAGCTATTTTCTTGCTCAAGTGTAACTTGGCTAAGAGAATCATTAGTGGAATCAAGAGAACTACTAGAAGCAACAATATTGGATTTAGCATTATTATTGTTACTACTAGAGGAGGTATCTTTCTTGTACTTGTTACTAGACTTGACTTGAGGCATGTAAGTAGATAGGAGTAAACGCTTGGCAATGTAAGAAGAACTTTTCTTACGAAGATCATCATTGATTGCTTTTAAGAACTCATGCTCTTGCTCAAGATTGAGCTTTTCAAAGCGTCACTTCTCATGAGCCCTTAAAAGTTCTCGATGATTTTCGAAGATAGTTTCATGAGCTAACTTAAGAGTGTTTAGTTCTTTAGTTAGAAGCTCAATCTTCTCCTTATCATTGTCATTCATTTTATCTTTATTAGCATGATTAATTGACGTTTCATCATAGTATTCATCACTAGAGTTGTCAACAAGTAAATCATCATCCACAAGCAAGTCATCTTCATCACTATTGAAATCAACATACTCAGGATGTGTTACCTTAGGACCTTTGGCCATGAAGCATCTTCCAATTCCTTCATTTGGTGAATGAAATATGTCGTAGGAGTTGGTTGACACAAGTGCTAGACCGGCAACACCTTCATCTTGAGTATGTTCGGAGTCGGAGTGATAGCTTCTCTCGGAGTATTTTTCGGAGTCGGAGCCGGAAACCCATTCACCAACATGAGCTTGATGTCTTCGTTTTGTGTAGCTCCTTGATGACTTGTCCTTCCTTTCCGAATCTTTGCTTCTCTGAGAGGATCTTCATTCATAACGATCATCTCTACTCCTCCTCTCTCTTGGTGGTGATTCTTCTTTTCTACTTCTTCTTTTTGGAGAATCTTCTCTTCTTTTGTAGGGTGTCGTACACTCATTAGAATAGTGTCCAGGCCTCCCACAATTGTAGCAATTACGCTCTCGACTGGAAGATCTTTTGTCATGATAAGACCTTGACTTGGAGCTTCTTTCTTTGCTTCTACTCTTGTAGAATTTGTTGAAGTTATTCACCATTAAGCTCAATTCTTGATTGAAGGTTTGTTTCTCACTTGATGATGCGGGGGTTTCACTTGAGGCTTTGTAAGCACCACTTGACTTGTTGTGAAGTTCCTCCTTATCCTTGAGTGAGATCTCATGAGCAAGAATCCTTCAAATGACTTCCGTTGGCTTGAGATCTTTGTAGTTTGGCATCATTTGGATCAATGTGTCGGTGATCTCTTCACTCCCTAAGACGGCAATCTCATTTGTAATAAGAGCAAGCCTAGAGTACATTTCAGTGACACCTTCACCATCCTTCATTTTGAACTTGTCAAGCTGACTTTGGAGCACATCCAACTTGGATTCCTTGACGGATTCGGTACCTTCGTGCATATCAATCAAAGTGTCCCAAATTTCCTTTGCATTCTCAAGATGACTAATTTTGTTGAATTCTTCGGGGCACAAACCGTTGAAGATGATATCACAAGCTTGAGCGTTGTATTGCAGCATCTTCAATTCTTCCGCATTAGCTTCACGGTTCGGCTCTCTCCCATCAAAGAATTCACCTTGCAAGCCAATACAAATAATAGCCCAAACAGCGGGGTTATGTACGAGAATATGCATTTTCATCTTATGCTTCCAACTAGCAAAATTAGTACCATTAAAGTAAGGACCTCTATGATGATAATTTCCCTCACTAGACGCCATACTCTCATAGGTTGTGAAACCAAGGCTATGACCACCAAAAGCTATGGAAATCAAAGCAAATGGAGACCAAAGCTCTGATACCACTTGTAGGACCTTGAAGTATGTCTAGAGGGGGTGATTAGACTACTTGACCAATTAAAAACTTAACCTTTTCCCAATTTTAGAGTTTGGCGGATTTTAATTATCTTCGGACAAGTCGAGCAATCATCACACAATTCAAGCAAGCATGCAAAGAGTATATAGGCAGCGGAAATTAAAGCATGCAACTTGCAAGAAAGTAAAGGGAAGGCTTTGGAGGATTCGAACACAATTGGAGACACGGATGTTTTTGGCGTGGTTCCGATAGGTGGTGCTATCGTACATCCATGTTGATGGAGACTTCAACCCACGAAGGGTAACGGTTGCGCGAGTCCACGGAGGGCTCCACCCAAGAAGGGTCCACGAAGAAGCAACCTTGTCTATCCCACCATGGCCGTCGCCCACGAAGGACTTGCCTCACTAGCGGTAGATCTTCATGAAGTAGGCGATCTCCTTGCCCTTACAAACTCCTTGGTTCAACTCCACAATCTTGTCGGAGGCTCCCAAGTGACACCTAGCCAATCTAGGAGACACCACTCTCCAAGAAGTAACAAATGGTGCATTGATGATGAACTCCTTGCTCTTGTGCTTCAAATGATAGTCTCCCCAACACTCAACTCTCTCTCATAGGATTTGGATCTGGTGGAAAGAAGATTTGAGTGGAAAGCAACTTGGGGAAGGCTAGAGATCAAGATTCATATGGTAGGAATGGAATATCTTGGTCTCAACACATGAGTAGGTGGTTCTCTCTCAAAAATGGTAAGTTGGAAGTGTAGGTTTAGTCTAATGGCTCTCTCCACGAATGAAGAGGAGGTGGAGGGGTATATATAGCCTCCACACAAAATCTAACCGTTACACACAATTTACCAAACTCGGTGGGACCGATTCAACAGACTCGGTCGGACCGATTTAGTAAACCTAGTGACTGTTAGTGATTTTCGGTGGGACTGACATGCAACTCGATGAGACCGACTCGGTTAGGTTTAGGGCATAACGTAATCTCGGTAAGACCGATTACACAAACTCGGTGAGACCAATTTTGGTAATAAGCTTTCCAGAGAGTTGGTCAGGTAAACTCGGTGGGACCGATTTGCTCTTTTCGGTGAGACCGAAATGTTACAAAAGGGAAACAGAGAGTTTACATTGCAATCTCGGTGGGACCGATCGCTCACTTCGGTTTGACCGAAATGTTACGAATGGAAACAGAGAGATTACAATCCCATCTCGGTGAGACCGAGATCCCTATCGGTAGAACCGATTTGCCTAGGGTTTGTGGCAGTGGCTATGACATTTGAACTCGGTGGCGCCGGATAGGAAGAATCGGTGTGACCGATTTTGGCTTTGGGTTTAGGTCATTTGTGGATGTGAGAAAGTAGCTGAGGGTTTTGGAGCATATCACTAAGCACATGAAGCAAGAGGCTCATTAAGCAACACCTCATCCCTCCTTGATAGTATTGGCTTTTCCTATAGACTCAATGTGATCTTGGATCACTAAAATATAGAATGAAGAGTCTTGAGCTAATGAGCTTGAGCCAATCCTTTGTCCTTAGTATTTTGAGGGATCCACTTTCATCATCCATGCCATGCCATTCATTGAGCTTTCCTAAAATATATGTCTTGGAATAGCATTAGCTCAATGAGCTATATGTTGTTATGAATTACCAAAACCACCTAGGGATAGTTGCACTTTCAGGTGTCGTAGTCGTCCCCGGCAACGATGCTGCCGGAGGTCTTCCATGCTTCTTTGGCAGGGATCTTTCCGCGGATTCGTTGCCTTCTATTCATCCTCTATCTTAGAATGTCTCTTGTCTTCACAAAGATCTGCATGCCACCGCAGAAGTGCCTCCCGAGCCCTGGTCCTAATGAGGTTGGGAAATTTGGGCTCAAGGGCAGCGCGTCCTGCTGGCGTAGGGTTGGGCAAGTCGCCCCAGCAAGACTCTTGTCGGGGCCGCGGAACCTGCCTCGGCAAGGCCCTTGCCGGGGAGAATTGCCTTATCCTCTTGGTCTTCTGGTCTTGGCGCTGCGTTGATTGTTCCTGTGGCTCCGGCCCTTCCCTTTGCCCTACTTAGCATGGTTGTGGCCACGTGGCTTCGACTGCCCGTGCACTTAGTAAGCGGTACAAAGTAGTGGCCATACTTCAGTACACCAACACTCGGGTACCCAGTCGATATATCGGCCGGGTCTAGCTCTGGCAGCCAAGCCTTGGTCTGGCTCAAAGCCGTTACAGCTCCGGCTCTTGTACATGATCGCTTCATCTCACTAAACCGCTCAGGCAACACGGAAAGCTTTCTCAAGACCTCAACTAAGAGTGTTGGAGCATGGTTAGATGGAGAGATTGTTGCCAGTGTGTGCTAGGCCCCGTATACAGCAGTTCTACTAGCATGTAAACCGCCTTCAGCTTCACAAGCATATCTTGATTGAGATTGGTGCTCCTGGGGCCTGCATAATGATCATGGACAGATTAGAGGCGGTTCATGTCATCCTGGAAGATATTCAAAATTGACAATCATAAGGCGACTTAGCAAAGATAGCCGAAACCATTAGCGATACATGGCGTTTTAAGCCAGAAAGCTCTATGGTAACCTCCTCAAGGGCCGCCTCCGCCTTTTCAACCCGTTGTGTCAAGGCACTCTTTTCCTCAGCCCAGGCATTTTTGTAAGTTTAAAAGACGGCCTATAGTTTTTCTGATTCAGCCACACTGAATTCAAATTTTCAGTTCACCTTCTGGGTTTCAGATTCTTGCAGCTCCAGGCGAGTATTCAAGACAGATAGCTCTGACTGAAGTTGAGTCGTGGTGGTCTGAATATGCACCGGATCAAAATTATAAGCTACAAACACGAAGTCCCAAGAACTTTGCAAGCAAGAGTACTTGCCACTTGGGGACTAATGTTTACTGAAGAAATTCATACAACGGCTTATAAGTCCCAAGCACTTTGCGAGAAAGAGTACTTGGCACTTGGGGGCTAATGCATATTGCTTGTCTTTTGATAACTTTTGCTACAAACGGCCACAGCCGGTTCATGAGAACTACACAAGTAAGTAATGTTTTTAAAGGCACGAAGGACCGTCTCATTCATGATGATTAAGCCGGCCCTTGGGAGCTACGGATTCATGATTTATAATTAAAGATTTACTTTGAACCATATGATTTAAGCCGGATTGGAAGGATTCTTTCAAAGATCATTATTTGTGCTCATGGAAATCAAGTCTACATCATATTCAAATTAATCATAAACAGTAGACTTGGGGGCTGGCAGGATGTGCATAATTTATTAAAGGACTCATACCTCAAATTTTTGATGCATTTTCTTCACCATCTCAACTTCAACGTCATGGCTGGAGTGAACTTGACTGAGATAGCCAGAATATACTTCACCTATGCTCAGCTGAGAGTAGTTGGTGATGTTAAATTTCACCTTTCGCCATTCAATATTTTCTTCCTTGGCAGTATGTTTGGCTAAGATGGTAGGCCTTCCCAGCTCTCGAAAGATGGTGTTGGTGATAACCACGTCATCATCTTGAGTATCAGCCGTCTTCACGGGACTAGATGCTTCAGAATTTGAAGGGTCGTCACTAGCTTGAACAATTAGAGGGTTAGAGGTCACTGGCGGGTTATCAAGAACCGACTCTGATAATGGAGGAACTGAGTCCTTAGGTGCTGCAGGTGTTTGTTCCGGTTCATTAACCTTCGGATCTTCAGCCAGCTTATTTACCCTTGCCTTCTTACCGGGCTTGGCTTGTCCACTACATGAGTCATGAGAGATCAATATAAGTGTCAATAAGGATAATAAAGCAAATAAATAATTGTTATTACCTAGGAGGCGGTCTTGAAAGCCGGCAAATGTGATTGGGATGAGTCACCGGAAGAGGAACGAGATGTTTCCTGATAATTAGAGTCGGAGGAATTAAGTGGTTGACGAGTGAGACCCGCCAGAGGATATAAAGAATTTGAATCAGGGGTGACCTCATTTCGGCGCTTCCTTGGCATGTTCGGTAAGCCGAAGGATAATTCCTCACCCCTCCTGGTCCGAGTCTGCCGTCGGCTCTCGTGCTGCTGTTGCTTCAAAAGAAAATGAGGATCCAGATGATCTAAGGGGTGTGAAAATCTTACTTTCCGGGTTACTCTTCGGGTTTTCTGTCTTGGCAAATGCTCGGAGTCGGATGAGATGATATTTACCTCTTCTTCAATAGCTTGACTGGTCCCCGTGTCATCCTGATGATAGTCAATGTCAATAAGATGGTTGAAAAAGGAGCCAAGAGAGTCAAGGGCTACCTCCGACTCAGAGGTGTCGTCCAGCGCGAGCAGCTCTGAAGCATTGTGCTTCTTTCCTTTCTTCTTGGTGGTTTTCTTGGCAGCTTTCTTGGCCCTCCTGGCCCTCTTGGCAGCTTCATGATCATATTCTTTCTTCCAAAAGTCATCATCAGCCTGTAAAAGTCATCAAGGTTGAGTTAAAACAAAGTATTCAAGGGTGAAGGCAAAATAAAGGATTTGGCGGCTTACCCCTGGTGTCGGGTCAGATTTGCAGAAAGGCTCAGGCCCACCTTGCTGCAGTCTGCTGGACTTTCATGCAGAAGAGACTTCGTCATCTCATTGATGGCGTCGTTAGTTAAGTCATCAGAGTTGTGGTGCAGTGAATCTTTTTTGGCGCTAGTGTAAGTACACATCAAGCCGGAGCGGCGACTTAAGGGAATGACCCACCATGAGACCCAGCATCGAACTAAGTCAATGCCGGTTAAGCCGTTTCCCAGCAGAGCCTTAACCTTGGCAATGGTAGGGGCGATCTTCTTACGTTCATCAGTTGTTAACTTGTCAGGGAGGATATGTTTGGAGTCCATGCACAGGGCGTGAAGCCGGGCAGTGGATTCTCATCATCCGGAGAGGTATCCTTGCAGTAGAACCATGTCTGGTTCCAATATTTGGGATGACTCGGCAGGTGTGCATACGGGAAAATAGCATCTCTCCGTCGTTGGATTGAGATCCACCAAGTTCCAATCTGGGTCCGTTGGAGTACTCATTCTGGCGGTTCAAATAGAGATATTCTCTGAATAGTTCCATACTCGGCTCCTCTTGAAGGTACACCTCACAGAACACTTGGAAATTGCAGATATTTGACATGGAATTGGGTCTGATGTCTTGAGGATGAAGGTTGAAAAATGTAGAATGTCCCGAAAGAACTTAGAGCCAGGCAGTGAAAAGCCCTGGTTCATATGATCAATGAAGACAATGATTTCGGCTTCCTTTGGATGAGTTTTCTCTTCTGACGGCTTGGGGCGCGGTAATACATGACTGACTTCTTCAGGCAAATAACCAGTTTTCACAAAGTCTTCAAGCGTGTTTTCCGTGACGATGGAAGGAACCCAGTTGCAAGAAGTGGTCGTCTTGGGCGGCATTCTGGAAAAGGGAGCCTAAAAAGGAAAAAGAACAAATTTGTCGGTTCAAACTAAGCCGGACGGAAAGTATTACGACACATATGCAAAATGGCGGCTTAAGAAGGGGCCTAATGGTATATGACTAATTACAGCGGGTTATGTAAGCCGCCATCAGTAGTTTGATGTCTATCAAAGGAGAAATCTGTTGAGCATTGAATTTAACTACAGCCGCTGATGTGAGCCGCCATGACTAGGTGTATCTATCAAGATGCGGCAAGTGCAATTTTTTGCTAAGTACCGTACAAACAGGTTTCACAAATCGCAATGATTATTTTGGATCAATGGCAGTTCAGAAAAGAAAACAAATCAAGACCTAAAACCAGTACAGGGGAGTTCATAAGCTCTAATGAGATCTCTTTTCAAGGGAAAAAGGACCACTGGCATTGAAGGCAAGGACAAAACTACTACCGCACCAGTTTTATGCTATTTCCAGATCAACGGGCGCCTAGAGTTGAAGATGAACAACGAACTACGAAGAACATGAAGAACTACGAAAACCCTAATGCGGATCTGGAGTACATGGGGAAGAGCACTTACGGAGGTAGATGAGCCGTGGAGGGGCGCCACCGTTCTCTGGTTCGTTCAGGGTGATGCAGCGGCCAAGGACGAGGACGACAGTGTGCTTTGCAGCAGTGGCGGCGGAGCTCGAGCGCAGGAGAGTCATGAGAGGAGGAAGACGAAGGAAAGAGGGGAGAATGAGAAGAGGCTGTTCGTGACTATTTATAAGGAGAAGGCTAATAAGTGGGCGTGAAAAATAAGGAGGCCAAAACGTGGTTATCTAGCTGCTCGGGCGCCTCAATTCTCGGGACAGTTATTAAAACAAAGATCTGTTGCGATATGTCAAGTATTGTGTGAATTTATGACAGGTGACATCATGGCGGGTTATCACAATCCCAGGAGGTGACGTCATGGCGGGTTGCAAGTTCTCGCACAAGAGAGAAGGGAAGATTCTTTTTAAGTGTTGAAGGTTGACATGAACAAGTTCAAATCAACCTAGAGCCTAATGTTGGGGATATAGCTATTGGTATGACCCACCCAGAAGGGGCCGGGTTATACCTATGGTGATTCATCATATGAAGCCCACAAAGATATCGAAGATAACGGTTCAAGATAAGGGTCCAAGGCCCAAGGGTGACTTAAGGCCCATAGAGTAAACCGCCATATATGTAAGACTTGTATTGTAAGGCATGTAAAGATAGTCACCGAGCCGGACACATTATCTATGAGTCGACTGGGACTCCGTGAGCCGCTGGGCGTCAACCTGTGTATATAAAGGGACAACCCGGCGGCGGTTCAGGACAAGAAAGAACAACTCAAAAGCTAGGTCAAGCGGACTCACTCCCTGGTAATCGAGACATAAGCAATACCACCTCAAACTGGATTAGGCCTTTACCTTCACCGCAAGGGGCCGAACCAGTATAAACTCCTGTGTCCTTTGTCCCGTTTAACCCCTTTAAGCTAACCTAGAGGTGATGGCTCGACTAAGTCCTTTCACGAGGACATCTGCCATGACTATTCCATGACAAGCACCCCGAGATCTGAACTGGCAATCTCTGTCTCCCCTCAACCGGCGATGTCGCTGCCACTTCATCCTAAGCTCTGGATCGCTCTCATCAATAAAAAAAAAGACACATCCGTGACATTTTGGGCCAAACAGATTTTGTTTATGTCATACTTATGACACTTCTATGACGATAATTATCAGAAAACCCGGTATCATCATAGATGTGGTGGGCTCCTACTTGTATGACAAAAAATCATGACAGAAAATGGGCTTTTCGTCCTGGGAGGGCCTGAGATGCATGTACATGACATTCTTTGGGCCGTCCTTGACGAAAAAAATCATGGTAGAAGCGAAGGCGAGGAAAATTTCGGGGAGTTCCCGGTTATGGTGGGTGGTCGGGGCCGAGCGATGCACAGAGGTTTGCGCATTTCTCTTATACACATACGCGTGTGTGTGCAAGGCGTTGCGCTCTAACTCAACCTGAGCGAGGCGTTGGGCTCTAACTGAACCCATGCGATTGCACTAGCTACGTCACTGAACCCTGATCGATCCTGTTGGGGATATAACTATTGAGTATAAACCGCCCAGGAGGGGCCAGTTTACACTCAACCGTACTGAAGCCCACGAAGATTCAGAAGATGGCGTTTTACTATGAAGCTTAGAGGCCCGGAGCCCAAAGGCGGATTAGGGCCCATAGTGGTAAACCGCCATAATCATGTAAACTTATGTTGTCAGATAAGGATGGGAGAGACCGAGCCGAACACTTGTATGAGTCGGCCTCGAGACTCTGTAGACCGGCCGGGCGTGAACCCATGTATATAAGGGGATGACCCAGCGGCGGTTCAGGGACAAGAAACACAACTCGGTAGCCAGGCATAGCTTGTTTAGCTCCCTGGTTAGCGAGACCCCAATAATCCCATCACAACTAGACGTAGGCTTTCACCTTCATCGAAGGGGCCGAACTAGTATAAAATCCCTCGTGTCCTTAGTCCGGTTTAACCCCTTTAAGCTAACCCATCGCGATGGCTCCACGACTAAGTCCTTACACGAGGACATCTGACGTGATATTTCCACGATAGTTGGCGCCCACCGTGGGGCGATCGCATGATGGTTTCGAGTTCTTGAATGGCAGCTTTGAAGGACTCCAGGGATACGTGACGGGCCGGATGACCAGAAGTCATCGCGGCAAGCTCTACATCGACGATGCAGGATGGGGCCCCGAGGCCGGCTCAATCGAGTACGGGTACCGAGTCCCCTTCGTCGGAATTCACGTCTTCATTGGCAAGATCGGCAAACCGTGCCCTGAGCCGGACATCTGCACCGACCTCATCAAGACGGCTCAGCGTGCAAGTCCCGCCCGGGTTCAGACTCCCGTGAAGCGTGTGTTCGTAGGATGTGTCCATGGGATCGGATCTGAACTGGTGTCCGAGGGTGACACGATCGCTCATTCCCACGGTGAATCGTCTGGTGAAACCGAATCCTTGTACCAAGTGCAGGATGGCGTGTTTGAAGGGTATTCTGATGGCACCAGTATTCCGGAGTTTCCTAAAACGCTGAACCACGTTGGAATCTTCATGGCTGGAACACAACCAACTTTGCAAAATTCTACTACAGCAGCGTCTGGACCGGTAGCAGGGGCAGGAGGCTCCGAGCGCCGGCCGGCTCAAGTTCTCTCCCGTTTGATGGATGCCTGGGCGGTCTTGCTAACCACTACAGTTATACCAGCAACACAGGATCAGCACAATGCGGACATTGCTAGCCTGAAGGATCAGATAACACAAGCCAAAGCGGACTTAGCAGCAGAGGAAACCAGGATGGCTGAGGAGCGGGACGCTTTAGACGCCCAGGCGCAAAGAATTCAAGGTGAGAATTATCGGCTTTTGATGGATCAGAACGCTTTAAATCAAGTGTCCAGGAGGAAACATCAATCTTGCCTGCCAGCGGATTACAACGCAATGAATCTCTTTGGAACGCCGGGGGCAGGAAGTAGTAACCCGCCAGCAGTAAACCAAAGTACCGATCCAAGGACCAGGGCTCCGGATCAACCTCAGATGATGGGGCCGCCGTAGCGTACGGACAACCCGCTGCGGTACACCACACCGCCGTCGGGTCACTTTTCTAACCCATTGGATAATATGATAGCAGCGGCATCCCGGCTGGCTGCTATTCCAATCGAAGGTGAATTGCCGACAGCGGTTGAGACGCGGTGGGCCAGGGATCTTCTTCAGACAGCTTTGACACAACAGCAAGCTTATTCATATAGCCGAGACAGGGTTCACTCAACTCCACGGCCGAGCAAAAGCTATAGCAGGCATATGGCTGAATCGGAGGTGTCTAGCAGTGCGCGGTGTCGCATTGTCCCTCAAGGACCTAATCCGGCGCATGGTGACTTGAACGCTCAGTACATGGTGGATAATGGCAGGGCACGAAGGGAAGCCGCTTTAGCAGCACAACATACGGGTCGATATCAACCCGCCCCGGTTCAGCCAGCGGTGTCAGTAGACCGAGGTGTTGGAGTTGCTTTCAACTCGTGGGGAGTGTTGTGCCTTATTACGGCGCTCCGTAACGTGCGACTGCCTAAGGACTTCAAGGGTCCACGTAAGGTGCCGAATTACACCACTGATCAGCCACCCGAGGCGTGGGTGGAAAGCTATGAGATGGAAATGGAAATGCTGGATGTTGATGAAGCAGCGTGTGCAAAATACTTCACGATGATGTTGGAGGGGATAGCCCGGACTTGGTTGAAGAACTTACCACCTAACTCCATCGAGTCATGGGACCAGTTGAAGGCCTGGTTTATAGCCAATTTCAAGGACACATGTAAGCAGCCTATGTCTATAGTGGATCTTGACGCCTGTGTACAAGGGGAGAACGAATCAACAACTCATTGGGTGCGCCGGGTTTCAGAAGTCTTGCACTCATCGGACCGTATTAACGCCGGTTCGGCGATCATCACCTTGGAGCGTAATTGCCGGTTTAAGTCATCGAAGATGAAGTTGGGACGGCTCAAGCGTCACTGCAATGACATAGGTACCCTCATGTCCGCCTTGGTCAAGTATGCCGATTCTGATAATACCAAAGATCCCGATTCTGATGAGGAGAAGCCGGAGAAGGGAAAGAAGAACGGTGGTGCAAAGGGGCAGCAGCACAACCAAGGAGGTCATGGGAATAATGGTAAGCGTAAAGCAGATTCAGATTTTGTAGCTAATGCAATGTGCAGCGCCGTAAGGGTAAACCGCCTCAGCGTGGCGGCACAATGAATCTGGAACGTTTGTTGAATCAACCCTGTCCAAAACATGGGACCAAGGAGGTGCCTGCGACACATCTCTGGAAAGATTGTAACATTATGAAGGAGTTCAAAAACTCTGATCTTTTCTGGTATGATCAGGGTCCATCTGGCGGTTCAGGCCCAGGTTTTCATGGCGCGGCGGTTCAAACTCCGGATTTCAGAATAACCAGGGCAACCAGAACAATCAAAGTGGTAATAACCAGCAGAGTAATCAAGGAAATCAGCAGCAGTCGGGTTATCAGAGTCACCCAAAGCAGTTGAATGGTGGGCAGTATCACGTGCTCACCACTAGTTTGTGCAAGCGCGATCAGAAGCTTCACAAGAGGGTTGTTAATGCTGTTGAACCGGCGGTGCCACGTTACCTGCGGTGGTCGGAGCAACCTATTGTATGGAGCAGAGAGGATCATCCGCCCCGGGTTGACAATCCGGGCCACCTGGCGTTGGTGGTGGCACCTCAGGTGGGAGGTTATAAGTTCACCAAGGTACTCATGGATGGAGGGAGCAGTATCAACATTCTGTATTATGAAACCTTCCGTCGCATGGGGTTGACAGACAAGAGTCTTAAACCGTCCAATACTGTTTTCCATGGTGTGGTACCAGGTAAATCGGCATATCCTGTTGGCAAGATCGCTTTGGAAGTTGTGTTTGGTGATGAACACGATTCCCGGTCTGAGACATTAACCTTTGAGGTGGTGAGGATCCAGAGCCCGTACCACGCACTGTTTGGGCGACCGGCTTATGCAAAGTTCATGGCGAGGCCTTGTTATATTTACTTGCAGCTCAAGATGTCGGGTCATAAAGGGACCATTACGGTTCACGGAAGTCGTAAAATCGCTTTGGATTGCGAGGAAGGTGATGCGGCCTATGCTGAGTCGGTTTGTGCTACAGAGGAGTTGAAGTTTTATAAAGAAAATGTTGATCCGGCAGACATGACGCCTCTGAAGAAGCCCACCACTGAGCACGACCCAACCCTGCATTTCAAACCGGCTGATGAGACCAAACTTGTTGACTTTGTTCCTGGCGATTCATCCAAGCAGTTCAGCATCAGCACAAATCTGGATCCGAAATAGGAAAGCGCGCTCATCGAGTTCATCCGTGAGAACCGGGACATTTTTGCATGGAAGCCTTCTGACATGCCAGGTGTACCGAGGGAACTCGCTGAGCACACTCTCAATATTGATCCCAAGTTTAAACCGGTCAAGCAATTTCTTCGTCGCTTTAACGAGGAAAGACGCAAGGCAATTGGTGAAGAGGTAGCCCGATTGTTGGCTGCTGGGTTTATCGTTGAAGTGTTTCACCCTGAGTGGTTGGCTAATCCGGTGCTTGTTCTTAAGAAAAACGGCACTTGGCGCATGTGTGTGGATTACACCGATTTGAACAAGGCTTGTCCGGCCGATCCTTTTGCTCTCCCGCGTATTGATCAGATCATTGATGCGATGGTGGGATGTGAGCGTTTGAGTTTCTTGGATGCTTATTCAGGCTATCATCAGATCAAAATGGCAGTTAAGGACCAGGAGAAGACCGCCTTCATCACTCCCTTTGGAGCCTTTTGCTATGTTTCTATGCCCTTTGGGCTCAAGAGTGCCCAGGCAACTTATCAGCGTTGTGTGCAGAATTGTCTTCACACTCAGATTGGGCGCAATGTTCATGCCTATGTTGATGACATTGTGGTGTACTCCAGAAAGAAGGAGACATTGATAGATGGTCTCAAGGAGACCTTTGACAATCTGCGAATTTACAAGATGATGCTCAATCCGGATAAGTGTGTCTTTGGTGTTCCGGCAGGCAAGCTTCTAGGCTTTCTGGTGTCTAACAGGGGTATTGAGGCTAATCCGGAGAAGATCAAAGCGATTACATCTTTGGCTAAACCGGCGTGCATCAATGATGTTCAGCGTCTAGCAGGTCGGATTGCAGCACTAAGCCGGTTTATCAGCCGTTTGGGAGAGAAGGCGATCCCTTTATATCAGATGCTGAAGAAAACAGACACCTTTGTCTGGAGTGATGCGGCTAATGCGGCGTTTGAAGACTTGAAGCGGCAGTTGGCTGAACCGCCAGTCCTTGCTGCTCCGGTTGACAGGGAGCCTCTATTGTTGTACGTGGCTGCTAATGCCCGTGCCGTCAGTGTGGCAATCATGGTGGAGCGCAAAGAGGCTGGTAAGGAGTACCCGGTTCAACGGCCGGTTTACTATATCAGTGAGGTGCTTATTGAGTCAAAGCAGCGATATCCGCATTGGCAGAAACTTGTATATGGGGTTTTTATGGCAAGCCGGAAGCTCAAGCAATATTTCCAAGGCCATCCCATTACAGTGGTCAGTTCAGCTCCATTGGGTGATATAATTCAGAACAGGGAGGCAACTGGCCGGGTTGCAAAATGGGCAATTGAGCTTGGCCCACATGGTCTAAAGTATGTGCCTCGAACAGCTATAAAATCTCAGGCACTTGTGGATTTTATCAACGATTGGACTGAGTTGCAGGCGCCGGAGGACAAACCGGATAATACATACTGGACTATTCACTTTGATGGATCCAGGCAATTGGAGGGCTCGGGGGCTGGTGTCGTTCTTACTTCCCCTCGAGGTGATAAGATTCGTTATGTCCTCCGTTTAATGTTCCCCTGTACTAACAATGCAGCTGAGTACGAGGCTCTGCTTCATGGACTCCGCATGGCCAAGGAGATGAACTTAAGCCGGGTGCGATGCTTTGGAGACTCTGATCTGGTGGCTCAGCAAGTTTCTGGTACTTGGGATTCTAAGGATCCACTCATGGCGGCTTACAGACGTGAGGTGGATATTGTGGCGGGTTACTTCAAAGGGTATCAGGTTGAGCATATGAATCGGTGCAAAGATGAAGCAGCAGACGCATTGAGCCGGCTTGGATCTCAGCGTAAACCGGTACCTCCCAATACCTTTCTAGATATCTTGCATAACCCGTCTGTTAAGCTGCCTACAGAGGAGGATTTGGCTGTTCCTGATCCGGAGGCTCAATTAGTGGCCGCCTTGCATGTTGTGCCGGATTGGACAGTTCCATATCTGGCGTATATGAACCGGGGAGTTACCAGATGATGAAGTCCTGGCTCGGCAGATTGTTCGGCGGTCCAAGTCCATGGTTATTCACAATGGCGAGTTACACCACTGTAACGTTTCAGGCGTATTTCAGCATTGTGTTTCCCCTGAAGAAGGCCAAGAAATCCTACGGGAAATTCATGAAGGGGATTGTGGTCATCATGCCGGTTCAAAGTCCTTGCTTGCAAAGGCTTTCCGTCATGGGTTTTACTCGTTGACAGCTCATGCTAATGCGGAGGATCTGGTAAAGCGGTGTGATGCTTGTCAAAAGTTTTCACGTAGAGCTCATGTTCCGGCTAAAGAATTACGGATGATTCCCATCACTTGGCCATTTGCCACATGGGGGCTTGACATGGTGGGACCTTTTAAACACTCCAAGGATAAGAAGACTCACCTGCTGGTGGCAGTTGACAAATTTACCAAGTGGGTTGAAGTGGAGCCTGTCA
This sequence comes from Triticum aestivum, assembly GCF_018294505.1. Classification (NCBI taxonomy): domain Eukaryota; kingdom Viridiplantae; phylum Streptophyta; class Magnoliopsida; order Poales; family Poaceae; genus Triticum; species Triticum aestivum. The sequence goes on along the minus strand of NC_057810.1, from coordinate 551,612,258 downwards.
GCAAGTGTGATGCGGCTACGGCGGTTCAATTTCTCAAAAAGATTATCTTCCGCTTTGGTTTTCCACACAACATCATCACGGATAATGGCACGAACCTCTCTAAACGTGAGATGGAAGAATTTTGTCAGAGAGAACACATTCGGCTTGACTTAGCACCTGTGGCGCACCCCCAGACCAATGTTCAAGCAGAGAGAGCTAATCAAGAAATCTTGAAGGGTATTAAACCCCGGCTTATGGTTCCTTTAAAGCGGACGCCGGGTTGTTGGGTGGAAGAATTACCTTCTGTGTTATGGAGCATCAACACCACTCCCAACAGATCGACGGGTTACACGCCTTTCTTCATGGTGTACAGGGCAGAGGCGGTCTTACCAAGTGATATTCGTCACGATTCACCCCGGGTTGCTAATTATGTTGAAGCGGACAATGAGCAAGCACGCCAGGAGGCGTTGGACCTGTTGGATGAGAAACGAGATATGGCTTTAGCCCGTTCGGCGGTTTACCAGCAAGACTTGCGGCGTTATCATAGCCGTCGGGTTAGAACAAGAACCTTTCAAGAAGGCGATTTGGTGCTCCGGCTCATCCAGGATCAGACCGACATGCACAAGTTATCCCCACCTTGGGAAGGACCCTTTGTGGTCAGCAAAAATCTGCACAATGGATCATACTACCTCATTGACGTTCGAGACAACTCACGTACTTCTGAGGAGGAGACCCGGCGGCCGTGGAACATAGCTCTCCTACGGCCTTACTATACTTGAGCCATAGGCTTTTCTTATGTACATATTTCGACAATGTATATATTATGATCAATAAAATAAACTAGCATCCTTGCTATAAGCAGGGCCTCTGCTGTTTTTTCTCTCAAAATATCTTTGAGTTGCATGGGGGCTTCAGCTGTCAAAGCGGAGTACTACCTATTAAACCGGCTATTATGCCACAATACAGCTCGGGAGCTTCACACCCGAAGGGCCAAAGAGAGTCTGGATGCTATGCACAGCTCAAACATAGGCACCTAATGAGCACAGCTCATCATGTTACTTGGGGGCTCCTTGTGTCAAATATTCAGGAGTTTGAATGGACCCTTGTAGCTGGGTATCGCCCCACGGCTTGGAAGCCTGGTATATTTACCTAAAACCCCGGGTTAACCTGCCTTCATCAAGTAAGCCACTCCTATCCAGGTCATCCTGGCACGACCCTCCGAACGTTTGACAGTTACTCTCATTGAGACCTTGCACTTGTCAAAGTTAAAACGGTGATTGGTTAGTTGGAGGGCCATCTTAAAAGGCTTTGTCAAATGGTTTAACTCAGCGGCCTGGCAGCCCATGAAAAGCCTCGAATTTGGGCCTGGCAGCCCTTGAAAAGCCTCGACTACACGGTCTTGTTTACACTTGTTTCTTTTTGCTGAATTTTGTGTTAAACCGACATCTTCGATCTAGTATGGCTTTTCAAGTCATCATTTTAACCCGGTGTTTGTTAACCCGGCTTGGTTCTCAACTAAAAGTTGACGAACCTTATTAAACCGGAGTTTATTAACCCGGCCTGGCTTTGACTACTTGTCGCCAGTTTTTGATCATCTGGTGTTCATCGTAGCCCGACATGACTTCTCATACACCATCAGTACAAGGTGAAGTTGTACAAAAACTGCAAGATTTGGGTCTTCACCCTTATTACAGTCAAAAGTTGGTAAACCAACTAATGTGATATCACATCACAGGTATGAGTTATTTCATATTTCGTCAAGTTTGATTATCAATCAGGCTTTGTCTTGGGCATTATGACCCGTCCGGCGGTAAAACGCCAGGACAATTCTTTTATGTAGACATAGGGATTGCATCTTATGATATATGAGCCAACATTGAAATTTTAATGAAGGATCACATAAAGTATTTCCCATTGCACGATGGCAGCAGATCAAAGTATTTTTGCTACCCTATTACAAGGCACTTAAAACAGCCCAAAATATGGATAAGTTTTTGTGCAAAATCAACCGGATTGCCAGATCAAGCATCATCACCATGTTGACGTGAGGTAGACGGATCATCTGGCGTCGGTTCAACCTCCTCATCCTCCAAGGATTGGAAATCAGCGGTGGTCCAGTCAATCCGGGTTAAGGCCTGAAAGACAGCCTCTTCACTTATAAGATCAGTCGGATTAACGTCAGGGGCGTAAGTATACTTACGGATTGGCAGAATAAGATTTTGCACTTCCGGAATGACAGCCTCAACCCGTTTGTTATCAGCATCATAGAAGGACCGGTGAACCGTCAAGTTTGCTTCTTCTGCCAGTTGACTCGCCAGAGGACGCATCTCTCTTGTCACACGTTTGAGGGTATCATTGTCAAACACTGCCCCATTTTCCTGTTCACTAGGAAAGCCCTTGGCGATATCGACCGGATCAAGGTCAGCTATCCATGCCTTGGCTCGGGTCAGTGCTAACAAAGCGCCAGCTCTGGCAGCGGACCGCTTCACCTCTTCTATCTCTGCTGGCGTTGTAGATAACTTGGCCAGAGTGTCCTTGATCAATGTTGGGGCTGCATTGTCATAAGAAGTTGCGCAGATAACCCGTTGGGCACCGGTATACAACTGCTCAATCAGCGTATAGGCGGCCTTGAGCTTCTTCCGCATATCAGAGCCCAGCTGAGCAATGCAGCCACCTACAGCGGTTTACGGATTTCAAGTTAAACCGGCAACATTCTAAAGCGGAATGTTCATAAAGCATTGGCAAACCAATACTTACCAAATATTGCATAAGTCATGGCATTGATTTGGCGCTTTAATCCAGTAAGTTCTTCTGTCACTGGTTTAAGAGCTGCTTCAGCGTCCTCCGCCCGCTTCAGCAACCCAGCTTTTTCAGTATCCCAGTTGGTCCGTTCAGAATTGAACCACTCCTTGAGCTGTTCCATGGTGGTTAAGGCAGTTTTCAATTCATCCCTGGCCTTGGTGGTTTCTGCTTGTTGGGTTTTCACATTTTCTTGAAGATCAGCAATCTGAGAGACTTGTTGATTTATTTCATTCTGCCATAGCAAGAAGAGCATATCAATGATTTCTTTCAAAGTCCCAAGCATATAACCAGTTATACACTTGACACTTGGGGGCTAATGAGGATTACTTTTTTCTACTTATTATTGAAGTCCCACGGATTAATACAAGTATTAATCATGGCACTTGGGGGCTAATGTGTGTTTGATCAGAAATGCACAAGGGAAATCAACAAAGTACAGTCTGAAATATGCAAAGTCCCGGTTTGACTTTCTCAAGACCAAACCGGCCCTTGGGGGCTATAATGCAATGAAGGTACAGAGTAAAGGATCCAACGGTTTACCTCATAGCGCTCCTTCATTAAATTTACCAAACCGGCCTCATAGTCTCGGCTGGTGAAGAGACGGTTCAAGAAGCCGGAATGAAGGTCTTGGGCAGATAAATCGGCATAGTCTGACAAATCCGTTTTGTTCTTCCCTTATTCATAAAGGCAAATTCATCCTTGGCGGTATGCTTGGATAAAACAACTGGATTGCCTGGGGCGGTATATGCCGTGCCAATAACAACAATGACATCATCCTTGGCGGGGCTTGACGGATTGATATTCTCCTTAGCAGGCCTCGGTGGCTTGGTACCATGGCTTGGCGGATCAATAGTTTGATTTGGAGGGGTGGCATTAGTTGGTGTATCGACCTGTATCTCCGGTTCAGCCTCTGGCGGATTAGCATCAGCACCTGGATTTTCAGGAGCAGAGTGGTCTGTGGCAGTCTCAGGATTTTCGCCCTCGTCTTCAGGGCTTTTCTCCAGATCAACTTCGTCCGCATGGCCGCTGGTCTTGGCCTTTTTACTCAGTCGGGCCTTGGCGCTACAAAATTCAAAGTTAGAATATAATAAACCGACGCGTGTTCCGGAAAGAAACAATGCAAAAATAGACTTACCCAGCAACGATCTTCAGGGGAGGCAGCTGAGTGGTTGATGAACCGCCAGACGAGTTGGACGATGCCTGATAATTCAGATCAGACGGGTTGAGTGGGCATCGGAAGAAACCCTTCAAAGGATAAAGCTTTTCAGGAGAAAAAGTCACCTCTGGACGACGTTTCCGGTTTGGTGTATCTAGTAAACCGGATGATGTGATTTGCTAACCGCTATGCCGGGTTGTACGATGTTCTGCAGCTTGCTATGACTTCACAGAAAATTTTGGATCCAAATGAGCAAGAGGGTGAGATAGTTTTACTTTCCGGATTGTGCGGCGAACTTTTTGAACCGACACAAGATCAGAATCGGAAGAAAGAATGATTACCTTAGCATTATCTGCGTGGCTCGCCTAAGCCTCCTCCTAGGAAACAATCATTGTCAATACAATATACAAATAAGGAATCAAGTTAGTCAAGTTTTACCTCTACATCAGATTCCTCATCTTCTGGCGGATCAGAAGACTCGGCGGTTTTCTTCTTGGAAACCTTCTTGGTAACTTTGGTCTTTGGACGAGCCTTGGCCGGTTTAGTACGTTTCCAGAAAGAGCTGTTGGCCTGTAACATTAAGGCAAGGCAGTGATTAACACACAGTTAAAGCGGAGGAGAATCAGTAAATATTAAGATAAACTTTACCGATGGTGGAGGATTGGAGACGGAAAAAGGTGCCAATCCGGTTTGGCTGCATGCAGAGATTGTTTCATCGAGCATCTTCTTTACAGATTCAGTAACTTCAAGGTCCGTCAGTACTATTTCTTGATAGCGTTGAGGGTCTTTGACGTTGCCAGTATACTCATGCATCAATCTGGGGCGGCGGCTTAAAGGCAAAATACGCCAAGATACCCAGCAGCGGACGATATCAATGCCAGTTAAAGCGTTGGCCATGAGGGCCAGACCTTTGTGATTTGAGGAGCAAAAGTTCTTCATTCTGCGGCGGATAAGCGTGAAGGTAATGGGTGGTTATTGCTAAGCCGTTGGGGATGGTAACCTGGCAAAGGATTTTCTCCATCAGGGGCGGTGTTCCGACAATAAAACCAAGTCTGGTTCCAATCCTTAGGATGGCTATGATGTTTTGCGTGCAGGAAGTCAACCTCTTTTCTTTTCTGAATTGAAATGCCACCAAGCTCTACGTTGGGACCATCAGAAAACTCTGTGCCATGGTTCAAGTGGAAGAAATCCCGGAACAACTCCACAAATGGCTCTTCTTGGAGGTAAACTCTTCGCAGAAGACCTGAAAGTTGCATATGTTGGACACGGAATTCGGTCCAATGTCTTGTGGATGGAGCTGGAAGCTTGCGAGGACATCCCGGAAATTTTTTGATCCGGGCGGACTGAATCCCCGGTCTAAGTGTTGCATAAAAACAACCACTTCTCCATCTTGAGGTTCAGGAGGACATTCAGAATCCGGAACACGCCATTACAGGATCCTTTTGGAAGCTAAAGCGCCAGTGGTGACATATCCATTGATTTGTGTCTCCGTAATCCGGGATGGAACCCAGTTGCAGGCAGCAAATTGTTTCGTCATCTCAGAAAGGAAAGCTGAAAGAAAAAATAAATGCCGGTTTACAGATTAAACGGTTTAAGTGTATTTTCCAGTGTTAAACCGGCGAATTGCTGATCAAGTTCGGTTGGCGGTTTAAGAGAGGGCTAACGGTATATGGCGGATTGGTCATCAAAAGTTAAACCGCCCGTAGGTAGAAGGGCCTGGGTTCAAAATCTGCTAAGTGTTGGCAGAAACAGGTTTCACACAGAGACGGAATTAATTCAGATCTACCAAAGGTTCAGTAACAAATTTTTTTGTGATTTATAAGGGTGTTAAGCAGAGCAGAAAAGTTCATGTGTTCTATCAAGAGAGTCTATACAAAGAGGAAGACCTACTAAGTACTAAATTGGATGCGGAGCAACTACCGCACGGGATATATGCTACGGTTGAGTCCAAAACGCTATGGCAGAAGTGAATATGAAGAGACTAGGGATGAGCACCTATGAACGCAGATGAAAATAGGAGCCCTAAGACATAGATCTAGGGTTATGAGGGACAAGGTTTACCGGATGCGCAGGACAGCGGAGGAACGCCAAAGGTCTATGGTACAACCAGTTGATGCAACGGCCTCTGTTGACGCAGTGTTCGAAGGTCGAGGGCGGCGGTGGAGCTTCAGAGCTGGGGCATCGTGAGGAAGAAGAAGAAGTGCGGAAGGGGAAGAAAGGAAAGGGCCCCGGGTCTATTTATAAGGAAATGGATAAGGACCGGCGCGAAAATCAAGGATTCAAAAAGTGGCGAGTGGCGCAGCTGTCGCCTCGATTTCCGGGATGATATTAATAAGAGGAATATTTTTATTCATTTTTTTACAGAGATGACGTCATGATGATCTGTTGCTGTATCCAGAGGATGACGTCATGGCGGTTTAACAAAGTTTATGAAGAAGATGTCATGGCGGTTTACGGGAACAAGGGAAGATGTTCATGGGACTTTCCTAAGTACTAAAGATTGATATGAATAAATTCAAATCACTCTGGGGCCTAATGTTGGGGATATAACTATTGAGTATAAACCGCCCAGGAGGGGCCGGTTTGCACTCAACCGTACTGAAGCCCACAAAGACTCAGAAGATGGCGTTTTAATATGAAGCTTAGAGGCCCGGTGCCCAAAGGCGGATTAGGACCCATAGTGGTAAACCGCCATAATCATGTAAACTTATGTTGTAAGATAAGGAAGGGAGAGACCGAGCCGAACACTTGTATGAGTCGGCCTCGGGACTCTGTAGACCGGCCGGGCGTCAACCCGTGTATATAAGGGGACGACCCGGTGGCGGTTCAGGGACAAGAAACACAACTCGATAGCCACGCATAGCTTGTTTAGCTCCCTGGTTAGCGAGACCCCAATAATCCCATCACAACTAGACGTAGGCTTTCACCTTCATCGAAGGGGCCGAACTAGTATAAAATCCCTCGTGTCCTTAGTCCGGTTTAACCCCTTTAAGCTAACCCGTCGCGATGGCTCCACGACTAAGTCCTTACACGAGGACATCTGACGTGATATTTCCACGATAGATCCCTTGCTATTAACTTGATATGTCCATTTTGCATCATGCTTTTATATCAATATTTATTGCATTATGGGTTGTTACTACACATTATGTCACAATACTTATGCCTTTTCTCTCTTATTTTACAAGGTTTACATGAAGAGGGAGAATGCCGACAGCTGGAATTTTGGGCTGGAAAAGGAGCAAATATTAGAGACCTATTCTGCACAAATCCAAAAGTCCTAAAACTCCACGAAAGTAAGTTTTGGAATATATTAAAAATATTGAGCAAAGAAAGCACTAGAGGGGGGCCAGCCATAGTCCACGAGGGTGGAGGGCGTGCCCTACCCCCCTGGGCGTGCCCCCTGCCTCGTGGGCCACCTGGCAGCCCCCCAATACCCATCTTCTACTATATGGTGTCTTTTGCCCTGAAAAAATCATAAGGAACCTTTCGGGGTGAAGCGCCGCCATCTCGAGGCGGAACCTTGGCGGAACCAAACTAGGGCTCCGGCAGAGTCGTTCTGCCGGGGAAACATCCCTCCGGGAGGGGGAAATTGTCACCATCGTCATCACCATCAATCCTCTCATCGAGAGGGGATCCATCTCCATCAACATCATCACCAGCACCATCTCCTCTCGAACCCTAGTTCATCTTTTGTATCTGATCTTTGTCTCAAAACCTCATATTGGTACCCGTGGGTTGCTAGTAGTGTTGATTACTCCTTGTAGTTGATGTTAGTTGGTTTATTTGGTGGAAGATCATATGTTCAGATCCTCTATGCATATTAATAGCCCTCTAATTATGAACATGAATATGATTTGTGAGTAGTTATGTTTGTTCCTGAGGACATGGGAGAATTCTTGTTATAAGTAGTCATGCGAATTTGGTATTCGTTCGATATTTTGATGAGGTGTATGTTGTCTCTCCTCTAGTGGTGTTATGTGAACGTAGACTACATGACACTTCACCATTATTTGGGCCTAGGGGAATGCATTGGGAAGTAATAATTAGATGATGGATTGCTAGAGTGACGGAAGCTTAAACCCTAGTTTATGCGTTGCTTCGTAAGGGGCTGATTTGGATCCATATGTTTCACGCTATGGTTAGGTTTACCTTAATTATTCTTTCATAGTTGTGGATGCTTGCGAGATGGGTGAATCATAAGTGGGATGCTTGTCCAAGGAAGGTCAGTACCCAAGCACCGGTCCACCCACATATCAAATTATCAAAGTAACGAACACGAATCATATGAGCATGATGAAAACCAGCTTGACGATAATTCCCATGTGTCCTCGGGAGCGCTTTGCTTTATATAAGAGTTTGTCTAGGCTTGTCCTTTGCTACAAAAAATACTGGGCCACCATGCTGCACCTTCTTAATTTTGTTACTCGTTACCCGTTACGAACTATTTTATCAGAAAACTATCTGTTACCGATAATTTTAGTGCTTGCACAGAATACCTTACTGAAAACCGCTTATCATTTCCTTCTGCTCCTCGTTGGGTTTGACACTCTTAAAGTACTACGACAGATCCCCTATACTTGTGGGTGATGAAGAATATTTTCTGGCGTCGTTGCCGGGGAGTTAAGCGCCTTTGGTAGGTGGAATTTGGTAAGGAAACATTTATATAGTGTGCTGAAATTTACTATCACTTGTTACTATGGAAAAAAATCCTTTGAGGGGCTTGTTTGGGGTATCTTCACCCCGACCTAAGTGCAAAAAGTTGCCCCTCAACCTACTGAACCTACTGAAAATGTTTACTTTGAAATTCCTTCGGTTATGATAGAGAAACTGCTAGCTAATCCTTTTACAGGAGATGGAACATTACATCCTGATATGCACCTAATCTATGTGGATGAAGTTTGTGGATTATTTAAACTTCCAGGTATGCCCGAGGATGTTATCAAGAAGAAGGTCTTCCCTTTATCTTTGAAGGGAAAGGCATTTACATGGTTTAGGCTATGTGATGATATTGGATCATGGAACTACAACCGATTGAAAATGGAATTTCATCAGAAGTTTTATCCTATGCATCTAGTTCATCGTGATCGTAATTATATTATTTTTTTGGCCTCATGAAGGAGAAAGTATTGCTCAAGCTTGGGGAGGCTTAAGTCAATGTTATATTCATGCCCCAACCATGAGCTCTCAAGATAAATTATTACTCAAATCTTTTATGATCAGCTTTCTCTCAATAATCGCTCCATGCTCGATACTTCTTGTACTGGTTCTTTTATGATGAAGACTATTGGATTCAGATGGGATTTATTGGAAAGAATTAAACGCAACTCTGAAGATTGGGAGCTCGACGAAGGTAAGGAGTCAGGTACAACTCCTAAGTTTGACTGTGTTAAATCTTTTATGGATACCGATGCTTTTCGTGAATTTAGCACTAAATATGGACTTGACTCTAAGATAGTAGATTATTTTTGTGAATCATTTGCTACTCATGTTGATCTCCCTCAGGAGAAGTGGTTTAAATATCCTCCTCCCATTGAAGTAAAAGTAGTAGAACCTATTAAAGTTGAAGAAAAGACTATCACTTATAATGTTGATCCTATTGTTCCTACTGCTTATATTGAGAAACCACCTTTCCCTATTAGAATAAAGGATCATGCTAAAGCTTCAACTGTAGTTCGTAAGATTAATGCTAGAACACCTACACCCCCTGAGCAAATTAAAGTTGAACCTAGTATTGCTATGGTTAAAGATATCTTGGTAGATAATATTGATGGGCATGTTATTTATTTCTATGGTGAAGCTGCTAGAATTGCTAGACCCGATACTAAAAATAAACATAGACCTATTGTCGACATGCTTGTTGTTTCCATTGAAATAGGAGATCATTGTTATCATGGATTATGTGATATGGGTGCTAGTGCGAGTGCAATACCTCATTCCTTGTACGAAGAAATTATGCATGATATTGCACCCGCTGAAATAGAAGGTATTGAGGTTACTATTAAACTTGCCAATAGAGATACTATTTCACCAATTGGGATTGTTAGAGATGTTGAAGTATTGTGTAGGAAAGTTCAATATCCTACTAATTTTCTTGTTCTTGGTTCCCCACAAGATGACTTTTGTCCCATTATATTTGGTAGACCCTTCTTGAATACTGTTAATGGTAGGACAGACGATAAAAAAGATATTGTTACTATTGGCTTAGGGGATATGTCTCATGATTTTAATTTCTCTAAATTTCATAGACAACCCCATGATAAATAATTACCTAGTAAAGATGAAATTATTGGTCTTGCTTCTATTGCCATGCCTCCTAATGATCCTTTAGAACAATATTTGCTAGACCATGAAAATGATATGTTTATGAATGAAAGAAGGGAAATAGATGAAGTATTCTTCAAAGAGGGACCTATTTTGAAACACAACTTGTCTGTTCAAATCCTAGGGGACCCCCTCCACCCAAGGGTGATCCCATGTTTGAGCTTAAACCTTTGCATGATACTCTTAAATATGCTTATCCTGATGAAAACAAGATATATCATGTTATTATTAGTGCTAACCTTTCAGAGCATGAAGAAGAGAAATTATTGAAAACTCTGAAGAAGCATCGTGCTGCTATTGGATATACTCTCGATGATCTTAAGGGCATTAGTCCCACTCTATGCCAGCACAAAATAAAACTGGAGAAAGATGCTAAACTAGTTGTTGATCACCAACGACGGTTAAATCCTAAGATGAAAGAAGTGGTAAGAAATGAAATACTAAAGCTTCTGTAGGCAGGTATAATTTATCTTGTTGCTGATAGTCAGTGGGTAAGTCATGTCCATTGTGTCCCTAAGAAGGGAGGTATTACTATTGTTCCTAATCATAAGGATGAATTGATCCCACAAAGAATTGTTACACGTTGTAGAACGGTAATTGATTTCCGCAAATTAAATAAATCTACTAGAAAAGATCATTACCCTCTACCTTTTATTGATCAAATGCTAGAAAGATTATCCAAACATACACATTTTTGATTTCTAAATGGTTATTCTGGTTTCTCTCAAATACCTATGTCAAAAGAGGATCAGGATAAGACCACTTTTACTTGCCCTTTCGGTACCTTTGCTTATAGACGAATGCCTTTTGGTTTATGTAATGCACCTGCTACCTTTCAAAGATGTATGACTTCTATATGCTAGAGTTTTGTGAAAAGATTGTTGAGCTTTTCATGGATGATTTCTCCGTGTATGGAACTTCTTTTGATGATTGCTTAAGATACCTTGATCGAGTCTTGCAGAGATGTGAAGAAACTAATCTTATCTTGAATTCGGAGAAGTCCACTTTATGGTTAATGAAGTTATTGTCTTGGGGCACAAAATTTCTGAGAGAGGTATTGAAGTTGATAAAGCTAAAGTTGATGCTATTGAAAAGATGTCGTGTCCTAAGGACATCAAAGGTATAAGAAGTTTCCTTGGTCATGCCGGTTTTTATAGGAGGTTCATCAAAGACTTCTTAAAAATTTCTAGGCCTCTGACTAATCTCTTACAAAAAGATGTTCCTTTTGTTTTTGATGATGATTGTGTAGAAGCATTTGAAATACTTAAGAAAGCCTTGATTTCTGCACCTATTGTTCAGCCACCTGATTGGAATTTACCCTTTGAAATTATGTGTGATGCTAGTGATTATGCTGTAGGTGTTGTTCTAGGACAAAGAGTTGATAAGAAATTAAATGTTATCCAATATGCTAGTAAAACTCTAGACAGTGCCCAGAGAAATTATGCTACCATTTAAAAAGAATTTTTAGCAGTTGTATTTGCTTGTGATAAGTTCAGACCTTATATTGTTGATTCCAAAGTAATGGTTCACACTGATCATGCTGCTATTAAATTCCTTATGGAAAATAAAGATGCTAAACCTAGAATTATTAGATGGGTTATCTTGCTACAAGAATTTGATTTGCATATTGATAAAAAGGGAGCTGAGAACCCCGTTGCAGATAACTTGTATAGGTTATAAAATGTTCTTGATGACCCACTACCTATTGATAATAGCTTTCCTGATGAACAATTAGCTGTCATAAATGCTTCTCATACTGCTCCATGGTATGCTGATTATGCTAATTACATTGTTGCTTAATTTATACCACATAGTTTCACATACCAACAAATGAAAAAGTTTTTCTATGATTTAAGACATTACTTTTGGGATGATCCACACCTTTATAAAGAAGGAGTAGATGGTTTTCTTAGACGTTGTGTACCTGAGCATGAACAGGAACATATCCTACGTAAGTGTCACTCCGAGGCATATGGAGGACACCACGTGGGAGATAGAACTGCACATAAGGTATTGCAATCCGGTTTTTATTGGCCTACTCTCTTCAAAGATGCCCGTAAGTTTGTCTTGTCTTGTGATGAATGTCAAAGAATTGGTAATATTAGTAGACGTCAAGAAATGCCTATGAACTATTCACTTGTTATTGAACCATTTGATGTTTGGGGCTTTGATTATATGGGACCTTTTCCTTCCTCTAATGGGTATACACATATTTTAGTTGTTGTTGATTACGTTACTAAGTGGGTAGAAGCTATTCCAACTAGTAGTGCTGATCATAACACTTCTATTAAGATGCTTAAAGAAGTTATTTTTCTGAGGTTTGGAGTCCCTAGATACTTAATGACTGATGGTGGTTCACATTTTATTCATGGTGCTTTTCGTAAAATGCTTGCTAAGTATGATGTTAATCATAGAATTGCATCTCCATACCATCCACAGTCTAGTGGTCAAGTAGAATTGAGTAATAGAGAGCTTAAATTAATTTTGCAAAAGACTGTTAATAGATCTAGAAAGAATTGGTCCAAGAAACTTGATGATGCATTATGGGCCTATAGAACTGCATATAAAAATCCATGGGTATGTCTCCGTATAAAATGGTTTGTGGAAAAGCATGTCACTTACCTCTCGAACTTGAACATAAGCATATTAGGCTATTAAAGAGCTCAATTATGATTTCAAACTTGCCGGTGAGAAGAGATTATTTGATATTAGCTCACTTGATGAATGGAGAACCCAGGCCTATGAGAATGCCAAACTATTTAAAGAAAAAGTTAAACGATGGCATGACAAAAGGATACAAAAGTGTGAGTTTAATGTAGGTGATTATGTTTATTATACAACTCTCGTTTAAGATTTTTTGCAGGAAAACTTCTCTCTAAATGGGAAGGTCCTTACGTTATCGAGGAGGTCTGTCGTTCTGGTTCCATAAAAATCAACAACTTCGAAGGCACAAGTCCGAAGGTGGTGAACAGTCAAAGAATCAAACATTATATCTCAAGTAATTCCATATATGTTGAAACCAATGTTATTGACACTATAACCCCGGAGGAGTACATAAGGGACGCTTTCTAAAATGTTTCAAACTCCGACAAGGAATAGGTATGTGGTACGGTAAGTAAACCGACTCTAAAACTTCTCAAATATCGTTTTTTCTCCGTTTTGGAATATTTAAAAAATTAGGAAAATAAGTAGTCCAAAAGGGACACGAAACATCCACAAGGGTGGAGGGCACGCCCTACCCCCCAGGTGCGCCCTCCTGCCTCGTGGGCACCTCGTGTGCCCTCCGAACTCTGTTTTCTTGCACGATACTTCTTTTGGTCGATAAAAATTCATTATATAATCTCGAGAAGGTTTTGACCACCGTACCATGACAAAATCCTCTGCTTTTGTTTCGAGCTGTTTTTCTGACAGATCTAGATCACCATGATGTCTTCAAGCGCCCCCAAGGACAAGTTTTTCAAGAAGGTCATCAACCCCTACCTCGCGGAGGTCCTACAACACCCTCAAACAGTTGAGATGCGCGAGGGGGTTCTGCACATCCGCGATGTTGAGGGACCAAGGAGGACCGGAAGCGTGGAGACAAGACTCGAAGCAATGGAGCAACAAGTTTTCAAGTGCCAAGGGATGGTGGAACACGGACTCAACGCCAACCACATGATGATCGTGGAGTTCACCAACAACCACAAGCTGGATGCGAAGAACATTGGGGAGACCATCTTCAAGCTTCACGAGAAAATCGAGCACCTCCAAGCCCAGATCTATGACCTGCAAAACCAAAACTGTGAGTATGAATATAGATTCAAGAGGATGAGTTTGGCTGCAGATTTGAGGATCTCGGAGACTCGATCATCCTTCTATGATGGTGAGCCTATGCAGAAGATGGATGACAAGCCTACATAATCAACAACTCCATCATCACCACCCCCGAAGAAAGAGACATAAATACATGGGTATGGGCACTCCCCTTGGCAACTGCCAAGCTTGGTGGAGGTGCCCCGGTATCGTATCACCATCACACTTCTATCTTTACAGTTTTTCTTAGTTCGATCCTTTTGGTTATATCTTGATTTAGTAGAATAAAGTTTTAGTATGATCTAGCTTGAGTTTTGTGTTGATCCCTATCTATGTAATCAAGTCCGTGAGCTATATATAATAAAGATTAATTTTGAGTCGAGGATTTTGTTATCTTACTATGATATTGAGGGAATAAAAGAAAAGAAAGAATAAAAAGGAATATAAAGATCATATTGATCTTATGGAGAGTAATGACTTCACATATAAAGAGTATGATGAATAAAAGTTGTTGAGAGTTGACAAACATAGTTTTGGTCATCGTTGCAATTAATAGGAAGTAATAAAGAAAGAGAGGTTTTCACATATAGATATACTATCATGGACATCGTTTATGATTGTGAGCACTCATTAAAATATAACATGCTAAAAAGTTGATGTTGGACAAGGAAGACAACGTAATGGGTTATGTTTTCTTATATCCGAAATAAATTATATTGTCATGGATCATCCAACATGTTGAGCTTGCCTTTCCCCCTCATGCTAGCCAAATTCTTTGCACCAAGTAGAGATACTACTTGTGCTTCCAAACATCCCTAAACCCAGTTTTGCCATGAGAGTCCACTATACCTACCTATGGATTGAGTAAGATCCTTCAAGTAAGTTGTCATTGGTGCAAGCAATAAAAATTGCTCTCTAAATATGTATGACTTATTAGTGTGAAGAAAATAAGCTTTATATGAGCTTGTTATATGGAAGAACTAAAAGCGACAGACTGCATAATAAAGGTACCTATCACAAAAGACAATATAAAGTGACGTTCTTTTTCATTAAGATTTTGTGCATCCAACCATAAAAGTGCATGATAACCTCTCCTTCCCTCTGTGAAGGGCCTATCTTTTATTTTTACCTTCTACCCTTATACAAGAGTCATGGTGATCTTCACCTTTTCTTTTTACACTTTATCCTTTGGCAAGCACTATGTGTTGGAAAGATCCTGATATATATATATATATATATATATATATATATATATATATATATATATATATATATATATATCCAATTGGATGTGGGTTTTCATAAAGCATTATTGTTGACATTACCCTTGAGGTAAAAGGTTGGGAGGCGAAATTATAAGCCCCTGTCTTACTCTGTGTCCGATTAAAACTTCATACCCATAAGTATTGCATGAGTGTTAGCAATTGTGAAAGACTAAATGATAGTTGAGTATGTGGACTTGCTAAAAAGCTCTTATATTGACTCTTTTCCAATGTTATGATAGATTGCAATTGCTTCAATGACTGAGATTATAATTTGCTAGTTTTCAATGAAGTTTCTGATTCATACTTTACATTGTGAATAGATTGTTACGTTAGCATAAGAAATCATATGACAATATTTATGTTGTTGTTCTAAGAATGATCATGATGCCCCCATGTCCGTATTTTATTTTATCGACACCTCTATCTCTAAACATGTGGACATATTTTTCATTATCGGCTTCCGCTTGAGGACAAGCAAGGTCTAAGCTTGGGGGAGTTGATACGTCCATGTGCATCATGCTTTATATCAATATTTATTGCATTATGGGTTGTTACTACACATTATGTCACAATACTTATGCCTTTTCTCTCTTATTTTACAAGGTTTACACGAAGAGGGAGAATGCCGGCAGTTGGAATTCTGGGCTAGAAAAGGAGCAAATATTAAAGACCTATTCTGCACAACTCCAAAAGTCCTGAAACTCCACGAAAGTTAGTTTTGGAATATATTAAAAATATTGGGCGGAGAAAGCACCATAGGGGGGCCACCCATAGTCCATGAGGGTGGAGGGCGCGCCCTTGACCCCTGGGCGCGCCCCCTGCCTCGTGGGCCACCTGGCAGCCCCCCGATGCCCATCTTCTCCTATATGGTGTCTTTTGCCATGAAAAAATCATAAGGAAGCTTTCAGGATGAAGCGTCGCCATTTCGAGGTGGAACCAATCTAGGGCTCCGGCGAAGCCATTCTAGCGGGGAAACATCCCTCCGGGAGGGGGAAATCATCACCATCGTCATCACCATCAATCCTCTCATCGAGAGGAGGTCAACCTAGATCAACATCTTCACCAGCACAATCTCCTCTCAAACCATAGTTCATCTCTTGTATCCGATCTCTGTCTCAAAACCTCAGATTGGTACCTGCGGGTTGCAAGTAGTGTTGATTACTCCTTGTAGTTGATGCTAGTTGGTTTATTTGATGGAAGATCATATGTTCAGATCCTTTATGCATATTAATACCCCTCTGATTACGAACATGAATATGATTTGTGAGTAGTTACATTTGTTCCTGAGGACATGGGAGAAGTCTTGTTATAAGTAGTCATGTGAATTTGGTATTCGTTCGATATTTTGATGAGATGTATGTTGTCTCTCCTCTAGTGGTGTTATGTGAACATCGACTACATGAAACTTCACCATTGTTTGGGCCTAGGGGAAGGCATTGGGAAGTAATAAGTAGATGATGGGTTGCTAGAGTGATAGAAGCTTAAACCCTAGTTTATGTGTTGCTTCTTAAGGGGCTGGTTTGGACCCATATGCTTCATGCTATGGTTAGGTTTACCTTAATTATTCTTTCGTAGTTGTGGATGCTTGCGAGGGGAGTTAATCATAAGTGGGATGCTTGTCCAAGGAAGGGCAGTACCCAAGCACCGGTCCACCCACATATGAAATTATCAAAGTAACGAACGCGAAACATATGAGCATGATGAAAACTAGCTTGACGATAATTCCCATGTGCCCTCGGGAGCGCTTTGCTTTATATAAGAGTTTGTCCCGGCTTGTCCTTTGCTACAAAAAGGATTGGGCCACCTTGCTACACCTTGTTACTTTTGTTACTTGTCACCAGTTACGAACTATCTTATCACAAAACTATCTGTTACCTATAATTTCAGTGTTTGCAAAGGATACCTTACTAAAAACCGCTTGTCATTTTCTTCTGCTCCTCGTTGGGTTTTACACTCTTACTTATCGAAAGGACTATGATAGATCCCCTATACTTGTGGGTCATCATAACTCAACCTGAGTGATTCCTTCGCTACTGCTGCTAACTGAAGCCGATCTAACCTACGTCCTCTTGATGAACAATGAACATGGGGTTGGTTGAACTAGTCAATACGTATATGGTTGGGGTTGGATGAATAGTTCCTAGTGGCGGTTGGATGAACAGGATCCCGTGGTAGTAGAGGTCGTTGCCGCTGGATGAACAAGACCTCAATCGAAGAAGTGGGGGTGGATGAACAGTAGCCGATAAAGGGAGCCCGTGGAGGGCTGGTTGAACAGGACCCTGATACGTCTCCAATGTATCTATAATTTTTGATTGTTCCATGCTATTATATTACCCGTTTTGGATGTTTATGGGCTTTACTTTATACTTTTATATCATTTTTGGGACTAACCTACTAACCAGAGGCCCAGCCCGAATTGCTATTTTTTTTTGCCTATTTTAGTGTTTCGAAGAAAAGGAATATCAAACGGAGTCCAAACGGAATGAAACCTTTGGAAGCGATCTTTTTGGAACAAACGTGATCCAGAGGACTTGCAGTGCAAGTCAAGAAACAAGCGAGGCAGACACGAGGGTGCCCGGCGCGCCCCCTACAGGTGGGCGCGCGCCCCACCCTCGTGGGCCCCTCGAGCGTCCACCGATGTACTTCTTCCTCCCATATATGCCCATGCACCCCAAAACCATTAGGGGAGCCACCAAAAAACTATTTCCACCACCGTAACCTTTTGTATCCGTGAGATCCCATCTTGGAACCGTCGTCGGTGCTCTGTCGGAGGGGGAATCCACCACGGAGGGCGTCTACATCAACTCCAAGGCCTCTCCGATGAGTTGTGAGTAGTTTACCACAGACCTTCGGGTCCATAGTTATTAGCTAGATGGCTTCTTCTCTCTCTTTGATTCTCAATACAAACTTCTCCTTCCTCTTCTTGGAGATCTATTCGATGTAACTCTTTTTGCGGTGTGTTTGTCAAGATCCAATGAATTGTGGGTTTATGATCAAGTTTATCTATGAGAAATATTTGAATCTCCTCTAAATTCTTTTATGTGTGATTAAGTTATCTTTGCAAGTCTCTTCGAATTATCGGTTTGGTTTGGCCTACTAGATTGATCTTTCTTGCAATGGGAGAAGTGCTTAGCTTTGGGTTCAATCTTGCGGTGTCCTTTCCCAGTGACAGCAGGGGCAGCAAGGCACGTATTGTATTGTTGCCATCGAGGATAAAAAGATGGGGTTTATATCATATTGATGAGTTTATCCCTCTACATCATGTCTTCTTAATGCGTTACTCTGTTCTTCATGAACTTAATACTCTAGATGCATGCCGGATAGCGGTCGATGTGTGGAGTAATAGTAGTAGATGCAGGCAGGAGTCGGTCTACTTGTCATGGACGTGATGCCTATATACATGATCATGCCTAGATAATCTCATAATTATTCGCTTTTCTATCAATTGCTCGACAGTAATTTGTTCACCCACCGTAATAATTATGCTATCTTGAGAGAAGCCACTAGTGAAACCTATGGCCCCCGGGTCTATCTCTTATCATATAAGCTTTCAATCTACTTTTATTTGCATCTTTACTTTTCCAAACTATATCATAAAATACCAAAAAAATATTTATCTTATCATATTATCTCTATCAGATCTCACTTTCGCAAGTGGCCGTGAAGGGATTGACAACCCTTTTATTGCGTTGGTTGCGAGTTCTTGTTTGCTTGTGTAGGTGCGTGGGACTTGTGAGGAGCCTCCTACTGGATTGATACCTTGGTTCTCAAAAACTGAGGGAAATACTTACGCTACTGTGTTGCATCACCCTTTCCTCTTCAAGGAAAACCAACACAAGCTCAAGACGTAGCAAGAAGGATTTCTAGCGCCGTTGCCGGGGAGGTCTTCGCTCAAGTCAAGACATACCAAGTACCCATCACAAACTCATCTCCCTTGCATTTACATTATTTGTCATTTGCCTCTCATTTTCCTCTCCCCCACTTCACCCTTGCCGTTTTATTCGCCCTCTCTTTCTCCTCTCTCTTTTGCTTGCCTTTTTGTGTGCTCGTGTGTTAGTTATTTATCTTGTTATCATGGCTAGTCCTCCTATCATCGGTAATACTCCCGACCATGAAGTTCTTAATTTTAAACAAAGGGAGGGAGAAAATCGAAAAGATGCTTGGCATAGAATTTGCAATGCTCAAAATAGATCTACTAGGAAGCAATCCACTTCCGTTCTTCTTTGCAAATTTTATGTAGGCATTACCCCTTGGAATAGATACATTCTTGATACCATTACCAGAGGGAATTTTTTGGGTAGCCATAGTTTTGAAGCTTACAATGCCATGACAGATTGGTTCGGTCTACCGCCTCTTTTGGTTAATAGAACAATTTTAACTTCAGAACATGTGATGCAAAGGCTTGAAATTATTGAAAATAAAGTTGCTACTGTCGAATTAGTTGAAAATTTGGATAAAAAGATCCACAACCAAATTAATCAATATGGATCTAAGGTTTGAGTTACTTTGAAAAATCTTAAAGAAAAGGAACCTATAGTTAATGAAAGAATAGAACAAGATTCTACAAGAATTGGTAAACTTGAGGATATAATTACTAACTTAGGGTCTGCCTTTTCATCCATGAAAAATACTCCAACCCCTCCTATTAAGTTTTTCAAATTAATGTATGTTCCTAAAAATAAAGGTGAATCTTCTAGTAAGGAAAATGCGGATCTCAAATCCATAAGTGTTCACCCTAGTTTTTCTAGTATCATTGAGGAACCTTCTGCCACAAGTAAATTTCTTGATTTGTTGCCTAGAAGTTTAATCATGACTAAAAATAAAGAATTTCCTAAGGATTACAAGTGCTCTATTAATGAATCAAGTGCCAAAGATGGCACTAGTTAGATCTATCCTCGCTGTTATGCCTAGCTTGGGGCGTTAAACAATAGCGCTAGTTGTGAGGCAACCCAATTTTATTTTAGTTTCTTTGTTTTTGCTCCTGTTTAGTAATAAATCTTGCATCTCCTTTCTGTTTAGACGTGTTTTCTTGTTTTAATTAGTGTTTGTGCCAAATAGAACCTATAGGATAACCTATGGTATGAGTTGATTCTGCTGAAAAACAGAAACTTTGCGCTCACGAGAAAAAATTCTATAAATCGCAGAAACGTGATTTTGCGTTGATTCGTTTTGCTGTAGATCAATAGACAAATTTCCTAGGACTTCCTACTTTGGTAAGATTTTTGGAGTTCCAAAAATATTCAAAAGTTACAGATTGCTACAGACTGTTCTGTTTTTGACAGATTCTATTTTTCGTGTGTTGTTTGCTTATTTTGATGCATCTATGGCTAGTATGTAGGGGTATGAACCATAGAGAAGTTGGAATACAGTATGTTTAGCACCAATATAAATAAATAATGAGTTCATTATAGTACCTTATGTGGTGGTTTTTCTTTCTTGCACTAATGGAGCTTATGAGATTTCCTGTTGAGTTTTGTGTTGTGAAGTTTTCAAGTTTTGGGTAAAGATTTGATGGACTATGGAATAAAGGGTGGCAAAATCCTAAGATTGGGGATGCCCATGGCACCCCAAGATATTCAAGGATAACCAAAATCCTAAGCTTGGGGATGCCCCAGAAGGCATCCCCTCTTTCGTCTTCGTCTATCGGTAAATTTACTTGGAGCTATATTTTTATTCGCTACATGATATGTGTTTTGCTTGGAGCATCGTGTATGATATTAGTATTTGCTTGTTAGTTTACCACGATCATCCTTACTGTACACACATATTGGGAGAGAAATACTTGATTTGAAATTTATTGGAATACTCTATATGCTTCACTTATATCTTTTGAGCTAGATAATTGTTGCTCTAGTGCTTCACTTATATCTTTTAGAGCACGGTGGTGGCTTAATTTTGTAGAAATTGTTGATCTCTCTTGCTTCACTTATATTATTTTGAGAG
Source organism: Triticum aestivum (assembly GCF_018294505.1). Taxonomy (NCBI): domain Eukaryota; kingdom Viridiplantae; phylum Streptophyta; class Magnoliopsida; order Poales; family Poaceae; genus Triticum; species Triticum aestivum. Next base: position 551,590,997 of record NC_057810.1, on the reverse strand, counting down.
TCTTTTAGAAAAGCATGGTGTTTGCTATGGTTATAAAATTGGTCCTAGAATGGTGGGCATCCAAGTTGGGTATAATAAAAACTATCATAGAAGTGAATTGGATGCTATGATCAACTTGATGCTTAATAATTGTTTTGAGATATGAAGGTGGTAATATTAGAGTCATGCTAGTTGATGTAATTGTGAATTTAAGAAATACTTGTGTTGAGGTTTGCAAGTCCCGTAGCATGCTCGTATGGTAACCATTGCGTGACAAATTGAAGCATGAGGTGTTATTTGATTGTCAACCTTATGAGTGGCAGTCGGGGACGAGCGATGGTCTTTTCCTACCAATCTATCCCCCTAGGAGCATGCGCGTAATGCTTGGTTTTTGATGACTTGTAGATTTTTGCAATAAGTATATGAGTTCTTTATGACTAATTTTGACTCCATGGATTATACGCACTCTCACCTTCCATCATTGCTAGCCTCTTCGGTACCGTGCATTGCCCTTTCTCACCTTGAGTGTTGGTGCAAAATTCGTCGGTGCATCCAAACCCCGTGATATGATACACTCTATCACACATAAACCTCCTTATATCTTCCTCAAAACAGCCACCATACCTACCTATTATGGCATTTCCATAGCCATTTCGAGATATATTGCCATGCAACTTTGCACCGTTCCGTTTATCATGACACATATCATCATTGTCATATTGCCTTGCATGATCATGTAGTTGACATCGTATTTGTGGCAAAGCCACCATGCATAATTTTTCATACATGTCACTCTTGATTCATTGCCCATCCCGGTACACCGTCGGGCATTCATATAGAGTCATACTATGTTCTAGTATCGAGTTGTAATTCATGAGTTGTAATTAAATAGAAGTGTGATGATCATCATTTTTAGAGCATTGTCCCAAAGAAAAAAAAGAAAAAGGCCAAAAAGGCCAAATAAAAAAAAGTGAAAGGCCAAAAAAAAAGAAGAATAGCCCAAAATAAAAAAAGGAAAAAATAAAAGGGACAATGTTACTATCTTTTTCCACACTTGTGCTTCAAAGTAGCACCATGTTCTTCATATAGAGAGTCTCATTTGTTGTCTCTTTCATATACTAGTGGGAATTTTTCATTATAAAACTTGGCTTGTATATTCCAACGATGGGCTTCCTCAAAATGCCCTAGGTCTTCATGAGCAAGCAAGTTGGATGCACACCCACTTAGTTTCTTTTATTGAGCTTTCATACATTTATAGCTCTAGTGCATCCGTTGCATGGCAATCCCTACTCCTCGCATTGACATCAATTGATGGGCATCTCCATAGCCCGTTGATTAGCCTTGTGAATGTGAGACTTTCTCCCTTTTTGTCTTCTCCACATAACCCCGATCATTATATTCTATTCCACCCACAGTGCTATATCCATGGATCATGCTCATGTATTGCGTGAAAGGTTGAAAAAAGTTTGAGATTACTAAAGTATGAAACAATTGCTTGGCTCGTCATCGGGGTTGTGCATGATGAGAGCATTCTTGTGTAACAAAAATGAAACATGACCAATCTATATGATTTTGTAGGGATGATCCTTTGCCATGTTATTTTGAGAAGACATGATTGCTTAAGTTAGTATGCTTGAAGTGTTATCATTCTTTATATCAATACGAACTTTTATTTGGAATCATTTGGGTCTGAACATTCATGCCACAATAAAGAGAAATACATTGAGAAATATGCTAGGTAGCATTCCAGATCAAAAATTCTGTTTTTATCATTTACCTACTCAAGGACGAGCAGGAATTAAGTTTGGGGATGTTTGATACATCTCCAACGTATCTATAATTTTTTATTGTTCCATGCTATTATATTACCCGTTTTGGATGTTTATGGGCTTTACTTTACACTTTTATATCATTTTTGGGACTAATCTACTAACCGAAGGCCCAGCCCAAATTGCTATTTTTTTGCCTATTTCTGTGTTTCGAAGAAAAGGAATATCAAATAGAGTCCAAAAGGAATGAAACCTTCGGGAGCAATATTTTTGGAACAAACGTGATCCAGAGGACTTGGAGTGCAAGTCAAGAAACAAGCGAGGCGGCCACGAGGGTGCCCGGCGTGCCCCCTACAAGTGGGCGCGCCCCCCCACACTTGTGGGCCCCTCGAGCATCCACTGACGTACTTCTTCCTCCCATATATACCCATGTACCCCGAAACCATCAGGGGAGCCACCGGAAAACTATTTCCACCACTGTAACCTTCTGTATCCGCGAGATCCCATCTTGGAGCAATCGTCGGTGCTCCGCCGGAGGGGGAATCCACCATGGAGGGCCTCTACATCAACTCCAAGGCCTCTCCGATGAGTTGTGAGTAGTTTACCACAGACCTTCGGGTCCATAGTTATTAGCTAGATGGATTATTCTCTCTCTTTGATTCTCAATACAAAGTTCTGCTTCCTCTTCTCGGAGATCTATTCGATGTAACTCTTTTTGCGGTGTGTTTGTCGAGATCTGATGAATTGTGGGTTGATGATCAAGTTTATCTATGAGAAGTATTTGAATCTCCTTTGAATTCTTTTATTTGTGATTAAGTTATCTTTGCAAGTCTCTTCGAATTATAGGTTTGGTTGGCCTACTAGATTGATCTTTCTTGCAATGGGAGAAGTGCTTAGCTTTGGGTTCAATCTTGCGGTGTCCTTTCCCAGTGACAGCAGGGGCAGCAAGGCACGTATTGTATTGTTGCCATCGAGGATAAAAAGACGGGGTTTATATCATATTGCATGAGTTTATCCCTCTACATCATGTCATCCTTCTTAATGCGTTACTCTGTTCTTCATGAACTTAATACTCTAGATGCATGCTGGATAGCGGTCGATGTGTGGAGTAATAGTAAAAGATGCAGGCAGGAGTCGGTCTACTTGTCACGGACGTGATGCCTATATACATGATCATGCCTAGATAATCTCATAATTATTCGCTTTTCTATCAATTTCTCGACAGTAATTTGTTCACCCACCGTAATAATTACGCTATCTTGAGAGAAGCCACTAGTGAAACCTATGGCCCCCGGGTCTATCTCTTATCATATAGACTTTCAATCTACTGTTATTTGCATCTTTACTTTTCCAATCTATATCATAAAATACCAAAAAAATATTTATCTTTTCATATTATCTCTATCAGATCTCACTTTCGCAAGTGGCCGTGAAGGGATTGACAACCCTTTATTGCGTTGGTTGCGAGTTCTTTGTTTGCTTGTGTAGGTGCGTGGGACTTGTGAGGAGCCTCCTACTGGATTGATACCTTGGTTCTCAAAAACTGAGGGAAATACTTACGCTACTGTGCTGCATCACCCTTTCCTCTTCAAGGAAAACCAACGCAAGCTCAAGACGTTGCAAGAAGGATTTTTGGCGCCGTTGCCGGGGAGGTCTTCGCTCAAGTCAAGACATACCAAGTACCCATCACAAACTCATCTCCCTCGCATTTACATTATTTGTCATTTGCCTCACGTTTTCCTCTCCCCCACTTCACCCTTGCTGTTTTATTCGCCCTCTCTTTCTCCTCTCTCTTTTGCTTGACTTTTTGTGCGCTTGTGTGTTAGTTATTTATCTTGTTATCATGGCTAGTCCTCCTATCATCATTAATACTCCCGACCATGAAGTTCTTAATTTTAAACAAAGGGAGGGAGAAAATCTAAAAGATGCTTGGCATAGAATTTGCAATGCTCAAAATAGATCTACTAGGAAGCAATCCACTTTCGTTCTTCTTTGCGATTTTTATATAGGCATTACCCCTTGGAATAGATACATTCTTGATACCATTACCGGAGGGAATTTTTTGGGTAGCCATACTTTTGACGCTTACAATGCCATGACATATTTTTTCGGTCTACCGCCTCTTTTGGTTAACAGAACAGTTTTAATTTCAGAACATGTGATGCAAAGGCTTGAAATTATTGAAAATAAAGTTGCTATTGTCGAATTAATTGAAAATTTGGATAAAAAGATCCACAACCAAATTGATCAATATGGATCTAAGGTTGGAGTTACTTTGAAAAATCTTAAAGAAAAGGAACCTATAGTTAATGAAAGAATAGAACAAGATTCTACAAGAATTGGTAAACTTGAGGATATAATTACTAACTTAGGGTCTGCCTTTTCATCCATGAAAAATACTCCAACCCCTCCTATTAAGTTTGGCAAATTAATGTATGTTCCTAAAAATAAAGGTGAATGTTCTAGTAAGGAAAATGCGGATCTCAAATCCATAAGTGTTCACCCTAGTTTTTCCACTATCATTGAGGAACCTTTTGCCACAAGTAAATTTCTTGATTTCTTGCCTAGAAGTTTAATCATGACTTAAAAGAAAGAATTTCCTAAGGATTACAAGTGCTCTATTAAGGAATCAAGTGCCAAAGATGGTACTAGTTAGATCTATCCTCGCTTTTATGCCTAGCTTGGGGCGTTAAACAATAGCGCTAGTTGGGAGGCAACCCAATTTTATTTTAGTTTATTTGTTTTTGCTCCTGTTTAGTAATAAATATTGCATCTATTTTCTGTTTAGATGTGTTTTCTTGTTTTAATTAGTGTTTGTGCCAAGTAGAACCTATAGGATAACCTATGGTATGAGTTAATTTGATTCTGCTGAAAATCAGAAACTTTGCACTCACGAGGAAAAAAACAATAAATCGCAGAAACGTGCTTTTGCATTGATTCTTTTTTTCTGTAGATCAATAGACAAATTTCCTAGGACGTCCTATTTTGGTAGGATTTTTGGAGTTCCAAAAGTATTCAAAAGTTACAGATTACTACAGACTGTTCTGTTTTTGACAGATTTTGTTTTTCGTGTGTGGTTTGCTTATTTTGATGAACAGTCCTCTTCCGATGGAAGGCGTTCCTTGACCATGTTGACCACACCGCGCCGAGAGCACCAAGGCAGTGGGCGACGGCGAGTCCTAAGATGGGAACGATATGGAGTCATGGAACAAGGGGCACTGGATTCCCTGGCGGAGGGGAGTACGAGGGACTGGTTCGGCTGCCGGGTGAGGTTGCCTTCACTAGTGAATAACAGAAGGTGTGGGTGAGTACAAGTATGACCTGGCCACCATTGGTAGTAGAGTGGGTCAGCGAGGCCTACATGGCAGCACAGCCGGCCATGGGAGGCAGATGCCGGCGCTACTGCCAGCGATGGTTTTGGCGGCTTGAGCACGAGTAGGAATTAAGCTTGGGGATGCTTGATACGTCTCCAAGGTATCTATAATTTTTTATTGTTCCGTGCTATTACATTATCTGTTTTGGATGTTTAATAGGCATTTTTATGATATTTTATATTATATTTTGGACTAACATATTAACCAAGAGCCCAGTGCCAGTTTCTGTTTTTTGCTTATTTTAGAGTTTCGTAGAAAAGGAATACCAAACGGAGTCTGAACGGAATGAAACTTTCGCGATGATCTTTCTTGGACCGAAAAGAAACCAGAAGACTTGGAGATGAAGTCGGAGACGCAACGAGGCAGCCTCGAGGCAGGAGGGCACGCCCAGGGGGGTAGGGGGCGCCCCCTACCTCGTGGGCCCCTTGTAGCTCCCCTAACCTAGTTCCTTCGCCTATATACTCTTATACCCTGAAAACATCCAAGGGAGCCACGAAACCACTTTTACACCGCCGCAACCTTCGATACCCGTGAGATCCCTTCTAGGGGCATTTTCCGGTGTCCTGACGGAAGGGGATTCGATCATGGAGGGCTTATTCATCAACACCATTGCCTCTCCGATGATGCGTGAGTAGTTTACCACAGACCTTCGGGTCCATAGCTAGTAGCTAGATGGCTCATTCTCTCTCTTTGATTCTTAATACCATGTTCTCCTCGATGTTCTTGGAGATCTATTCGATGTAATATTCTTTTGCGGTGTGTTTGCCGAGATCCGATGAATTGTGGATTTATGGTCAGATTAGCTATGAGTATTATTTGGTTCTTCTCTGAATTCTTATATGCATGATTTGATATCTTTGCAAGTGTCTTCGAATTATTGGTTTAGTTTGGCCTACCAGATTGATCTTTCTTGCAATGGGAGAAGTACTTAGCTTTGGGTTCAATCTTGCGGTGCCCTTTCCCAGTGACAGTAGGGGCAGCAAGGCACGTATTGTATTGTTGCCATCGAGGATAAAAAGATGGGGGTTTTCATCATATTTCTTGAGTTAATTCCTCTACATCATGTCATTTTACTTAATGCATTACTCTGTTCTTCACGAACTTAATACTCTAGATGTAGGCAGGAATCGGTCGATGTGTGGAGTAATAGTAGTAGACGCAGAATCGTTTTGTTTACTTGACACGGACGTGATGCCTATGTTCATGATCATTGCCTTAGATATCGTCATAACTATGTTCTTTTCTATCAATTGCTCGGCGGTAATTTGTTCACCCACCGTAATATTTGCTATCTTGAGAGAAGCCACTAGTGAAACCTATGGCCCCGAGTCTCTTTTCCATATTATTGAATCTCCTTTACATCTTACTAGTTTCCGATCTACTATTTTGCAATCTTTACTTTCCGATCTATAAACCAAAAATACCAAAAATATTTACTTTACCGTTTATTTATCTCTATCAGATATCACTTTTGCAAGTGACCGTGAATGGATTGACAACCCCTTTATCGCGTTGGGTGCAAGTTATTGATTGTTTGTGCAGGTATTCGGTGACTTATGCGTTGTCTCCTACTAGATTGATACCTTGGTTCTTAAAACTAAGGGAATACTTACACTACTTTGTTGCATCACCCTTTCCTCTTCAAGGGAAAACCAACGCAAGCTCAAGAGGTAGCAAGAAGGATTTCTGGTGCCGTTGCCGGGGAGATCTATGTCAAGTCAAGCCATAACAAGTACCCATCATAAACTCTTCTCCCTTGAATTACATTATTCGCCATTCGCCTCTCGTTTTCCTTTCCCCCACTTCTAAAATGATTTTTGAAAACCTTTGCCTTTTCTTCGCCCCTCTCCCATTCGTCTCTTTTCGCTTGCTTCTTGTGTGCTTGTGTGTTGGATTGCTTGCTTTGTCACGATGGCTTAAGATAATACCAAATTGTGTGACTTTTCCAATACCAACAACAATGATTTTATTAGCACTCCGATTGCTGCCACTACTAATGTTGAATCTTGTGAAATTAATGCCGCTTTGTTGAATCTTGTTATGAAAGATCAATTTTCTGGCCTTCCTAGTGAAGATGACGCATCCCAACTAAACAATTTTGTTCATTTGTGTGATATGCAAAAGAAGAAGGATGTGGATAATGATATTGTTAAATTGAAGTTATTTCTGTTTTTGCTTAGAGATCATGCTAAAACTTGGTTTTCATCTTTGCCTATAAATAGCATTGATTCGTGGAATAAGTGTAAAGATGCTTTCATCTATAAGTATTTTCCTCCCGCTAAGATCATCTCCCTTACGAACGATATTATGAATTTTAAGCAACCTGATCATGAGCATGTTGCACAATCTTGGGAGAGTATGAAATTGATGATACGTAATTACCCTATACATTGTTTGAATTTGTGGATGATTATACGAAAAAATTATGCCGTATTGAATTTTGCTTCTAGAAATCTTTTAGATTCGGCTGCGGGAGGCACTTTTATGGAAATCACTTTAGGAGAAGCTACTAAGCTCCTAGATAATATTATGGTTAATTATTCTCAATGGCACACCGAAAGATCCACTAGTAAAGAAGTTCATGCGATTGAAGAGATTAATGTTTTGAGTGGAAAGATGGATGAACTTATGAAATTATTTGCTAATAAGAGTATTTCTTCTGTTCCTAATGATATTCCTTTGTCTACTTTGATTGAGAATAATAATGAATCTATGGATGTGAATTTTGTTGGTAGGAACAATTTTGGTAATAACGCGTATAGAGGCGATTTTAATCCTATGGGAATTCCTACAACAACTCTTATGGAAATTTTAATAAGATGCCCTCTGATTTTGAGAATAGTGTTAAAAAATTTATGATTTTGCAAAAGAATTTCAATGCTTTAATTGAAGAAAAATTTCTCAAGATTGATGATTTGGCTAGGAACGTGGATAGAATTTCTCTTGATGTTGATTCTTTGAAACTTAGATCTATCCCACCTAAGCATGATATCAATGAGTCTCTCAAGGCCATGAGAATTTCCATTGATGAGTCCAAAGAAAGAACCGCTAAGATGCGTGCTAAAAAAGATTGGTTTGTAAAAGCATGGTCTTCTAGTTTTCATAATAATAATGATGAAGATCTAAAAGTTATTGATGTGACTCCTATTAAATCTTTGTTTTCCAATATGAATCTTGATAAATATGGGACTGGAGATGAGTCAACTTCAGTTAAAAGGCGTCCCAATGATTCGGAGTTTTTAGATCTAGATGCAAAAATTGATAAAAGTGGGATTGGAGAGGTCAAGACTTTAAGTAGCAATGAACCCACTACTTTGGATTTGAAGGAATTTAATTATGATAATTGTTCTTTAATAGATTGTATTTCCTTGTTGCAATCCGTGTTAAATTCTCCTCATGCTTATAATCAAAACAAAGCTTTTACTAAACATATTGTTGATGCTATGATGCAATCTTTTGAAGAAAAGCTTGAATTAGAAGTTTCTATCCCTAGAAAACTTTATGATGAGTGGGAACCTACTATTAAGATTAAGAATAATATTATGAATGTTATGCTTTGTGTGATTTGGGTGCTAGTGTTTCCACGATTCCAAAAACTTTGTGTGATGTGCTAGGTTTCCGTCAATTTGATGATTGTTCTTTAAATTTGCATCTTACGGATTCCACTATTATGAAACCTATGGGAAGGATTAATGATGTTCTTATTGTTTAAAATAGGAATTATGTGCCCGTAGATTTCATTGTTCTTGATATAGATTGTAATCATACTTGTCCTATTATTCTTGGTAGACCTTTCCTTAGAACGATTGGTGCAATTATTGATATGAAAGAAGGAAACATTAGATTCCAATTTACGTTAAGGAAAGGCATGGAAGACTTTCCTAGGAAGAAAATTAAATTGCCATATGAATCTATTATGAGAGACACTTATGGATTGCATACCAAAGATGAAAATACATAGATCTATTCGCGTTTTTACGCCTAGCTAAGGGCGTTAAACGATAGTGCTTGTTGGGAGGCAACCCAATTTTATTTTTGTTATTTGCTTTTTGATTATGTTTAGTAATAAATAATTCATCTAGCTTCTATTTAGATGTGGTCTATATTTTAATTAGTGTTTGTGCCAAGTAGAACCTTTAGGATAGCTTACAGTGATATTTGTGTTGATCCTGCTGAAAAACAGAAACTTTTGCGCCTAGTAAATTAGTTTTCAAAATTCACAGAAAGGTGCTTTTGATCTGATTCTTTTTGCTATGGATTGGGTGAGTTGTCACATCCCTAGCATCTGGTTTGCTCTGAGCTAGCTAGTCATGTGTTGCATCATGTTTAAATTCTTTAAAGTTGAAATGGGGATTGGCTAAACCCTAGCATTAAAGGAATTCACTAGGTTCACCTAAAATATTTTCAGTAAGTCCAAATGGCTTTCAAAAATGTTCATCATTTATGGAAAATACTGTAAACAGTAGCCAGAGATGATGCACATTTTTCCATGACATATTTGGGCTCTGAATTAAATCATACTCTATTTGACTTTGGGCATTTAAATACTATAAAATATTTAAAATGTCCAAATAATCCTAAACTGAAATGTTCCATGTTGGATATATTCCAAACAATGTCCATGAGCAGTTTGGTGATTTTTGAGTGTGCCTAAGTATTTTTAATAAAGCCATCAAGTTTTAGAAGAAATAGAAAAGAGAAATAAAAATAGGAAAAGAACAGCGGCTTACCTGGCTAACTTACCTGTGCGGCCCAGCACTGCAGCTGCCCAGCTCAGCTGGCGGCCCAGCCCACTGGCCTCTCCTCCTGTCGTCTTCCTCGTGACAGTAGGACGCCGGGCGTGTGCCCCGTGCGCGTGGCCACGCGCCCCGTCCACCTCCTGCCTGCCTGCTTGCATGGACGCCGCGGAAGACCTCACCGCAGACGTCTGGATCGAGCCGACGCCACTCAATTTCCCCTTGCTCTCTCTCTCCCAAAGCCGAACGCCGTCGTAGTCACCGACGCCGTTCGCCATAGCCACCGTGCTCCTCACGGCCACCCGAAGTGCCCAGGAGATCCGCCTCGATCACCTCTTCCTTCTCGCCGAGAAACGCACCGCGGGAGCCCCTGCAACGCCGCCATCACCACCGTCTTCATCGCCATGGCCGGAGATCGCCGTTGCTCGATTCGCAGCAACAAGGACGCCCCCGAGCTCGCCAACCCCTTCGTTCGATCCGCTATGAGCTTCTGCGTCGATCCCCTCTCTCCCCTGGCTCTTTTCCTCCCGCTAGCGCCAATGTCCACCGGAGCGGAGAGCTCACCGCCGCCGTGGTTCCTTGCCGCCGTGGCCAAGGCCACCGCAGCCCGCGCCTGAGCGCGTCACCATGCTCGGTGAACCCCCAGGAGCACGTAGCACCTGCCAGTTTAATCCCTAGTGCCCCGTAGCGTCGACCCCGTCCACACCCGAACTCCGGCCACCGCCGCGAGCTCCGTTCCGGTGAGCTCGGGCCGTCTCAGCCTCTTCCGCTCACACAGGAAGATGCGGTGCTCTTCCAGCTATCCGTAGAGCCCCTCCTCTGTCCGTTTGGTCGCCGGAGCAAGAAACCCGAAGGCCTCCGCCGCCTCGGCCTCGCCGGCGACTCAACGCCGGCAGGATTGACTCGTTTGACCAGGGGTTTGACCTCCCCTGGGTCAATGACAGGTGGGACCAGAGCCCTACTAATTTTAGCTTAGTGCTAATTAACTTTTAGTTAACCCACTACGTCACTGACGTGTGGACCCGCCCCTGTTAGTTATTAGTTAGGTCTAGTTAGTGCTAATTAACCTAGATTAGTACTTAACCTAACACTAACTAACTCGGTTAGTTAGTTGTGTCACTGACCAATGGACCCCACTGGTCAGATTTGACCTGGTCAACCACAGTTGACCCGCTGACGTCATAGTGATGCAATGCTGACGCAGTTAACCATTTTCTGGATTTAATTTAATTCTGAAAATTCCAGAAAATGCCCAAAACTTCTAAAATTCATAGAAATTCAACCGTAGCTCCAAATCAAATAATTTATATATGAAAAATGATCAGAAAAATTCAATCTATCCATCTGTACCATTTTCATGCATGTTGGAACAACTTATGACTACTATTTAGGACAATTCAATTAAATGACATTTAAACCTTCACATATGGAGTTTTAATTTGAATCTTGGATTCAAACCAACTTCATTTAACTTGTTGCTAGTTGCATTAGCTCAAACCACAGCATATTGCCATGTCACATTCATGCATCATATTGTTGCATTGCATTGATTGTGTTCTCCCTTGTTTGTCGGTATTTGTCCCCTCTCAGTAGACGACGTTCCGACCATGAGTTCGATGACACCGATGAAGAACTATATTATCTTCAGAAGTGCCAGGCAAGCAAAACCCCCTTGTTCATTCCGATACAATCCCACTCTCTCGCTCCTGCTCTCTTTTACTACATTAGGACAACAACGACATTTTTGTTATTTGCTGCGGTAGCTGAACCCCTTATCCTCTGCATGACCTGTCATTGCCACAGTAAATAGATGAAACCCACTAGCATGAGTAGGAGTTGTTTGAGCCCTATTGTGCCTACTCATTCATGCTTGTTTGTCATGCCTGCTACTGCTTAGAGTTGAGTCAGGTCTGATTCATCGGGAATGAATCGGAGGTGTGTAAACATGTCCTACTGTGTGTGAGCTAAGTGTGTGAACACGATTTGGTAAAGGTAGCGGTGAGAGGCCATGTAGGAGTACATGGTGGGTTGTCTCATTGAAACCGTCCTTAGGAACTGAGTTCTGTGTTTGTGATCCATGAACAGTTACTACCACACATTGGGTTCCGGTAACTCGACCCCTCTTGACATATTAATCAACATGATCTCTGTCCAGGAGTTGCAACTAGTTTCTGGTGTTTGTAGGTAGTGTTAGTAGTCTACCAAGTGGCATCCGGTACAGGTGGGCTTGGGACAGACTAGGCACAGTGGCACGGTGTACCAAGTGGCACCCGGATGGTTGGCTTGGGAACCCTGCTCACATCGTTTGGGGCCATGAGCGACACCCCGGCCGGATCTCCTTGCGGATGGAACCCGAATAGGCGATAAACCTGGACGAGAGAATTGTGTGGTTAGTCAGGTCGTGGCCGACACCCTCGCTGGGCTTCCGCTTGAAGGTTGCCGAGTACATGTCGTGTAAACGGCGGTAAGTGGTGAGAGCGTGTGTGAAGAAGTACACCCCTGCAGGGTTAATATGATCTATTCGAATAGCCATGTCCGCGGTAAAGGATTTCTGGGTTGCCTGTACAGTTCGTAGACAAGTGAAAGTGGATACTCTAAAATACGCAAGATAAGCGTGAGTGCTATGGATGGCGTTCTCGTAGGGAGACGGGAGTGGATCCATAGTGGTGTATTGATATGGTGAATATGTGGACTCGTGTGCGCCACCTCAAAAGAGTTACTTGCATTTGTAGTTCAAGATAGACACCGAGTCAAAGCTGGCTTGCTGCAGTTAAACCCCACCACCCCTTTGTTGATACTGATGCATATGTAGATAGATCTGATGTAAGTCTTGCTGGGTACATTTGTACTCATGTTGCTTAATTTATGTTCTTGCAGAGAGACTTCAATCTCGCTAGTAGTTCCACGTGGACTTCGACGTTTAGCTTGTTACCTCAGCTACGATCTTGTGCCCTCGGCAGGATCTGATAGACAGTCAGGCTTCTCAGCCTTTTTTCTTTTGTAGATGTCTGTACTCAGACATGTTAAGCTTCCGTTTGTGTTTTGACTTGTATGCTCTGAATGTTGGGCCATGAGACCCATGTTTGTAATATCTCGCTCCTCGGAGCCTATTGAATAAATACTTGAGTTGTAGAGTCTTGTTGTGATGCCATGTTGTATTTGCACATATCGAGCATATTGTGTGTATGTTATTGAAATGCTTGGTATGTGTGGGATCTGACTATCTAGTTGTTTATCCTTAGTAGTCTCTCTTACCGGGAAATGTCTCCTAGTGTTTCCACTGAGCCATGGTAGCTTTCTACTGCTCCGGAACACTTAGGCTGGCCGGCATGTGTCCTTCTTCGTTCCTGTGTCTGTCCCTTCGGGGAAATGTCACGCGATGAATACCAGAGTCCTGTTAGCCCGCTACAGCCCGGTTCACCAGAGTCCTGCTAGCCCAGTGCTACAGCCTGGATTCACTCGCTGATGACCGACACGTTCGATGTTGGGTCATGGATGCCTGTCCCTGTAAGTTTGTGCCACTTTGGGTTTACGACTAGCCATGTCAGCCCGGACTCCTTATCATATGGATGCTAGCGACACTATCATATACGTGTGCCAAAAGACGCAAACGGTCCCGGGCAAAGGTAAGGCGACACCCGTGGGGATACCGTGCATGAGGCCGCAAAGTGATATGAGGTGTTACATGCTAGATCGATGTGGCATTGAGTCGGGGTCCTGACAGCTTTGGTATCAGAGCCTGACGGCCTGTAGGATTACCAAGCCAAACTGGTCGAAGTTGAGTCTAGAAATTCTTTAGTTATATAAGGGAATTGGTTGTGGATGGGAACGTAAGGCTCTTTTTACTCCTTATACCTTATGCCCTTCTGATCTGAGTCATCTTATCTTTCCTACGGGGTTAAGAAACTAGGATTTCTCTTCTTTCTATCAGGATCATGTGTTACTAATCCATAGACTTATATGATTGTTGGATTTAGACCTTAGTTCAGTTCCTACTACCTCTGTGTGTTCATAGTTGGTCTCGGAACCTTGTTATTGTGCTTTTGAATGGTTATGCCACCATTTTTGCAGGATGTCTCAAATCTTTTGAGCATTTACAGCCGTTATGTTGTCCGAGTCATCCCAGGTTTCTAAATAATCTGATGCAATTGCAAAATCCTTCCCTCTGTTTTCGATGACCTTTCTGGCCAGGTTAACCACACATAACGGTGAGTTGAGGTACTCTATTGCCTCGACATATATGTTGGAGCTATTATTATGACCCTAGATGTCTAGAGTATCACCTAGTAACTTAGCCATGTTTTATGTTCCCAGTGTGATGATTCTGGCCATTATTCTCGAAAGCATCCCGTGATGCCACTTAGTAGTAGGTATTCTACTCCCGGGTTTTGAACCCGAGATTCACCCCACTTGCTTCATGTTGATAGTTTTTGCTCGTTCCTTTAGGTTATTAGCAACCTTTGCGATAGTCCTCGAGGTTCGTGGTATTTCCTTCTTCCAAATACCATGAACTGCTTATGGCAGAAGTTATTTTGAACCAAAAGATCACAACTAGAGCTCTGGATGAGTTCACGATTCTATGTTGTGATTCTGCCAGTTCTACCTTTCCGCATGGGTTGTCCGGAAGAAATATGTTGAACTCGTTCGACATGCTAATCCATGCATCCACAACTCAGAAAATCATATGTTCTTTTGAGTTGTTCCCCTTTAGTTGTATTCTGACCCGCGTCTACCAATTGATAGTCAGGAGTAGTCGTGCATTCATGTTTATCGATGCCTATTATTCATGTGTTCCGTCAAGCCATTCTATTCCAGAATGACTAGGAGAAATGAACTCCAGTACCTCATCCATATCTAGGATTGGGTTAAAGTAGTCATACTCCGCAAGTCAAAATACTAATCCAGTTTTTGTTCTGTTCCACCTTGGAGTGCTACCATCTTTATACCAAGAATATCATGGGAATTGCACACCCTCCTATGAATTCTTGATACAGTGATACTTCTCGCCCTCATTAGTCATTTCTCGGCTCCCGTGTTGTTGCAACCGGAATGCCGAAGATGAACTATGATGTGTGAAATCAATACTCCTAGCAACCCCGTTGCCTGGTAGTTAAAGGACAATAATGTTATTCTTGGCGTGTTGATTTTTGAATCCTCATTCTAAGATAGATTGTGCTACCTAGTCCTTATTTCCTAGTGCACTCTTTGATTGATGAGTTAGGATTTTGTCAAATCCTCGCTCATTTGATCATATCGTCTTTCCCTGAAAAGCAAGATTGTTCTCAAGCTGAGTGACATATCGGTGGTTCGTGATTTTCCGTATATCTTCTCGGAAGTATTACCCGGTTGTCACCTGACCGCTATGTTGAGTTCGTGATCAAGTTGGTTTATTCCTGTAAACCACCTTTTCTCCAAGAATCTGTGTTGGATACCCCTGAGCTAGTTAGTTAAGCTAAACGACAACTTGGAGAGTTGGAAGATAAAAGCTTACCTAACTTAGTTCGTTTCAAAGGGATATCCTGGTGTGGGTGTGTTAGTTGAAGAAAGATGATATCTTCATCGATTGGTCCTTATGATCAGTTATTAGACCTATTGTCTTATAAAAACTTTGATTTGAGTATGGGCTATCGTCAAATCAATTAAGAACCAACGATGTTCGTAATGTTGTCTTACTCTTGGTTGATCCCTCGAGCATACACCATTACATCCTTTGGTCTGACCAATACTATCACTTGTTCACATAATTATGGAACTCCATCTTCATGGAAACCTGGATGAATTGTTGTTGAGTCCATCAGCAACATTTTTATCTTCTCCATGATTTTGTTGAGCATTAAGCTAGTGTTGGAAACTTTTGAAAGCATTTCTTCATGCTAGCCCATGAAGCATATGCTGGATGAAAGAAGTGACCTTCTTAGATTCACGTGCATTTGATGTAAGTTGTCGTCGTGAATTCGAGAAAGTTTATTTTTTGCCTCCTCCGGAATCATCCCAATTTAGTGAAGCATATGCGCGAAGTATTCTGTGGTTTGGAGACTTGCAACCTTCATCCCATATGTATTCCCTAGCACCCTAAGCCACTAATTGATTTGCTCTAGGAAAAGGAATTGGTTGTGTTAATTCTAGATCATGCACAAGACTCCGATATCCTCGATGATGGTTCCCAACCAGAACTTGGTAGTGTTTTGCTGTAAGACTACCATGTGGTCATGCTTGTCTGGGACAACATGTTCACATGTGTGTAGCAGAACCAGCTCATGTTTTGGAGCTTACTATCGTACTTCATTTCCCGAGAATCTCGCAACGTCATCTCGTCGATTTGTGTTGCAAACTTTCTTTTTTCTTCCTAGACTCGATGAGTCTGGGATATCCTGACACCAACCAGATCTGAATCTCAGGCAGATATGATGGTTGGAACATTTCCCAAGAACTATAATAATGGTCTCTCTGTAACCCGGTAAAGTGGATGTCGTGGCCAACACACCCAGCCGGAAGACCTCTTGTTGTAGTATCTTGATTGAGGAAGTTGGCCACCTCCCCATAAGGATTTCGTAGGATTTACTCCCTAGTTGTCCCTTATGGATTTTTGTGTTCCCGAAGTCCGACCTTTTACTTGATGTTCTAGATATCAAACCATATCTATGATTGGGATATGTTAGTACCTCAAGGAGAACATTAGAAGCGGAGTGCTAAATGTCTCTCGGTCGATCATCCAGATTTTGTTTCCTTGGCCTCGCTAAGGTGAAATCTGAGAAGGTGTTATCTTCGTTTGCATCCGCATCGTCCATCACTATTCATCATGGTGGTATGTTGTGTTGCCAGGATCCTTGACACGGATATTGGTAAAACCTTGATGAATATGGAAATGCTCAAATTCTGGAGAGCATGCGCAAGCGAAATCATCCCTTGCATTGTCTTCGACAAGGTAATCCACATCATCCATCCTAGTTTGAGTATGCCATTCTTCCGAGCTCCCTCAAACGATCCATTATGATTTGCCTTAGGCTGGTATAAAGAGTTTCGATGATCTCTGAATCAAAGGTAATTCTTTTTCCCACCTAAGGGGATATATCTACGAGTCACCTTCCCTAAGGTGCCCTGTTATGGTACCATGGCAACTCAACTCCTCGCTACGTTGACAACCGTTCAACACCTTCTTAAGTGTGGACTTGTTTTCTATCTAGTGAATCCTCGTCATCTGTTCCACTCCATCCCTCGAGATGTGTGCTTTGTGTCTCGGCTTGAGAGATGTTGCAAAGCTGTCAGGACCCCGATCCTAAGTCACACCGATCTAGCATGTAACACATCATATCACTTTGCGGCCTCACGCACGGTATTCCCACGGGTGCCACCTTACCTGGCCCGAGACCGTTTGCGCCTTTTGGCTCACGTATATGATAGTGCCGCTAGCATCCATATGACAAAGAACCCGGGCTGACATGGCTAGTCGTGAATCCAAAGTGGCACTAACTTACAGGGACAGGCATACATGACCCAGCAACGAACATGTCGGTCATCAGCGAGTGAATTCGGGCTGTAGCAACTGAGCTAGCAGGACTCCGGAGAATCTGGGCTACACAACTTTCTCAAGTTTTCCTAATTTTTTTGATTTTTAGAGTTACAGAAGTATTCGAGAGTTACAGATTACTATAGACTGTTCTGTTTTTGACAGATTCTGTTTTTCGCGTGTTGTTTGCTTATTTTCATGAATCTATGAGTAGTATCGGGGGGTATGAACCATGGAAAAGTTGGAATACATTAGATATTACACCAACACAAATAAAAATGAGTTTGCAACAGTACCTTAAAGTGGTGATTTATTTTCTTATACTAACGGAGCTCATGAGATTTTCTGTCGAGTTTTGTGTTGTGAAGTTTTCAAGTTTTGGGTAAGGATTTGATGGACTATGGAATAAGGAGTAGAAAGAGCTTAAGCTTGGGGATTCCCAAGGCACCCCAAGGTAAAATTCAAGGACAACCAAAAGCCTGAGCTTCGGGATGCTCCGGAAGGCATCCCCTCTTTCGTCTTCGTCTATCGATAACTTTACTTGAGGCTATATTTTTATTCACCACATCATATGTGTTTTGCTTGGAGCATCTTGTATGATTTGAGTCTTTGCATTTTAGTTTACCAAATCATACTTTCTGTACACACCTTTGGGAGAGACACGCATGAATCATGATTTATTAGAATACTCTATGTGCTTCACTTATATCTTTTGAGCTAGGCAATATTGCTCTAGTCTTCACTTATATCTTTTTAGAGCATGGCGGTGGCTTTATTTTGTAGAAATTGTTGAATTCTCATGCTTCACTTATATTATTTTGAGTCTTGTAGAACAACATGGTAGTTTTCTTTGGTTATAAAACAAGTCCTAATATGATGGGCATCCAAGATGGATATAATAAAAACTTTCATATGAAGTGCATTGAATACTATGCACTACAAAAAAAGACACATCCGTGACATTCTAGGGCGAACGAAAAAAATTCGGTCATACTTATGACACTTCTATGACGATAATTGTGACAAAACCCAGTATCATCATAGATGTGGTGGGCTCCTACTTCTATGACAAAAAATCATGACAGAAAATGGAATTTTCGTCTGGGGTGGGCCGCAGACGCAGCTGCATGACATTCTTTGGGCCGTCCATGACGGAAAAACCCGTGGTAGAAGCGAGGGCGAGGAAAGGGAGTTCCCGGTTACGGTGGGTGGTCGGGGGCCGAGCGATGCGCGTTTCTCTCGTACACGTACACGCGTGTGTGTGAGGCGTTGGGCTCTAACTGAACCTGAGCGAGGCGTTGGGCCCTAACTGAATCTGAGCGATTGCACTAGCTATGTTACTGAACCCGAGTGATTCCTTCGCTACTGCTACTAACTGAAGCCGATCGAACCCTGCTGCCTCCTTCCCTTCATGAAAGTGAGCGTTGTTGGGGGGTTGGATGAACAGTTCCCGGTGGGGGTGGATGAACAGGACCCCGTGGTGTTGCCTCTGGATGAACAGGACCCCGATCGAGCCAGTGGGGGCTGGATGAACAGGACCCCATGGAGGGTTGGATGAACAGGACGACCCCGTGGAGGGCTGGTTGAACAATAGTCGGTGGAGGGCTGGATGAATAGTAGCCCATGGAGGGGTGGTTGAATAGGAACCCGTTGAGAGGGATGGTTGAACAGTAGCCGATGGAGGAGCGCACGGTGGAGGCTGGATGAACAGGAGCCCGTGGATGAATAGTCGCAGGTGGAGGCCGGAAGAGGTTGACGGTAGATGAACAGTAGCCTGTGGAGGCGAAGGAGGTCGACGGTGGAGATGAATAGTATACCATCGAGTCCCTTTTTGCGGTATACCACACCCCTCCCGATGAACAGGACCCCTGTTTCGACCGTAGCGCCCCAACACAAGTCCGTTTCCTCTGTTTTGCGGTATGCCACACCCCTCCCGATCAACATGACCTCGTTTCGACCGTAGGAGGTCCAACAGAAGTCTGTTTCCTCCGTTTTGTGGTATGCAAGACCCCTCCCGATGAACAGGATCCCGTTTTGACCGTGGTCGGTCGAACACAAGGCCGTTTCCTCCGTTCTGCAATACGCCAGGCCTTGTTTCCATCGGTTGTTCCGTCCAAGCCCTCCTGATGAACACGACAATGCATTCCGTTCCGGCCCAACCGGTTGGCTCCCCATGAACACGACAATGACACAGTTTCTCTGTTTCGACCCAGCCATGTACACGAGCCCTGGCCATACATATGCGCGAGTAGGCATTCGAGACCCCGCCCATATGTACGTACATGGCCGTATTTACTTTCTTGCACCCTAGTCGATGTACGTACATGTATATGCTACGTGCGCGCCTCTACTATGACACGTGGACGCCTCTACATCGACAAGTATGTACGTACACGTTCGCGACCAGAATGACAACGCTACGTATGCTTCGACCAGGTGGGTCCCGACTGTAAGGCACTTCCTTGCATGCGAAGATGTAGCTGGTGGGTCCCAGGAGTCAGGGGGCGAATCTTTTTTTCCCGTAATATGGACGCACTTCCTTGTGCGCGAAGATGTAGCTGGTGGGTCCCAACAGTCAGGGGGAAATGTTTTTTTGCAAAATACGGTGGCCCGTCCGGTGGGTCCCTGCTGTCAGGTGGAGGAATAATTATTTTGAGCATAATAAGGAGGCACTTCCTTGCGGCCGCCGTGGACCCAGCTGTCAGCCTCTCCATGTACAGTACTCTTCCGATGGAAGTCATTCCATGACCACGTTGACCACGCCGCGCCGAGAGCACCAGGGCGGTGGACGATGGCGAGGCCTAGGAAGGGGACGACGGGGAGCTGGGGAAGACGCGGTAGTGGAAGCCCGCGTGGAGAGGAGTAGGAGGGTTCACTGGTTCGGCAGCGGTGTGAGGTTGTCGTCGCTGCAGAATAACAGGGGGTGTGGGTGAGTAGAGAGATGCCCTGGCCAGCGGTGGGAGTAGTAGGGGCGGTGAGGCCTGCGTGGCATCACAGCCGGCCATGGGAGGCGGGAGCAGGCGGTCCCGCCGGATCTAGATTTGGCGCCTGGAGCAAGAAGATCAGAGATTGAAGAAACACGACGGTCGTTGGATTGACATCCAATGGTTACATCTGCTAGAATTGTCTGTTGACATATATAATAACTAAAAAAATCTTGCATACGCATCAACTTAATAGGCCCACAAGTCAGACCATTCCCTCTTTTTTTAATAATTTATATATAGCTCATTGCAAATTCTTATGCAATTTGTTGCAGTCTGTTTTTTTGTTGGCCAGGGCCAAGATTAAAAATTGAAACGAAATGTCACATATTTCTGTGGGTTCCAAACTATTTTTAATACCGAAATTTTGAGCCAGATTTAAAGTACTTTGAAGATATATTTAAATTAGGTTAAACCTAGTGAAATAGGAATCTGGAATGTGAAAAATTCAAAAATTATAAAGTAATTGCCAATTTGTCATCTATTTTTATATTTACAACCCATTTCATATTACTTTCAAGATTTGCAGGCGTCTTGAATGAGTTGCAGCCCATCAGGGTGTAGAAGTATAAGTAGGCCTAGATTGGGTATTCTTAAAAAAAACTGGGCTCATTTTCACAAAGAAAAAATAGCTAGGCTGGTCATATGGTGAACATAAAATATAAGCCTGGGCTAGACGGGCCACAACCCAGTTGAAACCCTACTCCATGTCAACAATAATAATAAAAATACTGCTCGAGCAGCTACGTCCCAAGTGTCAACCGATCTTGTGATGTTCTCTTGTCTATTGCCTATATACGCTCACAATGTCGTGGGTCCCAGATGTCAGGAAACCACTAGGAGTAAGCATTTTCTTTTTCCATACGCTAACATGGTAGGCCCCTACTGTCATCCTCTCCACGTACTTCTGCCGATTCATGTTGTTTGTTGACCATGTTGACAACACGAGAGGGCGGAGCGGCGGCGAGTGCAACAAAGCGCGCGGAGGATGACAGCAAGGCCTCGGGCGTCGGCGTTAACGATTTAGGAGACAGTGGGGCGGTGATGCGTGCGCTGAGGCGCAGCCAGCCATGGGAGGGGGAAGCAGGCGGCCCCGCCGGCTGGTTTGGTTTTGGCGGCTGGAGGAAGACATGACTGAAGAAACACGACAGACTGTAAAAGCAGCAGGAGTACTTAACAACCTTAACTGAAACCAGAAGTGGCACTTAACAACCATAGCTGAAAGCAGTATGAGTACTTATACAGGTTCAACCGTACAAAGCATGCCTCGAACAGTGCTACTTTGCCTATAGTTAACCAAGGGTGAGGCTGCCAAGCCCCAGGACAAGGCCCAGGCGCCACCCCACGCATCCACAACCTTCTGAAAGCGGCTTCATCTCACAATGTGGTCAATAAACATGATATTCTCTTTAGAGCCATGGAAAAGCAGGAACATAATCTTCTGTCCTATTCTCCAAGATGGACGGGCCTTCATTATTTGAGACCACCCATGAATAAGTATCTTTTCACCTCCAAGGGGAATGGAGTAGGTCGACATAAACATCATGTTGTGACCAAGCGCAAGTCTGACCCGACCATGGTCAGGCATCTGTATAGGAACAATAGAACTGGGCAATTTCTGTTTCAAGAAGATCACAACTTTAAAACTGTGTATAAGCAATAGTTTATGAACAACATATATAATAGAAAACAACTCGTACAATAAGTTTCTCGACACTGTTGGACCTGTTCAACGAGTGTAGCAGTGGCACACATATCCCACGTGGCCTCCCACCATTGAAACACCCCACAAGGACCTCAAGACAATCAATAAAGTGTAGGAACTTGTGGGTGTCGTCCCAGTCAACTTTAGTGCCATCAGTAACAACCAAGTTCTTACAGAATAACAAACGAGCAGCCTGCTTAACTCTAAAAAAACCTACACGTGCCACCAATTATAAGAAAATATTAGTTAGAAGTAGCATCTTCGTGAGAGATTCGTTGCTACTTCTAAAGTTAAATTGTGATTTGTTAGATAGAATAGGTGGATTAAGAAGTTATTGAGGCAACAAGCAAGAACCAGATACAAACCTAACATGGATGAACAATTGGAACGATGTTGGGGTGGAAAATCGTATTGAAGATGAGACCAGGTTCTGTTATTTCCATCAACATTTGTGTGCCAACTTTCAGTCTGTAACACTTGAGAAAGTTTATCCAAGTTCGGCCATAAAAAAAGCAGCGATCTTCTTGGTTCATGAACCCAACTCGGAACTTATATCCATGGCTTGTCTTCACTGTGACCATTAAACTGGTGTATTCAGTTATGGCAAGGCCGAGCATGTTGAGTACATGTGTTCTGGCAGAGAAAATAATGCACTGCAGGAAAAATAATATGAGAACACAATGTATTCCCTATCCAAAACTAGAAATAATTTCCTCCTTCACGTTAGTTTTGACCATCGTAATAGTACCTTTTATCCAAATATAGCAATCCAAATTTCCAAATTAGTCGACAGCATGTTCAAAAAACCCCACCCTCCCGGATAGAAAAGAGGATTCTAGGAACATATTGTGCGCATTTTAAAATACTGTGTTAGGATGAGAAGGAACAAGTGTGGCATCTCGCCGAGGGCGCAGAAACATGTAGGGTCCTCGCACTTTGGGCACTACAAATGAAACACACTAGATTCAATAGGAAGAAAAATGCATCAACGGCAGTGGCTGCCATCCTAGGATTACCCGCGACCAAGGGACTTGGATTTATCGAGGATGGATGAAGAATTCGTACCTGGTTCTCCATGAGAAAACCCTATGCAATCACCAAGAGGGGTCTTTTCTCTGAACAAGCAGACAAGGGAGAAGAGGATTCAGGCCCAGTGAAATATTGCCGCTTCGTCCATCCAGCTTACTGCTAAAGCTGGAAAGGTGGGGGGGTTTGTGATTTGATGGCTCATTGGGCATTACTGCGGCGCTACAACCGGGGTGTGTCTACCATGCAGTTGTGCACTCTAATTTCATGCATATGGCACATGGACCCCGTTGTCGGATGCCCCACATATCAGCGAAAGGAAGTAGAAAGACACGAGTAACTAGTTACACATAAATATATTTTTGACACAGAGATACTCCCTGTGTAAAGAAATATAAAAATATTTTATATCACAACTTTATACATAAGAAAAATCAAGGGGAATATATATAACATATATAATTATAAAAAAACAGAGTTTTTTTAATATTAACACAATATAGATGAGTTGGTGATGATGGTGTGCCTGCCGTCCTGCAATATAGGCCGTCCGATTTATATCTGATGGATAGGAAGGAAACTATGGCAATTTTGCAAAAAGGTACCCACACACCTGTCCACATTTGCAAATAAGGCCTTCCCTCGTTCATCCTTTTCTCTCGCAAGATAAAATACTCATACAAATGCATCTTGATGTTACGTGCAACGCACGGGCATTATGGGGGTTCAGCTGAGAATATAATACTCAGACAGGCTCACAGTTCTAGACTTTGGGCCGCAGGCACACCCTGCATGTTTGGGGGCCCATGTGTTCTACCTCAGTGCTTTTCATATTGCAAGCGATCGGTACGGTGCTGGTTTTAGATGTTGTCGCAAGGCGAATACACAAAATTGAATAAAGCACGATGGCTGTTGGAATGAAGTCGAACGACATTTCCTAACCAGCAATGCGAGTTGCAATTCTATCAATGATATACCATGTGACAAATAATACTGTTGTACTACTTATACACACAGGACACTTGTTTCACCATGCCAGATTATTACATCAAAATCTTTGAGAGGATAGATCAATTTGGCTGTTGCATGTTGCTACTGAAGAATTTCAAAGTTGATTTGGACCAACTCTCCTTACCGAGAAAGTTCGATTTTGACATCATCCCCTACCGCAAGATATGATTTAGATTTGAACCTTGACCATCCTTTAGCATCAATCATCATGCGACCATCCTTTGTACTTATGGTATATTAAGCAGGTTCATTCACACCAATGCTGCGCATGGTAAGAGAAACTTGGCCATGGTCACCCGGATTGTTGAACGACTCCCTCGTTGCTCTTGGAATTCTCTGTTTGCAAACAAGAAGACATACACAAAATAGTTAGATCAACACAGCGAATCATGTGAAACATCATGGAAAGAAAAAAGAACAAAGCACTTGGGCGGCCAATGCTTACCAAGAAGGTGGACATGTCAGTTTTTGTAAGGACTTTGGTATATGAAGTGCGAACTGCAGCCCATTTTGTTGCCGATGCTACTGCTCGTTCGGTTGCCGCTGCACGGGCCGGAGCAGATGCAAGTGCAAGTGTTGGTGCAGGTGCCGAAGCCATTGTTGGTGCCCGTGCCGGTGCGATTGGTACTGCCGCTGCTACAACCGGAGATGGTGCTCCTTGTAGAGCAGGTGTAGGTGTCGATGCCCGATCCTCCGGTATATCAGCCTGATCCACTGATGCGGTTGGTGCCCAATCATCAGTTGGATCAGACTGAGCTGCTATCGCTCTCAGTGCTAGAGAATTTGTTGGTCCTCGATGATACGTATCCAACGTATCTATAATTTTTGATTGTTCCATGCTATTATATTACCTGTTTTGGATGTTTATGGGCTTTATTTTATACATTATTATCATTTTTGGGACTAACCTATTAACAGGAGGCCCAGCCTGTATTGCTGTTTTTTTTGCCTATTTCAGAATTTCGAAGGAAATGAATATCAAACGGAGTCCAAATGGAATAAAACCTTCGGAAGCGTGATTTTTGGAACTAACGTGATCTAGAGGACTTGGAGTGCAAGTCAAGAAGCAGCCGAGGCGGCCACGAGAGGGTAGAGCCCCCCCCCCCTATAGGGCGCGCCCCCTGTCTCATGGGCCCCTCAGGCGGCCACCGACGTACTTCTTCCTCCCATATAAGCCTACATACCCTGAGCAACCGAAACATAATTTCCGCCACCGTAACCTTCTGTATCCGCGAGATCCCATCTTGGAGCCGTCGCCGGCATTCTGCCGGACGGGGATTCCACCATGGAGGGCTTCTACATCAACACCATAGCCCTTCCGATGAGTTGTGAGTAGTTTACCACGGACCTTCGGGTCCGTAGTTATTAGCTAGTTGGCTTCTTCTCTCTGTTTGGATCTCAATACAATGTTCTCCCCCTCTCTTGTGGAGATCTATCCGATGTAATCTCTTTTTGCGGTGTGTTTGTCGAAATCTGATGAATTGTGGGTTTATGATCAGATTTATATATGGATAATAATTGAATCTTCTCTGAATTCTTTTATATGATTGAGTTATCTTTGCAAGTCTCTTCGAATTATTGGTTTGGTTCGTCCTATTAGATTTATCTTTCTTGCCATGGGAGAAGTGCTTAGCTTTGGGTTCAATCTTGCGGTGTTCTTACCCAGTGACAGAAAGGGTTGCAAGACATGTATTGTATTGTTGCCATCGAGGATAAAAATATGGGGTTTATATCATATAGCCTGAGTTTATCCCTCTACATCATGTCATCTTGCCTAATGCGTTATTCTGTTCTTATGAACTTAATACTCTAGATGCATGCTGGATAGCGGTCGATGTGTGGAGTAATAGTAGTAGATGCAGGCAGGAGTCGGTCTACTTGTTGCGGACGTGATGCCTATATACATGATCATGCCTAGATAACGTCATAATTATTCGCTTTTCTATCAATTGCTCGACAGTAATTTGTTCACCCATTGTAATACTTATGCTCTTGAGAGAAGCCACTAGTGAAACCTATGGCCCCCGGGTCTATCTCTTATCATATTTGCTTCCAATCTACTTTCATTTGCATCTTTATTTTCTGCATCTATATTATAAAATACCAAAAATATAATTATCTTATCATATTATCTCTATCAGATCTCACTTTTGCAAGTGGCCGTGAAGGGATTGACAACCCCTTTGTCGCGTTGGTTGCGAGTTATTTGTTTGTCTGTGTAGGTTTGTGGGACTTGTTGAGAAGCCTCCTAATGGATTGATACCTTGGTTCTCAAAAACTGAGGGAAATACTTACGCTACTGTGCTGCATCACCCTTTCCTCTTCAAGGAAAACCAACGCAAGCTCAAGACGTAGCAAGAAGGATTTCTAGCGCCGTTGCTGGGGAGGTCTTCGCTCAAGTCAAGACATACCAAGTACCCATCACAAACTCATCTCCCTCGCATTTACATTATTTTCCATTTGCCTCTCGTTTTCCTCTCCCCCACTTCACCCTTGCCATTTTATTCGCCCTCTCTTTCCCAATCTTCTCCTCTCTCTTTCGCTTGTGTTTTTGTTTGCTTGTGTCTCCATGTGCCTTCTATGTGCTTGCATCTTTGCTTGCTAAAAATCTACTATTATGGATCCACTTAAAGTGTTCTACTTGGATCATCCTCGATCCTTATGCGCTCGTACTGAAACCCCAACTAGCCTAGTTGATGGGAAATCTTTAGATAAGCATGCTTATTTTGTGCATCACCGTTTGTCTGAAAAAGGGAGACTCTTATGGGATCAAATAAGCAGATTGATGTGTTATGCTTGGAATCTTTGTGAAATTTGTGATTTTACTTGTTGCTCTAAGAACCCTTAAAAACACCTTCCCCACCTATGTGAGTTTAATGAAAATGAAATCTTATCATCTTATGCAAAGGGTGTTTATAGTTACTATGATATCGAACAAATTGAAGAATTTGTTGCTTTTAAGGGTGCTTATGAAGTTGCTTATTTGATTGAAAAATATGATATTACTCTCTGCGAATCTGAAAATTTTGACATACTTAGATACTGCTACGAAAACTATGCTCATAATGTCTATGTCAAAAAAATTATTGATAGAATGATCGTTGCTTTGGAAGAAAATAATGATATGCACGAATCTATAGATAATTATGATTCCGATGATTTGATTGAAATATCCCTTGATGAACATGATGCTTGCTATTCTTGTGGCCATGATGCCAATATTTATGAAGATGAATTTGCTATAGTTCCTTATGTTAAACACGAGATCGTTGCTATTGCACCCATACTTGATAGTTCCTTAGATGGAAAGCATGATTGCAATGATGTTATTATAAATTCTCTTGATGTCAATCGTGCTAATAATATGCAAAACCCTAAGCTTGGGGATGCTAGTTTTGCTATGTCTACTACTTGTTTCAATGATCACGATTGGGGTGATTCCTCTTGTAACCTTGAAAATTTATTTAAGCCCCATGATGAATATGAGACTGATAATAGTGTTTGCAATAATATTGAAAGTGGGTTTGGAAGAGTGTCAACTTTAGATCCCACATATTTGGAGTATGTTCAATCTTATGATATTTTTGATAAAAGTGGGTTCGGAAAGGTCATGACTTTAGTTAATGTTAATCCCACTATCTTGGAAGAGTGTCAACTTTGCATGCATGTGGATCATGTTGAGAATATGTTTTGTGATAGCTATTTTGTTGAATTTGCCTATGATCCTACATGTAATTATTATGAGAGAGGAAAATATGGTCATAGAAATTTTTATCTTATTAAATTACTTCTCCTCATGTTGAGATTGCTATCGTCTCTTTCTTCTCCCTTGCATATGCTAGTTTTTGCTTGCCTTGCAAATTTGTTCGCTTATAATATGCCTATGCATAGGAAGCATGTTAGACTTAGATGTGTTTGTCACACGTTTCATGATGCTTTCTTTATGCTTCAACTCTTGTCTTTCATGTGAGTATCATTAAAATCTCAATGCCTAGCTAAAAAGGCTTTAAAGAAAATCGCTAGTTAGGAGGCAACCCACTTTTCTTTATGTTTTTTGTTTTTGTTCCTGTTTACTGTTAAATTTTGTTTCTACTTTCTGTTTAGATGTGTTTTCATGTTTTATTTAGTGTTTGTGCCAAGTAGAACCTATAGGATAACCTATGATATGAGTTGATTTGATTCTGCTGAAAAACAGAAACTTTGCACTCACGAGAAAAAATTCAATAAATCACAGGAACGATATTTTGCATTTATTCTTTTTGATGCTGTTAAATAAACAAATTGTTTACTACGTCCTATTTTGGTAGGATTTTTGAGGTTCCAGAAGTTTGTGTTAGTTACGGATTGCTACAGACTGTTCTGTTTTTGACAGATTCTGTTTTTCATGTGTTGTTTGCTTATTTCGATGCATCCATGGCTAGTATGTAAGGGTATGAACCATAGAGAACTTGGAATACAGTAGGTTTAGCACCAAAATAAATAAAGAATGAGTTCATTACAGTACCTTATGTGGTGGTTTTGTTTTCTTTGACTAACGGAGTTATAAGATTTCCTGTTGAGTTTTGTGTTGTGAAGTTTTCAAGTTTTGGGTAAAGATTTGATGGACTATGGAATAAAGGGTGGCAACAGCCTAAGCTTGGGGATGCCCAAGGCACCCCAAGATATTCAAGAATATTCAAAAGCCTAAGCTTGGGGATGCCCCGGAAAGGCATCCCCTCTTTCGTCTTCGTTCATTTGTAACTTTACTTGGAGCTATATTTTTATTCGCCACATGATATGTGTTTTGCTTGGAGCGTCGTGTATTATATTAGTCTTTGCTTGTTCGTTTACCACAATCATTCTTGCTGTGACACACCTTTTGGGAGAAGCCTCCTTGTTTAGAATTTGCTAGAATACTCCATGTGCTTCGCTTATATCTTTTGAGCTTGATAGTTTTTGCTCTAGTGCTTCACTTATATCTTTTAGAGCATGGCGGTGGATTAATTTTGAAGAAATTGCTAGTCTATCATGCTTCACTTATTTAATTTTGAGAGTCTCTTAGAACAGCATGATATTTGCTTTGGTTATGAATTTGGTCCTAGAATGATGAGCATCCAAGTTGGGTATAATAAAAACTATCATAGAAAGTGCATTAAAACACTAGGACCAATTTGATGCTTGATAATTGTTTTGAGATATAAAGGTAGTAATGTTAGGGTCATGCTAGTGGATAAATATGAAATTGAGAAATACTTTTGTTGAAGTTGGCAAGTCCCGTAGCATGCACGTATAGTAAAAGTTGTGTGACAAATTTGTTGCATGAGGTGCTCTTTTGATTGTCTTCCTTATGAGTGGCAGTCGGGGACGAGCGATGGATTTTTCCTACCAATCTATCCCTCTTGGGGCATGCGTAGTAGTACTTTGCTTCGAGGGCTAAGTAGATTTTTGCAATAAGTATATGAGTTCTTTATGACTAATGTGAGTCCATGTATATACGCACACTCATCCTTCCACTTTGCTAGCTTTTCTTTTTACCGCGCAATTTTCGCCGGTAGCATAAACCCATTATTTACCTTCCTCAAAACAGCCACCATACCTACCTATTATGGCATTTCCATAGCCATTCCGAGATATATTGCCATGCAACTCTCCATCGTTTCATTGATTATGACACGTTTCATCATTGTCATATTGCTCTTTGCATGATCATGTAGTTGACATCGTATTTGTGGCAAGGCCACCTTCATAATTTTCAGACATTTCACTCTTGGTTCATTGCATATCCCGGTACCACGCCGAAGGCATTCATATAGAGTCATATTTTGTTCTATCTTTGAGTTGTAATTCTTGAGTTGTAAATCCATAAAAGTGTGATGATCTTCATTATTAGAGTATTGTCCCAGTGAGGAAAGGATGATGAAGACTATCCCCCACAAGTCGGGATGGGACTTCAGACTTTATAAAAATAAAAGAGGCCAAAGAAGCCCACCAAAAACAAAGAAGAAAAAGAAAAAAAATGAGAGAGAAAGAGAGAAGGGACAATTGCTACTATATCTTTTTCCACACTTGTGCTTCAAAAACAGCACCATGATCTTCATGATAGAGAGTCTCATATGTTGTCACTTTCATATACTAGTGGGAATTTTTCATTATAGAACTTGGCTTGTATATTCCAATGATGGGCTTCCTCAAAATGCCCTAGGTCTTCGTGAGCAAGCAAGTTGGATGCACACCCACTTAGTTTCTTTTGTTGAGCTTTCATATATTTATAGCTCTAGTGCATCCGTTGAATGGCAATCCCTACTCACTCACATTGATATCTATTGATGGGCATCTCCATAGCCCGTTGATACGCCTAGTTGATGTGAGACTATCTTCTCCCACTTTTTGTCCTCACAACCACCACATTAGACCACCATAGTGCTATGTCCATGGCTTGCGCTCATGTATTGCGTAAGAGTTGAAAAGCTGAAGTGCGTTAAAAAGTATGAACCAATTGCTCGGCTCGTCATAGGGGTTGTGCATGATGGGAGTATTTTGTGTAATGAAAATGAAGCATGACCTAACTATATGATTTTGTAGGGATAAGGTTTCTTTGGCTATGTTATTTTGATAGGACATGATTATTTGTTACTATGCTTTGAAACATTATTATTTTTATGTTTTATAAGCTTTCATCTTGAGTCATTTGGATCTGAACATTCATGCCACAATAAAGAAAATTATATTGAGAATTATGCTAGGTAGCATTCCACATCAAAAATTCTGTTTTTATCATTTACCTACTCGAGGACGAGCAGGAATTAAGCTTGGGGATGCTTGATACGTCTCAACCGTATCTATAATTTTTGATTGTTCCAAGCTATTATATTACCTGTTCTCGATGTTTATGGGCTTTATTTTATACATTATTATCATTTTTGGGACTAACCTACTAACCGGAGGCCCAGCCCGATTGCTGTTTTTTTGTCTATTTCAATATTTCGAAGGAAAGGAATATCAAACGGAGTCCAAACGGAATAAAACCTTCGGAAGCGTGATTTTTGGAATGAACATGATCCAGAGGACTTGGAGTGCAAGTCAAGAAGCAGCTGAGGCGGCCACGAGAGGGTAGCCCCCCCCCCCTATAGGGCGCGCCCCCTGTCTCGTGGGCCCCTCGGGCGGCCACCGACGTACTTCTTCCTCCCATATAAGCCTACATACCCCTAAAACATCCAGGGAGCAACCGAAACACAATTTCCGCCACCGTAACCTTCTGTATCCGCGAGATCCCATCTTGGAGCCGACGCCGGCGTTCTGCCGGAGGGGGATTCCACCACGGAGGGCTTTCACATCAACACCATAGCCCTTCTGATGAGTTGTGAGTAGTTTACCACAGACCTTCGGGCCCGTAGTTATTAGCTAGTTGGCTTCTTCTCTCTTTTTGGATCTCAATAAAATGTTCTCCCCCTCTCTTGTGGAGATCTATTCGATGTAATCTCTTTTTGCGGTGTGTTTGTCGAGATCCGATGAATTGTGGGTTTATGATCAGATTTATCTATGGATAATAACTGAATCTTCTCTGAATTATTTTATATGATTGAGTTATCTTTGCAAGTCTCTTCGAATTATCGGTTTGGTTTGGCCTACTAGATTGATCTTTCTTTCCATGGGAGAAGTGCTTAGCTTTGGGTTCAATCTTGCGGTGTTCTTACCCAGTGACAGAAAGGGTTGCAAGACGCGTATTGTATTGTTGCCATCGAGGATAAAAAGATGGGGTTTATATCATATTGCTTGAGTTTATCCCTCTACGTCATGTCATCTTGCGTCATGTGTTACTCTGTTCTTATGAACTTAATACTCTAGATGCATGCTGGATAGCGGTCGATGTGTGGAGTAATAGTAGTAGATGCAGGCAGGAGTCGGTCTACTTGTTGCGGACGTGATGCCTATATACATGATCATGCCTAGATAACGTCATAATTATTCACTTTTCTATCAATTGATCGACAGTAATTTGTTCACCCACCGTAATACTTATGCTCTTGAGAGAAGCCACTAGTGAAACCTATGGCCCCCGGGTCTATCTCTTATCATATTTGCTTCCAATCTACTTTCATTTGCATCTTGATTTTCTGCATCTATATTATAAAATACCAAAAATATAATTATCTTATCATATTATCTCTATCAGATCTCACTTTCGCAAGTGGCCGTGAAGAGATTGACAACACCTTTATCGCGTTGGTTGCGAGTTCTTTGTTTGTTTGTGTAGGTTTGTGGGATTTGTTGAGAAGCCTCCTAATGGATTGATACCTTGGTTCTCAAAAACTGAGGGAAATACTTACGCTACTATGCTGCATCACCCTTTCCTCTTCAAGGAAAACCAACGCAAGCTCAAGGCGTAGCAAGAAGGATTTCTGGCGCCGTTGCCGAGGAGGTCTTCGCTCAAGTCAAGACATACCAAGTACCCATCACAAACTCATCTCCCTCGCATTTACATTATTTTCCATTTGCCTCTCGTTTTCCTCTCCCCCACTTCACCCTTGCCATTTTATTCGCCCTCTCTTTCCCAATCTTCTCCTCTCTCTTTCGCTTATGTTTTTGTTTGCTTGTGTCTCCATGTGGCTTCTATGTGCTTACATCTTTGCTTGCTAAAAATCTATTATTATGGATCCACTTAAAGTATTCTACTTGGATCATCCTCGATCCTTATGCGCTCGTGCTGAAACCCCAACTAGCCTAGTTGATGGGAAATCTTTAGATAAGCATGCTTATTTTGTGCGTCACCGTTTGTCTGAAAAAGGGAGAGTCTTATGGGATCAAATATGCAGATTGATGTGTTATGCTTGGAATCTTTGTGAAATTTTTGATTTTACTTGTTTCTCTAAGAACCCTTAAAAACACCTTCCCTACCTATGTGAGTTTAACGAAAATGAAGTCTTATCATCTTATGCAAAGGGTGTTTATAGTTACTATGATATCGAACAAATTGAAGAATTTGTTGCTTTTAAGGGTGCTTATGAAGTTGCTTATTTGATTGAAAAATATGATATTACTCTCTGCGAATCTGAAAATTTTGACATACTTAAATACTTCTACGAAAACTATGCTCATAATGTCTATGTCAAAAAAATTATTGATAGAATGATCGTTGCTTTGGAAGAAAATAATGATTTTCCCGAATCTATAGATAATTATGATTCTGATGATTTGATTGAAATATCCCTTGATGAACATGATGCTTGCTATTCTTGTGGCCATGATGCCAATATTTATGAAGATGAATTTGCTATAGTTCCTTATGTTAAACACGAGATCGTTGCTATTGCACCCATACTTGATAGTTCCTTAGATGGAAAGCATGATTGCAATGATGTTATTATAAATTCTCTTGATGTCAATTGTGCTAGTAATATGCAAAACCCTAAGCTTGGGGATGCTAGTTTTGCTATGTCTACTACTTGTTTCAATGATCACGATTGGGGTGATTCCTCTTGTAACCTTGAAAATTTATTTAAGCCCCATGATGAATATGAGACTGATAATAGTGTTTGCAATAATATTGAAAGTGGGTTTGGAAGAGTGTCAACTTTAGATCCCACATATTTGGAGTATGTTCAATCTTATGATATTTTTGATAAAAGTGGGTTCGGAAAGGTCATGACTTTAGTTAATGTTAATCCCACTATCTTGGAAGAGTGTCAACTTTGCATGCATGTGGATCATGTTGAGAATATGTTTTGTGATAGCTATTTTGTTGAATTTGCCTATGATCCTACATGTAATTATTATGAGAGAGGAAAATATGGTCATAGAAATTTTTATCTTATTAAATTACTTCTCCTCATGTTGAGATTGCTATCGTCTCTTTCTTCTCCCTTGCATATGCTAGTTTTTGCTTGCCTTGCAAATTTGTTCGCTTATAATATGCCTATGCATAGGAAGTATGTTAGACTTAGATGTGTTTGTCACGCGTTTCATGATGCTTTCTTTATGCTTCAACTCTTGTCTTTCATGTGAGTATCATTGAAATCTCAATGCCTAGCTAAAAAGGCTTTAAAGAAAAGCGCTAGTTAGGAGGCAACCCACTTTCCTTTATGTTTTTTGTTTTTGTTCCTGTTTACTGTTAAATTTTGTTTCTACTTTCTGTTTAGATGTGTTTTCCTGTTTTATTTAGTGTTTGTGCCAAGTAGAACCTATAGGATAACCTATGATATGAGTTGATTTGATTCTGCTGAAAAACAGAAACTTTGCACTCACGAGAAAAAAATTCAATAAATCACAGGAACGATATTTTGCATGTTATTTTTGATGCTGTTAAATAAACAAATTGTTTACTACGTCCTATTTTGGTAGGATTTTTGAGGTTCCAGAAGTTTGTGTTAGTTACAGATTGCTACAGACTGTTCTGTTTTTGACAAATTCTGTTTTTCATGTGTTGTTTGCTTATTTCGATGCATCCATGGCTAGTATGTAAGGGTATGAACCATAGAGAACTTGGAATACAGTAGGTTTAGCACCAAAATAAATAAAGAATGAGTTCATTACAGTACCTTATGTGGTGGTTTTGTTTTCTTTCACTAACGGAGTTATAAGATTTCCTGTTGAGTTTTGTGTTGTGAAGTTTTCAAGTTTTGGGTAAAGATTTGATGGACTATGGAATAAAGGGTGGCAAAAGCCTAAGCTTGGGAATGCCCAAGGCACCCCAAGATATTCAATAATATCCAAAAGCCTAAGCTTGGGGATGCCTCGGGAAGGCATCCCCTCTTTCGTCTTCGTTCATTTGTAACTTTACTTGGAGCTATATTTTTATTCGCCACATGATATGTGTTTTGCTTGGAGCGTCGTGTATTATATTATTCTTTGCTTGTTCGTTTACCACAATCATCCTTGCTGTAACACACCTTTTGGGAGAAGCCTCCTTGTTTAGAATTTGCTAGAATACTCTATGTGCTTCGCTTATATCTTTTGAGCTTGATAGTTTTTGCTCTAGTGATTCACTTATATCTTTTAGAGCATGGCGGTGGATTAATTTTGAAGAAATTGCTAGTCTCTCATGCTTCACTTATTTAATTTTGAGAGTCTCTTAGAACAGCATGGTATTTTCTTTGGTTATGAATTTGGTCCTAGAATGATGAGCATCCAAGTTGGGTATAATAAAAACTATCATAGAAAGTGCATTAAAACACTAGGACCAATTTGATGCTTGATAATTGTTTTGAGATATAAAGATAGTAATGTTAGGGTCATGCTAGTGGATAATTATGAAATTGAGAAATACTTTTGTTGAAGTTGGCAAGTCCTGTAGCATGCACGCATAGTAAAAGTTGTGTGACAAATTTGTTGCATGAGGTGCTCTTTATATTGTTTCCTTATGGAGTGGCAGTCGGGGACGAGCGATGGATTTTTCCTACCAATCTATCCCTCTTGGGGCATGCGTAGTAGTACTTTGCTTCGAGGGCTAAGTAGATTTTTGCAATAAGTATATGAGTTCTTTATGACTAATGTGAGTCCATGTATATACGCACACTCATCCTTCCACTTTGCTAGCTTTTCTTTTTACCGCGCAATTTTCGCCGGTAGCATAAACCCATTATTTACCTTCCTCAAAACAGCCACCATACCTACCTATTATGGCATTTCCATAGCCATTCCGAGATATATTGCCATGCAACTCTCCATCGTTTCATTGATTATGACACGTTTCATCATTGTCATATTGCTCTTTGCATGATCATGTAGTTGACATCGTATTTGTGGCAAGGCCACCTTCATAATTTTCATACATTTCACTCTTGGTTCATTGCATATCCCAGTACCACGCCGGAGGCATTCATATAGAGTCATATTTTGTTCTATCTTTGAGTTGTAATTCTTGAGTTGTAAATCCATAAAAGTGTGATGATCTTCATTTTTAGAGCATTGTCCAAGTGAGGAAAGGATGATGAAGACTATCCCCCACAAGTCGGGATGGGACTTCAGAGTTTATAAAAATAAAAGAGGCCAAAGAAGCCGACCAAAAACAAAGAAAAAAAGAAAAAAAATGAGAGAAAAAGAGAGA
Source organism: Triticum aestivum (assembly GCF_018294505.1). Lineage (NCBI taxonomy): Eukaryota > Viridiplantae > Streptophyta > Magnoliopsida > Poales > Poaceae > Triticum > Triticum aestivum. The sequence continues at coordinate 551,554,884 of NC_057810.1, read as the reverse complement.
AGGGACAATTGCTACTATATCTTTTTCCACACTTGTGCTTCAAAAACTACGGGTGGCATGCAGGGCCCCCGCCTACTCGCACAAGCAGGACAGTCCAAAGGTCGTGACAAATTGTATGGACAGAACATCCATGGGATTGGAAATCCTGGTGGGTGCGATAAACCCTGCAATGCGTACAGATATTGGAGTGTAACCATAATTGATAAACCGTCCTCACAAAAAAGATGATCGGGGTATTTCAAAATATATAGACTGAATTGAGTGGACAGACATTAACATAGACTATTCTCAGGACTCACCACACACCAAAAGCAGTAGTACTAAACAATACAGGGTTCACAAACACAAATCAAGTGCTGGACAATAGTACTTACTATAGGCAGGCAAAGTTGCACTAATTAAACTCTGCAGACTATTTATAGCCACCACCAACCTATGGGATGACCCTGCATAACTGACTAGGCCATGGACTTCATGAGAGATGTCTACCTGCACCATCACCATCTCGTCAACCTTGGAGAACCTAACAGAGTGGTCTTTCCACTCATAAACATGATGATGAAGACATGCCGCATCAGATTTGTCGGGAAGCTTTACAAGAACCACACCCTTCGTAATCGAAGGCACAGCCAGGAAAATGTTGTGATCAAGTACGGCCTCGAGAACACGCCTGACAACAATGCTACAGGAAAACACTAGTTCGGGACACGTGGCAACAAGGACACATCAGCTAGATAGTTTAGTAGTAGAACTCATCCTCGGGTCTTCCAGTTCACACGGCATTACTTTGAGAACTTCATCCCTACCGCGGACCTGGTTCTAATTCAAACAGAAACCATATTTTATTACTACCTCCGTTCAGAAATAGAAGATGATCTTCGATATTGTACTCCATATATGACTACATATACGCACATAAATGAGTGAACAAAGACACTAGAGCATGTCTTCAAAGGCATGAGAGCAGAGGGATTACTTGCAATATCCATAACACAAGTTACTGAGGCAAATATACCCTCTTCAAAGGTAGCATTGATGTTCATAAAGTACTCCCTACATCCCAAAATTCTTGTCTTAGATTTGTCTAGATACGGATGTATCAAGTCATATTTTAGTATTAGATACATCTGTATATAGAAAAATCTAAGACAAGAATTTTGGGACGGAGGGAGTAGTGGAAAGTAATCTATAAGAAATCAGTATCAACATCTCGCATGTTTTGGTCAAAAGAGGAATTTAGAACCGTCATTTGGCACACAAAAATCACATGCAAGATCACCCAGAAAGTTGTACTACTAGTACTAGTACTGCGTGTTAGATGAAAAAACATGATCAAGATCGAGAAAAAGATCGTCAAGAAGAGATATTACCTGGACTTGCTTAACGAGGGATCCCGGAGAGGGGGGCTTGGATAGGGCGATGGCTTTGAGCTTGTCTGCGGTAGTCTCGGCGGGTCGCTTGCACTTCTTCGTACCATGAGCCTCGACGGTTTTGGCCAGAGCCATAGACATCACGTCGGCCGGTGCTCCAGCGTCCATCCAAGAGAGGAAGCTGAGAGAGGAAGCTGAGAGAGAAGAGTGAAATGAGGAACGAGATGGGGGAGAAGCAAAGCGAGTGGGGGTTTTCTTCAAGAGAGGAAGTTGAGAGAGAAGAGTGAAATGAGGGGGTTTTGTGATTTGATGGCTCATTGGGCATTACTGCGGCGCTTCGATCGGGGTAGTCTACCATCACTCTACTACGGAGTAATTTGGTGCATGGCTGGTGGACCCCGATGTTGGTTGTCCTACATGTCAGCGAAAGTGAGTACTTTAGTGCATGGCTGGAGGAGGATCCGCACGGTAGAGCGTGTCCACTGTTTTTCTGAAGAAAAAAATGATTACAACAAGTGTTTCCACTCTTACGACGGAGGAGTGCGAAACACGGCAACCACTTGAACATACACAATGCTCCTACCACTAAGCATGTGCAGTGGTTCATACGTCAGTACTACATAATCTTGTTGCTAGTGTAGTAAGATATGACGATAACAAATGATGTTGTGCGCATGTCAACTATATGAACAGTAATGTAGTAACATAGTACCGCTTTTTCGACTGCCCGGTCGAGAATGAACGGTGAGATCAATGTTAACAGAACTAGGTCTACATCGCACGAAGAGTACGGTGCTACAATACTCCACGAAATATGAACCATATGAAGCACGAATCAGTGTTAGGCAGGGTGTATGAAGGGTGCACGGGATGGGAGCAAAAGATCCCTTCTCGACCCACTTTTGGGTGTTTGGTAGAGTGCATGAAGGGTGCATAAGTCCACACTAGTAGGTTAACACAAATACATGAAGAGGGAACAACTATACTGAGATGGGAATGCAACCTAACACACCCACATGCTTTGTGCTACAGTGACTGATCTGCACCATCTGAGTTTGATCCAATGGTCATGTTGCGCCGAGACATGGACATGCCTATGCAGAGGGTGCCTAAACACCACCGAAGTCCCTCTGCTTCTTGAGGCGCATGACATTGGTGATATAGGGTGCGACCGCCCGCAGAGCCCGCTCCCGGTCGACGGGAGCTAGCTTGTCAAAGACGGCGTCCAATGGCATGAATGGATTTCGGTGACGGAGCCCTGAAAGGATTTGCCCGGCAACAGCGATGGCAGCCTTCAATCCCTCCTTGTCCAGCTCCGCCCCCACCATCGCGCGGAGACGGCTCAGCTCCTCAGAGATATAGGTGCAGAAGGAGACCAGGTCGGGAAGCCGCAGCTCGTTGAAGTTGACAGGGTGGTTGAACGGGTTTAGCCCGACGGCCTGCATGGTCGTGTTGGCACAACGGTAGGCATCGCGCAGCCGCAAAACATGCATGGCAACTTGGTCCACCAAGTGGTTGAGGCGATCCTGGACCTCGTCACAATCGGCCCGCTCGCGCTCCAGCCGGCTCCCCTGACGGCCTATCGTATCTCCCGCTTTCTACAGCAACACCGCCGATGCCTCAAGCATCTTTGTGGTGGACGCCTACTGCTTTTGAAGCTCTGTGAACTCCCGCACATAATGGAGGAGCATGTCACTCCTATCCTCCTTGAGCTCACAGAGCTCCACGTCCTTGGCCCTGAGCTCCGCATCCTTGGCCTGGAGCTCCTGTGTCAGGCGCCTCACCTTGGACTCCGTGATCTACTGTGCCGCCATGGCACTAGGTAGAAGCAATGGGGAGAGGAAGCAAAGGGGCGAAACGGCTGAAAGGCAATGCAATCTACGGGATGGCGGAGGGAGCCAGCCGAGGAGCAGGGAATCTTTTGGTTTTCACCATGGGAAAACACTAGTTGACAACTTCTCACATCAGGGAGCAGTGGGTTTTACAGGCGGAGTCATCTCGTGACTAATTGCTGCCGCGCCTGCTCCCGTCAATCAAAAAATTTAAAATCCTGCCACACCCTTTCCCGCCAATCAAAAAGTTAAAAATCATGTCGCACCCAAACACCAGAGCAATGCCACGGTGGATATTTAAATTTACCTGCCGGCAAGGAGATAAAAAGGGGTGAAAAAACAAATGTGGCGGCGGCCTAGCTAATCGGTCGAACTAGCCCAACTAGCTAGCCATCGTGCTTCACTGATGTACTATGCGGGAAAGGTGGTCTTTCATGATTTGACGACTCATTTACTTGCTTCGGCGCTACGATCGAGGAGGACCCAGAAAATGCACGGTAGGGTGTCCCACGTCTTAGCAAGGCAGAATATAAGCGTGCACCGCCCAGGAGGACCCTGAAATCGTGCGATAGGGTGTGCCACGTCTTAGGACGAAGGAAAAATGTGCATGTAAAAATATACTGTATCAGACGTAGTACCTATGGTTCGACCTCGGGACCCAGCCAGTCGGTCAAAAACACCCTACTAGCCACACAACTTCATCATGCTAACATGGCACGGAGAATAGGTGTGGTTAGCTCCATCTCAACCAGCCACAACGTCTCTTGTTCTAGGAGATTCTTCTATTTTACAAGCTTGTTTTAGTTATAATAACACCATGGCAAGCTAGCGCCGCTCTTCGTGTGTGCCCGTGCAAAGGTTAGACGATGGAGAGGAGAGAGAGATTATGGACCTGGGACCCACCAGTAATTGAGTCAACGGTCATGCACGTGTTGACGAGGCACTCCCTCTACTCTACTCAATGTAATACTGTATAAAATCAAGTTATGGGACAAAGCCAACAAATGTTGTTGTTTCAGGCTATTGACTTACGCTTTCTAGTCCAGGTTGCCAGTTCGAATCTCGTCTTTTAGATTTGTTAGTTTTAGATCCAAATTTGAATAATGACAAGTGGGACCCTCGTGTGTTGTTCCGATATTTCAGTGTAGGATGGTTTTTTTGAACAAACACTTTGCGCGGTTAGACAAGTAACCGCACGAGTTACACGTACTTTGCAAGTTTGCAAACAAAAATGACAACGGCATAGAATATCACATCCACCCCACAGCTTAGATGCTATGGTGATACGAGTTTTTACATCTTTGGAAGTGAGATCCAATGGCTTGGGAGTAGTCTCTGTAATTATGCGCAATTTCCAAACTCTCCAAAGGTTTTTATGCAAATAAAATATTCAGGCCTCGTGTGTGCCGCTACATCTTGAATCCAACGACTCCTCGTTGCTCATATTAGGTGCTCCCCGTAGCTTAATTACCCGCTATGGTGATACGAGCATCTAGGTTGTATGATCAGTGATCAGATGGCACATGCGTAGTACTTGCACTTTCTGTGCAATTCCCAAACTCTCTCAGCCGTATATTGCAAAAACATCCAAACCTCCTACTGTGGGCCGTTAGATCTCCCTGAACTCGTATCACCATAGAATCTACGGTGCGGGAGCACCTCATATTCTCCCGTGCGACAAAACATAAAGTGCTCTCGCATCTTGGATGCTACGGTGATACGAGCTTTGAGGTCGTTTGATCCGAGATCCAATGGCATCTGAGTAGTCTTTGTGCTTGTAAGCAGTGGCCGAACTCTTTGGGGGCTTTTCTGCAAAAAAACATTCGAACCACCTAGGAGTTGTTGGGTCACAAATCCAACGGCTCCGAAGAGCTTGTATCACCAAAGCATCTAAGGTGTGGTAGCACATGATATTCTTACATACAGGAGAATATGATGTCCTCCTTCATCTTAGATGCTATGGTGATACGAGCTTCGACGTTGTTGGATATGGGATCCAAGGGCATCTGAGTAGTTTTTGTACAAATTGTGTGCAATTCTCAAACTCATCAAGGTTTCCTATAAAAACATTAAGACATCATGTGAGCTGCTATATCTCAGATCTATAAGCTCCAAGCAACTCGTATCCGCATATAGCATCAATGTATGGGGGCACATGATATTCTCTCGTGGAGGAGGGGTGGGGGTGCACAACCAATCGGTGTTTGCGAGGGTGGGGACAAATATAATCTAAACAACCCTAAACAGAGTTTCACAATTTTATCTAAGGTCGAGGGGTTAAACCCGACAATCTACATAGCTCCGCCTAAACACAATATTTGCATGTACTGTAGTACTAGACTTAATATTCATGTTTCAGTTTCCTGTTCATTTTAAATATTGAATTGAGGACCATGCATGTCTTACATTTTACTCCCTTCGTTCCTAAATATTAGTGTTTTTATAGATTTCAAATGGACTGGCACATACGGATGTATATAGAGATATTTTAGAGTGTAGATTCACTCATTTTGCTCCGTATGTAGTCACTTGTTGAAATCTCTAAAAGATTAATATTTAGGAACAGAAGGAGTATTTTTGAATTCGTGTCATACATGCATGGTTTGGAAAAATATACGCACTATACTTATTGGATTGTTGTTGTGTTCATGTGTGCGTGTGTGTGTGCGCGCGCGCATGCGTGCGCGCGTGTGTGTGTGTGTGTGGTCATATGCTTGATACATACAAAGTTTTCTCACCACCATATTGTTCATCTTTTAAATCTGAATTTGCAATGATAAACTTACTAGGGATACCATGAAATGTGAAATCCACGTTGAGATCACTATATCACAAACTCACTCTAATTCAAGAACTCGTCATAAATCAATTACCGCGTTGAGTTTAGTATTTGCAAGGAAAATATGGGCATTGTAATACACATAGATTTGTTCAGCAATTTAAAAGATTCCTTTCATATTCTCGAATGGTAGGACCCAACGGCGTGCCAGCTAGACCTTGGATCATGTTGGTCCTAAAAAACGGGCTCGTGTCCTTCTGGTGGCGTGCGTGGTATGCACTTTAGGCAACCCCAACCAGTCGAGCCTCATCATTTTGAGTCGAAATATCTGGCGGCTAGAATTCCAGCCCTAGGAAATTCCCCTCATGTCCCGGTTCCATAATGACTACCGATGAACAATGGAGGGATGCTTTAGTAACTAGACAACGTTACCTACCATGCCGGGCACGGTTCAATTCCCTCGGTCGCCTCTCCCCAAGGTCACCCGTCAACTGCATTGCCTAGTACTACAACTACTACACCAGGATGACCACAAAATTGAGCCTGTTTGTTCGTGCCTAGTACTTGAGTTAATATATCAGGCAATGCAATGGTACGGAGGGATTATCCTTTTACTCTGCATATATAACTTGTCTGAAGTCTAACTAAGTAAAAAATTTGACCAAATCCTTTCTTAAGAAATACAACAGGACAGATGTACGGCTTGAAAATTTATTGCATGATGCAGGGTATGATATTGTTTCAAATCCTGGATTTTAAATTTTAGAAAATCCAGAAGTGACCAGAAATTCATGAAACGGAGCACGGTCACGTGATATGGCACAAACATTCCTTCGTATTTTTTTTCTTTAATTTGAGACAAGCTGCTTATGAGAAGTTGCACAAATGAAGAGCGAAGGTATTTTGGAACAAAGACCTGTCACGTTAAGGCGGACGCTTTCACTATTGAAACCGTGGGCGTTTACGTGCCGCCACGAGTCCCGCTTCTCATCGGCAGGTGCCGTCCGAGCAAGCATGTGAGTCGACATAAGGCGTGCGAGTAAACCGCTACGCCGGCTAACAGGGAGGCGTGCGAGCAGACTGCTGCGCAGGCTCACCAGGAGGCGAGCCCTTTGACCAGGCTCCGCCACCCACCTTCATCCCAACTACTCCCACTTTTAATGCCGCCGGCGCCGCAGTTTAAAATCAACCCCGCACTACTCGGTATCACTACAATCTTCTCTCTTCCTCTCCGATTCTCCTATCGTCTACCTCCAACCAGCCTGACCTAAATGTACGCCATGCCGCATCATGATGGTCTGCCCTTAGTCTTCCAGTTTCCTGAGGAAGACACCCAGCCGGAGTCTCAAGAACATAAGGTGCTTTGGGACGAGCTTGAACCGGCCTTGCGGGAAGACGCCGCGCCTGTTCCCGCTTCCGTTCCGGCTCCCGTTGCCCCGACTGCGCCAGCGCCCATCCCCATGGCATCGATGGGCTGGGAGCCGCACATTGTCGCCGAGCTTGATGCAACGGGGTTCCATGAGGTCCCCGCCGACTTTCACGCACCCGTATAGCTGCCAGCGTGTGCACTGATGTGCACGCCCGTGCCGGTGCCCATGCACCTGCCAGCGCCTGCGCGTGCACTGATGTGCATGCTGTGCTGGTGCCCGTGCACCTGCCAGCGCTTGTGCGTGCACTGACGTGCGTGCCCGTGCCACTGCCCTTGCACACGAATGTCTCTGCCACGCTATTGCCAGCGCCTGTCCCCGCGCGGGTGCCAGTGGCCCCCTCAACGGCATGGATGGCCGCCGTCGACCGCTTCCTTGCACCAATGCCAGTCGCCTCCTCCCTCCAGTTGACTCGCTCCTGGAGATCGAAGTCTAGAACATTGTGTCCTTCCTTGAAGCTAGGGCCAACGTCCAGGAGTATGCCAACAATGGCGCAAGACGCCGCCGTCGCCGTAGGTTAGTGGCCCGACGACACACAGGGCACTGCAGAGGAGCCGCTTCCCACCGCAAGACGCCACCGCCACCGCTGCGTAATCTAAATTTTCCATGAAAAACGTTCGGATTGCCATGCTTAAAATCCGAACGTTTATCATTTCCGTTTATTTTAGATCGATCGTCATATGAATGTAAAGCCGGAGTCAGACTGAATGAAATCTATGGTTTGATCGATATAATGTTCTGCTAGAGTCATATCAAATTAAATATAAAACATCATCAAGCCACATGTATTCCTTCTCATCCAACGACCTAGACTGCTTCAATGTCGATCCCTCAACACATTTAGCGTGCAGTTAATTTCATGCTAAATATAGTGCTAATCACATAATAACACGCAAATAATATCCTACTTAATATCTCCATTCACTTAATATACTTCCATTAACGTGCATTCACGTACACATTGACTAGTGCTACTAGTACGTGAAACTGGTGTCATAACTTGTGAATGCTTCCAGATATGGTCAATGGCAACATCGCCCGCGAGTTCTTCGTGTTTGCCCGTGCGTCTAAACGCAGAAGGGGAGGAGAGAGAGAGAGAGAGAGAGAGAGAGCACATGGAACCCACCAGTAAGTGAAGGCGAATAGTACGTGCTAACGAGCCGGTCCCACTAATATACTAAAAATAATATCACATGTTATCCATTAAATAGGTTGTGGTAATATAAAAACATTATATGAGCAAAGGGGGTACAACAAACATTGTTGTTCTATGTATGTTGCCTATTGACGTGCGGCTTGAAGGCCCTGGTCGCATGTTCGATCCTCGTCCTTTATTTTTTAATTTGTATATGGGTCCAAATTTGTTTCATGACAGGTGGGCCCCTCGGTGTGTAGTTTGTCGCACTTTAATTTGTGGGTTGAAATTTGTCTCATTCCAAGTGGACTATTGGTGTGTAGTTTTGTAGTTTATTTATAATAATTAAAGAGAACAACATTGTTTTTTGCAATAATACCATGGTGCGACATTGAAGGCGAGAAAGGACATGCGAGAGAGCAATGACCGAGCTAGAGGGAAATCAACTAGCGGAGGTGCGGGGGTTGCAACAGTGTTTGGAGTAGTTGTGGGTCGAATGCTACGAAAATATCATCTAAACCCACCGGAATAAATGCCTATAGAAATTAATCCAAGGTTGGCATCCTCCTCGCAATGTAAATAGCTCCAGCTTTGCGAGGGATGGAGAGGTAGCTTCAATGTGTGGAAGATACGGCGTGAAAAAGTGAGGTCAATTGAGAGACATATAGATAGGGAGACAAAGTGAGTGTGGTCCGACATTCGTTAAACAAATATATATGCTTTGGAGAGATATTGTCTGATTGAGCTTTTGGCAAGGGTGAGGGTTGTAAGATAGAGCTTGAGAGATGATCCAGTCACAGACATGTAGATATTTTTTGTGCGTGGGAGGAAGCAAGGTCGATCGATTACATATATAAAGGGAGAGAGATTGAGCGAGTGTGGGTCGTCATGCGATTGAAAGAGTGAGACGGGTTGGAGAGAGTGATCTAGATAGACAATGTGTGTGAGAGAGTATACAATATGAATATGTCGAATTGGGCTCAAACAAGGAGATATATCGTTTGTGTCTGAGAAAGAGCGAGGTCAATCGAGACATACAAAGAGAGAGACAGAGGGAGAGAGAGAGAGAGAGAGAGAGAGGGAGGGAGAGAGAGATTGAGTGAGCGTGGCTCGCCATGAGGTAGAAAGAGTGGGGGTGGCTTGGATGGACTGACCTAGATAGACAATTTGCGTGAGAGAGTATAGAGTGTGTCGATCGAGGCCCGAACAGGGAGATATATCATTTGTGTGTGAAAGAAAACGAGGTTAATCAAGACTCAGATAAAGAGAGCGAGATTGAGCGAGTGTGGCCCGTCGTGTGGAAGAAAGAGTGAGACAGTCTCGAGGGAGTGACCTAGATAGACAACGTGCATGCATGCGCATGAGAGGTTGGGGGATAGATAGGCAATGCATGTATCTAGCGCAAGAGGGTGGGAGGAAGAGAGAGAGAGGGAGAGAGAGAGATCGGCATGGGGTGCAATGGCGGGTGTGTGAGGTAAATACATTTTGTAACAGAGTGGGAAAGGGGGGTTGTGTAGTTGAGAGAGTTAGAGATCGAAACATGGAGAGAAAGAATGAACATGTATCGGAAACCGATAGCTTCCTAAGGTGGTTAGGAGAAGAAGATTGACCGACACAGGAAGTATGTAGCGTGTGTGCCTGGGGGGTGGGGCTAAAAACAACATTTGAATGTAGATAGTATGATACTTAATATTGATGTTTCAATTCAGTATAAATTGTAAGATTTGAACTGAGGACCATGCATATGGGTAATTATTTCAAATTCGTGTCATACTAGGTTTCGAAAAGTTGACATTGACTCGATTTGTTGTGCCATTTTGTAGGTCATATGTTTGAATCCATCCAAAAGTTTTCTCACTACCATGGTGTTCATCATATACATATGAATTTGTATTAAAAAAAGTAGCATGGATACAGTGAAATGCGAAATCCAGGTTAGAATTGGAGATTGCTATGTGACACACACTCTAATTCAAATAACTAATTGTGTGACACACATTCTAATCCACGTTAGCATGGATACCGTTTTGATTTTTTTTAAATGACTCCTCATTAATTAATTTGTAGTATCTCATTTCGAATGACTAATTATTTGCAAGGAAAACACGAGCATGGTAATACATATAGATTCGTTAGCAAATGAAAGAAGATTCATTTGCATTCTCAAATGTAGACGCACCAGGCAGACCAGGGTCGTGTCGTGGTGGTCGCTGTGTCGGATGGACGCTTAGCCCCCAGCCACCCACCCCCGTCCCTCCCTCCCCCCTCCCCCCGCCCAAAAAGTACAACGATAAAATAAGTTCACGCTTCCATGTTTTGGATTGAAATATCTGGCGGCCCAATTCCAGCCCTGCAAAATCTCCCTTCTCCACCGTCCCCTTCCACGCCCAGATTGCTCAAATCCCTAATCCGCTGCCAACCCAAGCAAAGTTCGAATCGCCCCTCGTCTCATCTCTTTCCCCACCACTATGCCAGACGACAACGACAAAGACGATGGTCGCGCTTCACCACCGCACCAGAGCTACCTCATCTACGCCCTCGTCCACCGCACCGGGTGGTCCACCGACAATGTCAGCCGGCGTAATCGACGTGCCTCACAGATACCGACTTCCACCATATCAGGTGCGCTTCACCGACCCGTCTCCCACCTCATCGGGGCTACTTCACCAAGCACATCGTTGCACCTCCGCCCCCCGAGGCCGTTGGGGCTTCACCAACAGTCTCGTCCACTGCATCATAGTGCTCCGCTGCCACTCAAGATTTGCATCCGTGCACGGCCAGCCAATGCCAGCGCATCACCCTCAACGGCTCTGAAGTGACCCGCACTCTAGCTAGGCGAGCATGCCCAAACACCGGCCCGAACTAGGTATCCACACATCACTCCCTTGTGCACTGTTTTGACGATGTTTGGATATCCTTTCACTGCTCTTTTAGCTTACACTCCTATGCAACTCTGACTTTAACTCTTATTTGTTATGGAGATATCATCTAAAAGAAGCAAAACCATTTTTAGCGAAGCATGACGGCGCTACGGGATCTGGTACACATCCTGCACACCCATATAACCTTGTAAGTATCTATCCTCCGGTACAACTGCAATGTCGAATCCTCTTATTTGATCAACCATTCGCCGTGTAAAAAATGCAGAGGGGGATGCAAGGATCACAAGGCCTGCACATCCAAGTGTCGGTGTACTAAAATAGGGGCACTATTTTGTACCCCTTACTAAGTGCACGGACAGTCAGAGCCGCGTGGCCACAACCACACTAAGTGGGGCAAGGGAGAGGGCCGGAGCCACAGAAACAATCAGCGCAGCGCCAAGACCAGAAGACCAAGAGGACAAGGTGATTCTCCCTGGCAAGAGTCTTAACAGGGCAGGATCCACAGCCCCGACAAGAGTCTTGCCGGGGCAACTTGCCTAGCCCCACGCTAGTAGGACGCGCTACCCTTGAGCCCAAGTTTCCTAACCTCATTGGGACCAGGGCTTGGGAGGCACTCCTGTGGTGGCATGCAGATCTTTGTGAAAACAAAAGGCATTCTAAGGCAGAGGAGGAAAAAAAGGCAATGAAATCATGGCAATATCCTTGCCAAAGAAGCACACAAGACGTCCAACAACATCCTTCCTGGGGATGACTACGACGCCGTGGCAAGACCCTTGCCGGGGCCCCGGCAAGGCCCTTGCCGAGGACATCCATGACATCTACGCCAGGCCTACACCAGCCACGGTCCCGCCCCTGCTCCCCATGCAGTTGCCAGCTTGCCAGCTGGGCAGGCATCTGCGTGTCAACGAGGGGCTTCCGAACCAATTCAGCGCATGCCTACGTGGTGGCATCCAAATCTTCATGAAGGACCCGCCACCGTGCCACCTCAGCTGCCTGCCAGCCCCCGTGGAACCACCTCAACAGCTTGCTAGTCTACATGGCGCCGCACGCCTTGCTAGCTCGGGCGTGTGTCGAAGCAGGGAAGAGCGGCGGCGGACGGGACGTGGGTTCTCATTTAATGCACCTTGTCCCATATGGCTATCGATAGACTTAAACACAGTACCCCGATGCCACCTCCTGGTGCCACTATGGCAATCCCCTTTCTTATAAAAGGAGGCCCAAGGCGTCTAGGAGAAGGATTCGGATCTTTGGACAAGTTACGCCCATTGTAGCTAGCTCCAGAACAAGAACACTCAACAGAGATCTTAGGTAGGAGTAGGGTATTACGCAAGCCGCGGCCCGAACCTGGGTAAATCCCCTGTGTCCACTGAATTGGCCTCCGATCCTCCTCTCCTCTCGACCCCGCGCCCCACAACCATAGTAGGGATCTCGTTTTGATCCCATAGGTGTCGTTTCCACCGACACATTTGGCGCGCCAGGTAGGGGGCGCTGCTTCTTGAGAGAATCTGGCTCGGGAGTTGTTTCAATAGTTCTTCGTCACCATGGCTCCCAAGAAGAAGGCGACGATGGCGATCGGCTCGTCCGGAGCCGGACCGTCCGCACCGATGCGGGCGGGTAGTGGGCCCATCGCGGAGAGGACCCAGGGCATGGCCCGTGAACACTCGCATATCTCTGGTAGCCAGGCCCTGGCGAGCGGTGCTGCTCGTGAACAGAGCGATGGGCCACGCGTCGCCGGATCCAGAGATGGAATCATGCCCCCCACAGGCGGCGCGGGGCCTTCCACAGCTGTCTCCGTACTACCAGTTGGTGGCACGGCGACCTCCAAGACGCCCACGCTGGCGCCCACCGCGTGCTCCTCTCAAGTTGCGCGTGGTGAGCAACGTCCCCACGTCGAGGACCCCGGGCGCCGCCATGGGAAGAACCTCGCAAACCATTCGCGGGACGAAGAAGGCCAGCACGCACACCGAAGCGCTAGCGGGAATGGCGCACGGCCGCAGGATCGTGATAGAGCTCCCTCTGACATGGTCAAAGGTCCGAGCGTGTCATAGTCCATGCAACTTTCGCCACCACCCACACCAACAGAAGCATTGGCATGAGCACAACTACTCCTTTATTTCCCACCTACTATGGATAAGCTTGACGAGTGGAGAGCCACCATCCGGAGCCTCGTCGGCATCGCCAACAGGGACGAGCCGCGGCCAGCGGCACCCGTGGACCGGCGCTTGATACGTCTCCAACGTATCTATAATTTTTGATTGTTCCATGCTATTATATTACCTGTTTTGGATGTCTATAGGATTTATTTTACACATTAATATCATTTTTGGGACTAACCTACTAACTGGAGGCCCAGCCCGTATTGCTGTTTTTTGCCTATTTCAATATTTCGAAGAAAAAGAATATCAAACGGAGTCCAAACGGAATGAAACCTTCGGGAGCGTGATTTTTGGAACGAACATGATCCAGAGGACTTGGAGTGCAAGTCAAGAAGCAGTCAAGGCAGCCACGAGGGTGGGGGGGCGCGCCCACTCCTACAGGGCGCGCCCCCTGTCTCGTGGGCCCCTCGGGCAGCCACCGACATACTGCTTCCTCCTATATAAGCCTACATACCCCGAAAACATCCAGGGAGCCAGCGAAGAAATATTTCCACCACCGTAACCTTCTGTATCCACGAGATCCCATCTTGGAGCCATCGCCGGTGTTCTGCCGGAGGGGGAATCCACCATGGAGGGCTTCTACATCAACACCATAGCCCCTCCAATGAGTTGTGAGTAGTTTACCACAGACCTTCGGGTCCATAGTTATTAGCTAGATGGCTTCTTCTCTCTTTTTGGATCTCAATACAATGTTCTCCCCCTCTCTTGTGGACATCTATTCGATGTAATCTCCTTTTGCGGTGTGTTTGTCGAGATCCGTTGAATTGTGGGTTTATGATCAAGTTTATCTATGAATAATATTTGAATCTTCTCTGAATTCTTTTATGTATGATTGAGTTATCTTTGCAAGTCTCTTCGAATTATCGGTTTGGTTTGGCCTACTAGATTGATCTTTCTTGCCATGGGAGAAGTGCTTAGCTTTGGGTCAATCTTGCGGTGTTCTTACCCAGTGACAGAAAGGGTTGCAAGACACGTATTGTATTGTTGCCATCGAGGATAAAAAGATGGGGTTTATATCATATTGCTTGAGTTTATCCCTCTACATCATGTCATATTTCTTAATGTGTTACTCTGTTCTTATGAACTTAATACTCTAGATGCATGCTGGATAGCGGTCGGTGTGTGGAGTAATAGTAGTAGATGTAGGCAGGAGTCGGTCTACTTGTCAGTGACGTGATGCCTATATACATGATCATGCCTATATAATCTCATAATTATTCTCTTTTCTATCAATTGCTCGACAGTAATTTGTTCACCCACCGTAATACTTATGCTATCTTGAGAGAAGCCTCTAGTGAAACCTATGGCCCCCAGGTCTATCTTTTATCATATAAGTTTCCAATCTACTTTTATTTGCATCTTTATTTTCTGCATCTACATTATAAAATACCAAAAATATATTTATCTTATCATATTATCTCTATCAGATCTCACTTTCGCAAGTGGCCGTGAAGGGATTGACAACCCCTTTATCGCGTTGGTTGCGAGTTCTTTGTTTGTTTGTGTAGGTTCGTGGGACTTGTGAGGAACCTCCTACTGGATTGATACCTTGGTTCTCAAGAACTAAGGGAAATACTTACGCTACTGTGCTACATCACCCTTTCCTCTTCAAGGAAAACCAACGCAAGCTCAAGACGTAGCAAAAAGGATTTCTGGCGTCGTTGCCGGGGAGGTCATCGCTCAAGTCAAGACATACCAAGTACCCATCACAAACTCATCTCCCTCGCATTTACATTATTTGCCATTTGCCTCTCGTTTTCCTCTCCCCCACCTCACCCTTGCCGTTTTATTTGCCCTTCTTTTGTTTGTCTTTTCGTTTGCTTTGATGTCTTACTTGGCTCGTTTGCTCGTTTGGTTGGAAAAGTTGTTTATTTGTTGCTAAATAGAGAACCTAAGATCTATGGATCCTCATCCGCTTGCTAATCTTTTTAAGGGATCCAATTATGATGAACCAATTGCTAGTGAGTTTTGTGCACTAGATTATCTTTATGAAGCTTTGTTCGAAATTTGTGAATCTGAAAATTATGATGAAGAAATTTATGAAGAGATTCACGATAACTCCTTGAATAAAAAGTATGATTGCAATGGTTTTACTATAAATTCTCTTGATGTCAATTGTGGTAATAATGTGCAAAACCCTAAGCTTGGGGATGCTAGTTTTGCCATGTCTACTACTTTTTGCAATGATCATGGTTGGGGTGATTCTTCTTATGATCTTGAAAATTTATTTAACCCCCATGATGAATATGAGATTGATAATAGTGTTTGCAATATTAATGAAAGTGGGTTTGGAAGAGTGTTAACTTTAGATCCCACATATTTGGATTTTGATCAATCTTACGAAATTTTTGATAAAAGTGGGCTTGGAGAGGTCATGACTTTAATTAATGTCAATCCCAGTATTTTGGAAGAGTGTCAACTTTGCATACATGTGGACCATGTTGAAAATATTTTATGTGATAGCTACTTTTTTGACTTTGCTTATGATCCCACATGTAATTATTATGAGAGAGGAAAATATGGTTGTAGAAATTTTCATGTTACTAAATTACCTCTCTTCATGTTGAGATTGCTATCATCTCTTTGTTCTTCCTTGCATATGCTAGTTTTTGCTTGCCTTAATAATTTGTTTGCTTACAAGATTCCTATGCATAGGAAGTATGTTAGACTTATATTTGTTTTTCACATGCTACATGATGATCTCTTTATGCTTCAATTCTTGTCTTTCATGTGCGCATCATTGAAATCTCAATGCCTAGCTAAAAAGGCTTTAAAGAAAAGCGCTTGTTGGGAGTCAACCCAATATTTTCACTTGTTGTTATTCAATAAAATCTTGCATCTACTCTCTGTTTAGATGTGTTTTCATGTTTTATTTAGTGTTTGTGCCAAGTAGAACCTATAGGATAACCTATGATATGAGTTGATTTGATTCTGCTGAAAAACAGAAACTTTGCACTCACAAGAAAAAGTTCAATAAATCACAGAAACGAGATTTTGCATTGATTCTTTTTGATGCTGTTCAATAAAAAAATGTTTTAGGACTTACTATTTTGGTAGGATTTTTTAATTTCCAGAAGTTTGTGTTAGTTAGAGATTGCTACAGACTGTTCTGTTTTTGACAGATTCTGTTTTTCGTGTGTTCTTTGCTCATTTTGATGCATCTATGGCTAGTATGTAAGGGTATGAACCATATAGAACTTTGAATACAGTAGGTTTAACACCAATATAAATAAAAAATGAGTTCATTACAGTACCTTATGTGGTGGTTTTGTTTTCTTTCACTCACGGAGCTTATGAGATTTCCTGTTGAGTTTTGTGTTGTGCAGTTTTCAAGTTTTGGGTAGAGCTTTGATGGACTATGGAATAAAGGGTGGCAAAAGCCTAAGCTTGGGGATTACAAAGACACCCAAAGATATTCAAGAATATCCAAAAGCCTAAGCTTGGGGATGCCCCCGGAAGGCATCCCCTCTTTCGTCTTCGTTCATTGGTAACTTTACTTGGAGCTATATTTTTATTTGCTACATGATATGTTTTTTGCTTGGAGCGTCGTGTATTATATTAATCTTTGATTTTTAGTTTAACACAATCATCCTTGCTGTAACACACCTTTTGGGAGAAGCCTACTTGGTTGAAATTTATTATAATACTCTATGTGTTTCACTTATATCTTTTGAGCTAGATAGTTTTTGCTCTAGTGCTTCACTTATATCTTTTAGAGCACGGCGGTGGATTAATTTTGAAGAAATTGTTGATCTCTCATGCTTCACTTATATTATTTTGAGAGTCTTTTAGAACAGCATGGTATTTTCTATGGTTATAAATTGGTCCTAAAATGATGAGCATCCAAGTTGGGTATAATAAAAACTATCATAGGAAGTGAATTGGATGCTATGATCAACTTGATACTTGATAATTGTTTTGAGATAGGGAGGTAGTGATATTAAAGTCATGATAGTTGGGTGATTATGAATTTAAAGAATTCTTTTGTTGAAGTTAGCAAGTCCCGTAGCATGCACGTATGGTTAAAGTTGTGTAACAAATTTGAAACATGAAGTGTACCTGGCTTGTGCATCCTTATGAGTGGCGGTCGGGGACGAGCGATGGTCTTTTCCTACCAATATATCCCCCAAGGAGCATGTGCGTAGTGCTTGGTTTTTCATGACTTCTAAATTTCTGCAATAAGTAAACGAGTTCTTTTGACTAATGTTGAGTCCATGGATTATACGCACTTTTACCTTTCCATCATTGCTAGCCTCTTCGGTACCGTGCATTGCCCTTTCTCACCTTGAGAGTTGGTGCAAACTTCGCCGGTGCATCCAAACCCTGGGATATGATACGCTCTATCATACATAAACCTCCTTATATCTTCCTCAAAACAGCCACCATACCTACCTATTTATGGCATTTCCATAGCCATTCCGAGATATATTGCCATGCAACTTTCCACCGTTCCGCTCATCATCATGACATACATTACTTTTGTCATATTACCATTGCATGATCATGTAGTTGACATCGTATTTGTGGCAAAGCCACCATGCATAATTTTTCATACATGTCACTCTTGATTCATTGCACCATCCCGGTACACCGCCGGAGGCATTCATATAGAGTCATATCTTGTTCTAGTTTTGAGTTGTAATTCATGTGTTGTAATCAATAAGAGTGTGATGATCATCATTATTAGAGCATTGCCCAAAAAGAAAAAAAAGAAAGGCAAAAAAAGGCCAAAGAAAAAAAGAAAAGAAAAAGGAAAAAAATAGAAGGAAATAAATAAAGGCGCAATGCTACTATCTCTTTTTCCACACTTGTGCTTCAAAGTAGCACCTTGTTCTTCATGTAGTGAGTCTCATATATTGTGCTTCAAAGTAGCACCATGTTTTCATGTAGAGAGTCTCATAGGTTGTCACTTTCATATACTAGAGGGAATTTTCCATTATAGAACTTGGCTTGTATATTCCTACGATGGGCTTCCTCAAATGCCCTAGGTCTTCGTGAGCAAGCAAGCTGGATGCACACCAACTAGTTTTCTTTTGTTGAGCTTTCATTCATTTATAGATCTAGTGCATCTGTTGCATGGCAATCCCTACTCTTCATGTTGACATCAATTGATGAGCATTCCCATAGCCCATTGATTCTCCTCGTCAATGTGAGACTTTCTCCATTTTTGTCTTCTCCACACAATCCCCAATCATTATTCTATTCCACCCGTAGTGTTATATCCATGGCTCACGCTCATGTATTGCATGAAGGTTGAAAATGTTTGAGATTATTTAAGTACGAAACAATTGCTTGGCTTGTCATCAGGGGTATAGAAGTTGGGAACATCTTTGTGTGATGAAAATGAAGCATAGCCTAACTATATGATTTTGTAGGGATGAACTTTCTTTAGCCATGTTATTTTGAGAAGACATGACTGCTTTTATTAGTATGCTTGAAGTACTGCTATTTATTTTGTCAATATGAACTTTTATTTTGAATCACTTGGATCTGAACATTCATGCCACAATAAAGAGAAATTACATTGAGAATTATGCTAGGTAGCATTCCACATCAAAAATTCTGTTTTTATCATTTACCTACTCGAGGACGAGCAGGAATTAAGCTTGGGGATGCTTGATACGTCTCCAACGTATCTATAATTTTTTATTGTTCCATGCTATTATATTACCTGTTTTGGATGTCTATGGGCTTTATTTTACACATTTATATCATTTTTGGGACTAACCTACTAACTGGAGGCCCAGCCCGTATTGCTGTTTTTTTGCCTATTTCAGTATTTCGAAGAAAAGGAATATCAAACGGAGTCCAAATGGAATGAAACCTTCGGGAGCGTGGTTTTTGGAACGGAAGTGATCCAGAGGACTTGGAGTGCAAGTCAAGAAACAGCCGAGGCAGCCACGAGGGTGGGGGCGCACCCACCCCTACAGGGCGCGCCCCTATCTCGTGGGCCCCTCGGGCGGCCACCAACGTACTTCTTCCTCCTATATAAGCCTGCATACCCCGAAAATATCCAGGGAGCCACCGAAGAAATATTTCCACCACCGTAACCTTCTGTATCCGCGAGATCCCATCTTGGAGCCATCGCCGACACGTATTGTATTGTTTCCATCGAGGATAAAAAGATGGGGTTTATATCATATTGCTTGAGTTTATCCCTCTACATCATGTCATCTTTCTTAATGCATTACTCTATTCTTATGAACTTAATACTCTAGATGCATGCTGGATAGCGGTCGATGTGTGGAGTAATAGTAGTAGATGCAGGCAGGAGTCGGTCTGATTGTCACATACGTGATGCCTATATACATGATCATGCCTAGATAATCTCATAATTATTCGCTTTTCTATCAATTACTCGACAGTAATTTGTTCACCCACCGTAATACTTATGCTATCTTGAGAGAAGCCTCTAGTGAAACCTATGGCCCCCGGGTCTATCTTTTATCATATAAGTTTCCAATCTAGTTTTATTTGCATCTTTATTTTCTGCATCCATATTATGAAATACCAAAAATATATTTATCTTATCATATTATCTCTATCAGATCTCACTTTCGCAAGTGGTCGTGAAGGGATTGACAACCCCTTTATCGCGTTGGTTGCGAGTTCTTTGTTTGTTTGTGTAGGTTCGTGGGACTTGTGAGGAGCCTCCTACTGGATTGATACCTTGGTTCTCAAAAACTGAGGGAAATACTTACGCTACTATGCTGCATCACCCTTTCCTCTTCAAGGAAAACCAACGCAAGCTCAAGACGTAGTAGCGCTCCATAGAGCTACCGCATCCCAGCAGGGCAGGGGCTGGGGGAGATGCTACCACAATGCACTCTCCTCCCCCGCACCAGCCATCACGAGCGTCGGTCCGTCGTGATGATGCTCGGGACGACATGTCGGTAGCGTAATCCGACCCACGGACCCGCCGCGATCAACACCAAGTTCTTCAGGAACGGGTTCATGAAGATGCTCGAACCACTATCGAGCGTCGATGCGATGCGCGCCACCAATTAGATAGGCGGGCAGGACCCGCTGTGGACCACCCGACTCCGGGAGGCTATGGTGGCCTACCTTATGAGGTGGGTTGTCCGGCCTTTACCCGTGAGCTGCGGCAGTTCCAGTGGCCCTCCCACCACATGTTCAAGCGTGACGTGGGCGAGAAATACAACGGCAAGACCCACCCGTCGGAATTCCTCAGCATCTACACCATCGCGATGCAGGCTGCTGGGGCGTGCGACGACAAGGTGCTCGCAAATTATTTTCCGTTGGCACTCAAGTCCAACGTCATGTCGTGGTTGATGCACTTGCTGGTGGATTCCATTTCTACTTGGTCAGACCTGTGCCATGAGTTTGTTGGCGTCGTTACCGGAGGCCATCAAACTCATGGCCAGGCGAGTGATTTGCATATCATTACCCAGAAGGAAGGAGAAAGCCTGCGCAAGTACATCCAGAGGTTTAGCCGGGTGCAATACAACATCTCAGACGTTCATCCTGCCGTTGTGGTTAGTGCATTTCACCAGAATGTGCGCAACCGTAAGATGCGTGAAGAGCTGGCGATGAACAAGGTCAGGGATATGGTCGAACTCTACATTCTGGCTGACAGGTATGCCCGGGCTGAGGAAGGGCGGAAGTACCCCGGCGAGGACGCCGGCGCGGAAACCAACTCCACAGATGACACCGCCGCCCCGGCAAAGAAGGGGCGACGTCGCAACAGGAAGTGCAAGGGCAAGGCAGTGCTTATCGTCGAGGGGTCCGATGACACCGGTGCCGCCAAGAAGGCCGAGGCGAGCGACCCCGGCAAGGAGGTTGCCGGGTGTGCTGCTTCCCGGGCCTTGGTGGCTATCGACAAGCTGGGGGGCTCTGACAAACAGTACTGTAAGATCCACCGCACCAAAGGCCACGACCTCCAGGACTGTCGGCAAGTCGAGCTGCTTGCTGAAAAGCCAAAACCTGAGTACGAGCGGCGGGACAAGGAGAAGGGGCAAGATGGTGCCGGAGGGCCCGGCAAGAAGCATGGCGACCAAGGAGGCCGCCGTGGCAAGGATAACCAGCAAGATAGGCCCACCAGGGGCCATGACAAGAAACAGGAAGACGATGATCATGACAAGGACAATGAGTCCAGCGAGCGTCAATTTCAGAAAGCCATAGAGGCCATGTGTGTCGACGGTGGCGCCTCGTTGCACACCTCTCACCGCCAACTCATGCAATGGGCACGAGAGATCGCAGCGACAGAGCCATCGGTTGACGCTCTGAAGACAATGAAGTGGTCCGGCATGCCTATCATTTTCGACACCGAGGACCACCCTGATCGCACAACAGCAGTCGGGTGCTTTCCGTTGTTGGTTTCGCCAACAATATGCAACCTCAAGGTGACGAAGATGCTGGTCGATGGCGGGGCCGGCCTGAACCTAATCTCGCCATTCGTGATCAATAGGCTACAGATTCCTGAATGAGACCTTGAGGAAATGGGCACATTTCAAGGGGTCAACCCGGGAAGGAGTCAGCCAAAGGGAAATGTCACACTGCCCGTGACATTCGGAACTGAGCTAAATTACCGGACGAAGAGGATTGTCTTCGATGTAGCCGAGATCCCATTGCCCTACAACGGGATCCTCGGCCTCCCGGCTGTAGCCAAGTTCATGGCGGCGTCACATTACGCCTATAACATGCTGAAGATGCACAGGCCGATGACCATCATCATCGTCCCCTCTGACAAGAAAGACACACTGATCTGCACTGATGAGCTCTATCGGCAAGCAGTTGCAGCGGCTGTCGTCAAGGCACTCGCTCCTGCCAATGGAGCTCCGGGGGGAAAGATAACTGGTAAGACCTCTCGCACCCACCCCGGCAAGCGCACCTATTTGGAGTGTTGTGCTCCCGCGGAGGATGTGCCAGAGAGCTCCACTGGCAAGAGCAAGAGGTCTAGAGATGCATTGCCAGAGACCAAGAAAGTGCCCGTCAAGGAGGATGGCACGGGAGGGGCTTTCACCATAAGCTCCTCCCTTGATAGCAAATAGGAAGGCGAGCTCGTCGCTTTCCTGCGGGCGAATGTCGATGTGTTTGCGTGGCAAGCCTCCGAAATCCCCGACGTTCCCAGGGAAGTGATTGAGCACCATCTTGATGTATGTCCTCATGCATGGCCCATCAGGCAGAAAGTCAGGAAGCAAGCTCTAGAAAGGCAAGAATTCATCACGGAAGAGATTAGAAAGCTAGAAGCAGCAGGATTGGTGAGGGGGGTACTCCACCCGACGTGGTTGGCCAATCCGGTAGTGGTGTGCAAGGGAAATGGGAAGTGGAGGTTGTGTATTGATTACACAGATATCAATAAGGCATGTCCAAAAGACCCTTTCTCGTTGTCGCGCATCGACCAAATTGTTAACTCCACGGCTGGGTGTGACCTGTTGTCCTTCCTCGACGCCTACTCCCGATATCATCAGATCTTCATGTCAAAAGAAGATGAAGAGATGACGGCGTTCATCACCCCATGTGGTACGTACGCTTTTTGCGGATGCCTTTCAGGTTGAAGAGTGTTGGCTCGACCTTTGCAAGAGCGGTCCAAATTGGTTTTGAGCCCCAGCTCCATAGAAATATGGAGTCCTATATGGATGATATAGTGGTCAAAACCAAGGACAAGGCAACACTGGTGTAGGATTTGGAGGAAACATTCACAAATCTGCGCAAGATTAATCTCAAGTTGAACCCTGAGAAGTGTGTTTTTGGCATGCCTTCCGGCAAGCTTCTCGAGTTCTTCATGTCGCAGCACGGGAGAGAGGCAAATCCTGACAAGATCAAGGCCATCGAGCAGATTGAGGCACCTAAGCAGATCAAGGATGTACGCCGGCTCACTAGTTGTGTTGCCGCCATGAGCAGATTTATATCCAAGTCCGATGAGCATGCCCCTCCCTTCTTCAAGATCTTAAAGAAGGCAGGCCCAATGGAGTGGACCCTGGAAGCCGAAGCAGCGCTGCAAGATTTGAAGAGGTACCTCTCCTCTACACCCATGCTGGTCGCGCCTAGGCCACATGAGTCGTTGCTGTTGTATCTAGCAGCGGTGAATCAAGTGGTTAGCGCCGCCCTGGCGGCGCAAAGGGAGGTTGATGAGGAAATAGAAGTGACAGCAGACCTGGTGGATGTTGAGCCAGGGCTCCCCTCGACAGGACTTGATCCCGGCAAGGTGAGGCCCCCGGCAGAGTCTGATGCCAGCAAGACAGGACCCACACAACTAGGTGAAGTGGTGCAGAAGAAGAAGATGATGCAGCACCTAGTCTACTTTGTCAGTTCCCTCTTGCAGGGAGCTAGGTCAAGGTATTCTGGTGTGCAGAAATTGCTCTTCGGCCTCCTTATGGCCTCGAGGAAGCTGCGTCATTACTTCCAAGCACACGAGATCACAGTTGTCACCCGCCTCCCGTTGCAATGGATATTGCACAACCCAGGATTGTGGAGTGGGCCTTGGAGCTGTCAAGTTTCGGTCTAAGGTTTGGAAGTACCTCGACGATTCAGAGCAGAGTCTTGGCGGAGTTCATAGCAGAGTGGACCTCGACGCCCGATGAAGAGGCCCAGGAGACTACTCTCCCTGGCAAGGAATCAAGCCGCACCTGGGTCATGTACTTTGATGGGGCCTTCTCGCTGCAAGGCGCCGGTGCTGGTGTGCTGCTTGTCGCGCCCACCAAAGAGCACCTCAAGTATGTCATACATATGCACTTTCCTAGGGAGATGTCGACAAACAACACTGCTGAGTACAAGGGATTGCTTGCCGGTCTTAGGATCGTGGCAGACCTCGTAGTCAGAAAGCTCATTGTCAGAGGTGATTCACAGCTCATCGTCAGACAAGTCAATAAGCATTATCAGAGCCCATTGATGGAGGCCTACGTGGATGAGGTGAGTGTCGGTGTCAAAACCGGCGGATCTCGGGTAGGGGGTCCTGAACTATGTGTCTAAGACTAATGGTAACAGGAGCTTGGGGACACAATGTTTACCCAAGTTCGGGCCCTCTCGATGGAGGTAATACCTTACTTCCTGCTTGATTGATCTTGATGATATGAGTATTACAAGAGTTGATCTACCACGAGATCAGAGAGGCTAAACCCTAGAAGCTAGCCTATGGTATGATTGTTGTTGTGTCCTACGGACTAAACCCTTCAGTTTATATAGACACCGGAGGGGGCTAGGGTTACACAGAGTTGGTTACAGAGAAGGAGATCTACATCCGAATCGCCAAGCTTGCCTTCCACGCCAAGGAGAGTCCCATCCGAACACGGGACAAAGTCTTCTATCTTGTATCTTCATAGTCCAATAGTCCGGCCAAAGTACATAGTTCGGCTGTCCGGATACCCCCTCATCCAGAACTCCCTCAGTAGCCCCCGAACCAGGCTTCAATGACGATGAGTTCGGCATGCAAATTGTCTTCGTCATTGCAATGCGGGTTCTTCTCCAAATCCGGTGTACCCGTCGTAGCGAATAGTGTCCGGCCTCCCAGTAAGGTTGTACTCGTCGGCTTCTGTGCTTCAATAATGGCTACCTCCACGTGTCGATCGAAGACGAGGGGTCGGGGCATTTTTGCATTTACCACCCTAATCCCATAGGTGAGCCGTCTATTTGAGGAGACGGGGATCTTCAGATCTGTATCACACCATCTTCCCCCAAGCAAGCATACGCAAATAAGAGTGAGAAGAGAGCAAACGGGATGGTCGTGAATCTAGCAATGATTAAGAAGTGATCCTGAACTCCCACTTACATCAAACATAACCCAAAACCGTGTTCACTTCCCGGACTGTGCCGAAAAGAGACCATCACGGCTACACACGCGGTTGATGCGTTTTAATTAAGTCAAGTGTCAAGTTCTCTACAACCGGATATTAGCAAATTCCCATCTGCCACATAACCACGGGCACGGCATTCAAAAGTTTAAACCCTGCAGGGGTGTCCCAACTTAGCCCATCACAAGCTCTCACAGTCAACAAAGGATATTCCTTCTCCCAGGAAGACCCGATCAGTCTCGGAATCCCGGTTTACAAGACATTTCAACAATGGTAAAACAAGACCAGCAAAGCCGCCCGCTGTGCCGACAAATCCCGATAGGAGCTGCACATATCTCGTTCTCATGGCACACCAGATGAGCAAGACGTCGGGTTGGCATAGACCCTGGTTGCCCAGGGGGCGCCGGACATCGCTCGGTTTGGACCAACACTTAGACAAGCATTGGCCCGGGGGGGGCCAAAATAAAGATGACCCTCGGGTTAATTACTCCCAAGGGAAAGGTAATAGGTGGTAGGAAAATGGTAAAACCAATGTTGGACCTTGTTGGAGGAGTTTTATTCAAGGCGAACTGTCAAGGGGGTCCCATAAATCACCCAACCGCGTTAGGGACGCAAAATCCGGGAACATAATACCGATATGACGGAAACTACGGCGGCAAGAGTGGAACAAAACACCAGGCATAAGGCCGTGCCTTCCACCCTTTACCAAGTATATAGATGCATTAATTAAATAAGAGATATTGTGATATCCCAACATAATCCTGTCCATCATGGAGCAATCTTCAACTTCACCTGCAACTAACAATGCTATAAAAGGGGCTGAGCAAAGCGATAACATAGCCAAGCAAAGGTTTGCTAGGAAGGGTGAAAAAGGTTAGAGGCTGACATGGCAATTTGGGAGGCTTGAAGAGCAAGTGATAGGTAGCACAGCATAGCGATAGAACGAAGCAACTAGCATAGCAATGATAGTAGTGAGATCCAGGGTAGCGGTCATCTTGCCTGAAATCCCGCAAGGAAGAAGAACGAGTCCATGAAGAAGACAAACGGACGTAGTCGAACGAGTCCCCTCAATTGCAACGTTACCGGGACTAAGAAGCAACACTGGAAAGAAGCAAACAACATAGTAAACAACCATCACATAAACATGGCATGATGCGCAACCAAGTATGATGCATGTCCGGTTTAAATAGCATGGCATGGCAAAGTGCAACAAACAATACTACAAGTTAAGTGGAGCTCAATATGCAACAAGTTGCATATTGACAAAACACCACATCCGAGTTATTTAGTTCGCTCTTGTTTAGGTACACAACAATGTTAAATGTTGTTAACCATGGCAAGGGGTGAAGCATAATAAAACTACCTATCTAGGCAATTTAAATAAGGCCGGAAATAACAAACAACAACTCCGGAAGTTCCCCATATGCAAATTATGAATTTGGTACTGTTCTGACCTAAACCATATTTTAGATTTGTTAAACATGCAAGGTGAGTGCACCATGTTAAACTAGGCATGTTTCTACCCCATTTACATATAAAGTTTATTAAAAACCGAGCAACGGTTATTTAGTTATGAAATAAATCATTTTAACATGGCGTTTATGCAAAATTAAATAAACAGCAAGTTTAAACATTTTTAAACATGGATGAAAGCAGCATATTGTGAAACTAGAAATTCTAATCATTTTACATATATGACATGTTTAATTTGGATGCATGGGTAATTACTTATTAACACTTTAATATGATGGCATTTTTCTGTAATTATGCATGCACATGATATTTAGCAAATTCGTCCAGGGGGAAAAAACATCCACGGGCTGAAACTGGTGCATGCTGGGCTGAACAGAGAGGAGGGGTTGTGGGGAGCTCACCCATGGGCTCGGCCCAGTCGGTGGAAGAGGATGCAGGCCGGCTGGCTTGGGTTGGGCCTTGGAGGCTTGGCTGGAGGCGATCGAGGCCTCATGGTCCACGCGTGCGTGGTCAACGCACAGGGTCGAGTGCTCGTTCCCGAGCTGTTGCTCGATGCAGCGCGAAGCATAGGCGGGGATCAGAGGCAACGACGGCAGCTTGGCGTGGGGCAGGGTTCCGACGGCGCTGCTGGCGAACTGGGGACGCCGGGACCCGAAGCAGAGGAGCGGGCGCACCTCCGGTGGTGGGGCTCGCCGGCGACGATGAGGCCTGGCGGTGCAAGCACGGGGAGGTGAGGGCGGTGGAGATGCGGCGGGGCGCCGGAATGACACGGCAGTGGCAGATCTGGGCGCGGGGAGCATGGATCCATCCATTCCCGGCACGAAACGACGGCGGCAAAGCTTGATGCAGCAGCCATGGTGGTCTCCTGTGAGCGAAAACAGAGAGAGTGAGAGGGAGATCATGAGAAAGAGAGGTAGAGAAGCAGGAGGGGGAAAAGGAGCGGGGTTGTCGAGGCACTCATCTCCGGCGAGGTTCCGGTCGCCGGTGTCAGCCAGACGACGAGGCGGGGTCAAGGGTGATGGGGAGCTACAGGAGGAGCTCAGGAAGAGGTAAAGGGGATCCTGGAAGCGCACGGGAGCAGCGATAGTAGGGCACGAGGAGGACGGCGCAGAGACAAGGCGGGGTCAGGCACTGCTCGCTGCTCCACGGGGACGAGAAGGAGCTGCTGGTTGGCTCTAGGCTGAAAACGAGGGGAGGTGGTGGATCGGGAGGGATCCCGATGGAGAGAGTGGCGGCTGGTGGATGGGTAGGCGGGTGAGATCCCGAGGAAGGAGGAGAGAATGGACAGGGGTGGCGGCGGCTAGGAGGAATTTTAGGGTGTTGGTCTAGGGTTTGTCCAAATAGGCATGTGGGTGGACTATATATAGGGAAGGGGAGAGTTTGGACCTTCCGATCGAAAACCGACGGACGAGAATAAATAGGCTAGGGAGTTCAATAAAGAAGAGATGTTTTAGAGATGATTGGGGATGATCCAGAACCAACGGTAATGACTAGCCCGGTTCGGGTTCGGGGCAGTTTCGGACGCGCGCGCGAGGGGGCTGCAAGCTGGCAAGAGAAGTTAGGTGGTCACGGTCAAGAGGGAAGCGAAAACCCGATTGGTCTCAGAACGGTCAACGAAGGCAAGGGGGGACGCGACAACTACGAACGGGTGCATGTTTTATGAAAACATGCAGATGCAATGCACATGATGCCATGAGATGAGATGCATGACATGAACAAAATGCAAAACAAAAGACAAAAACCCAACCAAGAAGGAAATATCATATCGCATCTCCGGAAAAGGCAAGAGTTGGAGTTACGAATATGGAAAGTTGTATCCGGGGCGTTACACTGAGCCTGCCGTGGGGCCACCGACTGCGGCAGGGCATCAAGCCCTGGCCGTGGCGACGGCAGCCCCCATGACAGAGGGGATGCCTTTGGTCCTTGCCGTCGAGCCTCAGGCTCCGGCATGGGCACAACATACCATCTAATTCCTCTAGACAGGGGAACTTCCTAAGGAACAGGAAGAAGCGGAGAAAGTGGCCCGTCGGTCTGCCCGGTATCAGTTCATTGATGATGTTCTGTACAGAACAGCGTCAAGCTAAAATGCATACCCCGGGTGGAAGGACTGGAGTTGTTGACAAAGATACATGGGGCATATGTGGCTCCCACAAAGGGTCGAGGGCTCTTGCCGGCAAGGCTTTCTGGCAGGGTTTATTTTGGCTCACTGCCCTCTAGGATGCAATGGCACTAGTAACCAAGTGTGAAGCGTGCCAGTTCCATTCGAAGAAGCTTCATCAACCAGCTCAAGCCCTTCAAACCATCCCTCTCTCCTGGCCATTCTCGGTCTGGGGGCTCGACATATTGGGCCCCTTCCCCCGTGTCGTCGGGGGCTTTGAGTACTTGTACATTGCAATCGACAAGTTCACAAAGTGGCCTGAGGTAGAAGCAATGAGGAAGGTGACAGTGCAATCAGCCATCAAGTTCTTCAACGGTCTAGTCTGCCATTTTGGTGTACCCAACAGGGTAATCACGGACAAAGACACCCAGTTCACAAGCCACGCCTTCATGCAGTACATTCAGGATCTCGGCAGCAAGGTCTGTTTTGCTTCCGTGGCACACACACGAAGCAACGGCCAAGCAAAGAGAGCCAATGCTGAAGTTTTGCGAGGCTTAAGAACGAAGACTTTTGACAAGCTGCACAAGAGTGGTAGGCGCTGGATTGAGGAGTTGCCGGAGGTTCTTTGGTCGATCAGAATGACGCCAAATCAAGCCACCGGCCAGACACCCTTTGCCCTGGTCTATGGGGCAGAGGCAGTTCTCCCCATGGAACTCATGCACGGGTCACCTCGAGTGCTCGCTTATGATGAGCTTGAGCAAGAGCAATTGCGGCAAGATGACGCGACGCTCCTTGAGGAAGATCGTCTTCGGGCGGCTGTGAGAGCAGCACGCTGCCAGCAAGCCTTGCGCCGCTACCATAGCTGCAAGGTTCATGCTCGAAGATTTGAGGAAGGAGATCTTGTTATTTGGCACATTCAGTCGGCCACGAATTCCAACAAGTTGACGCCAAAGTGGGAAGGCCCTTATCGGGTAACACGAGTCACCAGGCCCGGCACAGTCTGCCTAGAGACCGAAGATGCCATTCCAGTGAACAACTCCTGGAACATCGAGCATATTCGTAAGTTTTACCCATAAGGTGCGGCTACCGCCCCCCCCCCCCGGCAAGCCACCTTTTGTACAAGCCTTGCCGGCAAGGCATGTAACCCTTTGTACAAAGCCAGGCGCAGACCCTGAGCATAAATAAACGAAGCGCTGGCGCCCTAAGTTATAGCATGCATGCTAGGTTGAGTCTCCTCCTCGGTTATGGTTGATAGTGCTTAGCGACGACTAACCCCTAGCTTAGAGGTCGAGTTTGCGTCTCTTTGTTCCTCTCCGTCCTTTTTTGGTTCGCAAGATACCTAAGCATATCCGCTCAGCCATATGGAGAAGAAGAGGACAAGTTGGTGCTCCGACCCCGACAAGCTAAGGTTGTCGGGGGGGCTGAAGACACGAGGGTCCGACCCCGGCAAGCCAACGTTGCCGGAGGGGACCGCAAATCCAGATAAGTTTTCATCCCCTGTCCTGCGTTCCCGTATGAAACTAGGGGCGTATGAAGCCTCGCCTTGCTTCTAAGCTACTGTCATGGTGGGCGCACGGCAGATGCCAAGGGATGGCTAAAGAGAGGAGGAGGCTCGAGGGTGCTGGTGGGCTTCAGAGGCGAGGTTGATATGCGTGGGCGCGGGATGCCGGACATACCCAGGTTCGAGGCTCTCCGGAGAGATAACACCCCTAGTCCTGCCGAGTTTAGTTGGATGGTCGATAGTACAATGTCGCTCCTGGAGCTGTATGGAGGAGGGAGGAGGTTGGCCGAGGCTCGGGCTGCTCCTTCTCTATGGTGTTGCTAGATAGTGGCTAGTCCTATCTTGCTTGCTTTATCTCGAGCGACTTTGCATGCCGGGGATCTCACATATCATGCCCCTGTGGGCATGGACTCCTGGGGGGTTTTATAGATCAACCTACCCAAGGTTACAATGGTAATATGCCGAGTCGGTGGGTCCATATTGTCGGCGTTTGGGTGCCGGGATGGGTCCCGCTTGGGAGCTTGTGGTTCACCGGGTTCCCCTAGGTGCGGGCCTCGCATGCCTAGGGGGACTGTGCACCGTCTTGTCGATTGTCATGGCGTGGCCGAGTCGAGCCATGCACAGTGTTCTCCGTCAAGCCGTCGCTTGCTGTCGCCAGCGGTGAGGGCGGGAACATTGTTGTCGTGCCGGCCCTGGTCAGCGGGTGGGTAAGGGGCACTGTTGCCACGCTCTGGCTGACCACGGGCATGGGCGGGGGAACTGTAGCCTTTGTCATCAGTGATTGAGGTCTCGTCCCATCGTACGGACTGGATGGGACGGGAGCTGACACGTGGCTGGGTTGCTGTGGACACCACGGGTGGGTTGGCTTGCTGGGGAAGCCAAGGTTGCGCCGGGCTGAGTTGCCTTGAGCCAGCCGCTAGGGCCGGGTCGACGTACCTTGCCGAGTCGAGGGTCTTGGCCGGGTTGCGCGCCTTCCCGGGTCGAGTGACCCGGCCTGGCACACGCCGGTTTGTAGGTCGATGCGGGCCCCGCTGTTTTTGAAATAGATTCGGGTTCCGTTGCCTGCCTGGGGTTCATCCCCCCGACAGTAGTCCCCGAAGCTGTGAAGGTCCGTCGTCTTCGGATGAGTGGGCCTTCGCAGCTTCTCCCTTGAGCAAGGCAGAATCTGCGAACGCCGGGTCCGGCAACACCCACTGTGTGTCGGTTTTCTCGAAAACTAGATCGTGGCATCCCGGCTGTGGCGGGAACCGAGGAGTCCATCGAATCTTGAGGCGATCCCTCAGGCTTCGCGCAGGCGCCACGTGGTGCCCGGAAGTCGGAGGGGCCTGACAGGCCACGCGCGTTATGGGACTGGGCGACGGGCCGGCGCCCGCCGCCGCGCGCCCTTGGCCACGCGCGCGGAATTTTTGCGGCATCTGGGGGCCGGTTGCACTTCCTCGTGGAGTTAGTGTGCATGTACGTGCGCACTTATTGCGGGGTAGTGGAACGAGCGCGTGCAGACGATCCCACTCCCCCACGTTTGAACTGGGGGTTATAAATTGAGGGGGGCAAGGGGGCAGAGGACATTATTCTCGCTCGTGCCCTCCTGTCCCTCTGCTCTCACTCTGCTTCTTGCCACCGACGCACAGCTGCGCCCGTGGTCTTGAGCAGAGACATTCTCCGTCGTCCTTGTTCCTCTTCTACTTCTGGGTGATGTCGTTGCCGTCGGGATCCTGGATGGGCTCGACCGTCACCCCCGACGACATCACCTACCTTCGGTCCTCGCGGCGCTTGCCGTGGGAGATGGACATCGGCGTCCGTCTGCCGCATGGCGAGCAGAGGCCCCGGCCCGAGGGGCAGGAGCGTGTCGTCTTCCTCACGCATTTTGAGTGCGGCTTCGGGTTGTCGGCGAGCACTTTCTTCCGCGGGTTCTTGGAGTTCTCCGGGCTCCAGCCGCACCATCTTGGCGGTGGCGCCATCGTCCAGCTCTCCGGCTTCGTGACCCGGTGCGAAGGGTACCTGGGGGTCGAGCCCACCATTGATCTCTGGGCGCATTTCTTCTCCTTGAAGCAGTAGGGCCCGTCGGGCGGAGAGTTCGCCAACTGCGGGGCAGCCGTCATCTCGAAGCGGTCGGGCGGACTTCCCCAAGATCCTGCTCAAGGATTCTGCCAAGAAGTGGAAGAACTCCTTCTTCTACATCCACAACCATGGCGCGGACCACATCAACCTTCCCCCCTTTGTCGTCGCGTTGCCGCGGGCGAAAACGAACTGGGGCTACTCGCTCCAGCGCCCGTCGCAGGAGATTGTCAACCTCTGCGAGCGGGTCATGGTGATGAGAACGCAGGAGGGGCTCACTGGCACTGACCTCCTTGCCGTGTTCATCACCCGTCGGGTTCTCCCGCTTCAGAGGCGCTCCTGCCTCATCGGCGAGATGATCGAGTTTCAGGATCCCAACCGAATGGGATCCACGCGGCTGTCTACGGAGCAGGTCACGCGAGGCGTGAACGACATCTCCAAGGCCAACTTTAGAGAGGACTGGCGATTCGGCAAGGCTCTGTATAGCCAGGTGAACCCGGCGCCGCAGGTGAGCATCTGGTCTAGCTACATTTCCGCCGTGCATATTCTCATTCATCCCGACGCGTCGCGGGAGATTCTTCTGAATGCGAGCCGGCACCCTTACACCCGGCCTCCGTTGTAGGTGGCGCCGGTGGCACCAGAGGAGCCCGCGGCTCACGGCGGCGACGAGGTAGCCGAGTTCGACGCCAGCGTTGCGCGTCGCGCGGGTAAGCTTCGAGTCTTTCTCTTCTTCATTTGTCTTGGATCGTTTGGGCGTGTTGCGGCATTGGCGACGCTGACGCCAGTTACTGATGTAGCGGCGTTGGGCGGGGGAGGCGGCGAGGCGGGAGGAGCCGGGCCCTCGCATGGGGCAGTGCCGAGCCGCCCGCACGGGAAGGACAGCGTCGCGCTGCGACCCCAGGCCTCGAAGCGCAGGACGGATCCGGCCGAGCCTGGGAGGCCGGCCAAGAAGAGGCACGGGAAGCCGACCCCGGTCCCAGTCTTGTCAGGGTAAGTCTTATTTCTTTCTTGCGCCCTGATTTCTTGGGCCGGCCTTGTCTTGCGTTTGCTCATTCTTCTTTTTCTTCAGGTCGCCGATCGTGCTGGCGAGGGCGGCGGCGGAGGCCGCGGTCGCCGAGGGGGCCGCATTCTGTAGGAGCCGGTCCGACCTTGCAGGCATGGCCGGCGAGGAGGGACGGGGCGACTCGGACCCTCGGCCTGGACCCGGATGACGCGGAGGCCTTGGCCTGGCGGGACAGGAACCGGGCCGAGGCGGAGTTGGAGGTGGCGTCGGTCTGGGCTTGGACCGACGCGGCGGCAGCATGGGCGCGAGGCGGCGCGGAGCCGGCCTGGCGCGAGATGCCGGAGGGCACAGTGGTGGCGGCGACGATTTTTGAGCCGTCGACGGTGAGGGAGCGCGGCCGCGGAGGCCGAGCTAAGGTGGTGGTCCTCGACCGGGAGGTCGTGGAGGTGGGGGACGGAACCCCGCCGTGGGCCGACGTGGTCGAGCGCGCAGGGACCGATGGCGGTGGAGACGGCGTCGCTTTGGAGGAGGCACCGCAGGTTGTGGTGCCGGAAGCACCGCTGGTTGTGGAGGAGGCATGGCGGGCGGCGGTGCCTGAGGTGGCGACGCAGGGCGTCCCGGCGTCCGGGGAGGTGACGACGCCGGGAGGGGCATCGGAGGAGGTGCTGGCCGCATCGCAAGCGGCCAGTGGTGGGCGTGCCTTGGTGCTCCGTCCGGGAGCGCGCCGAGCCGCCATGCCGCCGCCCACACGAAGCAGGGACGCGACCGTCTTTGGGCCCCAGACCCAGGAGGAGGCGGCGTTGGACGCCGTTAGCCGCCGCCTTCGAGGTCGGACGGAGCGACTTCAGGCCTTTGCCCAGGCCGAGGTGGAGCGGACGCGCGACTTGGAGCGCACCGTCTTGGTAAGTTCTTCTTTCCTTCTTGCTTTCTTGTGATTTCATCTTTGTGGGGGGGCTCCAGTGCACCCACTGGGTGTAGCCCCCGAGGTTCAGGCCAACTATGTAGTAGTTGGGTCGAAACTTAGGAGCGTTGGCCTTGTGTTGACTTTGGTCTTCTTTTTCATCACCTTGACGCCTTCCGGGTTGCCGCCTTCAACCGGCTCCTGGGCAAGCATCGGGAGCTCAAGGAGCAGCTTGCCGCCAAGGAGGAGGAGCTTCGCATCGCCGCAGGTACTTTGTTGTGTTTTTTTTCTTCTAGTGGGGGCGTGCTAGTGCACCCACTGGGTGTAGCCCCCGAGATTCGGCCCAACTATGTAACAGTTGGGCCAAATCTTAGGTCTTGCCTTTTTCTTTCTTTCTGCTGAGTTCTTTTTTCTTCGCAGCTGAGGTGATGTCTTGGCGGACCCGGATGTTCTGGGCTGGTCATCACTATGACCGGCTAGTTGCTGATTCTGGCCGTCTCGGCGTCGAGGCGGCGCAGGCGAAGGCGGAGGTGGCCGCGTCCCGGCGGTCTCTTGACGAGGCCAACCGGCTGCACGAGCAGCTGGCGGGTCACAAGAGCCGCCTCGAGGCCGAGGTGGAGCTTCTTAAGGTGGAGGCCGCCAAGGTGGTGGAGACGCAGCAGGCCCTGGTCGAGGCAGACCAGCAGCGCGGCCAGCTGGTCGACGACAAGGGCCGGCTCCAGGCCGAGGTTGAGCTTCTACATGAGCAGGTCACCATGGCTGAGGAGGACCGCTAGGCCGAGGCTCGCCACCGTGAGGCGGCCGAGAAGGCGGCTGAAGACAAGGATGCCGAGCTGAAGGTAGCCCTTGCTAAGGCGGCCGACCTGGAGAAGGCGCTCGGGGAGCGGACCGTGTCTTGGAGCGGGAGCAACATGGTACGTTGCTCGAGGTGTAGCACCTGGAAGAGTCTTTCTCCAGTAAGTGTTGCTTCTTCGTTGTTTGCCGGGTCGGGACCCGGCCCTTTCTTTTTTGTTGCTCTTCTGACTTGCTTCTTCTTTGGCTACAGGGCCTTTCCGGAGACGCGGCGGCTGGCGGAGGAAGCCGTCCGCTATCAGCGCTACCCGACCGGCGTTGTTGGGTCCGGGACGGACCCACTGACGGCCTGGACTTTCCCGGAGATCATTGCCGCTGTTGAGGCCCGGCTGCGGGTCTTGGGGACGCAGATGGAGCGGTTGTCTTGAGCCAGCACTGCGATGACGGCGGCCTTGTGGCTGGACTCCGTCCATCCGCACAGCTTCTCGCGCCTCGCGCACTGGTTGGAGATGGGCCCGGATCGCCTTAGCGACTGGCGCGTTTCCGCCGCCCGGGCCAATGCTGAGATGGCGCTCCGGATCGCACTGTCTTGGCATTCGGATCTTCAGCTGGATGCGCTGATGGGTCAGCGTGCAGGCTCGGAGCAGTTGCTGCAGGAGTAGTCCGGCCGGATCGCCTCCCGGGCCAGCTATATTGCCGAGTTCGCCTTCCATGACGAGTTCCATCCAGAGCAGACGGAAGACGGCGCGGTCATGGATGGCGACGACTACGGCTTGCTTCTTTGCGACCCAGAGGGCAGCTCGGAGGAGACGGGCGTCTACAGCGACGCGGAAGCCGAAGAGGACACCGGTGCTTCGCTGGACCCGGAGGCCGGCCGGGGGAAGCCGTCGACGTCGCGACGCGGCGCTGGGAATGCCTGAGAATCTTTGTAGACAATTCTGTTAAGTAGCAGGTCCACCCTCCCACTGGGGGTTTTCAGGGTGTAATGAACTCGGGCCGTGGGCCTTTGCTTGAAACATTTATGTGTAAATGTTGTGAGTGTTTATTTGCTTTTTGCCTTCTGCTTTTTTCGAACTTATTTCGTGCGTTGCTCCTCTCTGAAACTTCCCCCCGCGAGTCAGACGGCCGAGGCTCCGGTCCGTGACAAGGAGTTTGGCTCTTCGAGAGGCAGCCGCAGGAGTTGGGTCCTTAGAAGCGTTGAGCGCGAGCGAAACAACCACTGGGCCAGCTGGCGGCAATCCGGCTTGGCCGGTTGGTGAGCAGCCGGTCTTGCGGCTAACTTAGTTGACGAGCGTCGGGCCGGGTTGGTCGACCGGGCGGCTTTGACTTAGTGTATGAATCGTAGGGGAGCTTTAGCCCGTTGTGCTTGCCCGCCGTCAGCCAGAGCTAGATCTACGGTTTTAGGGCGAAGTGGGGGACCGCAGCATCCTAACTTTATCAGGAATCACCAAGTAAAGCGACAGGGTGATGATCAAGCCGGCTAGCCCCCGAGCCCCCGGGTCGAGCTAATCGAGCCGGCGGCTGGGTTCGGTAGTAAAGTGATGTGAAATATGGACGCAATGAATTGGTCGGCAAAAGGCAGCCCCGAGTCTCGTTCGGGGACCCCGTAGTTTTATATGCTTACAAAAGGCGTTGATACATACATTCGTGCGGCTAACTGTAAAATGGACGGAGGAGTTCCGCATTCCACGGCCGGGTCGTTTCTTCGCTAGCGGTGTCCCTCTTGTGCTTCTTCGATTTGCGTGCGTCGATGAGGTTGTAGGCGTTGCGGTCGCGCAAAGTCCTACTCACGATGAACGGGCCTTCCCATGGGGAGGACAGCTTGTGTTGGCCTGCCTGCTCTTGGACGAGTTAGAGGACGAGATCGCCTTCACGGAATGCAAGAGGCTTGATCTTCCTGTTGTGGTAGTTCCTCAGGCCTTGCTGGTAGATAGTCGAGCAGCTAAGTGCCAGAAGGCGCGCCTCTTCGAGCAGGTCGACGATGTCTTCGCATGCTTCTCTTGCTTCTGCTTCGGTGTACATCATGACGCGCGGCGAGTCGAACTCGACGTCGGTCGGGATGATGACTTTGGATCAGTAGATGAGGAAGAACGGGGTGAACCCGGTCGACCGGTTTGGTGTTGTGCGCAGACTCCAGAGAACGACGGGAAACTCGTCGAACCAACTGCCAGGTGAGCGGACGAGTGGCTCGACGAGTCACAGCTTGATGCCGGACAGGATGAGTCCGTTGGCCCGCTCGACCTGCCTGTTGGACTGCGGGTGTGCCACGGAGGCCAGGTCGAGGCGGATGCCGGAGACGGAGCAGTATTGCTCGAGCGCGCCCTTGGCGAAGTTGATGCCGTTGTCGGTGATGATGTTGTTTGGCATCCGTAGCGCACCGCTATGTCCTTGATGAACCGGACGGCTGTTGGCCTGTCCAGTTTCTTGATTGGTCTTGCCTCGATCCATTTGGTGAACTTGTCCACTTCCACCAGCAAGTGCGTCATTCCGCCTCGAGCGGTTTTGAAGGGTCCCACCATGTCGAGTCCCCACACCGCGAAGGGCCAGGTGATCGTGCGGAGTGCTGACGCCGGCTGGTGGCTGTGTTTTCTAAAGTGATGGCATCCTTCGCACTTGAGGACGAGCGACTCGGCGTCTTCGAGGGCCGTTGGCCAGTAGAATCCATGGCGGGATGCCTTGGCCATGAGGGATCGAGATGCAGTGTGGTGCCCGCACTCGCCCTGGTGAATGTCGAGGAGGATGTCGATGTCACGGTCCTGCTCGACGCAGCGCTGGAACACACCGCTAGAGCTTCGCTTGACGAGCTCGTTGTTGATGATGTTGTAGGCGGACGCCCAGCGTTGAACTTGCCGAGCCTCGGTCTCGTCCATGGGGAGAACCCCATTCTCTAGCCATTCTGATATCGGTAGGGCCCAAGACAGGGCCGTGACGGCAGTGAAGACGGCAACGTGGGTGGGTTCCGAGTCGGTGGCTCCTGGGTCGGGTTGAGCAGCCTCGGGTTGGCGATGGCGACGGCCGGGTCCGGGGTGATGGTGGCCGGGTTGAGCTGAGCAGCCCCCGGGCCAGGTTCAGCAGCCCCCGGGCCGGGTTCAGGAGTCCCCGTGTTGGTGACGGCGACGGCCGGGTCTTCTGGGACGTGGATGGACTCGGAGTCCGGCGACGGCTTGACGGACGGCTTGCGCACGTGCTCAAGGAAGACGTCGGACGGGATGGCTTGACGTGACGAGGCGATTTTGGCAAGCATGTCAGCTGCCTCATTCTCCGCGCGCGGGACATGGAGGAACTCGCAGCCATCAAAGGATCCGGACAGCTTTTGGATGATGAAGCGGTAGCTTGCCATGTTGGAGTCGTGGGCGTCCCACTGGCCGGAGCACTATTGCACCACCAAGTCCGAGTCACCGTAGCACAGGATGCGCCGGATGCCGAGTTCCTTGGCGAGCCGGAGGCCGTGCACAAGGGCTTCATATTTGGCGACGTTGTTGGAGGCGGCGAAGTGGATCTAGAGTGCGTAGCGGAGTCGGCCGCCCTTCGGAGATGACAGTACGATGTCGGCCCCTAAGCCGAGTCGCATCTTGGATCCGTCGAAGTTTATGCGCCAATGCATCGAGTCGGGAGGCGGCGGCAGGTACTGGGTCTCGGTCCAGTCGACGAGGAAATCGGCCAGGGCCTGAGGCTTGATCGTGGTGCGGGGCTCGTAGAGGATGGTGTGGCCGGCTAGCTGGATCGCCCATTTGGCGACCCGGCCAGAGGCATCCCAGCACCCAATGATTTCTCCGATCAGCTCTGTGCTGATGACGGTGACGGCGTGCTCTTGGAAGTACTGCTTCAGCTTCTTGGCAGTGAGGTACACGCCGTAACACATCTTCTGGTAGTGCGGGTAGTTCTGCTTCGAGGTGGTGAGCACTTCGCTCAGGTAGTAGCTAGACCGGTCGCTGGACGGCCTGGATCTTGCCCTTCTCCGGTCGCTCGACCACCAGCACCATGCTGACCGCCCGCGAGGTCGCGGCTATGTAGAGCAACAGCGGCTCCTTGTCGGTCGGGGCGGCCAGGACAGGTGCGGTGGAGAGCATGCGCTTGAGGTCTTGGAAGGCTTCGTCCGCCTTGCCGTTCCACTCGAACGGGCTTGTTTTCTTCATTAACTGGTACAGGGGCAGTGCCTTCTCGCCCAGCCAGCTTAGAAACCGGCTGACCGAAGCCAGGCAGCTTGTGAACTTTTGTACATCGCGCAGCCGGTTGGCTTGCGCATGCGCTCGATGGCCTTGATCTTCTCCGGGTTCGCCTCGATGCCGCGTTCCGAGATGAGGAAGCCGAGCAGCTTTCTGGCTGGGACGCCGAAGACGCATTTTTCCGGGTTGAGCTTGACCTTGTATTCGCGAAGGTTGGCGAATGTTTCCTTCAGATTGTCGAGGAGCATGAGGTGCTGCTTGGTCTTCACCACGATATCGTCCACGTACATGTGGATGTTCTTGCCGAGTTGCGGTAGCAGGCATTTCTGCATGCAGCGTTGGAAGGTGGCGTCGACGTACTTCAACCCGAACGACATGGTGATGTAGCAGTACACCCTGAAGGGCGTGATGAAGGATGTCTTCAGAGCATCGTCCGGGTCCAGCTTGATCTGGTGATAGCCGGAGTAGGCGTCCAGGAAGGACAGCAGCTCGCACCCGGCGGTCGAGTCGATGACTTGGTCGATCCGCGGGAGTGCGAACGGATCCTTGGGACAGGCCTTGTTGAGGCTGGTGTAGTCGATACACATGCGCCAGGTCTTGTTCTTCTTTAGGACGAGGACTGGGTTGGCCAGCCACACAGGGTGAAACACTTCCATTATGAAGCCGGCCGCCAAAAGCTTGGCGACCTCTTCACCAATGGTTCTTCTCTTCTCTTCGGAAAACCGACAGAGGGGTTGACAGACAGGCTTGGCATCCTTGAGGACGTGGAGTTTTTGCTCGGCATACTTCCTCGGGATACCCGGCATGTCTTTGGGGGTCCATGCAAAGATATCCCGATTCTCACGGAGGAAGTCAACGAGCTCGCCTTCCTATTTGCTGTCGAGGCGGGCGCCTACGACAACGTACTTGCTGCAGCTGGAGTCTTCCGGGTTCAGCTTCACTTTCTTGGTTTCCATGGAGGGCTTGAAGGCGGCCTCATCGGCCGGGTCCAGCGTCGGGATTGACGCGTCGGAAGCTTCGCCGGCTAGGGCGACGATCCGGTCGAGCTGGTGCAGCTCCTCGGCAATGACCAATGACTCGGCCAGCTTGGCGCTGTCTCGGGCGCACTCCAAAGACTTGCGGTAGTCGCTGGTGATGGTAATGAGGCCCTTGGGACCCGGCATCTTCATCTTCAGGTACGCGTAGTGGGGAACCGCCATGAATTTGGTGAGCGCGGGTCGGCCCAGCAGCGCATGATACGCACTGGACAGGTCCACCACCTTGAACCAGATTGGTTCACGTCGGAAGTGGCTGCTATCGCCGAACAGGACGTTGAGCCGGACCCGGCCAATGGGTGAACAGGAGAGGCCGGGTACGATGTCGTGGAAGACGGTCCGGGTTGGCTCCAGGTCCTCGGCCTTGAGGCCGAGCTTGGTTATCGTGTCGCGGTAGAGGATGTTGATGCTGCTGCCGCCGTCGATGAGGACTCGGGAGAACTTGCAGGTGCGCCGCGCGACGGTGGTAGGGTTGAGGACGAGGGCGTATCCACCCGGACTCGGCATGACTGCCGGGTGATCCTCCCAGGTCCACGTGATCGGGCGATCCGACCAATGCATGAAATCCGTCTTGGCCAGGACGACGGTGTTCACCTCCTGCCGGAGGAGGCGCTCGCTGCGCTTGTCGTCGCCGAGGCTAGTGAAGACGACGTAGGCCGCGTTCTGGTCGGGTAGGTGTTGTTCCGCATCACGCTGCCGGCGGGAGGCGGCGGTGGAGGCGGAGGTGGCTGCCCCGCGCCCGGAGCAGGAGCCGGAGCCGGAGGAGGCGAAACGTCGCCCCCCATGATGCGCTTGGTGATGGCGCACTGTCGAAGCGTGTGCATGGAGGGTCTTGCGCCGCTGTGGTGCTTGAATGGGGCGTCGAGCATCTCTTCAAAGCTCATGGCGGGTTGCCATGCCATCTTGCCAGTCTACCAGCGCTTCGCTGCCTGGTCCGCCACGGGCTCAGCAGCCGCGACGAGCCGGTTGTCGTGACGTTGCGCCGGCTGCTCGGCCTTGCGCTTGTTGTTCTGGTGGTGCTGCTGCCGGCTGCTCTCACCGGCCAGCTTCGCCTTGCCGGCCTCATCCAGCACCACTTGGATCTTCATGGCGAAGTCGGCGTTGGCGTACTTGTCCGCCGTCACCATGAGCGCGGCCATGGTGGCCGGCTCGGAGCGTAGAAGCTTGTGCTTGAGGAGGGTGCCGTCTCGGCACCCGCTGACGAAGTATTGGATCGCCTGGACTTCATGGACGCCCTCGCAGCTGTTCCGGAACTCTGTCCAGCGTGCGAGGTACTCGCGGCCGGTCTCCGTCAGTCCCTGCACGCACATGGCGAGCTGGCTGGGGCGACCGGGCCGTTTGTACGTCATCGTGAAGTTGAGGACAAACGCTTCCTCAAAATCGACCCATGCATTGATGCTGCCCATCGACAGGATGTTCAACCATGTGCGAGCCGATCCTTGGAGCATGAGCGGTGTGTAGCGCACGACAAGACGACGATTGGCACCGGTGATGCCAATGGCCGTGGTGTAGTCGGTGAGCCGGTCTTCTAGCTTCACAGTCCCGTTGTACTTGGGGGTGTCACGGGGAAGCACGAACCCCTTGGGGAAGGGCTCCTCCCGGATGCGTGGGTCGAAACACGCCGGCCCGATAGCGCCGCTCTCCTCCACCTCCAGGGAGCGAGCGAGCTGATCGATGCGGTGGCGTGCGTCGGCGTCGTCGATGGCGCGCGGGCCGAGTCGATTGACGGCTAGACCCCGAGGGGCCGGGTCGGCTGGAGCCGGACGCCGGCCATGCTGGTCGGGTCCGTGCTGGGTCTCTGGGGCGGGCTCATTGCCCAGAGCGTCGGCGGTCGTGCCGGCCGGGTTGCGATGGGTCCGGGTGTAGGACCTTGAGAACAGGTGTCTAGAGGGGGGTGATTAGACACTAAGTACCAAAGTTGCAGTTTTTAACTTCTTTAAGTTTAAGTGGAGTTTATTCACAAGTTTAACATTCACAACATATAGCAAGCAAGCATGCAAAGAGTATATGAGCAGCGGAAAGTAAAGCATGCAACTTGCAAGAATGTAAAGGGAAGGGTTTTGGAGGATTCAAACGCAATTGGAGACACGGATGTTTTTGGCGTGGTTCCGATAGGTGCTGCTATCGTACATCCACGTTGATGGAGACTTCAACCCACGAAGGGTAACGGTTGCGCGAGTCCACGGAGGGCTCCACCCACGAAAGGTCCATGAAGAAGCAACCTTGTCTATCCCACCATGGCCGTCGCCCACGAAGGACTTGCCTCACTAGCGGTAGAT
The DNA here is from genome assembly GCF_018294505.1 of Triticum aestivum. Taxonomy (NCBI): domain Eukaryota; kingdom Viridiplantae; phylum Streptophyta; class Magnoliopsida; order Poales; family Poaceae; genus Triticum; species Triticum aestivum. The sequence continues at coordinate 551,512,251 of NC_057810.1, read as the reverse complement.
CTTCACGAAGTAGGCGATCTCCTTGCCCTTACAAACTCCTTGGTTCAACTCCACAATCTTGTCGGAGGCTCCCAAGTGACACCTAGCCAATCTAGGAGACACCACTCTCCAAGAAGTAACAAATGGTACATTGATGATGAACTCCTTGCTCTTGTGCTTCAAATGATAGTCTCCCCAACACTCAACTCTCTCTCATAGGATTTGGATCTGGTGGAAAGAAGATTTGAGTGGAAAGCAACTTGGGGGAAGGCTAGAGATCAAGATTCATATGGTAGGAATGGAATATCTTGGCCTCAACACATGAGTAGGTAGTTATCTCTCAGAAATAGTAAGTTGGAAGTGTAGGTTCGTTCTGATGGCTCTCTCTACGAATGAAGAGGAGGTGGAGGGGTATATATAGCCTCCACACAAAATCCAACTGTTACACACAATTTACCAAACTCGGTGGGACCGAATTGATGAACTCGGTCGGACCGGTTTAGTAAACCTAGTGACCGTTAGGATTTTCGGTGGGACCGATATGCAACTCGGTAGGACCGATATGATTAGGGTTAGGGCATAACATAATATCGGTAAGACCGATTACACAAACTCGGTGAGACCAATTTTGGTAATTAGCTAACCAGAGAGTTGGTCAGGCAAACTCGGTGGGACCGATTACTCAAACTCGGTGGGACCGATTTTGGTAATAAGTTAACCAGAGAGTTTGCATTGTAATCTCGGTAGTACCGATTACACAAACTCGGTGAGACCGATTTTGGTAATGGACATACACAAAGAGATTGCAATCCCATCTCGGTGAGACCGAGATCCCTATCGGTGAGACCGATTTGCCTAGGGTTTGTGGCAGTGGCTATGACATTTGAACTCGGTGGCGCCGGATAGAAAGAATCGGTATGGCCGAGTTTGACTTTAGGTTTAGGTCATATGTGGATGTGAGAAAGTAGTGGAGGGTTTTGGAGTATATCACTAAGCACATAAAAGAAAGAGGCTCATTAAGCAACAACTCATCCCTCCTTGATAGTATTGGCTTTTCCTATAGACTCAATGTGATCTTGGATCACTAAAATATAAAATGAAGAGTCTTGAGCTTGAAGCTTGAGCCAATCCTTTGTCCTTAGCATCTTGAAGGAGTTCCCACATCTTTTAGTCCATGCCACTCCATTGTTGAACTTGTCTGAAATGTACTAGGTAAAAGTGTTAGTCCAACAAAAGATATGTTGACATTAATTACCAAAACCACCAAGGGAGCACTTGTGCTTTCAATCTCCCCCTTTTTGGTAATTGATGACAACATACATCAAATCTTTAGATAAAGATATAGAGAATAACAAGTAAAGCTTTGGAAAGACATGTAACAAGCATAGGCTCCCCCTGCATGTATGCAATCATGTGAATATAGAACATAGACGCATTTGAGAGCTTAACCATGATAGAGTAGGCAATGTGTTACATGTATCTTGACCATATGCATCAGAGCAAAGAATGTTAAAGAAAATACCTTCATGCTTATGAGTCCTTCTTGCAAACAGTATGTACATCAGCAAGAATTCCTCATACACATGAGTGTGATCCATATACTTACCTTGTAGTATTGAGTTGGCTTAGGATGGAATGAACCTGAACAAACAAGGTTAGATAACACAGGTACATCTACTAGCCAGAGCAAACAGAAGAAACCACAAGAATACCAAGACTGGGATGACATGTAGAGAGTGAGTACTAAGTACCACATTGGATTAGACATGTCCCCAAGAGTAAATATATGCAATGAATTTAAATGATTTCTTTCCCTTAGATGTCTTGCTCCCCCTGAATCTAGCATGGGATACTGGGAGAAGATAGGGAACAGAAAATCAGAGCTGAAAGATATAAATGAACAGAGCTAATGCAAGCTAATGCAAGTAAGCACATATGAACATGTCTTTTCCCCTCAATAAGACATGGGGCATCTCTCCTCTTGAACACCAAGCATCTGGGATCCTTGAGAAATACTTTCTACTTGAGTATTCTCTCCCCCTGGAGATCTCTTTCTCCCCCTGAGGAGGTGATACTCTCCCTCTCTGATGTGATCTCTCTAAGTGATAAGCTTTGATGTGATCTCTCTCTCCCCCTTTGACATCAATTTCCAAGAAGGGTTTGATCCTTGAGTCACAGCACAAAGCATTATAAAAATGTGATGCTTGTAGAGGACAAGATTCATTGAGTGGAGCTGGATTAGAAGAAACACAGAATAAGTGGCAAGCTGTTTTTCCTGTTGTGAAATCGGTGGCACCGAGTGGTATGCTTCGGTTGTACCGAAAGGATTCGGTTGGACCGAAAACAACAAATCGGTGAAACCGAGTTCATCGCAGAGAAAACACTTGTCACCTCAGCTCACTAGACTAGTAGGATCTCATAAAGATTTGCAAGGAATTTACTGAATGATATGCAATGAATTGGATGCAGAAAATGCAGAACAAACATAAAAGAAAGAAAGAAATCTAGATGAAGTTTTTTTGTGAAAGGGGAAACAAATATGCATGAGACAAATGCAAAAGCACAGAGAAGAACACAAGAGAACTTCATCTAGAGATGGTCGGCGACAAAGTCAAGTGAGATTACTTGATCATAGGTCATACTCATCGTTTAAGCTCAAAATGGGATTACCATTTTTCGTTTAAGCATCTTGATGTATTCACATCTTGTCGAGTTGCTTTAGCTCATGACTCGGAGTAAAGCTTCTCTAAGATGGAATAACATACCTTGGTTGGTGGTGTTGACCATGTAGTTGAACTTATGTGGGTTGCTCAAGGTTGATGTAGCTCATCAAGAGTTGGGAGCACCACTTGGAATTTGAGGTCATCTACCTACATGGGTTAGTTCTTGCAAGGAGTAGCACTTGTGTATCCAAAAATGATAATCATGAAGCTCAACATAGAGTTTGTCAAAGGATATGTTTGAATGATTCCATGCTTCCTTGTCCTCAACCACCATAGTCTAGAGACTTGGTGATGTAGAGATTACTCAAGATGTGAGTAGATTACAATCTCATGAAATTTGATTCAACCAAGTACCTACATGGGTTATATAACATGCAAGATACAAATATATCCAAGACATAAGATTTTCATCATAAGAGAAATATCAAGGATTAGTCATAAGCTCATGTCTTGCATGTATCCAATGGAGCTTCTACTCCAAGTTTGGAGCATCAATGATGTTCAATTCTCCTCTTAACCTGCAAAACACTTTCTCATCAAGAGGTTTAGTGAATATATCCGCTAATTGCTTTTCGGTGCGAACATGCTTAAGATCAATGTCACCCTTGGCAACATGATCTCGAATGAAATGATGACGAACTTCAATATGCTTAGTTCGAGAATGCTGTACGGGATTATGACCAATTTTGATAGCACTTTCATTGTCACAAAGCAATGGAACATGTTTCACATATATCCCATAATCTTTAAGAGTTTGGGTCATCCAAAGTAATTGAGCACAACATGAACCAGCAGCAATGTATTCCGCTTCGGCGGTGGATAAGGATACCGAGTTCTGTTTCTTGGAGGACCAAGACACAAGAGATCTACCAAGAAATTGACAAGTACCCGAAGTGGACTTTCTATCAACCTTGTCTCCGGCATAGTCCGAGTCGAAGTAGCCAACAAGATCGAAAGAGGCCCTCTTAGGATACCAAATGCCAAAATTTGGTGTATGGATTAAGTATCTCACTATCATTTTCACGGCCTTAAGATGACATTCTTTAGGAGCAGCTTGATATCGTGCACACATGCACACACTTAGCATGATATCGGTACGTGAAGCACATAGATATAACAATGAACCAATCATAGAGCGATAAACCTTTTGATCAACCGGTTCACCATCTTTGGTCAAGTCAAGATGTCCACTAGTAGGCATGGGTGTAGACATACCTTTGCACTCTTGCATATTGAACTTCTTGAATAAGTCCTTAGTGTATTTCATTTGAGAGACAAAAGTACCTTCCTTAGTTTGCTTGATTTGCAACCCAAGAAAGAATTTGAGTTCACTCATCATTGACATCTCAAACTTCTCCGACATTAGCTTTCCAAACTTCTCACTAAAATGAGGGTTAGTTGATCCAAATATGATATCAACAACATAAATTTGGCATACAAATAATTCTACATTAACCCTTTTAGTAAAAAAGTGTGGAATCAATTTTCCCAATTTCAAAGCCTTTTTCAATAAGGAACTTGGTCAAGCATTTATACCAAGCTCTAGGAGCTTGTTTAAGACCATAAAGGGCTTTGTGAAGTTTGTAAACATGATTTGGTTTCTTAGGATTGACAAAGCCGGGAGGTTGTTTAACATAAACTTCCTCCTCTATTTCACCATTTAGAAAAGCACTTTTAAAGTCCATTTGGTACAAGGTGATATCATGGTGATTAGCATAGGCAAGTAAGATGCGAATGGACTCAAGTCTAGCAACGGGAGCATAAGTCTCACCATAGTCCATACCTTCGACTTGTGTGTAGCCTTGGGCGACGAGACGTGCTTTGTTGCGAACTACTTGTCCATCTTCATCTTGCTTGTTGTGAAACACCCATTTGGTATCGATGATGTTCTGGTTGTTGTTGGGATTCTCAACCAATGTCCAAACTTGGTTTCTCTCAAAGTTGTGTAGCTCTTCATGCATAGCATTTATCCAATACGGATCTTCCAATGCTTCTTCGACCTTCATAGGTGCAATGCTAGAGATGAAAGAATAGTTTTCACAAAAGTTAGCTAAACGAGTTTTAGAGCGAGTGATTCTCCTGGTTTGAATATCATTGTAGATTTGCTCGACTGGACAATCTTTAGCAATTCTTGCTTGAACTCGTGAAAGCTTTTGCTTGGTTCTTGGTTGAACTTCTTCTTCATCTTGTTCTTCTTCTTGGCCTTCTTCATTGTTGGCGTTATCGTTCTCTTGTCGTGGTGGAGAAGGAGGTCGTTGACGTTCATCTTGATGCACTTCCTCGTTTTCTTCATCTTGGTGTGTCCCACTTGTGGATGCTTCCGTATCAACTGTTGGTTCACCTTGTCGTGAAGTAGAAGCTTCCACTTGGACGGACGAGGTACTCTCCTTCACCTCCGTTGGACGAACCTTGCCAATAGACAAGTCTTGGATTGCTTCCGAGGGATCTTTGTCTCCTACATCAATTGGCAATTGCTCTACTTGCGAGCCGTTAGATTCATCAAACTTCACATCTAACGTCTCTTCAACCTTTCGGGTGAAATTGTTGTAGACACGATAAGTGTGAGAGTTTGAGCCATAACCTAGTAGGAAACCTTCATGGGACTTAGGAGCAAATTTAGAACGACGATGCTTATCAAGAATGTAGCACTTTGAGCCGAATACTCGAAAGTATCCAACTTGGGGTTTGTTACTGGTGAGGAGCTCGTATGTCGTCTTGTCGAGTAGCTTGTGAAGATACAAGCGATTTGTTGCATGACAAGCTGTCTCAACCGCTTCTGCCCAAAAGTGCTTCAGCGTCTTGTACTCATCAAGCATCATTCTCGCCATTTCGATGAGCGTCCGGTTCTTCCTCTCAACAACTCCATTTTGTTGAGGTGTGTACGTAGCCGAGAACTCGTGTGAAATCCCTTCTTCGTCAAGAAAGGTGTCCACATTTGCGTTCTTGAACTCCGTTCCGTTGTCGCTGCGAACCTTCTTGATCTTCACTTCAAACTGATTTTGGGCCTTCCTAGCGAAGTTTTTGAAGATCTTTTCGACCTGCGATTTATCATCGAGAAAGAACCCCCACGTAAATATTGAGAAATCATCAGCTATAACTAGACCAAAAGAATTTCCACCGAGACTCTTGTAAGAGTTGGGACCAAAAAGATCCATGTGAAGTAGCTCGAGTGGCCTCCTTGTGGTCATAATGTTCTTTACGGGATGCCTTCCTCCAACCTGTTTACCTGCTTGACAAGCACTGCAAAGTCTATCCTTATCAAATATGACATCGTTAACACCAAGGATATGATTCCCTTTAATAAGCTTGTCAAGGTTTCTCATGCCAACGTGACCTAGTCGTCTATGCCATAACCAACCTTTTGAGGATTCAGCAATGAAGCAAGTTTTAGGTTGAGCCTTTTTAGTGAAATCAACAATGTATAGATCATCTCGACGCACACCGGTAAAGACAATTTTATGATTATCTCTATGAAACACTTGGCAATCTACTTCAGTAAATAGGACATTGAAACCGAAATCAACAAGTCTAGATATTGAAAGTAAGTTATAGCCAAGAGATTCAACGAGCATGACATTTTGTATGGAGCTATCATGTGATATGGCCACCTTACCGAGGCCAACCACCTTACCCTTTGAGTTGTCACCGAAAGTGACATACTTTCGAGGACTGTCATTTTTAGCAAGCTCACGAAACATGTCTTTATCTCCGGTCATGTGATCGGTACATCCACTGTGAAGAACCCATTCCTTTCCTCCTGACACATATCCCCGAAGATTTGCCATAAGACCAAAATGTCTCATTGCATCATCAAGATCAAAGTCATCATCATCATTCTCATAGTATCCATGTTCAACATCATCATGTGGTGGATCAATTCCTAGTGAGATTGATTCATTAGTATGAGTTTGACAATAATCTCCTCTATGAATTCTAGTAGCTTCGGAAATGATATCACTAATAATTCCAACATTTCCTTTGGCACGCATAAGATTTGTAAGTTCAAATAGACAGTTGCCAAACATAGGATCATTGGAATTCATCTTACTAAAGGCAATAGACTTATGAAGAATTTCATCCATATTTTTCAAGGAATAATTAGGAAATCGTTCCTCAAGAAATTTCCATATAGTGTAGGCACACTCAGGAGTAGGCAATTTTCCAACCAAGTTTCCAGGCAAGCCTCTAGTGATAAGATTAACAGTTCTAACATTTCTAATCATGTCAATCGACTCATCAAGAGTAGGATGCATAGGATCAACATGAGGTGCACAAGGGCTAGCAATGTGCTTGTTCAAATAATATTGATTAAAAATTACAAGCATCTCATTTTTTCACTCATGAAAATACTCTCCCTCAAGAATAGGCACTCTATGTCTAAGACTCCCCAAAGTAGACTCATCCATCTTCCTACAAAGGTGATTAAACCAAGGCAATGGAGACCAATGCTCTGATACCACTTGTAGGACCTTGAGAAGAGGTGTCTAGAGGGGGTGATTAGACACTAAGTACCAAAGTTGCAGTTTTTAACTTCTTTAAGTTTAAGTGGAGTTTAGGCACAAGTTTAACATTCACAACATATAGCAAGCAAGCAAGCAAGCATGCAAAGAGTATATGAGCAGCGGAAAGTAAAGCATGCAACTTGCAAGAATGTAAAGGGAAGGGTTTTGGAGGATTCAAACACAATTGGAGACACGGATGTTTTTGGCGTGGTTCCGATAGGTGGTGCTATCGTACATCCACGTTGATGGAGACTTCAACCCACGAAGGGTAACGGTTGCGCGAGTCCACGGAGGGCTCCACCCACGAAGGGTCCATGAAGAAGCAACCTTGTCTATCCCACCATGGCCATCGACCACGAAGGACTTGCCTCACTAGCGGTAGATCTTCACGAAGTAGGCGATCTCCTTGCCCTTACAAACTCCTTGGTTCAACTCCACAATCTTGTCAGAGGCTCCCAAGTGACACCTAGCCAATCTAGGAGACACCACTCTCCAAGAAGTAACAAATGGTGTGTTGATGATGAACTCCTTGCTCTTGTGCTTCAAATGATAGTCTCCCCAACACTCAACTCTCTCTCATAGGATTTGGATCTGGTGGAAAGAAGATTTGAGTGGAAAGCAACTTGGGGAAGGCTAGAGATCAAGATTCATATGGTAGGAATGGAATATCTTGGCCTCAACACATGAGTAGGTAGTTATCTCTCAGAAATAGTAAGTTGGAAGTGTAGATTCGTTCTGATGGCTCTCTCTACGAATGAAGAGGAGGTGGAGGGGTATATATAGCCTCCACACAAAATCTAACCGTTACACACAATTTACCAAACTCGGTGGGACCGAATTGATGAACTCGGTTGGACCGATTTAGTAAACCTAGTGACTGTTAGGATTTTCGGTGGGACCGATATGCAACTCGGTAGTACCGATATGATTAGGGTTAGGGCATAACGTAATCTCGGTGAGACCGATTACACAAACTCGGTGAGACCGATTTTGGTAATTTGCTAACCAGAGAGTTGGTCAGGCAAACTCGGTGGGACCGATTACTCAAACTCGGTGGGACCGATTTTGGTAATAAGTTAACCAGAGAGTTTGCATTGTAATCTCGGTAGTACCGATTACACAAACTCGGTGAGACCGATCTTGGTAATGGACATACACAGAGAGATTGCAATCCCATCTCGGTGAGACCGAGATCCCTATCGGTGAGACCGATTTGCCTAGGGTTTGTGGCAGTGGCTATGACATTTGAACTCGGTGGCGCCGGATAGAAAGAATCGGTATGGCCGAGTTTGACTTTAGGTTTAGGTCATATGTGGATGTGAGGAAGTAGTGGAGGGTTTTGGAGCATATCACTAAGCACATGAAGCAAGAGGCTCATTAAGCAACACCACATCCCTCCTTGATAGTATTGGATTTTCCTATAGACTCAATGTGATCTTGGATCACTAAAATATAAAATGAAGAGTCTTGAGCTTGAAGCTTGAGCCAATCCTTTGTCCTTAGCATCTTGAAGAAGTTCCCACATCTTTTAGTCCATGCCACTCCATTGTTGAACTTGTCTGAAATGTACTAGGTAAAAGTGTTAGTCCAACAAAAGATATGTTGACATCAATTACCAAAACCACCTAGGGAGCACTTGTGCTTTCACCGGGCTTGGCTGGAGTGGGCCTCGCCGGGCGGCGAGGAGGCCGTGTGCAGGAGTTCGCCGGGTCCGCCAAGGCGGGTGGAGCCGGACCCCGCCGGCTCGGCGAGCTGGTTGAGGCGATCCTGCTGGATGTTGGCGGCGTGGAGGAGCTCGCGCATCCGCCCGATGCGCTCCTTGAGCTCCTCGCCCGCAAGTTGGTTGATGTCTACTACATAACCTTCTTCTTGTAGATGTTGTTGGGCCTGCAAGTGCACAGGTTTGTAGGACAGTAGCAAATTTCCCTCAAGTGGATGACCTAAGGTCTATCAATCCGTAGGAGGTGTAGGATGAAGATGGTCTCTCTCAAACAACCCTGCAACCAAATAACAAAGAGTCTCTTGTGTCCCCAACACACCCAATACAATGGTAAATTGTATAGGTGCACTAATTCGGCGAAGAGATGAAGATACAAGTGCAAAATAGATAGTAGATAAAGGTATTTGTAATCTGAAATAATAAAAACAGCAAGGTAGCGAGCGATAAAAGTGAGCGTAAACGGTATTGAAATGATAGGAAACAAGGCCTAGGGTTCATACTTTCACTAGTGCAATCTCTCTCAACAATAATAACATAGATAGATCATATAACAAGCCCTCAATATGCAACAAAGAGTCACTCCAAAGCCACTAATAGCGGAGAACAAACGTAGAGATTATGGTAGGGTACGAAACCACCTCAAAGTTGTCCTTTCTGTTTTATCTATTCAAGCGTTCGTAGTAAAATAACATAAAGCTATTCTTTCCGTTCAATCCATCATAGAGTTCATACTAGAATAATGTTGGGGAACGTTGTAATTTCAAAAAAAATCCTACGCACACGCAAGATCATGGTGATGGCATAGCAACGAGAGGGGAGAGTGTTCGTCCACGTACCCTCGTAGACCGTAAGCGGAAGCGTTATGACAACGCGGTTGATGTAGTCGTACGTCTTCAGCATCTGACCGATCCAAGCACCGAACGTACGGCACCTCCGAGTTCAGCACACGTTCAGCTCGATGACGATCCCCGGGATCCGATCCAGCAAAGCTTCGGGGAAGAGTTCCGTCAGCACGACGGCGTGGTGACAATGATGATGTTCTACCGGTGCACGGCTTCGCCTAAACTCCGCGACGATATGACCGAGGTGGAATATGGTGGAGGGGGGCACCGCACACGGCTAAGGAACGATCCGTAGATCAACTTGTGTGTTATGGGATGCCCCCTGCCCCCGTATATAAAGGAGCAAGGGGGAGGGGGCGGCCGGCCAAGGGAGGGCGCGCCAGGGAGGAGTCCTACTCCCACCGGGAGTAGGACTCCCTCCTTTCCTAGTCCAACTAGGAGACCTTCCATGTAGTAGGAGTAGGAGAGAAGGAAAGGGAAGAGAGAAGGGAAGGAAGGAGGGGGTGCGGCCCCTCCCCTTAGTCCAATTCGGACTAGGCCTTGGGGGGCGCGCGGCCTGCCCTAGGCAGCCCCTCTCTCTTTCCCATATGGCTCAATAAGTCCCAATATTTCTCCCGGCGAATTCCCGTAACTCTCCGGTATTCCGAAAAATACCCGAATCACTCGGAACCTTTCCGAACTCCGAATATAGTCGTCCGATATATCGATCTTTACGTCTCGACCATTTCGAGACTCCTCGTCATGTCCCCGATCTCATCCGGGACTCCGAACTCCTTCGGTACATCAAAACTCATAAACTCATAATATAACTGTCATCGTAACATTAAGCGTGCGGACACTACGGGTTCGAGAACTATGTAGACATGACCTAGAACTATTCTCGGTCAATAACCAATAGCGGAACCTGGATGCCCATATTGGTTCCTACATATTCTACGAAGATCTTTATCGGTCAAACCGCATAACAACATACGGTGTTCCCTTTGTCATCGGTATGTTACTTGCCCGAGATTTGATCGTCGGTATCCAATACCTAGTCCAATCTCGTTACCGGCAAGTCTCTTTACTCGTTCCGTAATGCATCATTCCGTAACCAACTCATTTGGTCACATTCTTGCAAGGCTTATAAAGATGTGCATTACCGAGAGGGCCCAGAGATACCTCTCCGACAATCGAAGTGACAAAACCTAATCTCGAAATACGCCAACTCAACATGTACCTTCGGAGACACCTATAGTACTCCTTTATAATCACCCAGTTACGTTGTGACGTTTGGTAGTACCCAAAGTGTTCCTCCGGTAAACGGGAATTGCATAATTCTCATAGTTACAGAAACATGTATAAGTCATGAAGAAAGCAATAGCAACATACTAAACGATCAAGTGCTAGGCTAACGGAATGGGTCATGTCAATCAAATCATTCTCCTAATGATGTGATCCCATTAATCAAATGACAACTCTTTTGTCCATGGCTAGGAAACATAACCATCTTTGATAAACGAGCTAGTCAAGTAGAGGCATACTAGTGACACTATGTTTGTCTATGTATTCACACATGTATTATGTTTCCGGTTAATACAATTCTAGCATGAATAATAAACATTTATCATGAAATAAGGAAATAAATAATAACTTTATTATTGCCTCTAGGGCATATTTCCTTCAGTCTCCCACTTGCACTAGAGTCAATAATCTAGTTCACATCGCTATGTGATTTAACACCAATATTCACATCTGCATGTGATTAATACCCATAGTTCACATCATCATGTGATCAACACCCAAAGGGTTTTACTAGAGTCAATAATCTAGTTCATATCGCTATGCGATTAACACCTAAAGGGTTTACTAGAGTTTGATCATGTTTTTCTCGTGAGAGAAGCTTAGTCAACGGGTCTGTCATATTTAGAGTCGTATGTATTTCGCAAATATTCTATGTACACAATGCTCTGCATGGAGCTACTCTAGCTAATTGCTCCCACTTTCAATATGTATCCAGATTGAGACTTAGAGTCATCTGGATTGGTGTAAAAGCTTGCATCGTTGTAACTTTTACAACGGGCTCTTTTATCACCTCCATAATCGAGAAACGTCTCCTTAGTCCTCACTAAGGATATTCCTGACCCATGTCCAATGATCTACTTATTAGATCAAAATTGTATTCCTTTGCCAAACACAGAGCAAGGTATACAATAGGTCTAGTTCACAGCATAGCATACTTTATAGAACCTATGACTGAGGCATAGGGAATGACTTTTCATTCTCTTTCTATTTTCTGCAATGGTCGGGTCTTGAGTCTTACTCAACTTCACACCTTGTAACACAGGCAAGAACTCCTTCTTTGACTGTTCCATTTTGAACTATTTCAAAAATTTATCAAGGTATGTACTCATTGAAAAATCTTATCAAGCATCTTGATCTATCTATATAGATCTTGATGCTCAATGTGTAAGTAGCTTCACCGAGGTCTTGCTTTGAAAAACTCTTATTCAAGTATCCTTTCATGCTATCCAAAATTTGCATATCATTTCCAATTAACAATATGTCATCCACATATAATATTAGAAATGCTACAGAGCTCCCACTCACTTTCTTGTAAATACAGGCTTCTTCAAAAGTCTGTATAAAACCATATGCTTTGATCAACTCATCAAAGCGTATATTCCAACTCCGAGATGCTTGCACCAGTCCATTGATGGATTGCTGGAGCTTGCACACTTTTAGCATCTTTAGGATTGACAAAAACTTTCTGGTTGCATCATATACAACTCTTCTTTAATAAATCCATTAAGGAATGCAGTTTTGACATCCATTTGCCAGATTTCATAAAATGTGGCAATTGCTAACATGATTCAGACAGACTTAAGCTTTGATACGAGTGAGAAAATATCATCGTATTCAACACCTTGAACTTGTTGAAAACATTTCGCAACAAGTCGAGCTTAGTAGATAGTAACACTACTATCAATGTCTGTCTTCCTCTTGAAGATCCATTTATTTAACATGGCTTGCTGATCATCGAGCAAGTCAATCAAAGTCCATACTTTGTTCTCATACGTGGATCATATCTCAGATTTTATGGCCTCAAGCCATTTCGTGGAATCTGGGCTCATCATCTCTTCCTCATAGTTCGTAGGTTCATCATGGTCTAGTAACATGACTTCCAGAACAGGATTACCGTACCACTCTGGTGCGGATCTTACTCTGGAAGACCTACGAGGTTCTGTAGTAACTTAATTTGAAGTTTCATGATCATCATCATTAACTTCCTCACTAATTGGTGTAGTAGTCACAGGAACAGATTTCTGTGATGAACTACTTTCCAATAAGGGAGCAGGTACAGTTACCTCATCAAGTTCTACTTTCCTCCCACTCACTTCTTTCAAGAGAAACTCCTTCTCTAGAAAGGATCCATTCTTAGCAATGAATAACTTGCCTTCTGATCTGTGATAGAAGGTGTACCCAATAGTTAACTTTGGGTATTCTATGAAGACGCACTTCTCCGATTTGGGTTTGAGCTTATCAGGTTGAAACTTTTTTCATATAAGCATCGCAACTCCAAACTTTAAGAAATGACAGCTTAGGTTTACTGCTAAACCATAGTTCATACGGTGTTGTCTCACCGGATTTAGATGGTTCCCTTTTAAACGTGAATGCAGCTGTCTCTAATGCACAACCCCAAAACGATAGTGGTAAAACCGATAAGAGACATCATAGATTGCACCATATCCAATAAAGTGCGGTTACGACGTTCGGACACACCATAACGTTGTGGTGTTCCAGGTGGCGTGAGCTTGTGAAACTATTCCACATTGTTTTAACTGAAGACCAAACTCGTAACTCAAATATTCGTCTCCGCGATCAGATCGTAGAAACTTTATTTTCTTGTTACGATGATTTTTCCACTTCACTATGAAATTCTTTGAACCTTTCAATTATTTCAGACTTATGTTTCATCAAGTAGATATACCCATATCTGCTCAAATCATTTTGTGAAGGTCAGAAAATAACGATACTTGCCACGAGCATCAACACTCATTGGATCGCATACATCGGTATGTATTATTTCCAATAAGTCAGTAGCTTGTTCCATTGTTCCGGAGAATGGAGTTTTTAGTCATCTTGCCCAAAAGGCACGGTTCGCAAGCATCAAATGATTCATAACCAAGTGATTCCGAAAATCTATCTTTATGGAGTTTCTTCATGCGCTTTACACCGATATGACCCAAACGGCAGTACCACAAATAAGTTGCACCATCATTATTAACTTTTCATCTTTTGGCATCAATATTATGAATATTTGTATCACTACGATCGAGATCCAACAAACTATGTTCATTGGGTGTATGACCATCGAAGGTCTTATTCATGTAAACAGAACAACAATTATTCTCTGACTTTAAATGAATAACCGTATTGCAATAAACATGATCAAATCATATTCATGCTCAACGCAAACACCAAATAACATTTATTTAGGTTCAACACTAATCCCGAAAGTATAGGGAGTGTGCGATGATGATCATATCAATCTTGGAACCACTTCCAACACACATCGTCACATCAACCTCAACTAGTTTCTGTTTATTCTGTAGCTCCTGTTTCGAGTTACTAATCTTAGCAACCGAACAAGTATCAAATACTCAGGGGTTACTATAAACACTAGTAAGGTACACATCAATAACATGTATATCAAATATACCCTTGTTCACTTTGCCATCCTTCTTATCTACCAAATATTCAAGGCATTTCCGCTTCTAGTGACCATTTCCTTTGCAGTATAATCACTCAGTTTCAGGCTTTGGTCCAGCTTTGGGCTTCTTCACGGGACTGACAACTTGCTTGTCATTCTACTTGAAGTTCCCTTTCTTTCCTTGCCCTTTTCTTGAAACTAGTGGTCTTGTCAATCATCAACACTTGATGCTCTTTCTTGATTTCTACCTTCGTTGATTTCAACATCACGAAGAGCTCGGAATCGTTTTCGTCATCCCTTGCATACTACAGTTCATCACAAAGTTCTACTAAATTGGTGATGGTGACTAGAGAATTCTGTCAATCACTATCTTATCTGGAAGATTAACTCCCACTTGATTCAAGCGATTGAAGTACTCAGACAATCTGAGCACATGCTCACTAGTTGAGCGATTCTCCTCCATCTTTTAGCAATAGAACTTGTTGGAGACTTCATATCTCTCAACTCGGGTATTTGCTTGAAATATTAACTTCAATTCCTGGAACATCTCATATGGTCCATGACGTTCAAAACATCTTTGAAGTCCCGATTCTAAGCCGTTAAGCATGGTGCACTAAACTTTCAAGTAGTCATCATATTGAGCTAGCCAAACGTTCATAACGTCTACATCTGCTCCTGCAATAGGTCTGTCACCTAGCGGTGCATCAAGGACATAATTCTTCTATGCAGCAATGAGGATAAACCTCAGATCACGGACCAAGTCCGCATCATTGCTACTAACATTTTTCAACATAGTTTTCTCTAGGAACACATATAAAAACATAGGGAAGCAAAAACATAGGGAAGAAACAACGCGAGCAATTGATCTATAACACAATTTGCAAAATACTACCAGGACTAAGTTCATGATAAATTCAAGTTCAATTAATCATATTACTTAAGAACTCCCACTTAGACAGACATCTCTCTAGTCATCTAAGTGATCACGTGATCCAAATCAACTAAACCATAACCGATCATCACGTGAGATGGAGTAGTTTTCAATGGTGAACATCACTATGTTGATCATATCTACTATATGATTCACGCTCGACCTTTCGGTCTCCGTGTTCCGAGGCCATATCTGCATATGCTAGGCTCGTCAAGTTTAACCTGAGTATTCTGCGTGTGCAAAACTGGCTTGCACCCGTTGTAGATGGACGCAGAGCTTATCACACCCGATCATCACCTGGTGTCTGGGCACGACGAACTTTGGCAACAGTGCATACTCAGGGAGAACACTTCTTGATAATTTTAGTGAGAGATCATCTTAAAATGCTACCGTCAATCAAAGCAAGATAAGATGCATAAAGGATAAACAACACATGCAATCAATATAAGTGATATGATATGGCCATCATCATCTTGTGCTTGTGATCTCCATCTCCGAAGCACCATCATGATCACCATCGTCACCGGCACGACACCTTGATCTTCATCGTAGCATCGTTGTCGTCTCGCCAACTATTGCTTCTATGACTATCGCTACCGCTTAGTGATAAAGTAAAGCAATTACAGGGCGTTTGCATTTCATACAATAAAGCGACAACCATATGGCTCCTGCCAGTTGCCGATAACTTCGGTTACAAAACATGATCATCTCATACAATAAAATATAGCATCACGTCTTGACCATATCACATCACAACATGCCCTGCAAAAACAAGTTAGATGTCCTCTACTTTGTTGTTGCAAGTTTTACGTGGCTGCTACGGGCTTAGCAAGAACCATTCTTACCTACGCATCAAAAACCACAACGATAGTTTGTCAAGTTGGTGCTGTTTTAACCTTCGCAAGGACCGGGCGTAGCCACACTCGATTCAGCTAAAGTGAGAGAGACAGACACCCGCCGGTCACCTTTAAGCAATGAGTGCTCGTAGCGGTGAAACCAGTCTCGCGTAAGCGTACGCGTAATGTCGGTCCGGGCCGCTTCATCTCACAATACCGCTGAACCAAAGTATGACATGCTGGTAAGCAGTATGACTTATATCGCCCACAACTCACTTGTGTTCTACTCATGCATATGACATCTACGCGTAAAACCAGGCTCGGATGCCACTTATTGGGGAACGTAGTAATTTCAAAAAAATTCCTACGCACACGCAAGATCATGGTGATGGCATAGCAACGAGAGGGGAGAGTGTTCGTCCATGTACCCTCGTAGACCGTAAGCGGAAGCGTTATGATAACGCGGTTGATGTAGTCGTACATCTTCATGATCCGACCGATCCAAGCACCGAACGTACGGCACCTCCGAGTTCAGCACACGTTCAGCTCGATGACGATCCCCGGGCTCCGATCCAGCAAAGCTTCGGGGAAGAGTTCCGTCAGCACGACGGCGTGGTGACGATGATGATGTTCTACCGGCGCAGGGCTTCGCCTAAACTCCGCCACGATATGACCGAGGTGGAATATGGTGGAGGGGGTACCGCACACGGCTAAGGAACGATCCGTAGATCAACTTGTGTGTTATGGGGTGCCCCCCTGCCCCCGTATATAAAGGAGCAAGGGGGAGGGGGCGGGCGGCCAAGGGAGGGCGCGCCAGGGAGGAGTCCTACTCCCACCGGGAGTAGGACTCCCTCCTTTCCTAGTCCAACTAGGAGACCTTCCATGTAGTAGGAGTAGGAGAGAAGGAAAGGGAAGAGAGAAGGGAAGGAAGGAGGGGGTGTGGCCCCTCCCCTTAGTCCAATTCGGACTAGGCCTTGGGGGGGCGCGCGGCCTGCCCTAGGTAGCCCCTCTCTCTTTCCCGTATGGCCCAATAAGGCCCAATATTTCTCCCGGCGAATTCCCGTAACTCTCCGGTATTCCGAAAAATACCCGAATCACTCGGAACCTTTCCGAACTCCGAATATAGTCGTCCAATATATCGATCTTTATGTCTCAACCATTTCGAGACTCCTCGTCATGTCCCCGATCTCATCCGGGACTCCGAACTCCTTCGGTACATCAAAACTCATAAACTCATAATATAACTGTCATCGTAACGTTAAGCGTGCGGACCCTACGGGTTCGAGAACTATGTAGACATGACCTAGAACTATTCTCGGTCAATAACCAATAGCGGAACCTGGATGCCCATATTGGTTCCTACATATTCTACGAAGATCTTTATCGGTCAAACCGCATAACAACATACGTTGTTCCCTTTGTCATCGGTATGTTACTTGCCCGAGATTTGATCGTCGGTATCCAATACCTAGTTCAATCTCGTTACTGACAAGTCTCTTTACTCGTTCTGTAATGCATCATTCTGTAACCAACTCATTTGGTCACATTGCTTGCAATGCTTATAAAGATGTGCATTACCGAGAGGACCCAGAGATACCTCTCCGACAATCGGAGTGACAAAACCTAATCTCGAAATACGCCAACTCAACATGTACCTTCGGAGACACCTGTAGTACTCCTATATAATCACCCAGTTACATTGTGACGTTTGGTAGTACCCAAAGTGTTCCTCCGGTAAACGGGAATTGCATAATTCTCATAGTTACAGGAACATGTATAAGTCATGAAGAAAGCAATAGCAACATACTAAACGATCAAGTGCTAGGCTAACGGAATGGGTCATGTCAATCACATCATTCTCCTAATGATGTGATCCCATTAATCAAATGACAACTCTTTTGTCCATGGGTAGGAAACATAACCATCTTTGATAAACGAGCTAGTCAAGTAGAGGCATACTAGTGACACTATGTTTGTCTATGTATTCACACATGTATTATGTTTCCGGTTAATACAATTCTAACATGAATAATAAACATTTATCATGAAATAAGGAAATAAATAATAACTTTATTATTGCCTCTAGGGCATATTTCCTTCAAATAACACCTTAAGACACAAATCAACCAAAACCCTAATGTCACCTAGATACTCCATTGTCACCTCAAGTATCCGTGGGCATGATTATACGATATGCGTCACACAATCTCAGATTCATCCAACCAACATAAAAGTACTTCAAAGTGTGCCCCAAAGCTACTACCGGAGAGTCAAGAACGTGTGCCAACCCCTATGCATAGGTTCCCAATGTCACGAAACCCGCAAGTTGATCACCAAAACATACATCAAGTGGATCGCAAGACATACATCAAGTGTTCTCATAAAAGACTCAATAAGGGGAAACTCAATTCATCACAAGAGAGTAGAGGGGGAGAAACATTATAAGATCCAACTACAATAGCAAAGCTCGGGATACATCAAGATCGTGCCATAGAGGGAACACGAGAGAGAGAGAGATCAAACACATAGCTACTGGTACATACCCTCAGCCTCGAGGGTGAACTACTCCCTCCTCATCATGGATAGCACCGGCATGATGAAGATGGCCTCCGGTGATGGGATCCCCCTCCGGCAGGGTGTCGGAACAGCATCCCGATTGGTTTTTGGTGGCTACAGAGGCTTGCGGCGGCGGAACTCCTGATCTAGGTTCTATTCTGGAAGTTTTAGGGTACAAGAGTATATATGGGTGCAGGGGGTACGTCGGTGGAGCTACGGGGGTCCCACGAGGGAGGGAGCACCTCCCGTATCTCCTGACGTGCACTCCAAGTCCATCGGGTGGCTTTCCTTCCAAAAATAACTTCTCCAGTTGATTTCATTCTGTTTTGACTCCGTCTGATATTCCTTTTCCTCGAAACACTGAAATAGGCATAAAACAGCAAATCTGGGCTGGGCCTCTGGTTAATAGGTTAGTCCCAAAAATAATATAAAAGTGGATAATAAAGCCCAATATTGCCTAAAACAGTAGATAAAGTAGCATGGAGCAATCAAAAATTATAGATACATTGGAGACGTATCAAGCATCCCCAAGCTTAATTCATGCTCGTCCTCGAGTAGGTAAATGATAAAAAAGAATTTTTGATGCGGAGTGATACTTTGGCATAATTTCAATGCAAATCTTCTTAATTGTGATATGAATATTCAGATCAGAAAGATTCAAGACAAAAGTTCATATTGACACAAAAATAATAATACTTCAAGCATACTAATCAAAGCAATCATGTCTTCTCAAAATAACATGGCGAAAGAAAGTTCATCCCTACAAAATCATATAGTTAGGCTATGCTTCATTTTTGTCACACAAAGATGTTCCCAACTTCTATACCCCCGATGACAAGCCAAGCAATTGTTTCATACTTAAATAATCTCAAACTTTTTCAACCTTCACACAATACATGAGCGCGAGCCATGGATATAGCACTATGGGTGGAATAGAATATGATGATGGGGATTGTGTGGAGAAGACAAAAAAGGAGAAAGTCTCATGTTCACGAGGCTAATCGACGGGCTATGGAGATGCCCATCAATTGATGTCAACATGAGGAGTAGGGATTGCCATGCAACGGATGCACTAGAGCTATGAATGCTCAACAAAAGAAAACTAGTGGGTGTGCATCCAACTTGCTTGCTCACGAAGACCTAGGGCATTTGAGGAAGCCCATCGTAGGAATATACAAGCCAAGTTCTATAATGAAAAATTCCCACTAGTATAAAAAGGACAACTTATGAGACTCACTACATGAAGAACAAGGTGCTACTTTGAAGCACAATATATGAGACTCACTATATGAAGAACAAGGTGCTACTTTGAAGCACAATATATGAGACTCACTACATGAAGAACAAGGTGCTACTTTGAAGCACAAGTGTGGAAAAAGAGATAGTAGCATTGCCCTTTTTATTTTCTTATTTTTTGGGCCTTTCTGTTTTTTGGCCTTTCTCTTCTTTCTTTTTATTTGGGCAATGCTCTAATAATGATGATCATCACACTTCTATTGATTACAATACAAGGATTACAACTCGAAACTTAGAACAAGATGTGACTCTATATGAATGCCTCCGGCGGTGTACCGGGATGGTGCAATGAATCAAGAGTGACATGTATGAAAAATAATGCATGGTGGCTTTGCCACAAATACGATGTCAACTACATGATCATGCAATGGCAATATGACAAAAGTAATGTATGTCATGATGATGATGATGGAAGTTGCATGGCAATATATCTCGGAATGGCTATGGAAATGCCATAATAGGTAGGTATGGTGGCTGTTTTGAGGAAGATATAAGGAGGTTTATGTGTGATAGAGCGTATCGTATCACGGGGTTTGGATGCACCGGCGAAGTTTGCGCCAACTCTCAAGGTGAGATAGGGCAATGCACGGTACCGAAGAGGCTAGCAAAGATGGAAAGGTGAGAGTGCGTATAATCCATGGACTCAACATTAGTCAAAAGAACTCATATGCTTATTGCAAAAATTTAGAAGTCATCAAAAATCAAGTACTACACGCATGCTCCTAGGGGGATAGATTGGTAGGAAAAGACCATCGGTCGTCCCCGACCGCCACTCATAAGGATGCACAAGCCAGGTACACTTCATGTTTCAAATTTTTTACACAACTTTAACCATACGTGCATGCTACGGTACATGCAAACTTCAACACAAGCATTCTTTGAATTCATAATCACCCAACTAGCACGACTTTGATATTACCACCTCCATATCTCAAAACAATTATCAAGCATCAAACTTATCTTAGTATTCAACACACTCATAAGAAAGTTTCACATATCTTGAATACCAAGTATATTATCTTTAAGCAAACTACCATGCTATTAACAACTCTCAAAATAATCTAAGTGAAGCATGAGAGATCAATAGTTTCTTTAAAACAAATCCACCATTATGCTCTAAAAGATATAAGTGAAGCACATAGAGTATTCTAGAAAATTCCAATTTGTGTATGGCTCTCTCTCATTAAAGAATTTCAGATCTTGATACTTATTAAACAGCAAGAAAAGCTAAATAAAACTACAATGCAAGGATAGCACAACTCATGTGAAGAAGCAAAAACTTAGGCTCAACCGATACTAACCGATAGTTGTTGAAGAAGAAAGGTGGGATGCCTACCGGGGCATCCCCAAGCTTAGATGCTTGAGACTTCTTGAAATATTATCTTGGGGTACCTTGGGCATCCCCAGTCTTGAGCTTTTATGTCTCCTTAATTCCTCTCATATCATGGTTTCTCTTTTTATTTATCAAAAGCTTCATTCACAACAAACTCAACAAGAACTCGTGAGATAGGTTAGTATAAACCAATGCAAAAATTATCATCTTCTACTGTAACAAATCACTAAAATTATTATTCAACATTGAATACTAAATGCCTCTGCATATTTAATACTCCTATCCTCAAAATAGAATCATTAAACAAGCAAACATATGCAAACAATGCAACCATA
This sequence comes from Triticum aestivum, assembly GCF_018294505.1. Classification (NCBI taxonomy): domain Eukaryota; kingdom Viridiplantae; phylum Streptophyta; class Magnoliopsida; order Poales; family Poaceae; genus Triticum; species Triticum aestivum. The sequence goes on along the minus strand of NC_057810.1, from coordinate 551,490,505 downwards.
ACAGCAATCTGTCAAAACAGTAAAGTCTGTAAAGAATACAAGAGTAACAATACTTCCCTGACTCCAAAAATTATGAACTAAAATTTCCACTGTAATAAATTTATCATAGCTTAATATGCAAAAAGATTCAATGTTATACCATTCTCTGACTTCTCTAGGAAATTTTTGCAACAGCGGTAAACTTCTGTTTTCAAACAGCAACATGCAAACTAGCAAAATAAGCATGGCAAAGGCTATCCTTGACTTTTTTATTGAAACTAAAGATGCAAAACATTAATCTAACTAACATAAAGCAAAAACTAACAAGATAAAATGACGCTCCAAGCAAAACACATATCATGTGGTGAATAAAAATATAGCTCCAAGTAAAGTTACCGATGAACGGAGACGAAAGAGGGGATGCCTTCCGGGGCATCCCCAAGCTTAGGCTCTTGGTTGTCCTTAAATATTACCTTGGGGTGCCTTGGGCATCCCCAAGCTTAGGTTCTTGCCACTCCTTATTCCATAGTCCATCGAATCCTTACCCAAAACTTGAAAACTTCAACCACACAAAACTCAACACAAAACTCGTAAGCTCCGTTAGTATAAGAAAATAAAACCACCACTTAGGTACTGTAATGAACTCATTCTAAATTCATATTGGTGTAATATCTACTGTATTCTAACATCTCTATGGTTCATATCACTTAATACTAGCCATAGATGCATCAAAATAAGCAAACAACACAATGAAAACAGAATCTGTCAAAAACAGAACAGTCTGTAGTAATATGTATAAAATGTATACTTCTGGAACCACAAAAAGTATGAAATAAATTTCTGGGCCTGAGTAATTTGTCTATTAATCATCTGCAAAAAGAATCAACCTAAAAGCACTCTCCAGTAAAAAATGGCAGATATTCTCGTGAGCGCAAAAGTTTCTGTTTTCTACAGCAAGATCATATAAACTTCACCCAAGTCTTCCCAAAGGTTCTACTTGGCACTTTATTGAAACAAAAGTAAAACATGATTACTACAGTAGCATAATCATGTGACACACAAAAACAGTAAGGATAAATATTGGGTTGTCTCCCAACAAGCGCTTTTCTTTAATGCCTTTCTAGCTAGGCATGATGATGACAATGATTCTCACATAAAAGATAAGAATTGAAGCATAACGGGAGCATCATGAAGCATATGACTAGCACATTTAAGTCTAACCCACTTCCTATGCATAGGGATTTGGTGAGCAAACAACTTATGGGAACAATAATCAACTAGCATAGGATGGCACAACAAGCATAACTTCAAGATTTTAAGCACATAGAGAGGAAACTTGACATTATTGCAATTCCTACAAGCATATGTTCCTCTCTCATAATAATTTTCAGTAGCATCATGAATGAATTAAACAACATAACCAGAACCTAAAGCAAATCTTTTCATGATCTACAAGCATAGAATTTTTAATACTCTCCACATAAGCAAGATTCTTCTCATGAATAATAGTGGGAGAAAACTCAACAAAATAACTATCATATGATTGAAAATTAAGATCAAGATGACAAGTTTCATGGTTATCATTATTCTTTAAAGCATACGTGTCATCACAATAATCATCATAGATAGGAGGCATGCTTTCATCATAGTAAATTTTCTCATCAAAACTTGGGGGACTAAAAATATCATATTCATCAAACATAGCTTCCCCAAGCTTGTGGCTTTGCATATCATTAGCATCATGGATATTCAAGGAATTCATACTAAAAACATTGCAATCATGCTCATAATTCACATGTTTCATGCCAAGTATTCTATGTAGTTCTTCTTCTAGTACTTGAGCACAATTTTCCTTTCCATCATACTCACGAAAGATATTAAAAAGGTGAAGCGTATGAGACAAACTTAACTCCATTTTTTGTAATTTTCTTTTATAAACTAGACTAGTGCTAATACAAGAAACAAAAAGATTCAATTGCAAGATCTAAAGATATACCTTCAAGCACTCACCTCGCCAGAAAAGAGCTTAGTGACAGAGTGTGAGTACCCTTTACCTAGCCTCCTCGGCAACGGCGCCAGAAAAGAGCTTGATGTCTACTACACAACCTTCTTCTTGTAGACGTTGTTGGGCATGCAAGTGCATAGGTTTGTAGGACAGTAGCAAATTTCCCTCAAGTGGATGACCTAAGGTTTATCAATCCGTAGGAGGCGTAGGATGAAGATGGTCTCTGTCGGTGTCAAAACCGGCGGATCTCGGGTAGGGGGTCCCAAGTAGTGCGTCTTAGGATCAATGGTAAGAGGAGGCAAGGGACACAACATTTACCCAGGTTCGGGCCCTCTCGATGGAGGTAAAATTCTACTCCTGCTTGATTAATATTGATGATATGGGTAGTACAAGAGTTGATCTACCACGAGATCAGAGAGGCTAAACCCTTGAAGCTAGCCTATGGTATGATTGTTGTTGTATATATATCAACTAGCCTGGCCCCGGTTTATATAATGCACCAGAGGCCTAGGATAGCAAGAGTCCTAGCCGAATACGCCGGTGGGGGAGGAGTCCTTGTCTTGATCGCCAAGTCTTGTGGATTCTTCCTTGTATGCGGCAGCTGTCCGGACTGGCCCATGAGTATACGGCCATGGGGGTCCTCGGCCCAATCCAACTGATTGGGAGACGACGCGTTGAGTACGTCCAGGACACCGACAGTAGCCCCCTAAACCGGTCTTCAAGTTAGGGACGCTCCTCAATTCTTTTGAACTGTTCTTCATCTTCGGTTGCCGGTCTTGAAAACTGGTTCAACAAATCTTCTCATCTTCTATCTTGAGGATCGCCGAAATGCATTCGACGAGTTTACACATCGGGTATCTGAGAAGCCCCTTTAAGTTTCTGGCCTTTATCAATGCCTTGTTATTTTTATGCCACACTTCGGGTTTGAAGTTGTTCCCGGGCGGTAGCATCCTCTTGCATCCGAGCTCCAACGTCGGACTACATTCGAGGTATCTTTTGCAGCTGAGCACCAACGCCGGACCGCTTCCCAGCTCTAACGCCGGAATGTATCCGAGCTCCAACGCCGGACTATATATCCTGGCTCCAACACCGGACTGTATCCGAGCTCCAACGTTGAACTATGTATCCGAGCTCCAACGGCGGACTGTATCCGAGGTGTCATAAATCACCTTGGTTCAAAGAATTTTGAAGGAGTTTAGCCGAGCTTAATGCCGGAAATGCCCTCTATGGAGCCAGCCACTAGTGCCCGAGCTTTATGCCGGACTACTTCCGAGGTGGTGCACCACCCCGAATGTGGGCTGATTTTTGTCAATATTTTTGATTGATGCAATTTATTCTCTGCCGAGATACATAGCCAGTAGCCCTCAAGGTGGGTATCGGTCTAAAACCCGAGATGCACATGAAGGATGACATAAGACCGCTGATCCCCGTAGCCACTGAGACTCGGGTTGATTTGCAAAATCGGTCTGAGGATCAAGTCCTAGCTCGGCAGAATACTTCGGGACACAACAAGCAGCGTGCTCAGTCCTCAAGACTCAGGTTGGGTGCGGCCGACCAACCTGAGGATCAAAATCTCATCGGAGACTGTATTACACTTAAAATTTTCTGCATTGGACAGGCAATGTAGTAGCCCCCGAGACACTGGTTGGGTGGCAACACTAGATCAGGGGATCGATGTGCCCCTTTAATATTTGTAAATAATAATCCCGAAGCCCAGTAGCCCCCAAGCCTTAATGAGGGCACGGGAGGCCGAATTAAGAATTGATATCCATACTAAAATCACAAATTATGTGTAATGACTCTATGTATCCAAGTACTTTACGTCATTAATGCTCGGATCCGCATTGTACAAAACTTTGTTGACCGACCATCGGCTTCCACCTCCTCGGCCAATAGCCGAGGATTGTTTGTCCTACTTTATAAAGCCTTTATGAAGGCAAAGATTTACAACAAACAAGGCAATCTGGCCATATGGTTTTATAAACAAAGGTACACGCAGAGACATGTTATATTACTGTTTAACAGAAGAAATGTCTTCCAAAGAAAATAGTCCCGCTATCGATTCCTTTCTTTGGGTTGTCATGCTAAGCATGATCATGAAACCTCAGCTCCAATGTAAGAGCAAAATATCGAGGATTTAGTTTGGGAGGCCAGTTAATAGCCCCCAGTAGTGTTCGGCGACAGTCGAGGTCAAGCCGTAAACACTTCGGCCATTGTTATGAATGGCCTGTCGTTTAACGCCATCATCGGATCGCTGACCAGTTTACGCTTATTGTGACAGTCAGTTTTCGGCTTTCTCCACTAAGGTGCTTAACCATGTGAGCTGGAAGCACAATCGTAGTGGTTCTCCCTTTGCACACCTAGCCGAACAAAGCGGAACATAGGAGGCAAGCGTAGGCACCGGGCAACCCAACTATTGACTGAAGACACAATTCGAAACCGATGCATATATAGCAATATCTGAGAATGTTTTTGCCGAATCTCTAAAGGTGTCCGGCGTTGCACTGCGAGACTTGTGCTGAAAACACACAAATAGTTTAAAAGTGCCATGGGCTCGAAAAGCCAAAAAACTTATTCAAAAGGTTAATGTCCGAACTAGATCAAGTGTTCGGTGCCAATCCAAAAATTGGACTTTCGAAAAAAAAAGGTGCTTCTGCCATGCTTTAACATGACACATCCTATCTCAAAACTTCAAGCGGGTCAGCCTACGGCTTCAACCTCCTATCCCGAAGGCGGAGTACTTCTTACTAGGCCAGTTTAGCAAACTAAACTCTAGCGGCTTTGAGAGAGAAATTAGGCTCCCCGGCTAGTGACCGCACACTTGTGTCGAAAAAAGGAGTGATAAATTATAATAAAAACTTTGCAACGACTAAGAAGAAAAACACTTATCATAAAACGGCTCATATAAATTTAAGAGCCCCAAGTGACTTGGGTAAAAGAATGATTGCATGTACCGAAGTACTTATATCATATCTATGTTCAACCGAACTTTAAACGCGTCTTAACCGACCACCGGCTTCTCCCTCTTCGGTCAAGGACCGAAAAGTGTTATGTACTCCATCTGTCAAGAATATCGATGGTGTTTCCAATAACCAGGCAATCAGGCCATAAGGCTGTAACAGACAAAGCACGCTCAGGGAACTTATGCTATATTACTGCGAAGTGTAAGAAGCATCTTCGAAGAAAATAGTACCCCCATCGATACCTTCCTTCGGTGCTCATTGTTATTATGAGACTTGTGCAATAGATTTTTTGTACTCATGAGTTCCGTTGTGTGCCGGCCATCATTGAAAACTATAAGAGCGCTAGCTTTTGGCTTCACCCAGTCTGAGGTCCGGCTCGGATGACCCGATCGTGACAATCGCAGAGGTGCTCCCTTTACTCCCTAGCCGAACAATCGAGAACGTAGGGGTAAACACAGGAGCGAGGCAACCCAGCTTGCAAATCGCTTAAGTCAATATGGTGCATATTGTGGCGTAATACACGAACAAGGAACGAAGTCGTACAAGTATAGTCATATGCAAGAGGAAAATCTTCATGAAGGAAGCCCCCAAATGAATTGCGTATTTGAATTTATGTGTCACAAACAAAGTTTGGACAAGAAAATTTTTACAAGCAACTTTTTTCCAAAAAAGTATAATGCTTGACCGAGCCGAACACAAGTTAAAAATTTAAAACTTTGAGCATGAAGACAACTTAGCTGGTTAATGTGTTCGGTATTGATGACCGGTCCGAGCTTGATGCGGGACAAGGTTCCATCCCCGAGCCGGTCCCAATGTGGCGGAGCAAAGAGCTCGGCACTCCGAAGTGGTGACATAGCATGGTCAATGCAAGATGGCAGGGTGATGCCGAAGTCCCCGGCATGGGGTAATGAAGTGTTGACGAAGCCCCCCGTCCAGCCGAGGTGACGCCAAAGGATATAGTCCGGCTGGATCATTTTCCTGTGCACAAAAAATAGTGCAAACCGGAGATAATAGTAATAAAAATAAAAATAAAAATAAATCATTGCATAACAAATAATTATGCAAAGTGAGTAATAAAAGAAATATGGCCTGGCGCTGAAGTCAATGTCGATGCAGGGCGGCGGCGTGATGCGGTAAAGGCATGGCAAGGCCTGAATTCACAGGTCGGTTCGAGTTCCGGATGCGGCGTTCGCCGAACTATGTACGGAAACTGACCGAACCACCATGCGACCGTCGTTAATGCGGCCACCATTTGATAGACCTGCGTACATATGACGGACAAACCAGAGTAATAATTCATTGGGAAAAATGAACCCTAACAAGCAAAAAATACTAGGATTAATAGCACCTGGCTTATTTGTTGTAGCAATCCGAAGAAAGGTGATTCCCAAAATTGGGACTCGATCTGCACACCTATCGCCTGATGGGCGATAAAGCAACGGCATGGCGATGCTGGCAAAGGTTGGCTCGCCGAGGCAAAGCCCTCGGTCCAGCTAACGTGATGGAGCTGGTCGGTTAGCGACGCCGAAGTCTCCGGAGTAGGTTGATGAAGAGATGATGAAGCCCCCGGTCCAGCGATGCAGGCCGTGACGTGGTCGATGTCGGCTTGATGAAGTGACCGTGTGGTGATGCAGGTGTGCCCGCTCTGTGTAATCCGTGGGGCGGCGATGTTGGTGACGATTTATTCTTCGCGATGCCGAACTATTGTTCGGCTGGCCGAGATGATGATCCGAAGAAATTGAGCTTGGCTCAACAAAGCGACAACGTGTCTAACGCAGGTCGGCCGCCTTGGAGTGATGTTGTCGGGCTGGTTTGACACCGGTGCGACGGTGAAGTTCGTATTGCAAGAATACTTTTAATACTACTGGGATGTGTTTGAGGATAAAACACAACACCCCATACGAAAACTTCCTTCAAAAAGGATGTCCGAGATCCCATTCATAAAGAAGATGAATTCGGGTCGGATTCGTTCTCGCGCAGAAAACAGATCCAAAAAGTGATGCACTAATCGGAAGTTTCCTGGAGTTTGGATGGTCGGATCGAGCTGAATTTTTGGCAGGTGGTAGATATGGGAATTCTGCTGTAAATCAACGGTTGGATCCTTCAAAGGACATCCGAGCTAGATGCTGGATACCACGCCCTAAACTCGTCCGGATTCTCGTCCAGATTCAACAAGGCTCCGGTATATCGGAGATTGCCGGAGATTCCTCCATCGGAACTCGACGAAATTTTTGCAGGGTTGTTGTAGACTTAATTCCGCATAATTCCACTGAAGTAATCGTTTAAGCGACACTCGAGGAGGCGGCGGCGGCGGATACAAGTTTGCTTTCCAGAAAAACAGCTCGGTCGCCTGAGGGCAATGTTGACGTTGAGCCCCCGAGCTCCATGGATGACTCCTCCGTGATCTTGATAGATATCGGAGTTGGTGTTGATGAAGGCCTTCATCCGAACATGACGATCGGAGGTAGGGCACCATCCTCGGTCAAGCCAAGGTGACCAGTCGAGCTGGTGACGAAGAAGCCGACATCGCAGTTGACCTGCAGTCGAGCCATTGATCCTTTCGCCGATCACACAGCGGAACTCTCAATGAAAGCACCAATGTCGGTGTCAAAACCAGCGGATCTCGGGTAGGGGGTCCCAAGCAGTGCGTCTTAGGATCAATGGTAACAGGAGGCAAGGGACACAACGTTTACCCAAGTTCGGGCCCTCTCGATGGAGGTAAAACCCTACTCCTGCTTGATTAATATTGATGATATGGGTAGTACAAGAGTTGATCTACCACGAGATCAGAAAGGCTAAACCCTAGAAGTTAGCCTATGGTATGATTGGTGTTGTATATCTATCGACTAGCCTGGCCCCGGTTTATATAATGCACCAGAGGCCTAGGATAACAAGAGTCCTAGCCGAATACGCCGGTGGGGGAGGAGTCCTTGTCTTGATCGCCAAGTCTTGTGGATTCTTCCTTGTATGCGACAGCTGTCCGGACTGGCCCATGAGTATACGGCCATGGGGGTCCTCGGCCCAATCCAACTGATCGGGAGATGACGCATTGAGTACCCCCTAGTCCAGGACACCGACAGTCTCTCTCAAACAACCCTGCAACCAAATAACAAAGAGTCTCTTGTGTCCCCAACACACCCAATACAATGGTAAATTGTATAGGTGCACTAGTTCGGCGAAGAGATGAAGATACAAGTGCAAAATAGATAGTAGATAAAGGTATTTGTAATCTGAAATAATAAAAACAGCAAGGTAGCGAGCGATAAAAGTGAGCGTAAACGGTATTGCAATGATAGGAAACAAGGCCTAGGGTTCATACTTTCACTAGTGCAAGTTCTCTCAACAATAATAACATAGATAGATCATATAACAAGCCCTCAATATGCAACAAAGAGTCACTCCAAAGCCACTAATAGCGGAGAAAAAATGTAGAGATTATGGTAAGGTACGAAACCACCTCAAAGTTATCCTTTCTGTTCTATCTATTCAAGAGTTCGTAGTAAAATAACATAAAGCTATTCTTTCCGCTCAATCCATCATAGAGTTCATACTAGAATAACACCTTAAGACACAAATCAACCAAAACCCTAATGTCACCTAGATACTCCATTGTCACCTCAAGTATCCGTGGGCATGATTATACGATATGCGTCACACAATCTCAGATTCATCCAACCAACATAAAAGTACTTCAAAGAGTGCCCCAAAGCTACTACCGGAGAGTCAAGAACGTGTGCCAACCCCTATGCATAGGTTCCCAATGTCACGAAACCCGCAAGTTGATCACCAAAACATACATCAAGTGGATCGCAAGACATACATCAAGTGTTCTCATAAAAGACTCAATCCGATAAAATAACTTCAAAGGGGAAACTCAATTCATCACAAGAGAGTAGAGGGGGAGAAACATTATAAGATCCAACTACAATAGCAAAGCTCGGGATACATCAAGATCGTGCCATAGAGGGAACACGAGAGAGAACATGAGAGAGAGAGATCAAACACATAGCTACTGGTACATACCCCCTGCCTCGAGGGTGAATTACTCCCTCCTCGTCATGGATAGCGCCGGGATGATGAAGATGCCCTCCGGTGATGGGATCCCCCTCCGGCAGGGTGCCGGAACAGGGCCCCGATTGGTTTTTGGTGGCTACAGAGGCTTGCAGCGGCGGAACTCCCGATCTAGGTTCTGTTCTAGAAGTTTTAGGGTACAAGAGTATATATGGGTGCAGGGGGTACGTCGGTGGAGCTACGGGGGTCCCACAAGGCAGGGGGCGCGCCCAGGGGGGGCGCGCCCCCCTCCCTCGTGAGCACCTCCTGTATCTCCTAACGTGCACTCCAAGTCCATCATGTGGCTTTCCTTCCAAAAATAACTTCTCCAGTTGATTTCGTTCTGTTTTGACTCCATCTGATATTCCTTTTCCCCGAAACACTGAAATAGGCATAAAACAGCAAATCTGGGCTGGGCCTCCGGTTAATAGGTTAGTCCCAAAAATAATATAAAAGTGGATAATAAATCCCAATATTGCCTAAAACACTAGATAAAGTAGCATGGAGCAATCAAAAATTATAGATACGTTGGAGACGTATCATTGGTCGAGGTCGACCGCGGCGCGCATGTTCTTGACTGGGGTTTCATAGACGGTCCGGACGGCGACGAAGGCCCGGCTGATCGCTCCTCCCCGGGCGCGAGTATCGGCGGCCTGGCTTGGCTCGGCCACGGCGGGCGTGAATCCGTGAGCAGCGTCGTGCTCCATCTGAGCGGCTTCCAGGCGGCGCCTGGTGGCGGCCAACATCTCGGACAAGTCCATCATTTGTTGGCGCCTGTCCTCGAGCTGGGTTCGGGCCTCAGCGACGTTGGTGGCATCGATGTCGGTGCCGATGGGGATGAGGAGGCTCTACATCATGGCGCGCAGCGGGGCGGACGGCTCCGTTCATGCCGTGGCGGCCGCGGCTTCAACGACTCTTCTCACCTTGCTCGACGACGAAGAGGCGCCATCGCCGGTGACGAATACCTCCACATGGGCGTCCATCGCCCCGGAAGTGAATCCGCCGCTGAGAGGGAGCGGGGAGTCGGAGTAGCTGAGCACCTCGCTGGGGTACTCGTCGGTCGCGAGCGCATCGGAGATGCGCAGCACGGTGAAGGAGGCGGCGAGCGCACCGATGACGTCGTCCGCCAGAGCGACAAACTCATCGGAGTAGGAGAAGGGCCCCGTCCGAAGCATGCTTCTGGCCAGCTCCTCGAGCTGCCCCACGGTGGGCGCCAACTGTCGTGGTGGGCGCATGGTAGATGCCAAGGGATGGCTAAAGAGAGGAGGAGGCTCGAGGGCGCTGGTGGGCTTCGGAGGGAAGGTTGATATGCGCGGGCGCGGGACGCCGGACATACCCAGGTTTGGGGCTCTCCGGAGAGATAACACCCCTAGTTCTGCCGAGTTTAGTTGGATGGTCGATAGTACAATGTCGCTCCTGGAGCTGTATGGAGGAAGGAGGAGGCTGGCCGAGGCTCGGGCTGCTCCTTCTCTCTGGTGTTGCTAGGTAGTGGCTAGTCCTATATTGCTTGCTTTATCTCGAGTGGCTTTGCATGTCGGGGATCTCACATATCATGCCCCTGTGGGCATGGACTCCTGGGGGGTTTTATAGATCAACCTACCCAGGGTTACAATGGTAATATGCCGAGTCGGTGGGTCCGTATTGTCGGCGTCTGGGGTGCCGGGCTGGGTCCCTCTTGGGAGCTTGTGGTTCGCTGGGTTCCCCTAGGTGCGGGCCCCGCGTGCCTAGGGGGATTGTGCGCCGTCTTGTCGATCGTCATGGCGTGGCCGAGTCGAGCCACGCACAGTGTTCTCCGTCAGGCCGCCGCTTGCTGTCGTCAGCGGTGAGGGCGGGAACATTGTTGTTGTGCCAGCCCTGGTCAGCGGGTAGGTTAGGGGCACTATTGCCACGCTCTGGCTGACCATGGGCATGGGCGGGGGCACTGTAGCCTTGGTCATCGGTGATTGAGGTCTCGTCCCATTGTATGGCCTGGATGGGACGGGAGCTGACCCGTGGCTGGGTTTCCGTGGACGCCACGAGTGGGTTGGCTTGCTGGGGAAGCCAAGGTTGCGCCGGGCTGAGTTGCCTTGCGCCAGCCGCTGGGGCCGGGTCGACGTACCTTGCCGAGTCAAGGGTGTTGGCCGGGTTGCGCGCCTTGCCGGGTCGAGCGACCCAGCCTGGCGCACGCCAGTTTGCGGGGTGATGCGAGCCCCGCTGTTTTTGAAATAGATCCCGGTTCTGTTGCCTGCCTGGGGTTCATTCCCCCGACAGCTACCATGCTCCTCGTTTCCTGTACCAAAGAAATTGTTTCTTGGGGCAGAATCTGGTTGCACCTGCGGCAGCAAAGAAACGGGCGTAGGGCCAAACTATGTTTCATCACTGCCTCCGCCGAAAACATGAGTGCAATCGAACGAAGCAAGGGAGCGGCAAGGCCTGTTGCCGGGAAACTTTGTTTATATAGAAAATAACAAGGACTCGTTCGTTGGTGTGGGCATGACACACACACTAAGGACCCGACAAGCACCCCTTTTTCATTAATACGCCCCATACAAGTACAAATCATACGGAATGTGTACATGAGCAAGGGGATTGCAGGTTTTAGATCTAAGTAAGGCCCGCGGGCTTACAAGCTAAAAAAGAGATAAGGTGCCCGTAATCCCTTTCTTGTCCCTCTCCTCGGGAAATACGACAAGAAGGAGAAAAGGGCAAAAGAAGCACCTAGGCGAGGTACGAGAAGCAGAGGGCGCCAAGAGAACATGCCGGCGGTCGCCTAGGAGAGGGTTGGCGGTGATGGCACCGAAGGAAGAGCTGGAAGACGAGGCAGCGGTCCGTCAATACGCTATGAAGGCGTCTGTGCCATCGTACTCCGACTTGATGGCCCGCCACCCACCTTCTTCGCTTCTCCGGATTCCCAGGCCAGCCACCCAAGGAGGCAACCCCGAGAAGTTCAAGGAGCCGGCGACGTGGATGATGGGGTCGCCGGTGTCGCCCCGGAGCGGCGTGCCCGACGCCTAATCAGACCCGTCATCCTGCTGGCCGCTACCCTCATCATCGTTGCCGCTATCCTCCTCGTCACTCTCGCTCGAGGAAGAATCTTCATCGTTGGAGGAGCTCTCCACGCAGCACTTTAGACGAGTGCCAAGGTCTCCAAAAACCTTGACGGAGAGCAGGTCGTTCTCCATCAACTTGAAGAAGAGAATGAGCCCCGGTGTCAGACTGTGGATGCAAGCAAAGGTCTTCCACCCGCGGAGAAGATACATAATGTGAGGGGCTGGGAAGTCGACATCGGCCCATGTGCTGCTGTTCCCACAGCCCCTCATGTGCAGCCTCAACACCTGCGGCGGGTCCAGTTCCATGGCCCGAGCAAACAGGGTCGGGAGACGGAGACGATGGCGCACCGGACGGCACAGCCTGACGAAGAACTCGTAAGGGTTGTCCCCGATGTGGCCCTCCATGGGGGGAAGGGCTGCTGGCGGAGGCGAGGCCGATGCACCGCCCCATCCTCCTCTTCCTCGAGCACTACGGCAGCCTCGGCCCCGCCCTCTCCCTCTTCCCCTCACAGCCGGCTCCGCCATCACAGACTCTTGGGAAGGAGCGGTGCGCTGTCGAGCAGAGACCCTCGCCGCGACCAATGAAGCATCACCGCGCCCTCTCGCCATGGTAGAAAAGAGGAAGGAGCATAGATGGGGAGAGGCGAATGGTAAGGGCCTGAGAGGCGTCGTTCCTCACGCTCCCCTCCTTATAAAGAGACAGGGGGCAGGGCGCGGCCGCCCCTCTCGGCCAATCCGCCTCATGAAAAGTGACAGCGGGTGAGGCCGTCGACTGCCCTCCCCGCCCAATTGAAGGCGCGTGGGAATTGGCCCACGCGCGCATGACTTCTTGTATCGCGCTCGCCTGTCATTCGCTCTTCGTCATGCATGCGGCGTACGTGGCGCAAGAGACGGGCGTAATGGGGCGCGTGGTGCAACGGTTCCCAAGCAAGGACAGTAAATGAGCAGCGGCCCCGCGGTCTCGAAAGGACACACAAGCCGCCTCTTTACTGTTCATAGCAGATGATGTCAGCATGCTTCGATCACCCGCGCACATGACCCCTATGTCACGCAATCAACGCGGGACGTGAGGAAGCACAGCGGGCGGAAAGTTACTGTGGTGGAAAAACCACCCGCATACCCGCACACTATTTTTGGGCATACCCAACAACTGCACCGCGCTTATGTGTGGCCCAGGACCGGGGGCTCCTGTCGGTGTACTAAAATAGGGGCAATATTCTGTACCCCTTACTAAGTGCACGGGCAGTCGGAGCCACGTGGCCACAACCACACTAAGCAGGGCAAGGGAGAGGGTCGGAGCCACAGAAACAAACAGCGCAGCGCCAAGACCAGAAGACCAAGAGGACAAGGTGATTCTCCCCGGAAAGAGTCTTGCCGGGGCAGGATTCACAGCCCCAACAAGAGTCTTGACAGGGCAACTTGCCCAGCCCCACGCTAGTAGGATGCGCTACCCTTCAGCCCAAGTTTCCCAACCTCATTGGGACCAGGGCTCGGGAGGCACTCCTGTGGTGGCATGCAGATCTTTGTGAAGACAAAAGGCATTCTAAGACAGAGGAGGAACAGAAGGCAACGAAATCACGCCAAGATCCTTGCCAAAGGAGCACACAAGATCTCCGGCAACATCCTTGCCGGGGACGACTACGACCCCACGGCAAGACCCTTGTCGGGGCCCCGGCAAGGCCCTTGCCGAGGACATTCGTGACATTTAAGTCAGGCCTACACCAGCCACGGTCCCGCCCCCGCTCCCCATGCAGCTGCCAGCCCGCCAGCTGGGCAGGCACCTGCGTGTCAACGAGGGGCTTCCAGACCAATTCATCACATGCCTACGTGGTGGCATGCAAATCTTCATGAAGGACCCGCCACCGCGCCACCTCAGCTGCCTGCCAGCCCTGTTGGCACCACCTCAGCTGCCTGCTAGTCTACATGGCGCCTCACACCTCGCTAGCTCGGGCGCGTGTCGAAGCAGGGTAGAGCGGCGGCGGACGGGACGTGGGTTCGCATTTAATGCACCTTGTCCCATACGGCTATCGATAGGCTTAAACACAGTACCCCGATGCCACCTCCTGGTGCCACTGTGGCAATCCCCTTGCTTATAAAAGGAGGCCCACGGTGTCCAAGAGAAGCATTCGGATCTTTGTACAAGTTACACCCATTGTAGCTAGTTCCAGAATAAGAACACTCAACAGAGATCTTAGGCAGAAGTAGTGTATTACGCAAGCTGCAGCCCGAACCTGGGTAAATCCCCTGTGTCCACTGAATTGGCCTCCGATCCTACTCTCCTCTCGACCCCGCGCCCCACAACTGTAGTAGGGATCTCGTTTTGATCCCATAGGTGTCGTTTCCACTGACACCAAGAAAGTGGTAACATGGACTTGTACATGGAACATCCCAAGCGCAAGCAGAGGTGCAGTGAGCCTATACAATGAGCTAGCCTAAGTCCCTGCATTTCATTTAATTCATACTGGCATGCGTGTATGATTTGTTGCAGTGGCGGATCCACGAATTCAAGTTACCAAGGGCGAACATTTTACTTAAAAAATACGAAGGCACTTGCACTCCGGAAATCAACATAACTTGATAAATGTGAAGCTACATGCACTTTGAAAACCAGCTAATGATCCAAAGTAGTTCAGATTATAAACACTAAATGATGCAAGCACCAAAAAACACAAAATGCATTATGGTGTACAAGGACTACAAACATGGTCTGTACCTGCTTGAATTATTCGTTCTCTGGCTGGAAATATCTAAGTGTAACTGCACCTATAACCAATGTGCAAACTGCATATCAATATATATATCCTGCACAAGTATGCCAATAGTTTTAAACAACAGATTAGAAAATTATTTATGCTACGTTATCATGATATGGGGACTTTCTGGTAGATGGCCTCAACGTTTCCTCAAGCCATGAAAATGCACTATAATTTGCTTGTCATCCATGCCTGCAAATCTCTATGTCTCTCTCAACATAGCAGATCATCATTAGACACTAAATACTTCAATTGGAGCTTGCAAAATGCTTGCATTAGATCCCTCATTAGACACTATATGTTCATCACCAGGAGCATGTAAAATGTTTGCATCAAATCCTTCATTAGTAGTCTGTTCATTAGACACTTCAGGCTCAAGAACAACATGAGCTTGTATGTTTGCACCAGAAACTTGATTAGATACATCAGATTCAGTCAGTTTAGTATTGATTGGGGGAGTTATGAAATAAGCAGAAATTGGTTTCATTTTCTCATAGATTCCCTACATACAAGCAGTTTTACAACACCGTCAGGTATAACTATTGGCCAGAAATTGAACAGTTCAATTATATATAATCAGGGATGTGATGTACCTGCTCGTTGCGCATGCTACTCTTGCAAGCTATAGGGCCTGCCTTGCACTTATGTTATTGGCCCATCCAAATTGAAACATTTTTCTTCATTTTTTACATTGCTTGCTCGTGCATTGGGACGAACAAAACTAGCCTGGGCCAACCTGGACGACTCAAACTAGGTGCACACTTTCCAGCCACCCGAGGCGGCCGCCCATACCAGCCCTATGGTGGCGTCGCCCCTTTTTGCGTGCATGATTGGGGTAGTGAAAAATATTCCAGTGGCGCTTTTGATTTACCCACGGAATGGTTGAATTGCTTGTTTCTATGAACTGAGTTTGCCAATAATGTGAAGGATGCTAGTCTTCTCATCCTATTGTAGATTGCTTAGATCTCGATATGCCTAATGTAATCGCATGAAATATACAGTAAAAGCCAGTGTGATGTGTGTGGCTACAACTAGTCTGACACTCTGACTACATGTCCTCATATAACATATCAAGGACGCACCATCTTACCAGATTAACCATTTGACTTACCAATGCAATATGGGAAGAAAGAAGTATTGGGGTTGCGTATCCAAGCAATTAATGCCATGGACTCTTTCGTAGAACCTTCTAAGCGAAAAAGAAGTTGCAGTGTGCCTGTACAAAGAGCTAGCGTAAGTTCAGTTACCTACTTCTCAGAATTTTAGTTAGCCACTTATTGCAATTGATTACATAATGCCACAGCCTGTTAATCCTATTATACATCGCGCCTATCTATGTGTTTGATACTTACTGTTAAGAATTACCTATTTGCCTGAACTTAAATAGCTACTTGTTTGTTTAACTGCTTTGCTGCTGCAACAACGGGTTACAATGATGTTAATAACTACTTTTCAGCATCCAATTGAAACTCTTTAATTCCTTGTTTGTTTAACTGGCTTGCTGTTATAACTCCCAGTTTAGATGTTTTGCTAACTTCAAGTATTCTGGATCCAATCGAAACTTTAATGGCAAAACAGGTTAGCCCGAGATCAAAGAGTGAGGTCCCCATGGACGTTGTATCATCCCACAGCAGTGGCACCGGCCCAATCGTGCATTATGAATTGCCAATT
Organism: Triticum aestivum; assembly: GCF_018294505.1. Classification (NCBI taxonomy): domain Eukaryota; kingdom Viridiplantae; phylum Streptophyta; class Magnoliopsida; order Poales; family Poaceae; genus Triticum; species Triticum aestivum. The sequence goes on along the minus strand of NC_057810.1, from coordinate 551,474,055 downwards.
GCTGATGCTCTAGAGGCTAAACTAGGGGTAGAAAGAGATTCTGCTTCTGCACTTAGAGATGAAGTTGACATGTTGAGGAAGCAAACAGCACAATCACAAGCTGTACTCAAGACAACCATTCAATATTTGGTGGATTTCAAAACGAAGCAAGTTGAGACTGACCGCATTGTTAAGGTCCTGAAGGAAAAAAGGAAATTAAATTCCCACTTGGTAAATCATAGGCCAAATGTTCTTTCCATCATTGAATAATCTTTGTGTTGTTTGTTAATGTAATCAATCAAACCATTTGTTTTAGAGATCATGTAATAATTGTTTTTTTGTTTTTTGGTTTGTAAGTTTATTTGAGCACAAGTCTGTATTAGTTGATAAGACTCGGAGACATTTCATTTTGATTGTTGTGTCAGACATACAAATATGCCAATCGGGTTGAATGTGCATTCAGCAATAATACTAGTATAGATGGACCATAAGTGGCACGCATCGGAAAGGGCCAAGATGTTGTAGTAGCTTGGCTAAAAAAGGATGTTGTTCTAGCAAAAAAAAGTACATCGGCCTAGCTTATGTATGCTAGTTGATATTATTGATCCATATACCCTATAAGTGTTTATATGTCTATTAGTTCTATACATTCTTCGTTGATTCACTCGGTATTTGAATCTTGATACATCACTTGTGTACATATCTAAATGGGAGTACACATTATGCTGCGTGTGACATTTGAGTTGGACATAAAGTGTTCCAAATATTCGAATTCACCTTAAACTGGATTCTAGCTCCTGAATTTGAGTATCGGCATTTGTAAATCATATTCATATATGACAGTGGAATACATCGTTGTTGTGCTTTTGAAGATATATAAAAACACAAAGAATGATTTATAAAGATTCGTATAGGAATACAAAATGGATTCGAATTTAGTTGCCAGGGTAAACGTGGATGCTTATTGTCCCAAAATTCGAAAGAAGCGGCAAAATTTCCACTACCACGTTGGCAACCTGAAGCCAAGTGTTTGGGAGATGGAAATTACGGTCTACCAATTACATGGACAATCCATCGGCCCGATTTCCACTGCTCTCAATAGGGGTAGGTTAGTAACTTCAATTAGACATGACACGACCGCTTCTGAGCCCATTCTGACACGATGGGTGCCAAACATGAGCGGAAAAACACGTTTGATTCAAGCTCGTCCGAAAGACCTTTGTTTCTCCCTCCATTTCCCCATTCATACACGATGGGCGGCAAAACAAACTCGACTCGGCCGAAATCGATGTAGGCAAATATTTTCAGTAGGGGCATGTTTGTAACTTCACTGGATGTGACACAACCGCCCTGCCTGTCAGCCCCGTTCATACACCGTGGGTGCCAACCATGGGCGCCAACCACCCTCTCCTCGCCCGAAATCGCTCTGGGAAAATATTGGCAAGATGTGAGATTACCGTCCTATCCCCAACCGACGAGACGTCCAAATTTTAAACGGGGGCTAAGTTCGTAACTTTCCCATATTTCAGACAGGCGCGTCCCCAAAACATGGTTCCCCGTACCTCTCCCTCCATTTTCCCATTCATACACCGTCCGCGCTAGAACACCATCCCCACACTAGCCTCCTCCATCCGCCACCCCATCCATCATCGCCGTCCTCCACCCCATCCATCACCGCCGTCCTCCACTCCATCCATCGCCACCATCCTCCACCATGCCGGAGTGCCTACCAAGACTGCGTCATCCACTGCTAGAGATGGATGTTTCTCATCCACGAAGACGTACCAAGAGCCCTGCATCACGTCCTCTCGCTTCATCGGTGTCGTCGTCCTCTTTGCCGAGGCCGCTATCGGATTACGGGTTCCGCAAACCCTTGATAGGTTCGAACTCTGGGGTGCGTGCGGAGATCTCAACCTACCCAGCCTGCCTACTCGCGATCCTCCTAAGCCTAGCGTGTTGAGCTCGAAGGGACAAAGAGACGCATTAGTTTATCCTGGTTCGGGCCACCTTGCGATGCAATACCCTACTCCAGTGTTTTGTTGGATTACCTCGGAGGGCTGAGAATGAACTAGTACAGTGGATGAACTGGCCTCAGGAGGTGAGGTGTTCTTGAGCTCGAGAGAGCTGGTGAAGTGGTTGGGTGAGGGTGAATCCGATCGAAATCAGATGCCCCTCTATGATGGTGGCTAAGTTCTATTTATAGTGGCCTTGGTCCTCTTCCCAAATGTTGGTGAGAAGGGATCCCACAACGGCCAGATTTGAAAGGGGACAAGAAGTACAGCTTATCCTGACAAAAGTAGTCTTCGCCTGCGAAAAGCCTCTGGTTGTGACGCTGCAGTGGGCTCGGTGATGACCTCCGTCCTGCCGACCTGGCGGTCTTGGTCTTGTTGCACCAGAATGGAAACCTTTGGTTGATTCCTCAGGACCCTGCACCTGTGGCTTGCCTCCTTTGCATCGAAGAGGAAACCTGCGCTCTGCGCCCGCCTGGCGCCCGCCTGGCCTTGGTCGTCATGGCTCACGTTAGCTGCGCCTCATGAGGTTAACCTTGCATAGAACTCTCCGCCCCTCGGGGGCCGGCCTGGGGAGGCCGATCCCCTTGGGGGTCTTTGCGTCGTCCGCCTCGCGAGGCTTGCCCCCTCGCGAGGGTCTTGAGCTGTTTATGTCGAAGCTGGGCTGTACCAGGCCATCGTTGGAGCCACGTGGTGGGCCACAGGCAGGCAGGGCTGGATACCCCCATATCCAGAATGCTGACAGTAGCCCCCAGGCCCAAGGCGCGCTCGTACTTGGCTTCCAGGCAAGGCCAAAGGGCAAGTGCGGAACGCCATGGGCCCTAACCGCATGTGGCCTTGATGACATGTGGCGATTGACGGGACATGGGCGTCTCCACTTCCCCACGCCGCCTTGATATCCGCCAGGCCTAGTGGTCGCCCATTGTCAGAACAGCTCGCTCTTTGCAGATTGTCGCGCTCGGCCCTTGTTTGTTCCTTCCCAACGTTGCCACTCTGTGCATAGATCTGGCGTCGGTGCCCCGCCCTTCTTTCGGTGCTCGTCATGGCCCCTTAGCCGAGGAAGAAGAAGGGGAGCCGTGCGCCCCGGTCGGGCCTCCACCGGCCTTGGAGCCAAATCTTGAGCAGTCGACGGTGATCAACCCAGGAAGCACTGGACAAGGTACGCCATGCCCTTGCGGCCAACTCCAACAAGTGGAAGGCGACGGTCGTTCATCCTGCATCTTGGCGTGTGAGTGAGATGAGCGCCACCGAGATACCCATCTATCTCCAGGCTCTCCTTGCGGGTCTGATTCCCCCCTTCTCTCCCTTCTTCAATGTTGCAATCTCGCATTACCAAATCCATCTGCTGCATCTGGACCCCCACTCTGTTATCCTCCTTGCTATCTTTGCCTTCCTTTGTGAGGCCATGGTTGGCATTACCCCTTCCATGGCCCTGTTTCGCCATTTCTTCTTGCTCCTATTGGTCAACGCTCGCCAATGCTATGGGTGCATGACCTTCGAGGCTGTGGTCGCAACCGCCGGTTCGGGAATCGACTTCGAGCTCTCGCCTGCTGCGAAGGGATTCCAGAAGCAATGGCTGCTCATGGATGCCCGCGCGTTCAGCCCCCTGCTCTTGACCCCTGGGGCGCCGGCTTCGCCTAGCTCCGGTTGGGGCCACGAGAAGCTCTCCGATCGGCGCCTTGCTTTCATCTAGAAGAGGTTGGCGAGGTTGCAAGAGCTGGAGGTGACGGCACCGATGGTGGTGAAGGAATTCTTCAGGCAGCGTGTTGCTCCCCTTCAGTGCCATTCTCGCCCAATGTGGGACCTTGCGGGCACCGACGTTCCCATGAGGCTGCAGAGGCCGTCACTGACTGTTGGGACCTTGAGCATGGTGCTCAAACTCCTGACGGGTGACCCCAAGCCTGCTAACCTCCCGGGAATGGCTGCCTCCTCTACCAGTGCTTGAACAAGGCGGCCTTCGCGGGTCAAATGCCCTTATTCGATGAGTGGGGGTTGCTTCTGGAGGGCCTTGAGGGGCCCCGTGAGAATCCCGTCTTTGTGGCTCCCCTTCTACTCGACACTGCCGCACGCCCCAGGTGTGGAAGCAGGGGAGCGCTCACGGCCAACAGCTGTTGAGGTCTCCTCCGGAGGCCTGACACCGACAAATGCCCATGAAGTTGGGGCTCCCGAGGCACTGAAGAGGGGCGTCGAGGGGCTGACATGACACCCAACTATGGAGGCAGACGCCCCTGACACTCGGGGCGCAGGCTCCGAGGTGGCTGCCCACGGCGAGGAGCCCACCGACGGCTCTGGAGCCGCAGGCCAGAAGATCTCGCCGGGCGCCCCTACTCCTGGGGTCTCCACCCCAGCTGCCCCGCCGAGCACTCCTCCTCTTGAGGATCATCTGTCGGGGTCCGGTCGGCCCCGCCTGAGCCTTGAATCGCTCCTGAAGAGGAAGAGGTCTCCGTGCTGCAGCGACAGCACCCATCGGCCGCTGAAGTTGAGGAGATACGTGGCTGCCGATGTGTAAGTACTTTTGCTCTTGATTCCTCGTGCGCCGCATTTCCTTCTGACCAAGGCTTGCAGGGCTCCTGTGAATACCAAACCTCGGGAGGCGAGCGCCTCTAAGGATCCTAGCTTGACGCCGGCACACAGCCCCGAGCGCCCTAGTCCCGCGCAGGGCGTGGGGCCGACTCCAGCTGCCACGACGCTGCAAGGGGGGCCCGGGCCTAAGCTCCCTACTCCCCCTCTCCGCGGCTCAGCCTCTAAGATGAGGAACACACCGGTGGTCCTTCCTCTTGTCATTGCTAGCAGAGGGGCGCCCCTTGGGCGGCTTTCGTCTTCAGGTTGCGGGGCTACGCCGGCCAGCCCCCGACCGGCGACAAGCGGGCAGCCTTCGAGGCCAAAGAAGGCCTTGGTGATGCACTTGCGCTTGCTCGTGGGCGCAGCACCGTGCGCTTCGAGCTCTTTGGCGAGGCGATGTGTGCGATGATCCAGCTCGGCGGGGAGCTCGCCAACATCGACACCAGGCTTGAGGCGGAAGGCCGCCTCCTAGCGCATGAGTGGCAGCCGCTGAAGGTTGCCATTAACCTCGGGAGGCTTTAGCGCAATGAGGCCGAGGCGCTTGCCGCGGCCTCACTTGCGACTTCTTGCGAGGCTTGTGCCTGCACCATGGACGAGGTCGAGGCTGCCAACCGCCGTCGCGAGGCGGCCGAGGAGCGGGAGCGGGAGCTTCTGTCTTCAAATGCAGCCCACGAGCAGGAAGTCAAGGAGCACCGCATCCTTCTAGGATCCTCACCAGACGAGGAAGCCTTTGCCGAGGCAGAGCTCCTGAGGCGCCACGAGGACTTGACGTTGGAGGCCGTGGAGCACAGCATGGCGTTGGAGAGGCTGGTGGTGAGAGAGAGCCAGGCTGCCGTGACTGAGGACGTCGTCACTGCCCGAGAAGCCTAGGTCCAGCTAGAAGTGGAGGAGAGGGTGGCAAAGGAGCGCGCTGACTTGGATGAGGGGCACCGCCTGGATCTGGAGCTGCTCAAGGCCGAGCTTGAAGGTAGGACATCCGCCCTGAAGGTGAAGCTGCAATCTATGGAGTAGCGTGAGAGCGCTACTCAAGAAGTCCTGATTTCTTCCGAATCTGCCCTGGCATCTGCCCACGCCGAACTATCTTCTCTTCGACAACAGATCAAGGATATCGTGTCCTTGGCAGAGAAGACTACCAATGAGGTGGATTGCCACTAGACGCTGTAGCGCGAGCACGCTCCGATGCTCCACGACCTCAAGGTCAGGGCTAACCGCACTTTGGGCACCATCTACGACGAGAGCGCTCCCAACCCACGCGAGGATGATTACGCCAGCCACCTCAGCTTCTTTACCAACATAGTGACCCGCCTGGAGGACCGGGCCGCGAGGAATCGCGAGTTTGTAGCGGAGTGGAGCCGTCTTCTTCTTGGGCACGCATCCTCACGTGTCTTCAGCCACCTTCTCAACCGCGATCCTCACTTTGACTTCAATGATGTGCTAGCCCCCGTGCCCACAGTTATTCAGATTAACCTGGTCGGATGGGTGGACGACCACGTGGATGCCCTGGTAGCAGAATTTGCTCCGGAGAATGACACGACCGCGATTGCGGCCGAAGAAGACGGCGCGGGGAGTGATGATGAGGCGGATGACCGCCACGACTCAAGCAGCATGGACGGAGGTGATGAAGAAGGCGCCCCTAGCTAGACTCGTGTTCCTTTGCTTTGACCTGTATGACAAAACTTGAGCGCATCCTTGTGAGAGCATTTTGAAAGGGGGGGCCTTATGATGTATGAGATTATGGAACGTTTTTTTTGAAGTAGCGCCCGTAGTGTGACCCAGCAGGGCTGCAAGCCCCCCAGCAGGGTAGTTGTTAAGACTTACCTTTGGTTCCATGGGTCTCGAGTGATCCCTGGTGGTAGCAGCGGTGCTCCTTCTCTTGAGGTGAGCCTGCTGCAGGCTCATGAGGTCCTGAGCCTCCCGAGGGGCCTGCGGCCTGTCCTAGAGTGCTTTGCGAGAAACCACTGCCAGCACGGCGAGGTGGGCGCGCGTGGCGGCCGCACCCTAAAGCCCCCGGGGGGAAGCGATCAATCCCAGCGTGCACACCGTACCCAGCCCCCACACGCGAGGCGCTTGAGGGCAGGATGGCAGCCGCGAGTTTCAGAAGAAATGCAAGAACAGAAGGCAAAAGAGCAACGCAAGATAAGAAAACTCCCCCCATTTTTATAAACGCACGAGAACCAAGCTGCTCCAAAAGACGGCGAACAAGTACAGAAAGGAGGCAAAAGCAAATGGTCGCGTCAGGCGCCTAGCTAGTCTTCAAGTCTTCTCACTAGCGCAGAGCTAACTGCTTCCATTGGCTGGGCATAGTCATTGGGGACAGTGTCGATGGCCAACACGGAGCATGGTGCTTCCACTAGGACGTGGGTGGGAGCCACCGTGAGGCCCCAGGGCGGCACTCATGAGACTCTGGGGCGTGTACAGCCCCACTCATTATTACGCGAGAGTGTCACGAGCGGAGACATTCATAGGCCAGAGCCTTGCTTCATGTTGCCCGACGAGGACCCCGCCTTGTGCCACCCCCGACCACCATTGGGGAGACCGGAAACCAGGACAAGACCAAGGGGCAAGGGGGATGCTGGTGGCGTCCTTGGCGACCATAGGCCCCCTGTCGGGGGTAAAGACTCGTCGGTGCCTTCCTCGGCAGGGAACCTACCTCCAGGCAAGGCCCTGCTCCGCGCAGCGCGAGAAGGGCCCTGCCGCTGGGCTTCCCCGTGCTGCTCCCAATGTACTTCACGCTCCTGTGAGGGATCCCCCTTCCTGAGAGTCCTGTTGGTAGCCGTGCCCTGGTTCACCTGCGATCCATGGTCAGTGTAAGCGTGCCCCTGCGGTGTTAGCTGTACCCAGAGGTTCTCGCTGTTGGAGATGTTGGCAGGGCTCGGTGGTGGCTCGAAGGAGAGCTCGGCTTCGTGTATGTCCAGCGCCCAGCCCGGTGTGGGGGACCGGCTGGGGCCCTCTCCCAGTGCGTGCCTTGGATCCATCACGACGGGGACATAGGCTTCCGGGTTGGCCGCACTAGAAACACCGCCCGGCTGCCTCACGTTCCCGCCTCCTTCAGTCGCCCTCTGGTCCTGCCACCCAGGGGTCGGCACTCCAACGCGGCCCTTGGTGATGTCGCCCAGAGCAGCTCCATGCTGAGGTGGCACGTTCGGAGGGATGCGGGCTGCTCCACGAAGCTGGTCGACATCGAGAGGCTCTTCGGGGGGCCCCGGGAGGGGGCGCGCGATTGTGTCGGGGACGGGTGCGCACCCCTACCATTGCCTGTGATGTGGGCAAGGTGCAGAATGGCGGTGCGCCCTTGCACGCCGCATCCAGTAGATCGGCGACCCGTTCCAGCAGGGCGTTGCGGCCACTTTCCAGCAGCTTGCACCTTAGGAGCTCTCGAGCCACGATGACCGCAGCCTGCATGTTTGCCAGTTCCCTGCGCGTGTGTGGTACGGTTGTTGCAGCGTAGTTTGCAGATCACACGGCAATGCAGTTATGGCGTGGCGCCAGTGGGGAAGGCTGCACCCCGCGCCCCCTGCGGCCGGCTCCTCCCAATGGAGTGCGGGCCACGGGCAGGGCAGAGTGGAGATCCTCCTTGTCAATGGGCGTCGTCGTGGAGGCCCGAACCACCCAGTGCTCAACATGCGCCCTTGGGGCGTCGGCCATGGAGGTGTCAGAGTGGTTGTGGATCGATCGACGGAAGAGAAGATCCGACGCACCCCTACCTGGCGCACCAAATGTCGGATTACGGGTTCTGCAAACACTTGAGAGGTTCGAACTCTAGGGTGCGTGCGAAGATCTCAACCTACCCAGCCTACCTACTTGTGATCCTCCTAACCCTAGCGCGTCGACTCGAAGGGACAAAGAGACACAACAGTTTATCCTGGTTTAGGACACCTTGCGGTGTAATACCCTACTCCAGCATTTTGGTGGATTGCCTTGGAGGGCTGAGAATGAACTAGTATAGTGGATGAACTGGTCTCGGGAGGTGAGGTGTTCTTGAGCTCGAGAGAGCTGGTGAAGTGGTTGGGTGAGCGTGAATCCGATTGGAATCAGATGCCCCTCTGTGGTGGTGGCTAAGTCCTATTTACAGTCGCCTTGGTCCTCTTCCCAAATGTTGGCGGGAAGGGATCCCACAATGGCTGGATTTGAAAGGGGGCAAGCAGTAGAGCTTATCCTGACAAAAGTAGACTTCGCCTGCAAAAAGCCTCTGGTCGTGACGCTGCGGTGGGCTCGGTGATGACCTCCGTCCTGCCGTCCTGGCGGTCTTGGTCTTCTTGCACCAGAATGGAAACCTTTGGCTGATTCCTCGGGACCCTGTGCATGTGGCTTGCCTCCTTTGCACCGAAGAGGAAACATGCACTCTGCGCCCGCCTGGCCTTGGTCGTCATGGCTCACATCAGCTGTGCCTCGTGAGGTTAACCATGCATAGAACTCTCCGCCCCTTGGGAGCCGGCCTAGGGAGGCTGATCCCCTCGGGGGTCTTGGCGTCATCCTCCTCGCGAGGCTTGGACCCTCGTGAGGGTCTTGAGCTGTTGATGTCAAAGCTGGGCCGTACCAGGTCATTGTTGGAGCCACGTGGTGGGCCGCAAGGAGGCAGGGTTGGATACCCCCATATCCAGAACGCCGACAACCGCTCACATGACCTTCTCTTCCACTGCAACAGGACTTATCCACCGATGCACCCGTTTACCATCGCAGATCTGCTTCAACGCCACCGACAGCCATCGCACCCCTGATGCCTACACGGCGCCGCAAGAGAGGTGGTACTTCATATCTCCTCAACTTTTTGATCTCAACCAGAAAATAGATCATAACTTGGATACTCTACTTTCTTTTCAGCTCTTAGAATTTAGTTCTTAGTTCGAAGCAAACAATGGATGCTAAATATCATTTCTCCGGTTTGCAGCTTCAAATTTTCCATGGCACAGTCATAATATGGTTTAATTGATCATGCTTAGGGCTTAATTGATCGTGTTGGTTCCGTGGTGGTTTCTTTAATAGAAATCGGAGGGGAAACCCTCTTTTGCTAAAAAAAAATATGCTTAGAGTTTCCCCCTTTTATGATCACTATACGATCAGAATACGTGCTTCGTGTCATAATAGCACTGCTCCACCCATCAAGCTAAACAAGCTTAGTTGTTCAAATACGAATTTGATATTATTAAAACAGAGTCGTTTAATTGGTCAGCTAAATGTTCCTAATTTAGTTTCGAAAATGCATGTTCGCCGCTCGGGTGTGTATCTCTACTGGGTGCCCACGGTGGGTCATGGCCCACCCTGGGATTTTGGGTCGTCCCAGGCCCCGATTCCCCTCTGTTCTGCTACGTGCTTCTGATCTCTACTCGCCCCCAGTTGCCTGCCTCGCCAGCGACTTGCCATCCCCGGACGGCATGACTCTAGGAGGAGATGCCGGACTAACAGGAGGTCAGGAGCCGCTCGCCCAACAGCGCCACCGCTGCCCGGGCGCGCCACCGTGCCTACCTTCCCAGTCCGTTCAGGGCTCAGGCATGCAGCACCCACTAAGCCAACCCGATTTATCCTGAGATACATCCTCAACACTCAGCAGCCACTCCTCATCACCCATTTTCTAATTGATTCCTTACTCATGTGGCAGAATAGTCATTAGGGTTTGTTGTGTGCTGAGTGCTACCTACACTTAATGGTTCAGATGTATTTCAGTAATCTTTAGTGCCTGTAAAGTTCACAGGGTTTCAAAATTCCGGACCTAGGAACAGACACTAGTCATTTTGGATTGTTGGTCGTAGTGACATTGACCTAGATTACTACTGCAAGCCAGGTTTGTTGACACATTTGCTTGTCTTTCTTACTCATTCGATATAATATCCAATTATTCACGTCGATTAGTTGCAAACAATAAGTGCTAGACAAACTTCTTGATTCAGATTTTGGACGGTCTCTTACTGCAGTTACAATTCAGCATACTTATCCTAGTAAGCTCACAAGTAAATGATTGATTCACTACATCTATGCTTGCCTTGTCATATTTGTTGTCAATATTCTTTTAGGGTGGACCACCCTATTTCAAAATACTAGAACCATAGACATGAGTGAATAGTATTTCTCTGTGTGATCTCTTCCATCATGTGTGGGCAACGAACACTTCATTGTATAGAAAGAAAGTGTCATTTCCATCTTTTAAATAAGCTTCGATCTTTTACATGGAATACAATCTGCCTACTTGTTTTATGTCGCACTACCAACACTCCACCCTTGAAGCTAAACATTATGCCACTCATAATTCCTTAGTTTTTTATTCAAATACGAATTTGATATGATTCTAATGTTCCTACTTCAATTTTGAAATGTGTGTCTGCCTGTTATAGAGACACAAGGGGTTTGTATTTCTGTGTATGGTCTGGTCAGCATGGTTGGGGGTGAACTTTGCATATGCAGGGGTTTATAGGGAGACACTCTTCAAGTTGAATCCACAATGCATTCCATAGATAATCTGACTACTTTTTATGTTTTCATGAATCTCAAATTCTGAACAACATCATAATGATTATGAGCTTGCGCGTATGAAAAGAATAAAGCAGAACAATGCCATGGCTGTCAAACATGGCATTAAGGGACTGAAATCAAGTCTGGATGCAATGCAATGCAAATTCTCTCCACCTACATATTCATGCTCAGAATATGATCCTAACAGTGATTCTGAGCTAGCGGGAGACCTAAGTCAATGTAGTTCCCTAGTGGAGGAGTCAGAGGCAGATGCCCTATCTTATTCACCCATCAAGGTGCTTGCTCTAACTTTCCAAGGTTATATTGGTCGCACATATCTTGCAACCGATGCTTTGCATTGCTTCTACTTTGTTGCACTGCCATTAGCTTAGTTTACACATCGTGTATGTGAATACGCCCTGCCTATCCATTTTCAGTACATATTCCATCTGTCATCATACCATATTTATCCATTCAAATGTTGTTCTTCTGTATCAGACGTTTAAAAGGAAGAGGGCGATTGTTGATCACAGAGGAGCACAAGAGAAGTATTTGGAAAAGGTAGTGGCACCTGATAAATCAAATAGCCCATTAGGTGTAGTTGCAATATCACCTGACCCACAAAACACCCCAACTCTAGCAGACTCTAGCCCTACTACAATGGTCATTTCTGATGCCCCAACTCAGCAGACCCCAACTGCAGCAAATAGTATGATGATGCCATTTGACATAGCACCAGCTCTACGACGCAAAAACCCCCATTCCAACAAAGAGTACACCAAATCCAGTTGCCAAATCCCTTTTTGAACCAGAGAGAGCCCCAATTGCAGCAAATAGGACCCATGTTCCATTTGTTCCCAGTTTAGAAGATGAAGCTTATATTTTTGTCAGGAACTTTGTGTGCATCTTTCCTTCATGGAAAGAATATACTGCAGACACAGAACAATTTCCAGTCTTCCTCCACAACTTACGTGTAAGTAATGTACTAATGTTATTCATGGTCATTACTGCATATGTTTCTACTGATAGAAGACACAAGATTTCATTCTTTTAAATAGGCGAGGACCAAACTGGATTGTGAAGATGAGCAAGGGTTGGTTGTGCTTTTCAAGCACTCATTGATGAAGTATCGTTCCTACATGAGGCAAGCGCACTTCGATGGCAAACCTCTAAATGAAATTTTTGTAAAGTCTCTAGTGCTACATTTATCCGACAGTGACTGGAATAATCTTGTTACACATTGGTCTCGTCTACAGCGTAAGGTATTGTCAATGATATCACATCACAATTTGAACTACATTTCTGCATTTGACTTAATGTCTCACTTGTAGGAAAACTGTTAGCAAAAGAACATTCATTCTCAAGGGACCACAGAATCTCACAACTATACTGCACACTGCATTGAGCTTGTGAGTACCTCTTGCCCTGTTTGACCATACTTACTTTCGTAATTGTTTGATTATGTAGCATCACTACACATGTTAGCCTCGTTATCGTCCATTTGGTGGACATTATAAGATCCGTATGGAATCTTACATAAATTTAGAATCAACCCAATGCTTTTGAAGGGGTTTAGCTCTGCAGTCCTCTTGTAAGGACTGAACGTCGTCTATCACTTTACTTACATTAAAAGCTACTCCCTCCGTCCCATAATATAAGAATGTTTTGTACAGTACACCAGTATTCAAAACACTCTTGTATTATGGGAAGAGGGATTGGTTCATTGTGTAGCATTCTGCATCTTATCTCCCTCGCCCACCATTTACTAAAAAAGATCATATCTATATTTAATCTTACCAAAAAGTAGAATACACAGACAATGCCAGTGCAGAAGTGTAGCCCATTGCTCTTGTCAGTACATTTTGTCATGTAACGCTTGTACTTCCAGGGATTGGTAGTTGATTATGTAGCATCAATCTGCATCTTATCTTCATTATCCTCTATCCCTTCCAGTATTATCATATCTATAATTACTCTCTACAAAATGTAGAGTACATGCAATGCTTATGAAGAAGATTCTATGCTAAAATTCTTGAGTTATCCTTCCCTTGACATGGAGAAGGGCATTATAAAGCCAGTGTTAACTGTTAATGTAAGTCAGTCCTTCTAAAGCCTTTATCCTCAATTGCTGTTTAATTTGCTCATACTCCCTATCGTTTACTGCTGTTTAGTTTGTTGTTTCTATCAAAGTGCATCTTCGCAAGAACCGTGAGTTCTAAGTTTTACCTGTAAAACCAAATTCCTTATTCATACCAAGCACATTACTCAATACTCCATATATGTATGCTTGTTTTTGTGGATCTATAATCCAGTGTGTGGTGAAGCAGCCCAAGTTTGCACCTTGTCATCTCCTATTTTATCTTACTGATGCGGCTGATGATATGAACAACATGCCATGCACATTAACCAAAATAGATACAATGGTTGTCTTTTCCCTTCATCTATGCTTGTTATGTTGACATGGTAATCCAGTAGTGTAGTGAAGCTCCCCACATTATGAACAATGCCAAATTATGCTATTGATATTTTGAACTTACTCTTTATTTTCTAATTTGAAATTGGATGGAATTGACATCACAGTTATCATCTATGTTTATACACGTGCAAAACCTGTCATCTCTCTGCTTGTTTCAGGGTGATATGCCTGATGGCATGCACAAGTCTGCTGAAGGCTGAGAGACAAACCCAACATATATTGCAGCAAAGAAGGCAAAACATCTTGAAGATAGCGAGACAACCCCAAAGTCTTATCTTGATTCAGTGTTCAAGTTACTTGAGACTAGCAGTCAGACAAGCTCACAGAATTCGTTGTATAAAATTAGTTTGACTTCTTTAGTCCCAAGTTCTAGCAGAAAGGCATTCTGCAACTCAACTATGACTTGAAGTCCTATCTCTAAGAATGATTGCGGAGAACACCAAAGAGAACCTCATTGCTAAACAGCTACACTTGGAAGCTATGACTGACATACTAGGCCAGTCTCACAGCCTTGCTCAGCAGCTTGCACAGCAGTTCCCGCGCAAGGCTAACCTTTCTTGAACTATCTTGGAAGTGGTCTCGGTTCAGTATTATTTTGTTACACTGCAATGGTGCCCAGTTTTTGTAATCTGCTTCTTCGTTGCGCTTCATGATCACTGGTGGCGAACTTCGATGCCCAGTGGATGTAGTATACCATAAATCCTTTCTTGTATAGTGTAGGTTTATTCTTAGTTACTATGCCATAATTTCTTTATTGTATAGAGTAGGTTTGTTCTTAATTCCTACTAGTTACTGCCATCATTCGCTATCTGAAAAAAAATGTGATGTAGTCGACCGGGCCGAAGCATTCGCCTCTAACGGGCCTGGTTTTTAGCGGGCCACAATTGGGTCTGCCTGCATCTTTCTTGGGCCCGAATGATTGGGGCCTTCACACTTTGCGCCAGGCCCACAACTTACTCCAACCTATATTTTAGTTGGGCCTTTTGTGGACCCAGTGCTTAGTTTGGCCTAGGTAGCATTCGGCCATTAACACGTTGAATATTCTACTGGCCTGTTACGGCCCATATGAGACCGTGGGCCTTTAGCAGGCCGAAATGCATGTTGGGCCTCAATTTTCACTAGTCTCCCACGGGCCTTCAGCAGGCTGAAATGTAGACCAGGCCTTTTTGGGCCCAGTTATATGACGGGTTGTTACCACGCTGAAACATATCTCGGGCCTTAGTTGGCCCACTGATATCATGGGCCTTTAAGAGGCCGAAAGCTTAGTACACGCATCAACATGCCGAATTATACAACAGGCCTTTAATAGGCCCAAAGTCACATTGGGCTGAACTGTTGCCACCTTTATCACGGGCAGTTAGTGGGCCTGATGTCCCGTCGGACCATATATGGCCCATGGGCAGCATGGGCCATTCCCAGGCCGAAAGTCACACCGGTCTGAAATGGGCCCATGTCTACATCGGGCCGCTAACAGGCCGAAAGTCACTGGGCTATAATATGGCCCAAATATTCGATGAACAATTAACGGGCAAGATCTGCCTTCGGGCCCTAAATGGGCCTTTATTAAACAGGCCGTTATTGGGCTGGCCCACTAGTACCTGAGTAAGTACTACAGGCCTTTGACTGGGCCGGCCTTTTTAACCTATATGGGCCTCTGTTGGGCCCTGCCACATTTCGACGTATCATAGGCATGTCTCTTCCAATGTACGGGCGACATCTAGCCCACTGAAGAGCTGACACGTGTTTCCTCTGGCCAATCGGAATTTTACATGTGGAAATTTCCCATTGGTGTAGGCTGTTAACGGGTTATCGGATCCGTAACTGGACCTGATAGCTTAACGGCATTCTGTTATGGTGGATGCCACGTGTCGGTCATCCTTGATGAAAGCACTCTTGTGACGCGCGATTTATCGTCATGGAAGTGGACACTTCTGTGATGATAATTTTGGTAATGTCATGGAACACTTCTACGACAGCACAGGTATGACTATCTTGATTTTATCATAAAATCGTCATGGATGTACATGCATGATAGAAAACGCGACCTACTGTGACAAACACGTATCATCACTGAAGTGTATTTTTTTGTAGTGATGAGAAGTTTGATTCTTTATGAATTTTTTTAGATATGAAGATGGTGATATTAGAGTCATGCTAGTGAGTAGTTGTGAATTTGAGAGATACTTGTGTTAAAGTTTGTGATTCCCATAGCATGCATGTATGGTGAACCACCATGAGATGAAGTTGGAGCATGATTTATTTGTTGATTGTCTTCCTTATGAGTGGCGGTCGGGGATGAGCGATGGTCTTTTCCTACCAATCTATCCCCATAGGAGCATGCGCGTAGTACTTCGTTTTGATAACTAGTAGATTTTTGCAATAAGTATGTGAGTTCTTTATGACTAATGTTGAGTCCATGGATTATTCTCACTCTCACCCTTCCCGCGCAACTTTCGCCGGTACCATACACCCACCATATACCTTCCTCAAAACAGCCACCACACCTACCTATTATGGCATTTCCATTGTCATTCTGAGATATATTGCCATGCAACTTTCCACCGTTCTGTTTATTATGACACGCTTCATCATTGTCATATTGCTTTGCATGATCATGTAGTTGACATCGTATTTGTGGCAAAGCCACCATTCATAGTTCTTTCATACATGTCACTCTTGAACCATTGCACATCCCGGTACACCACCGGAGGCATTCACATAGAGTCATATTTTGTTCTCAGTATCGAGTTGTAATCTTGAGTTAAAAATAAATAAAAGTGTGATGATCATCATTATAGAGCATGAGACCCCAAGTGAGGAAAGGATAATGGAGACTATGATTCCCCCACGAGTCAGGATGAGACTCCAGAAGAAAAAAGAAGAAGAAGGCCCAAATAAAAAAATGAGAGAAAAAGAGAGAAGGGGCAATGTTACTATCCTTTTTCCACACTTGTGCTTCAAAGTAGCACCATGATCTTCATGATAGAGAGTCTCCTATTTTGCCACTTTCATATACTAGTGGGAATTTTCGTTATTGAACTTGGCTTGTATATTCCAATGATGGGCTTCCTCAAAATGCCCTAGGTCTTCATGAGCAAGCGAGTTGGATGCACACCCACTTAGTTTCTTTTTGAGCTTTCATACACTTATAGCTCCAGTGCATCCGTTGCATGACAATCCCTACTCACTCACATTGATATCTATTGATGGGCATCCCGATAGCCTGTTGATACGCCTAGTTGACGTGAGACTATCTTCTCCCTTTTTGTCTTCTCCACAACCACCATATTCTATTCCACCTTAATGCTATATCCATGGCCTATGCTCATGTATTGCGTGAAGATTGAAAAAGTTTGAGAACATCAAAAGTATGAAACAATTGCTTGGCTTGTCATCGTGGTTGTGCATGATTTAAATATTTTGTGTGATGAAGATGGAGCATAGCCAGACTATATGATTTTGTAGGGATAGCTTTCTTTGGCCATGTTATTTTGAGAAGACATGATTGCTTTGTTAGTATGCTTCAAGTATTATTATTTTTATGTCAATATTAAACTTTTGTTTTGAATCTTTTGGATTTGAACATGCATGCCACAATAAAGAAAATTACATTGATAAATATGTTAGGTAGCATTCTACATCAAAAATTCTATTTTTATCATTTACCTACTCAAGGACGAGCAGGAATTAAGCTTCGGGATGCTTGATACGTCTCCAATGTATCTATAATTTTTTATTTTCCATGCTATTATATTATCTATTTTGGATGTTTAATATGCATTTTTATGCAATTTTACATTATTTTTGGGACTAACCTATTAACCAAGAGCCCACTGCCAGTTTCTGGTTTTTGCCTATTTTAGAGTTTGCAGAAAAGGAATACCAAACGGAGTCCAAACAGAATGAAACTTTCGTGATGATCTTAATTGGACAGAAAGGAAACTAGAAGACTTGGAGATGAAGTCGGACATGCAACGAGGTGGCCATGAGGTAGGAGGGCGTGCCTAGGGGGATAGGGTGTGCCCCCTACCTTGTGGGCGTATCTCCCCTGACCTAGTTCCTTCGCCTATATGTACTCTTATACCCTTAAAACATTCAAGGGAGACACGAAACCACGTTTCCACCGCCGCAACCTTCTGTACCCGTGAAATCCCATCTAGGGGCCTTTTCCGCCATCCTGCCGGAAGGGGATTCGATCACAGAGGGCTTCTTCATCAACACCATTGCCTCTCCGATGATGCGTGAGTAGTTTACCACAGACCTTCGAGTCCATAGCTAGTAGCTAGATGGCTTCTTCTCTCTCTTTGATTCTCAATACCATCTTCTCCTCGATGTTCTTGGAGATCTATTTGATGTAATATTCTTTTGCAGTGTGTTTGCCGAGATCCAATGAATTGTGGATTTATGATCAGATTATCTATGAATATTATTTGGTTCTTTTCTGAATTCTTATATGCATGATTTGATATCTTTGCATGTCTCTTCGAATTATCGGTCTAGTTTGGCCTACTAGATTAATCTTTCTTGCAATGGGAGAAGTGCTTAGCTTTGCGTTCAATCTTGTGGTGTCCTTTCCCAGTGATAGTAGGGGCAGCAAGGCACGTATTGTATTGTTGCCATCGAGGATAAAAAGATAGAGTTTTCATCATATTGCTAGAGTTAATTCCTCTACATCATGTCATCTTACTTAATGTGTTACTCTGTTCTTCATGAACTGAATACTCTAGATGCAGGCAGGAGTCGGTCGATGTGTGGAGTAATAGTAGTAGATGCAGAATCGTTTCGGCCTACTTGACATGGACGTGATGCCTATGTTCATGATCATTGCCTTAGATATTGTCCTAACTATGTGCTTTTCTATTAATAGCTCGGCAGTAATTTGTTCACCCACCGTAATATTTGCTATCTTGAGAGAAGCCACTAGTGCAACCTATGGCCCCCGGGTCTCTTTTCCATATTATTGAATCTCGTTTACATCTTACTAGTTTCCGATCTACTATTTTGCAATCTTTACTTTCCGATCTATAAACCAAAAATACCAAAAATATTTACTTTACCGTTTATCTATCTCTATCAGATCTCACTTTTGCAGGTGACCGTGAAGGGATTGACAACCCCTTTATCGCGTTGGGTGCAAGTTGTTGATTGTTTGTGCACGTATTCGGTGACTTGTGCATTGTCTCCTACTGGATTGATACATTGGTTCTCAAAACTGAGGGAAATACTTACGCTACTTTGCTGCATCACCCTTTCCCCTTCAAGGGAAAAACCAATGCAAGCTTAAGAGGTAGAAGAATGCAGCCCATTTATTTAGGTTTTACAGCCCATTTCATTTTGTTTGCCAATACATCTATTTCCTGGGCTATGACTCAAAAAATAATCTATTTCCTGGGCTGGATAAAAATAATAATAATAGCCGATTTACTATTTATGATAATTTACTACGCATTTGATTATTTATTTGAATACACCTATTTACTGAATTGGGTCAAAAATAATATTGCATACATGCAGCGCATTTATAATTTCTGATAATTTACAAGCCTTTTGATTTTAGTAGAAATGGACCCATTTTCTGGGATGGGTGAAAAAACAATGATGGTCTGGACTGAGCATTTCGTATAAAAATAATATTGAGATACGAATATGATTAGAAAATTAAGTTGGGCTAGGTAATCTTATTATATAAAAAATGAACTGGGTTGTTCATTTTATTAAAAGAAAGATAGGTTAGGATGCGCTTATTTTAGGATATTGTGTACAATTGTCGGCCCAGTTGCATTGCTGATGTTCAAACAAAAGGCCTGTGTAGTATAGTACAACTTTACATGGCTACTCAACCCACATTCAACGACGCCGGAAAGGCCCAAACAAGGCTTCTGTACAAATTTTTGAAGTCACTAAGCTCAAGTAACAACTTAAGAAAAAAGTTAGAGTACAGTGGAACCTAATTTAAAGTTGTCACGAGCGAAGAAATAATTCAACGGGTCCCACTTGTGTGTGTGTGTGTGTGTGTCGGTCGATGCTCGTAAATACATATTTCAGCCATATGCATTAATTACTGATGCTCAGTATAAACTTAGGCCCTGTTTGGTTCATAAGTCCTAGGACTTTTTCTAGTCCAAACTAAAAAGTCCCTAGTCCCTAAAAAGTCTCTCCCTGCTTGTTTTCAGGGACTAAAAAGTCCCTAGTCCCTCCCTAGATGTTATTAAATGACCATGTTACCCCTAGTATACAGAAAAATAACAACCAAACAACACCATGGGCGGCGGGGCATTGGGTGCAGGGAGGGGCATTGTTGGAAAAGTCCCAAAAAAGACTCTATTTGAGAGTCTTCTTCATTTAGTCCCAAAAAGCAACTTTTAGTCCCTAGTAGTCCCTCATTTTTAGTTAAAAAGTCTCTAAGAGGGACTTTTTCTAGTCCCTACACCAAAAAGTCCCTGGAAACAAACACCCCCTTATATAGTTGACACAATCATATAGGACATCATGGCACACTGAACTTGCATACAAAAGTTTCACGCAGGTGGCACAATCAAGGTGGAAGCAGTGGATCGCTACGGGTAGGGCTATGTTGAAACCAACAAACTCGTACATAACGGTTCATCGTCTTTATCAATGACGGGGAAATATCTTGAATGTTGACAACACAATAAGTTCTGCTAGCACATTAAGTTGGCATACAACCCTTTCTAAAAAAAGTGCTGGTACAAAAATAGAACATGACACAATCAAATGTACTAGCACATTAGTGCTTCACACCGATAGCTCGGATTTAACTAGTATCTGACAAGATTCAGTTGTTATCTCAAATTAGAGAACATCCAGGCAGCCAGCCCTGCCTCTTCTCCCAAAGAAGCAGTGGCCTCTGCTGCGCGATGGAGTAGGCCCTGTGCCATCCATCGTTCTGGGCAACACAGGGAAAGTCTGATGTTGACTCCTATAATGGACATTGTCAACGGACCCTGGCACCAACGGCGGCGGCAGGAATTCGATTGATGGATTGACCACTTCTTCGACATGCATGAACACTCGATACATGTACATCCCTAACGTGGTCCGCGGCGGCCTTGGTGGCGACGAATAGTACAACCCTGGTTCCTACACCGATATCTCAACACCAATCACCTTCAGTATGGTGGACGGCTTCTTCATCCATGCCATAAACGTCAGAGAGTTGTCTGGAGGAACAAACATACTTACGAGCTCACCTCCAAGGTCGTTGATAAGCCCATTCATGGACTCGTTGTTCCAAGCACGTTGAGGCATGCCGTGGAAGGTAAGCTTTGTTAAAAACTCAAGCTCAGAGGGCACCGAGCCCCGTACTGGGTGCCACCGATCAAAGCTCACCAGTACACCATCACAGAACAAACACCTGGAAGATTCAAACACACGACTGCAGTCGAAAGTTGTCTGAAACCTGATGAAGAACTCAGCTGGTGGCGGACAGACTTTGATGAGCAAGTCACTTATTTGGATGCCGTGCGCAATGCCAAGACCTTTGACAAGGTCGTCTGGCGAGACAGGAGGCCGGTCGCCATTGATGGTTACCATCAGCACTTTGCCGGCAAACTGGTCGTCAAGCTCCGCCATGCCACTATTGAGCGACAGCACGTAGCGCTGATACGTCTCCAACGTATCTATAATTTTTGATTGTTCCATGCTATTATATTACGTGTTTTGGATGTCTATGGGCTTTATTTTACACATTTATATCATTTTTGGGACTAACCTACTAACCGAAGGCCCAGCCCGTAATGCTGTTTTTTTGCCTATTTCAGTATTTCGAAAAAAAAGGAATATCAAACGGAGTCCAAACGGAATGAAACCTTTGGGAGCGTGATTTTTGGAACGAACATGATCCAGAGGACTTGGAGTGCAAGTCAAGAAGCAGCCGAGGCAGCCACGAGGGTGGGGGCGCGCCCACCCCTACAGGGCGCGCCCCCCTGTCTCATGGGCCCCTCGGGCGGCCACCGACGTACTTCTTCCTCCTATATAAGCCTACATACCCCGAAAACATCCAGGGAGCCACTGAAGAAATATTTCCACCACTGTAACCTTCTGTATCCGCGAGATCCCATCTTGGAGCCATCGTCGGCGTTCTGCCGGAGGGGGAATCCACCATGGAGGGCTTCTACATCAACACCATAGCCCCTCCAATGAGTTGTGAGTAGTTTACCACAGACCTTCGGGTCCATAGTTATTAGCTAGATGGCTTCTTCTCTCTTTTTGGATCTCAATACAATGTTCTCCCCCTCTCTTGTGGAGACCTATTCAATGTAATCTCTTTTTGCGGTGTGTTTGTCGAGATTCGATGAATTGTGGGTTTATGATCAAGTTTATCTATGAATAATATTTGAATCTTCTCTGAATACTTTTATGTATGATTGAGTTATCTTTGCAAGTCTCTTCGAACTATCAGTTTGGTTTGGCCTACTAGATTGATCTTTCTTGCCATGGGAGAAGTGCTTAGCTTTGGGCTCAATCTTGCGGTGTTCTTACCCAGTGACAGAAAGGGTTGCAAGACACGTATTGTATTGTTTCCATCGAGGATAAAAAGATGGGGTTTATATCATATTGCTTGAGTTTATCCCTCTACATCATGTCATCTTTCTTAATGTGTTACTCTGTTCTTATGAACTTAATACTCTAGATGCATGCTGGATAGCGGTCGATGTGTGGAGTAATAGTAGTAGATGCAGGCATGAGTCGGTCTACTTGTTATGGATGTGATGCCTATATACATGATCATGCCTAGATAACATCATAATTATTCGCTTTTCTATCAATTGCTCAACAGTAATTTGTTCACCCACCGTAATACTTATGCTATCTTGAGAGAAGCCTCTAGTGAAACCTATGGCCCCCGGGTCTATCTTTTATCATATAAGTTTCCAATCTACTTTTATTTGCATCTTTATTTTCTGCATCTATATTATAAAATACCAAAAATATATTTATCTTATCATATTATCTCTCTCAGATCTCACTTTCGCAAGTGGTCGTTAAGGGATTGACAACCCCTTTATCTCGTTGGTTGCGAGTTCTTTGTTTGTTTGTGTAGGTTCGTGGGACTTGTGAGGAGCCTCCTACTGGATTGATACCTCGGTTCTCAAAAACTGAGGGAAATACTTACGCTACTGTGCTGCATCACCCTTTCCTCTTCAAGGAAAACCAATGCAAGCTCAAGACGTAGCAAGCGCCCGAAGGTAGGACGGACCTCAGGATCTCTGGCTCGAAGATCCGCGTTGACCGGTGACATGATAGTGCGCTTGAGTACAGGGAGTACAGGAGGGGGATTTGGGGGAACTGGAGTAGGAATCGAGATTCCATAGGTGGGGGAGGGGCGATAGATTAGGGATGAAAAGGTAGCATGAATTTCAAACACGTGCCAATATGCTCTCGGTGCGCAAGCGCACGAAAACACCGGTGGCGCCCACATGTCGGCCTAAGAGTCCTTATTCTTTTTTTTGAGAGCCCGGCCTTTTTTAAGGATCTTTTGAGAGCCCGGCCTGAGAGTCATAATTGACCTGTTTGGCATTGTGTTACTACTCGGCCCATATTCAACAACACCTCGTTGGCCCAAACAAGTGTACATCATCAAAAAGACACTGAGCTCAAATTATAACTTGTAAAAAGAAGATATACCCTGAACACTGGAGAATGGTGATGCCCACATTTAGCCAACCAGCAGTTTGAAGACAATAAATAGTTCGAAATAACGATATATACAACATTCAAACACTGACTAGTGACTACTACAGACATAAACAACAAGACATGATAGTTCATAAGAAGTCTTGCTACACCACCAAAATGCACCCATCTGCAGCGCTCAGACTCTCATGATCTAGACGAGAATGACATTATAAATAGAGGCAACTATTACATAGTAAGAGTGACATAGACAAGGATGACCAAATGACAAGGAATATGCATAACAAAAGAGAGATCTGGCCATCCAGAACAAGCAGCAAAGACAACAAGTCATTCAAAGAGGGATGATCCAACACCATCATAATTTGCAGTCGCGCTTCAGCCACCAGTGATCTGGAGACACCAGTACTCCACCCTTTCGACGCAACAACCGAATTACCTATCAACCTGAAGGCTTGAACAACATCACTGTCTGCCGGACTTGAGACATCCAAGGATCAAAGTTATTCCAGATGCTTGTGTCATTCTCACCTTCTTTTGGCTGCAGGCTGTATCGTTGACAACCAGGGGAGTTTGCTCCTGAACTCCTAGGGCTCTTGTGTAGACACAGTTTTCCATAGCAAACAGAGCCTCTCTGCCATCAAGGTCCTTACCAACGGTGATCTCTTGGTTAATTGGATAATTGAGTCCGAGAAACAGAGAGTGAGAACCAAGGATGTTTACCCGCCTCCAAGTCAAAAATCCTAAAGGCCCCAACAAGCCGGTATCCTGCTCATAGACGTAACAGCCACTGTCCGGATACTCACATATTTCACGGTGCTTGTACACAGTGGGTTTTTTGCAATATAACTTTTCCGGCTCATGTGTGCAAATGATCATCAGTCTTTTGCCATCGTCTGATCGAGCGAGGAATAGTTGTGCTTCCCTGTTTTTGGCAAAGGTGGTGTGATTACAAAGGGCAGTAACTGTAGGGACACTACATCATATCAGAAAGGACAGGCATTCTTAATGTAAGATCAGCATTGTTCAGAGTATGAGTAGGATAATGCAAGAAACAGCATTGATATGTCCCTGTTGGAACTGAGAGGAAAATACAGGGAAATGTATACTGGTTTCGAAAATATAGAAGTGCCATGCATGGTTATACTCATGTTATCTTGCAATCGATTCTTCACAGGAAATTATCATGTCATGCATGTTATGTAATCATGTTCTGTCCTCACAAACAAATTCTTCAAGGAAATTAACAGACCATGCATTGTTATATACTCATGTTCTGTGGGAAATTTTTTGTGAGGATATTATTCTAGCCATTGATTGTTGAAGAGCGAATATAGGTATGTACACATAGTAAGCATTACAGGATTTCACTACTTCCAAATATAGAAATGTCTCCATATGCACATTTACTTCCCTAATGTATGGTTAGATGAAACCAACAGTGTGATGCATGTTTCTACATCACGAAAATGAGGAAACTAACACGGCTATTGATACACACTCATATTTAGTAGTATATAGATTACTACTCAAATTCAAGGGTACAAACATATTCAAGGAGAATAAATTAAGGAGAATATCCATATGTTCCTAACCGTTTGATTATTCAAGGGTACAAATTGACTGTAATGACATGGTCACAATCGCATGAGTTAACTCATTCCAAATATAGCTGATTTACGGCGTCTCTAATACATTGTCATAGTTCTACTCAAATTCTGCTCAAACAGGGATATGCCAATCATCACAGAAAGTTCAAACAGTGTCATGGCGTTATCATTAACATCAGACAAAAACAACTTACATGCATCATCCCAGCAATACGTGGTGCCATCTGCTTTGTCAATCGCGTAGATGATGACATTGTGTTCAATAGCATCACAGAATTGTGTATCAGCTTTGACGATCCACTTCGAGCTGAGTTGTCTCCAGCTAAAGAAGGCACCGGTGTAAAGATAGGTGAGTCCACGGTCGAACAAGGCAATTAGCTTGAAGTCTGCGTAATCCGCATGTCGTGTGGGCACTTGGCAGATTACAATCTTCTGCGAAACAAGGTCCGTCCAACTAACATGGTAATCTAGATGACTTGGACCGCGACGGTAAAACCCTATATATTCCAACGGTGGAAGGATAATCTCATGGGAGGTCTGGAAGTTCACGAGCACCAACTTTCTCCCGTCTTATTTGATAGCAGCCATCCAGTGGAAGTTCATGCCGACCAAGTACATACCTGCCAAGAAGTTTCCGGAGATGGTGATCGGATCAAAGTCAAGGGAAATGATGTACGGTGAACCACTACATACCTACAAAGAAGTTTCGGCTAATGGAGGTCGGATTGAAGTCGAGGGGCATCATGTACGCCTCTGTGTCATGGTGAGCCAATCTCGTAAGACCAGATAGCAGCAAGTAGGGTGTGTTGAAAAGCTTAGGCCTCGCTTCGATGAGGGCCATGTGCATGTCCCTCGAGCATGCAGCCAGCCGCACGGCGCTCAACATATCCATACACGAACAACAGAGGTCAAGGATGTCACTAGGGAGATTGCTCCAATCGCGGCTCATATGGATGTTGTGCGGTTCGCGTTCGGCCATGGTGGAGTTTGGAAGGTGGGTTTTTGGGGGGCTTGATTTATGGGTGATAAGGCTGTCGGTGCTGGAGCGGCTAGCGAGGGAATAGTGGTACTGGGGGAGGCATGTGAGGCGAGAGTACATGGGGGCACAGTGAGATGAAGATGGAGATGGAGTGGTGCTAGGGGAGAGGGAGACGAGGTGAGGCATGCTAATGTGCTATATAGCGGCGGTGACAGACTGCACAGTGCACAAGGTGAGGCTGACTTTGCTAACCCGAACACGCTCCTGGACTAGTGTCAGGCACAGGGTGTTGTCACTTCACTGTGAGGACTGGATGAATAGTATTTTGACCATCAAGTGTACCACAGTTGTATTACTAGTAGTAGTAGTAGGAACATGAATACTCCAGTATTGTATAGCGGAAATAGGTGTCCCATGCTAGCATGCCTCTGCATTCACTTCATTCTCCAGGTATCATCCATATTGCAAGCAGAACCAAATTCTCGTGCATGCGGAAGCACGAAGAAGGGATTTTTCTTTTTTGAGGATAATCACGTATTCCTTAACCAGAGAATGTTGTGTCTCCCACGCACGTGCCAATATCCATCCGAACTAGCTACGACATATTTTATTTTATCTATTTGCATAGGTCCCACCTGTCAGGAAAGGTGCACAAATAAAAAGGAATCATAAAATGTCTCACCACGGTGATTCGAAAGAGTGACCTCAACTAGCCAGTGGCACATGTAGCGCTAGAAGGATGGGCACGTACACGGACAGGTACCACTCCTTAGTCTACCCGCATAGCCTTTTTGTGTAGTCTACCTAGTCGTCTAATCAACTACCTGCAGGCCACTTCTCCCGTTTACTTCTCCATCAAGAACCAATTTTCCTCGGCTTCTTCACCTCTCCTTCGTCTTCATTTGCATACAAACCCCACTGCATTCACATTGTTTTAACCTCTTCACATACTCCTGGAGTAATTCCGAAGCCCCTTTAAATAATCATCTACTTCAGTTAGGCTAGCCATCTAATACTAATTCTTCAAACCATAGCCCTCTGTTCCAGCGGTTCCAAATGGCGAAAGAGATCCAGATGCAGGTTTTTAGCATCCAACATGTCCTCGTCAAAGGCTCGTTGAGCATAGTTACCACCGTCACCGACCACCCAAGGGTTATTTGGAAGTGGATCAACAATGTATCCAACTCCCACGAAAAGGTATAGATGAAGGTCATCGGTCTCGACGCAGAGTACATGGAGCATGCCACTGGGAAGATCCAATGCGCCGCCGTCCTTTAGCTGTGCCTCGAAGATGATGTGTTGGTGTACCACATCATACACGCGCCCTCCATACCAGGTGATCTCCATGATTTCTTGTCTTGGGAGGATATATACTTCTTTTGGGCAGCCATCGAAGGGGACAAATAGAAGCTGGCACCGTACAACCTTGATTTGAAAAGCATCGCTAACCTACAAACCAGAATCAGAATTCCTATAGAAGATTGTGATAAACAGACACCATCTCTATTCGACGTAGCAAATTTTGTGCTCGGTACAAATCTTCAAAAGGGCAACAAGACGCTGGCATTAAGGTTGTCTGGATGGGAGAATTGACCCTTGATGTACGAGTGGATAAAATATGCTGCCCTCGATGCCCGTGTGAGTTTCGAAATAGATGCAAGGTCCAAAGAGCTTGTTGCGAAGCCATCTCCCACAGAAAATGAGAAGAAGAAGAAGAAGAAGAAGAAGAAGAAGAAGAAGAAGAAGAAGAAGAAGAAGAAGAAGAAGAAGAAGAAGAAGAAGAAGAAGAAGAAGAAGAAGAAGAAGAAGAAGAAGAAGAAGAAGAAGAAGAAGAAGAAGAAAAAGAAGAAGAAGAAGAAGAAGAAGAAGAAGAAGAAGTTGCACAAGCAACAGGGCATTATGGATGGATGAACTATTTCCTCTATTGTAAAAAATATATTTCCTCTCTGTGTATATTGATATAGATGAACTATTTCGATTGTGTGCATGTCTTTGGAACAAGTAGAGTAGCAGCGTAGGTACGCTCAAACCTACGCCCCACCCCTCTCGGCCCCACGGCCCCTCTGCCTTCGGGAGCATGACATGTGGAGCAGCCACCTATAAGGTCCACTAAAACTCGGTCTCGTGGGCCCCCAGAGGGAAATGTAACTCCTGTGCCGGGCCTTGTGGTGCTACCGCTTCACGAACTCGTGCCAAACTCGAGATTTGTTTCTTACTAGCAAAATGCATGTGCATTGCACGGAACATCAAGATGCATTTGTATGAGTAGTTTATTGATAACCCGCAAGTGTACGGGATAGTTGTAGCCTCTTTCGATAAGTAAGAGTGTCGAACCCAACGAGGAGCTAAAGGTAGAACAAATACTCTCTCAAGTCCTATCGGCCACTGATACGACTCTACGCACGCTTGACGTTCGCTTTACCTAGAACAAGTATGAAACTAGAAGTACTTGTAGGTGTGATAGGATAGGTTTGCAAGATAATAAATAACACGTAAATAAAAGCTAGGGGCTGTTTAGATAAAGATGCAATAAAGTAAATATAGCGAGTGTGGAAAAGTGGTGGTAGGAGTTGTGGAATTGTCCCTGAGCAATTGACTATGTTACTAGACCTGTAATCACTATTGCAATTCTATTTGAGGGAGAGGCATAAGCTAACATACTTTATCTACTTGGATCATATGCACTTATGATTGGAACTCTAGCAAGCATCCGCAACTACTAAAGATTTATTAAGGTAAAACTCAACCATAGCATTAAAGCATCAAGTCCCCTTTATCCCATACGCAAACAACCTACTTACTCGGGTATGTGCTTCTGTCACTCACGCCACCCACCATAAGAAAATCATAAACATATTGCAAAACCTACAGCAGGAATCCATCACGCTTGCACGACACGGAGGGCACAATAGGACAGCACCAATAATAAAACATGCAACTCAAACCAATCATAGCAATTCATCAATCACCGATAGGACAACGAAAATCTACTCAGACATCATAGGATGGCAACACATCATTGGAAAATAATATGAAGCATAAAGCACCATGTTCAAGTAGAGGGTACAGCGGGATGTGGGAGAGTGGACCGCTGAATATAGATGGGGGAAGGTGATGGAGATGTTGGTGAAGACGGCGGAGGTGTTGGTGAAGATCGCGGTGATGATGATGGCCCCCGGCAGCGTTCCGGCGCCACCGGAAGCAAGGGGGAGAGAGCCCCCCTTCTTATTCTTCTTCCTTGACCTCCTCCCTAGATGGGAGAAGGGTTTCCCCTCTGGTCCTTGGCTCCCATGGCTTGGGAGGGGCGAGAGCCCCTCCAAGATTGGATCTATCTCTCTGTTTCTGCGTTTCCAGATTCTACCCCTTCACCGTTTCTTTAATATCCAGAGATTCGTAACTCCGATTGGGGTGAATCTTTCGCCTAGATTTTTCTCATAAAATTAGCTTTCTTGTGGCAAAATAAGGGCATCAATCGCCTTACGGGTGGCCCACGAGAGTGCCAGGCGCGCCCAAGGGGTGTGGGCGCGCCCCCCTGTCTCGTGGCCACCTCGGACACCGTTTCACGTTGATTCTTCCTCCGGAAAATCCCAAATATTCCAAAATAATTCTCAGTCTGTTTTTATCCCGTTTGGACTCCGTTTGATATTGGTTTTCTGCGGAACATAAAACATGCAACAAACAGGAACTGGCACTGGGCACTGGATCAATATGTTAGTCCCAAAAATAGTATAAAAAGTTGCCAAAAGTATATGAAAGTTGAAGAATATTGGCATGGAACAATCAAAAATTATAGATACGACGGAGACGTATCAGCATCGCCAAGCTTAATTCTTGCTCGTCCTCGAGTAGGTAAATGATAAAAAAGATAATTTTTGATGTGGAATGCTACCTAGCATAATCTTGATCATATGTCTAATCATGGCATGAATATTAAGACATGAGTGATTCAAAGCAATAGTCTATCATTTGACATAAAAAACGATAATACTTCGAGCATACCAATAAAGCAATCATGTCTTTTCAAAACAACAAGGCCAAAGCAAGCTTATCCCTACAAAATCATACAGTTTGGCCATGCTTCATCTTCGTCACACAAAAATGCTCCCATCATGCACAACCCCGATGACGAGCCGAGCAATTGGTTCATACTTTTTAACGCGCTTCAGCTTTGTCAACCATCACACAATACATGAGCGCAAGCCATGGATATAGCACTATAGGTGGAATAGAATATAATGGTGGAGGTTTATATGGAGAAGACAAAAAGGGAGAAAGTCTCACATTGATGCGGCTAATCAACGGGCTATGGAGATGCCCATCAATTGATGTCAATGCGAGGAGTAGGGATTGCCATGCAATGGATTCACTAAGAGCTATAAGTGTATGAAAGCTCAAACTGAAAACTAAGTGGGTATGCATCCAACTTGCTTGCTCATGAAGACCTAGGGCATTTGAGGAAGCCCATCGTTGGAATATACAATCCAAGTTCTATAATGAAAATTCCCACTAGTATATGAAAGTGATAACATAGGAGACTCTCTATATGAAGAACATGGTGCTACTTTGAAGCACAAGTGTGGAAAAAGGATAGTAACATTGCCCCTTTTCTTTTCTTTTATTTTTTCTTTTTTGTTTTTCTTTTTTTTCCTTTTTCGGTGGGCTTCTTTGGTCCCCTTTTTTATTTAGGCTTCTTTGGCCTATCCTCTTTTTTTCTTTTTTTCTTTTTTTCATGGGGCAATGCTCTATAATGATGATCATCACACTTTTATTTACATACAACTCAATATTACAACTCGATACTAGAACAAAGATATGACTCTATATGAATGCCTCTGGTGGTGTACCGGGATGTGTAATGATCTAGCGTAGCAATGACATCAAAACGGACAAGCCATGAAAACATCATGCTAGCTATCTTACGATCATGCAAGGCAATATGACAATGAATGCTCAAGTCATGTATATGATGGAAGTTGCATGGCAATATATCTCGGAATGGCTATGGAAATGCCATCATAGGTAGGTATGGTGGCTGTTTTGAGGAAGATATAATGAGGCTTATGTGTGATAGAGCGTATCATATCACGGGGTTTGGATGCACCGGCGAAGTTTGCACCAACTCTCGAGGTGAGAAAGGGCAATGCACGGTACCGAAGTGGCTAGCAATGATGGAAAGGTAAAAGTGCGTATAATCCATTAACTCACATTAGTCATAAAGAACTCACATACTTATTGCAAAAGTTTATTAGCCCTCGAAGCAAAGTACTACGACGCATGCCCCTAGGGGGATAGATTGGTAGGAAAAGACCATCGCTCGTTCCCGACTGCCACTCATAAGGAAGACAATCAAAGAAACACCCAATGCTTCAAATTTGTCACACAACGGTTACCATACGTGCATGCTACGGGACTTGAAAACCTCAACACAAGTGTCTCTACAATCCTCAACCACCCACTAGCATGACTCTAATATCACCATCTTTATATCGCAAAACTATTGCAAGGAATCAAACATATCATATTCAGCGATCTACAAGTTTATGTAGGATTTTATGACTAACCATGTGAACTACCAATTCCTGTCATCTCTCTAAATAGATATAAATGAAGCAAGAGAGTTTAATTCTTTCTACAAAATATATGCCCACGCTCTAACAAATATAAATGAAGCAAAAGAGCATTCTACAAATGGCGGTTTTCTATGTGAAGAGAAACAGGCAATCCAAACTCCAAATGATATATGTGAAGCACATGAAGCATTCTATAAATCAACCAAGGACTATCTCATACCAGCATGGTGCATAAAATTAAAATAAAAACTAAATGCAAAAGATGCTCCAAGACTTGCACATAATGCATGAACGAAACGAATCCGAAAACATACCGATACTTGTTGACGAAAGAGGGGATGCCTAACGGGGCATCCCCAAGCTTAGACGCTTGAGTATCCTTGAATATTTACTTGGGGTGCCTCGGGCATCCCCAAGCTTGAACTCTTGCCTCTCTTCCTTTTCCTCATATCGAGACCTCCTCGATTAGACACTTCATCCACACAAAACTTCAACAGAAAACTCGGTAAGATCCATTAGTATAATAAAGCAAATCACAACTCTAAGTACTGTAGAAAACCAATTCATATTTTGTTTTCGCATTGTGTCTACTGTAATATAACTTTTCCATGGCTTAATCCACTGATATAAATTGATAGATTCATCAAAACAAGCAAACTATGCATCAAAAACAGAATCTGTCAAAAACAGAACAGTCTGTAGCAATCTGAACATTCACAATACTTCTAGTACCCCAAAAATTCTAACAATATTAGGTAAAATAAACAAGTTGTACAGCAAGACAGTTCAAAAAGAATCAGAACCGTGTGACATTCCAGTTAAAAATTTAAAATCGCGCACTAAAGCCAAAGTTTCTGTCCTGCACCATACAAACCAACAAGCATCGTAAACATCCTAAAGGCAAACCTTGGCACATTGTTTTTATAATATAGTGGAATTGTACAAGGGGATAATTATTTTTGATGAAAAGTTTTTGTAATCAAGATTCACAAAGTTTTCGTGAGCATGAACAAAGTTCAAGGCTAGCTCCCACTTCAACAATGCTTGTCTCTCTCACTTTCACTTTCCTTTTTGAAAAGTTTTTAGGTTCCCCTCTTTATTTTTTTTGTTTTTAGACTATATAAAAGCACTCAACAGAAATAAATGACTCTCTAAAACTTCCGGGTTGTCTCCCTGGCAGTGCTTTCTTTAAAGACATTAAGCTAGGCATATAGTGCTCAAGTAATGAATCCACCCGGATCCCAAGGTATATCAAAGCCAATTTTAATTAACAATGATTTGTAATTTAGTAGTGAGCACAAAGTAACATATATCATGTAAAAACAAAGTCTAACTCTCTTCCTATGCATCAGCATGTCATAAAAGAACAATTCATGCACAACAAGTAAAGGCCAATGCATAGTATAAGCAGTTTCTTGCAATTCTATCGTGTTGGAAACATAGAGAGGTGGAGATATAGTTCCTCTCTCATAATAATTGCAAGTAGGAGCATCAAGCACATGCATATTACATTCATCAAAATCATCATGTGCAACGGTAAAAGGCAACCCCTCAATATAATCCTTAATAAGCACAAACTTCTCCGATATAGTGTAGTTGGGAGAATTCAAAAAGATAATAGGACTATCATGCGTGGGTGCAATAGCAACAATTTCATGTTTAACATAAGGAACTATAGCAAGTTCATCTCCATAAGCATAATTCATATTGGCATCTTGGCCACAAGCATAGCAAGCATCATCAAAAAGGGATATTTCAAACAAATTCAAGGGATCATAGCAATCATCATAGCAAACATCCTTCGGTAAGCACGAAGGGGAGTTAAACAATGTATGAGTTGAAGAGTTACTCTCATTAGAAGGTGGGCACGGGTGATCAATCCGCTCTTCCTCCTTTTGTTCTTCGCTCTCCTCATCATCTTTTTCATCCAATGAGCTCACAGTTCCATCAATTTCTTCTTCCATAGCTTCCTGCAAAACATTATTCTCTTCTTGGACAGCAGAGACTTTCTCAATAAATGCATTAATATTGTAATTGTATTCATAATTTTCATAGCAATATTTCAATATAGCATAATTTTTAGGCCTATAAACATCATCATCAAAAGCTTCATACTTTTCAAACAAAGATTCAATTTCATAAGCACCCTTAAAAGCAACAAATTCTTCTATTTGTTCCACATCATAGTAATCATAGATACCATTAGCATAAGAAGCCAAGGTTTTATCATCATTAAATTCGCATGAAAAGGGAAGGTGTGGAGCCTTCATCCTAGAGCAACAAGTAATATCATATCTCAAGCATAGTTGCCTAGCATACCAATACAACATATAAATTTGATCCCATAATAGTTTCCCTTTTTGTGTCAAGCGATCATCCCTAAAGTATTCACGTTGATCCAATGTGTCTCCCATAACATAATTGAATGGGGTTTTCTCAGGATTATTAAAGTAGTACATAATTTCTTTCACATAATGAGCATCGAGGGTTTTAGGAGGTTCCCCATCTCCATGAGTAGCATCTACACCTAATTTTTTTGGTATTTCGTGTTCCATCTCCATAGCTAAAGATAGAGAACAACTAAGGACAGCAAATAAAAATTACTTAGTGATAAAGCAAACAAGCACACATGAGAATATTCACCCCACGCTATGACTCCCCAGCAACGGCGCCAGAAAAAGGTCTTGATAACCCGCCAGTGTACGGGATAGTTGTAGCCTCTTTTGATAAGTAAGAGTGTCGAACCCAACGAGGAGCTAAAGGTAGAACAAATACTCTCTCAAGTCCTATCGGCCACTGATACGACTCTACGCACGCTTGACGTTCGCTTTACCTAGAACAAGTATGAAACTAGAAGTACTTTGTAGGTGTGATAGGATAGGTTTGCAAGATAATAAAGAACACTTAAATAAAAGCTAGGGGTTGTTTAGATGAACATGCAATAAACTAAATATAGCGAGTGTGGAAAAGTGGTGGTAGGAGTTGTGGAATTGTCCCTAAGCAATTGACTATGTTACTAGACCTGTAATCAGTATTGCAATTCTATTTGAGGGAGAGGCATAAGCTAACATACTTTCTCTACTTGGCTCATATGCACTTATGATTGGAACTCTAGCAAGAATCCGCAACTACTAAAGATTCATTAAGGTAAAACCCAACCATAGCATTAAAGCATCAAGTCCCCTTTATCCCATACGCAAACAACCTACTTACTCGAGTCTGTGCTTCTGTCACTCACGCCACCCACCATAAGAAAACCAGAAACATATTGCAAAACCTACAGAGGGAATCCCTCACGCTTGCGCGACACGGAGGGCACAATAGGACAGCACCAATAATAAAACATGCAACTCAAACCAATCATAGCAATTCATCAATCACTGATAGGACAATGAAACTCTACTCAGACATCATAGGATGGCAACACATCATTGGAAAATCATATGAAGCATAAAGCACCATGTTCAAGTAGAGGGTACAGCGGGATGCGGGAGAGTGGACCGCTAAATATAGATGGGGGAAGGTGATGGAGATGTTGGTGAAGATGGCGGAGGTGTTGGTGAAGATCGTGGTGATGATGATGGCCCCCGGCGGCGTTTCGGCGCCACTGGAAGCAAGGGGGAGAGAAACCCCTTTCATATTATTCTTCCTTGACCTCCTCCCTAGATGGGAGAAGGGTTTCCCCTCTAGTCCTTGGCTCCCATGGATTGGGAGGGGCGAGAGCCTCTCGCCCCTCCAAGATTGGATCTATCTCTCTCTTTCTGCGTTCCCAGATTCTACCCCTTCACCGTTTCTTTAATATCCGGAGATCCGTAACTCCGATTGGGGTGAATCTTTCGCCCAGATTTTTCTCATAAAATTAGCTTTCTTGCGGCAAAAGAAGGGCATTAACCGCCTTACGGGTGGCCCACGAGAGTGTCAGGCGTGCCCAGGGGGTGTGGGTGCGCCCCCCTGTCTCGTGGCCACCTCGGACACCGTGTCGTGTTGATTCTTCCTCCGGAAAATCCCAAATATTCCAAAATAATTCTCCGTCCGTTTTTATCCCGTTTGGACTCCATTTGATATTGGTTTTCTGCGAAACATAAAACATGCAACAAACAGGAACTGGCACTGGGCACTGGATCAATATGTTAGTCCCAAAAATAGTATAAAAAGTTGCCAAAAGTATATGAAAGTTGAAGAATATTGGCATGGAACAATCAAAAATTATAGATACGACGGAGACGTATCATTTATCTTGTGGGAGAAAAGGATGAATGAGGGAATGCCTTATTTGCAAATGTGGAGAGGGGTGTGGGTATCTTTTTGCAAAACTGCCATGGTTTCCTTCAATGGACATCTACGCCCCATAACACCCCGACGTATAGCTGTGGCACCCTCGCCACGGCTAGGCCACCACCGGCCGGTTCAACTCAAACGAGTGAGTTGCGAATGCTGCCGCGACAACAGCAAGCTGGGCATCTCGAACCACACCGATGCTGCCTCCCCATAGCTGACCTACGCTGGCACGTGGTCGCCCGCCTTTGAGCGCGCATCAACATACAATGGCAGGGACGCTTCCAGGCTCGGGCTACATAGAGTACATCACGTTCGCAAACCAGTATCCGTTGAGCAGGTTCCTCCCGCCCACGAGCACACGCCTATATGTATCCAGCATTCTAGCCTCGTCGCTGAGTGGTACATCCTCGGGATGGTGCAAGCGGTCGGAATCTCGAGCCCAAGTCAAAGCTATGTGCCTCGGGTAGATCACTGGCCCCCGCCCGAGCTCCCACGCGACCGTCGTTGCCGTTACAGCACTGATGATCGGGAGCAACACTCTGCCGCTCATCCGGAGCATGAGCTAGTAAACTCCGTGTGGCACGTCACAACAGTCAAGCACCTCGACATGCGTCAGCCGGGCAGAGGATTTTCTTGGCCACAAGCTCCATGGTCTCGTCCAAGATCGGTGTGGTACTGAAGTCGAACATGCAGGTAAAATACTACGGGAGCAACTGCATGTGCATGGCTCAGATGCCGATGTTGGCATGGAGGAGGTGGTACTCGCTGGCGCCGCAACGTGCTACATGGCTTAGGCAGGCACCTGTTGCGACGCTTTGGCGTTGGCACCGCCATTGTCAACGCAACTGATGATCCTGAGGAGGACGAGCAGGAAAGCAAAGGGTCTTGCATGCGTGTACAGATTCATGTAGGAAATTATTTCCTGGAAATACGACCTTTGTTTACCTTTCTTTGAGGCTATAGATGACCCACACGAGGAACTCTATTATAACTGTTGCATGAAAATTAGTGGTGCAGGAGTACGGACCGGAGCATGGGAGGGAGTAGGCAAGCCTCGTCCGCCGACCTTGCCTCACCCCTCTCGGTCCCACCATCGCTCGGCTTTCATGAGAATGACATGTGGGCCAGCTGCATTTAAGGTCCACATGTCATTGACTCATAGGCCGGTGCACTAAGCCACTGAAGCTTGGTCCCGTGGGCCCCGAGAGGGGGAAAATGTCACTCCTGCACCAGGCCTTGTGGTGCTCCTGCAGTACGAACTTGTGCCAAACCCGGAATTTGTCTCTTACTACTACCAATGTGTCGGCCCGTGCATTGCAATGGATCCAAAGTATCTATTTAGTGGAGTGCACTCTAAACACATTATCTATTTATTTTTCTCTAGCCTTTCCTAGCCATGCAACCAAGCCACATAAGCTTCATGAGTGCCCCCCACATCATATTATTCATACTACGTTGACTGAAAAAAGATAAATCACCCTAAACAAGATCTTCCCGTTTTTTGTTTCTATGATGATGTGTCGTGCACATACCTAGTTGTATAGTGGTAGTACTAGTTGTAGTACAAACTTCGTACTAGTAGGAGTACTAGTACGTAGTGCTCCTACTCTCTTTTTTGCGGGGAAGGAGTGCTCCTACTCTATCAACGAGCCCCATCTGACACCAAATTTCCTGGCTTCTGTGCTATAGCTAAATCTTCCCCTCATTGTTGTTTTCCAACGCAGCGAGTGGGGTGCGGTTTGCCGTGGTCCGGTCTGCCGATAGTCGGTTTGCTCAACTGCGGTCCCATATGAAAGTGAAACAGCTAGGCAACACGCCTTCCCTAGCTATGTGGCGTGTCGGACAGGCCATGGAGTACTCCCGATTCTCGGGCGTGTAGGGGTGCGACACGAACGCAGCATGTCTTTTTCTTTTACTAGCAATGTGCCCGTGCGTTGCGACGGGTCCAAAGTAGAATAGTACTTGTTCACAAACTTGAAATAAAACACTCTTTTTTAGGAGTAGGGAAACATGTATAAATTGTACCATTTGGTTTTGCTCCTTGGTGTGATGGATAGATAGAAATAACGATTGGAAACGCTAGGGCGGGGCTTTTTCCTCTAGATAAGCAGGGTAGTAGCTTGGTTGGCACAACGTCGGTTTGGTCACATGTGATTCGACATGTTGTAGTGTTTCTAGAAACATGCCCGTGCGTTGCAGGAAGTTGATGGAAAAGGTAAGCACAACTTATAAATTGACGGATGGAGTACTAATTACAGTGACGCATATAATTTCCTCCAAATGTGAGAAAAGGGATCGCACATGTCTGTATTGACTCGAATGAGAACGCAATAGTGCAATAAGAATTAAGACCACGATGATGCAATCACAGTGGTGGTTAAAATAGGCAAGAAGAAAGATGCATCCATCAACGTACGAACTCCTCCTCGACTCAGTGCGTCGGACCACCGACCGGCGGCTTAGCAACCGCGGCTTTTGTGGCGAGGTCAAGGTGCTTCTCAGCAAAGGCGTCCAATGCTTCCAGTCGGTTGAGGAACGCCAATGTTGTAGCATCCTCAACGTCCTTGTAGATACCTATTTACATGACTTCCTCATACATGTGGATGTGTAGGTTGATGAATTCTTGCAGGGTGAGGCGCCTCACGGCGAGCGCGACCTCCACGTGGACATTCTTCATTGCGTCAGCGGGCAGTCGTAGGGCCACCAGTGCTTGAAAGAGGTTCTGGCCATGGAGGCCGATTAGGGTGGCAGGCAATGAGGAGCCCGGGCGCGTTGCCTGGAGGAGTACGGCAATGTCGTCCGCGAGCTTCTTGACGATGGTGAACTTGTTGATGGTGGTAATGATCATCTGGTCCAAGTGAGAGTCGTAGCTGGCATCGAGGATGGTCATCCACCAGCCGGTCGCCAACACCGTTTGGAGACGATCCCCGGCGCCATGCCACAAGCCGGCGTCGTGGACCATCTGGCATAGTTGCTGGCTGCTCACGTGCATCGCCGCCATGGGTCTAGAGTGAGCACTTTTGCGCTTAGTGTAGGTGCTTAGGTGTGTACGATGTTGTAGATGCATTGGAATGGAGGGGCGCCTCTATATGAGTGCAAACTGTGTTGCATTCACATCGTGCCGCCTCTTTCCCGGTCCTCCTCTCATTACTTCCCTCACGCATTCACGATGATTGAAGGAGGATGCACTATTGGTCATTCAATATTTCGGGAACCGCTACCCTCTCCCTTGTCTACATTAAAGCCGTATCAGGAACTGTGCTGCCCGCTATCAATTCAAATAGTACCGTGTCGCCCGCTGCATGCCCAGCTGAACACGCCTCCTCGCCTCCATCAAACGCCCCTGTTAAACCCGCATGCAAACCGAGAAACCTACTCCGGCCACACGTCCGTTCATGAGCTGGCTGGAATTAAACGGAACGCCGGTCGAGCTCCTTCCATCCGCCCTTAGTTTAAATGAGGCCAGACACCGGCCAAGCTCCTACCGTCCGCCCTCTATTTAAATGAGGCCAGATAGACAGGGGCAAGAATAACACCCCTCCGTCGCTCCCCCATCTCATCCTTCACCATTTTCTCCACTCTTCCGATGGCTTCCGAGGAGCCGTTCTCCGGCACTACCCGGTTAGGTGGCCCGCCGAGCCCTCGGGATATGAGCAAGACCGCTCGGTGCTTAACCAACCTCGCTTGGCCTGACAGAACCAGTTGGCGCCCCAAGCCGGCACGTGGTTCAGCAACTCGCCGCTCTAGTTCAGCTTGATGAGGAGTGGCGAGTTGCTCCACGCTAGCATGACGAAGAGCATGGCGGCACGGGCGTCATCGTTGTTGTGTCGTACCCCGCCACCAGTGTCTGCGGTGGGCGCGCCTCCCGTGTCTGCGGTAGCGCCATGCAGGCAGAGACAGAAGCCGGGTGCATGGAGAGTGACGAGTCGGTTGCCAGGTTCTCCGTGTATGCCACCATCATCGAGGAGAAGTAGAACACGGGAGGCCGCTACCACTTGGGTCCCATGAAGGCCACCGCCGAGGTGATGACTGCATATACATGTGGTTTCTTTGCTGCTTCGTCTCTTCCGAGGACCTTTGTCGACCCCGCAAGTGTCTGCCGAACATGAGAAAGACAAAGGGATCCCTGGGCGGCCATTTAGATTAGGTATTAATTATACCATGAGAGCCTAATTAGCACCGCTTAGTTCATGTAAATGTAATGAAATTTGTCATGTTTATATGAAGATTCGGCTCTTTCATACGAAATACTTCATGCTTATATAAAATCCGTCCGTGTTTGCATGAATTCCTTCTGGTTGGTTAGAGTTGTGAAAATGTATGCCGCTGGCGTTGGATGTCGTCCTCCGCGGAAGGAAGCGGAGGAAATTTTCTGGCTGCTGTTGGATATGCTCTTATGCTGGAAATAATAGAGTCACATCCAATCCATTTGAGTTATTGCGTGTATGATTCTCAAACTATTAAAAGTTAATTGCATGTACAGTGTACATGACTTGCAGGGTGGCTACACCTTCGTACAAAAAGTTAAAAAGAAACAAATCCATCCTTAATCTTGTATTCTAAGTACTCTGTGGGTTCCATTGTCAGTACAGTAGCGAAAGAAGTATATATTAAATAATAGTATATCTCTACTCTATACTTCTCTCTCTACTCTTATAAAAACAGAGTTGATGATGATGGTGTGCCTGCCATCCTACAATATAGGCCGTCGGATTTATATCTAACGGATGGGAAGGTAACTATGGCAATTTTGCAAAAAGATACCCACACCCTTCTCCACATTTGCAAATAAGGCCTTCCCTCGTTCATTTGTTTCTCTCACAAGATAAACTACTCATACAAATGCATCTTGATGTTTCGTGCAATGCACGGGCATCTAGCTAGTTTCTTTTAAAATAGTTACTGCAATAATTGGGTTGAAGTGATATATTGTATGTCTGCCCCGAATGATCTCAGCTTAACTAGTAGCAACAAAGAAAATGTTGCCTTGTTAATAACAGAAAATAGGGTGAAAAAACTATCACATGAGGCCAGTAAAAACAAGGCACACTGGGTTTGGCGTCATCGTCACTACAATTGTGCGCGCGCGAGAAGTCTACATATCGAGGGGGCTACGGAAAGAAAGACGCATCAAGTGTGTGTGAGCGAGGCACATAGACACAACTAGTGTGTGTGTGTGTGTGTGTGTGTGTGTGTGTGTGTGTGTGTATGCGCGCGCGCTTGAGAGAGAAACCAATTGATGGATTAAGATCAAGATTGAGTTGTCAGTTGTCACCCTTCTGCTGTTATTGTTGGGGGGAGGGGGAGGGAGAGAAACATGTATCGAGAGTGTGCGCGCGGTAGGCACAGAGGCACAAATAGCGGGCGCGTGCGCGCGCGCGCGTGTGTGTGTTTGACAGAGAAGCGAGTAGATAGATTACTGTCAAGATCAAG
Organism: Triticum aestivum; assembly: GCF_018294505.1. Taxonomy (NCBI): domain Eukaryota; kingdom Viridiplantae; phylum Streptophyta; class Magnoliopsida; order Poales; family Poaceae; genus Triticum; species Triticum aestivum. Next base: position 551,433,058 of record NC_057810.1, on the reverse strand, counting down.
GTGCAGCCCTACTCCTTTGGTGTCTGGTAGTGTGTGTGTGTGTGTGTGTGTGTGTGTGTTTGACAGAGAAGCGAGTAGATAGATTACTGTCAAGATCAAGGTGCCGCCCTACTCCTTTGGTGTCTGGTAGTGTGTGTGTGTGTGTGTGTGTGTGTGTGTGAGAGAGAGAGAGAGAGAAGCATTAGATAGATTAGTATCAAGATCGAGGTGTCACCCTACTCCTTCGGCGGCGGGAAGTGTGGGGGGGGGGGCAGTGACACTTGGATATAGGGAGAAGGAGTTTGTGTGACACATATCTATATTAAGTGATAGGTAGATACACTACTAGGGAAAACGTTATACATAGAACTTTCGCAGTAGCGATTGTTAAAAAAGCTCGCTACTGCTAGATAGCAGTAGCGTGTGCCAAATAAGCACGCTGCAAATGCATATGTAGCAGTAGCGCGTCTCGTTGAAAACTCGCTACTACTAAAATTTCGACCACTAAGCCGATGGGCTACACATAGTAGTAGCGATCTTTCCGAAACGCGTTGCCTCTAATGTTCTTATAGCAGCGCATTTACGTGTAGAGCGCTACTGCTAACGAAAATAAAATAAAATGAAAAACAAATAGAAAAGTAAATGAAAATGAAAGAAATAGAAAAAGGAGAAAGGAAAAATATATAATGTAAAGAAAAATAAACGAAAAAGGAAAAAAAGGATGAAGGAATAGCAGTAGCGCGTTTGCGGAAGCGCACTATAGCTAACTTAGCTATAGCCCGTTTTCCCTAATGTGCTACCGTTATTTTTTACTTAACCCAAAGAACGGTTTCCCCCGGCCACCACTTCTCCCCCAAATCCCTCGCCCCACTCTTCGCCGCCCTCTACCCCACTTCAGCGTTGCCCCCACTTCGCCGTCATCTCCTGCCGACGTCGACACCGCGCTCATCCTCACCGCCTCCGCCCGAGGCCGCCCAGCCTCACCGCCGCCGCCTCTCGGGCCGCCCTCGACCTCACCGCCCCCGAGCCTGCCCAGGAGCGCCGCCTCTCGATCCTGAGCCCGCCCTCGCCGCCCTACCTCCGTCACCGAGCACCTCCCCGCCATCGTCTCTCCCCTCTCTGTAAGCCCACCCTCTCTCTCTCAGCTTTTTCTTCCTCTGCCATGTTAATTAGCAGTAGTAGTGATGTTAATTAGTACTAGGGTTCATACATAATGATTTTTAGTAGTAGTAGTAGATGTTAATTAGTAGTAGTGAGGGTACTAGTTAACTAGGGCAGTATGGTTAATAGTAGATATTTTTTAGTTAGGATAATAATGGATGTTAAGTAGTAGATAATGTTGATGTTAATTAGTTCAGTAGGGTTTAGTTTTTAAATTGAGTTTGTTTAACTAGATGTTAATTAGGGCAGTAGGGAATTTAGTTTAGCGTAAAGTAATTTAGTTTAGTAGTTAACTAAATATAATCTATAATTGGTTTTTGAATTGAGTTTGAGAGAGCATGAGATTTGTGTAGATTTTCTTGTAGTGTCAAACGCTAGGACATGCAAATTTGAAGTGGTCACGATATATGCAAATTCCTCAATTGTGTTTGCACATGCATGTTTCAATTGTGCCCAAGTGGCCTTTTGTTGTTTCCAGGGAATGAAGCCAAGTGGCCTATGTTTTGTCGGAATCGTGATTCATTTCTGTTCTGGCAAGTTTCAGGTTCTCGATTTGTCCACTTTTTAGAAAAGGTCATGCCGAAATTTTCCGTGAATTTCGGCATGACTTGTGCTACAAACTAGGACATATCGAGTGTCCGGGATTTGCCGCACCGGGAAGGAGTCAACGTTCCTGCAAAACAATAGGCCTTTTTATGTCATTATTCATTTTATTAGGTCTAGAATTAATTGACTAGATTTAATCATAGGAAACATGTCTTGCAACGATGAAGGATAGGGTTCTGGTGATTGCGACGACGTCTACCGGGCGGCAGATGAATTTTTGAGCCTTGCCGACGATCAACCGATGTTGTTGCTGGGCCCACCGGTGGCATCGGGGACTGAGACCGACATGCAAACCGGTGCTGAGACTGAGACCAGCGCTGAGACTCAGACCGGCATTGAGACCGGCGCTGAGACTGAGACCGGCGCTGCCTCAGGGAGCGAGCCGGTGTAGAACCAAAAGCAAAGAGGCAACGGCTTCCTAACAAACTCGGGACTACTAGACTGGTGGTCATGGAGGTGGACGACGGCAATTTTGAGCCAAAAGCGCCCGAGGAAGCGCGTGCGTGCTACCACAATCAAATAGGCTGCATCGTATGGACAACCGCCACCATCAACGATGAGAAACTACAGAAGATAGATAATATGAGGCCCTCCCTCCTAAAGAAGTTTCACCAGATATTCTTGTTCCCGGGCCGGAATGAAAAGGATTATAAAGATCCAGATAAGGACCCGACAATGAAGAAGATAAACAAACATGCCATGACCAAGTTTAGCAACGCGTTGGCCGCCTGGAAAACAAGGGTGAAAGCAAGGATCATCAACAAGAAGGAACCCTACTCCGAGATTGTAAAGGATAATCCGACAATCATGGAAGAGCAGTTTCAAATGTTCAAGGTGACTTGCGAGGCCGAAGCTACCCAAAAAAATTCTAAGTACATGAAGTGGCTTCAAGAGAGGAACATTGGGAGCCACCACCTCCGAAGCTGTGGTTACGGCGGGAAGAGGTCCAAATGGGCCAAGGAGGACGCGGAAGCTGCGAGTCTGGGCATCCCAGACCCCTTGGTGGAGTTCATCGTCCCACAGGAGCGTGACGTCCTCAGGGCCCGGCACCGTTGGGACCCAGTGAAGAAGGTTTATGAGACAAACACGGTCACGACGGAGTTCATTAGACTGCTGGTAATTTTAGTTTCTGATCAATTCGACTACACACGTTAGTCATATTTGTAAAGGATCATTGTGCCTTTTGCAGAGAGAGCAGCACAGGATTGCGGCCGAAAGCGACTCGCCGTCTGAGGCATTGGCGAGGCCCAAGTGGGACACTACATTCAACTGGGTGTTGGACATATTGAAATGACTCTCGGTGGAGACTCGACCATCGTATGGACGCGTGCACGGTGTTGGAGACGGCGCCACGTGGAAGAAGTACTACCGTGAGACCACGAAAGAGAGAAAGGAAAGATGGAGGTTAACTGAAGAAAACATCGACAAGAAGGTTTAGATTGCGGTTGAGAGGAAATTATCTCAGACAGTCGCGACAGTGGTAGCTGCCGCAAAACAGGTGGTTGTAGATATGTCTACTTCCTTGGTTCCGGCCATTTTCAATTGGACCAGGCAAAATCCATAAAAAAATGCAGCGGACTTTCCCCTTGCTGACTTCTTGGGGAGCAACTCGACTAGCGTTGCACCAACACCTGCTCCCGCATCGGCTCCCGCACCGGACGTGCTTAGCGGTGCTTCATCTTTGGCTGAGCTCGACGCCCTCACGGTATCTGTCACACCGGCCCCCTTCAATAAATGTATAATCTCCCGTTTTCGTTGCCTTTCGGATGTCTCACGTCGCAGACTTTTCTTTGCAGGCTGACGAAACCCCGTGCACCATATTGTACACCATCGGTGACCAAAAGGTGGACGTGGGGAAGGCGACGATAGTGGAGCCGAAGGAACCATTATTCCACAGCCGACCGATCCCCTTGAACGTCTTCAAGGTTTCTGTGGCCAGTGCCAAACCGGGCCACGAGAATTTGCCTCCTCTGATACTAGTGGGGGATGACGATGAGACCCCGCGGCGGCTTGGTGATTGTTGCAATGGGTGGGTCCTGTTGTGGCCAAAGAGTCTACTTCCTCTGGAGGCGGCCGGGAGCACACCCACGAGCACGTAGCCTCAGCAAGGTATGAATATCAACACCCCACCTACCCAATTAGCGTCGGGTGTCGGGTTGGGTGATAGCGGATGGGGTAAGGAAGAGGCTCCATTAGTCGCTGATGACGTCGCCATGGATGAGGATGAGGATGACGGTGGCAGTCAACAGTATGTTTATACTGGCGCCTACTCAGGGTTTGAGCGTCATGAGTCGGTGCCTGAATTGCCGTCACCGGAGGCTGAACGTATCATGGATGACCTTCCGGTAGTAAAGAAGTCTAGGAAGAGAGCGAGGAAAGGCAAAAAAAAGCTGATTCTATGATCCAGCCGCCTCAGCAGCCTCGACTTCAGGACTGTATAGATATCCCCGATGCGGATAAATGGCATATCCCCGGTCAACCAATCCTACCTGCAAGAGCGCTAGGGGCCAGATTCGGTGATCTAAGGAGACTTCATGACGATGTGTTGCGGATAGAGAATGGCCTCATCGCCTCGAAAGATCCAGGATACCCACTCTACATGGTTAAAGTTCCGCGGCAATTGTCGTACGTCGACTGCTTCCCCGCGGATAAGTTCTTCCTTCGATTCGATTACATATTTGACATGTTTCACGTGAAGAAGCTGGATTTTACATTTGTCCGCCTTTATGCCTTGCACATGAACTAAATCATTGGGGTTAAGCAGATACCTTATGTCTGTGTCGCTGACCCATACTACATGCACGAGGGCTTCTTGGGAGTCTGCACAAAGCACCGTGAATACGCGAGGGAATACATCGTCTGTTTCATGCTCGCCAATAAGGACAAGGAGGTGATTCTCATGCCTTATCATCTCGTGTAAGTCATCCGCACGGATATCCTTCCTTCGATTTTAATCATTCATTTGCACGGTGGAGGCTAATTAATTTGAGGTGTACTTATTTTGTGCAGCGGCGGGCGCACCGTCCTCATCATCCTCTACCCCCAATACTCCCATGCTCTTTACTTGGACTCGTTGAAGAACATTCACAAAAGGATTACACCCACATCAAGGATGTTCTCGACAGTGCTATGTTTTACTACCAAGCACTGGGTGGAGAGGTCAAGGACAAGAAGAGAAGGGGCGGCAGGCTCGCCTTCGGCCATAAGACCGACTTCTGCTGCATCCAGCAACCGAGTGATTGTCTTAATGATGGATTATATGTCCCACACCACATGCTGGAGTACAGACGGGATCACCAGAACCTTCGCATGTCACCTAGATCCGGCGATGCCCATATTTTGCAATGGGCAAAGAACGTAGGAGATATCGAGGATCATCGACTTCGAGCTGAGTTCTATCACATCCAGCGCGAACTTGCCCAAATCATCATGAAGGAGGTCATCGGAAAAACAGGGATGTTCTACGAAGAAGGACAAATTTCGCGGGAAGACGTCCGAACATGGGTAGCCTCTCAGCGTCTCGACATGAAGCCTTTCACTAAGCTCGGGGACTATCTCCCTGACATCGATGGATGGCACGACATGTTGGAGTGATTGTCGATATATGACAATGTGTCCGTTTAGTCCATACTTTCTGTATGACAAAACTTTGAGTTATGCACGGCGAAACTTTATTTGTGATGTAATTAAACCGTCCTCCTCCTCGACTAGCGAAGATCACTCTAGTTAGGGCATTTTGGATATGATGAACTTTGTTATTTATGCTTATGATATGTTGTTTCTATTTTTGCCAAGTCTGTCTCTTTCTGTTGCTCAACTATATATGTTGCATATCATCGACTCATGTGACGATGCAGGTGCATAGATCATCGATGGCGAAGAAGTGCTACGCCAGGAGTATATATAGGACGAGTGGCCGGAGTGTCAGGCCCAGGTGTACCGGTTTCCGGTTTCCGAGCGACAGGCAGTAGTTAGTTTAGGTTCACGCTAATGCGAGAGAGGGATACGAACTCATGTACTGCATAGTTCTGCTCTCACTCAAAGTGATAGCTCTTCTCGCGTATATCATTGTTTAGATGGATGACTATGTATTTGCAAGTAATCGAGACTTGTATCGCTATTTTCGAGATGATGACGAGAGACCACTTTGTGTTGGATGATGATTATGACGATGACATGATTTGATGAGACTAGTTGTATGTATATGCTATGATTACATTTGTATGTGTATGATATGCTAAAGATAATTGTATAAAGCCTATTCAAATACAAAACAAATATGCAGAAAAAATAATAATAAAACTAGTAGTAGCGAGGGGGGAAAGTTAGCAGTAGCGCCGCCTTACCAGTAGCGCTTCCCTGTAAAAAGCGATGCAGATAATATCAGCAGCACTCTTCACTGAAGCGCGCTATAGCTATCCATGTATAGCAGTAGCGTGGGACGACAGGCGCTATGGCTACATGTTAGTTGTAGCGCCTTATCAGTAGCGCATCGTCCCGCGCTACTGATAGGCATAAAACCCGCGCTGCTGCTAGGCTTTTCCCTAGTAGTGATAACATGTGTGTGAGGCATACTTAAAGCGTCATAGAGATAAACAAGCGGTGTGCATGCAAGTGCTGGGAAAAAATTGAAGATATAAACAATGTCTACACATGTGTGTGTGTGTACGTGTGTGTGTGTGAGAGAGAGAGAGAGAGAGAGAGAAATCTCAAACAAAAGGTGCTCTGCTGGATCCCATCATATGTATTCATATGGTTCCGGGACTCAAAAGACGATGGAGTTTTTGGGCTTCAAGTCAATAATAACCTCTATCGTCTTTTAAGTCCCGGAACCATATGAATACCTACAATGGGATCCAACTCGAGTTAACCTTAGGCATATGTGTGCGAGACATAATTATACTTTGAGACATTAGTGGCGGTGGGTGGGCGGAATTAAAGGGGTGGGCGTGTTCGACAAAGAGAGTGTGTGTGTTTCTGTGTGAGAGACTTGTAGGACAAGGTAGAAAGATGAATTCTAACCTTTACGGAGGGAGAGAAATACACGAACTGCGTGTGTGTGACTCCGATGCCCACGGATAAATGAGATATGTATTCATGTGAGAGAGATTGCATAATTCATTCACATATCACTATCTAGCGATCATGCACGTGCATTACTTTAACATAAATCAATATATACTTCATATAGTGGCCAAAGATACAATATCGATTAAATGCAGCATTTAAGGAGAAGCATGGCAAGGTGTTCCATAAGGGCATGTATTTGTAATGGGCACTCACATATCACATTTTTTTCTAAATAATCCTTTTCAATTGTGCATGCCAAAGTTACACTGGTGTTTCTTCAAACAACCAATGTAGCTATCATGTACATGCACCATTGTTAGTCTTGCATTCAGATTCATTAGTCTTGGATGATTTAAGGTTCTATTATGAAGTAATTTATGTAATATTCATATATGAATTCAACGGGTACGCAATTTATGAAATGGAGGCTATGTAATCATATGAGGTAACACTTTTAAGTAGCGGCCTACAATATCCATTTCTTTTGTGTGACTATAATATCCATTTCTTTTTGTGCACCTCTAAAATAACATGGCAATGCATTATGTTTAAAGTAAATAACCAATGGCACTAAATTATATATTTACACGAGAAATACACAGGCTGAGCGTTTGATCCCTTTTTTGTGAACGCGCCTCTACACCCATACGATTGGCCACGCCCGTGTGAATGTCCAAGTTATCGGTGCATCATCCCTAGTTATTGTCTTTTTTCTGGGGTGGACTTTACACCAGTTATTAACTACTGACGTGTGCCACATGTACACAGTCTCGCATGACCTTCCCGCTTGCACTGTTGAAAGTGCAACTATCCCTCGGTGGTTTTGGTAATTCATAACAACATATAGCTCATTGAGCTAATGCAATTCCAAGACAATTATTTTAGGAAAGCTCAATGAATGGCATGGCATGGATGATGAAAGTGGATCCCTCAAAATATCAAGGACAAAGGATTGGCTCAAGCTCAAAAGCTCAAGACTCTTTATTTTACATTTTAGTGATCCAAGATCACATTGAGTCTATAGGAAAAGCCAATACTATCAAGGAGGGGTGAGGTGTTGCTTAATGAGCCTCTTGCTTCATGTGCTTAGTGATATGCTCCAAATACCCTCAACTACTTTCTCACATCCTCATATGACCTAAACCCAAAGTCAAAATCAGTCTCACCGATTCTTTCTATCCGATGCCACCGAGTTCAGATGTCATAGCCACTGCCACAAACCCTAGGCAAATCGGTCTCACCGATAGGGATCTCGGTCTCACCGAGATGGGATTGTAATCTCTCTGTTTCCCTTCGTAACGTTTCGCTCTAACTGAAGTGAGCGATCGGTCCCACCGAGATTGTAATGTAAACTCTCTGTTTCCCTTTCATAACATTTCGGTCTCAACGAAAAGAGCGAATCGGTCCCACCGAGTTTACCTGACCAACTCTCTGGTTAGCTAATTACCAAAATCGGTCTCACTGAGTTTGAGTAATCGGTCTCACCGAGATTACGTTATGCCCTAACCCTAACCATATCGGTCCTACCGAGTTGCATGTCAGTCCCACCGAAAATCCTAACGGTCAATAGGTTTACTAAATCGGTCTGACCGAGTTTGTTGATTCGGTCCCACCGAGATTGGTAAATTGTGTGTAATGGTTAGATTTTGTGTGGAGGCTATATATACCCCTTCACCTCCTCTTCATTCATGGAGAGAGCCATCAGAACAAACCTACACTTCCAACTTACCAGTTCTAAGAGAGAACCACCTACTCATGTGTTGAGGCCAAGATATTACATTCCTACCATATGAATCTTGATCTCTAGCCTTCCCCAAGTTGCTTTCCACTCAAATCTTCTTTCCACCAGATCCAAATCCTATGAGAGAGAGTTGAGTGTTGGGGAGACTATCATTTAAAGCACAAGAGCAAGGAGTTCATCATCAACGCACCATTTGTTACTTCTTGGAGAGTGGTGTCTCCTAGATTGGCTAGGTGTCACTTGGGAGCCTCCGACAAGATTGTGGAGTTGAACCAAGGAGTTTGTAAGGGCAAGGAGATCGCCTACTTCGTGAAGATCTACCGCTAGTGAGGCAAGTCCTTCATGGGCGATGGCCATGGTGGGATAGACAAGGTTGCTTCTTCGTGGACCCTTCGTGGGTGGAGCCCTCCGTGGACTCGCGCAAACGTTACCCTTCGTGGGTTGAAGTCTCCATCAACGTGGATGTACGATAGCACCACCTATCGGAACCACGACAAAAACATCCGTGTCTCCAACTGCGTTTGAATTCTCCAAACCCTTCCCCTTACTTTCTTGCAAGTTACATGCTTTAATTTCCGCTGCTATATACTCTTTGCATGCTTGCTTGAATTGTGTGATGATTGCTTGACTTGTCCAAAGTTGCTAAAATCTGCCAAACTCTAAAATTGGGAAAACGTTAAATTTTTAATTGGTCAAGTAGTCTAATCACCCCCCCCCCTCTAGACATACTTCAAGGTCCTACAGCTGTCCATAATTAGTTGAAACTGGATATGAACGATCCCGCGGGTGACAAAATCTCTCGCCTCCTTCTAAAATTTTCGCCGCCAAGTCTTTAGCATGCGAAATTCCCCTTTTGTCCTTGGTGCACGGAGAAAAACGGTTACAATACGTCCCTCATTTACATAATAGGTCAGGGTTGCTTTGGTAACTTACGGTTCCCCCCACCACATGGCACCCCATTTCCTCTCCCCCTCTCGCAAAAACAACTAACTCCACAGCACCAGAGCATCTTACATCACGATGTCCGTACTTCATCGGAATTTCTACCCCTCCCCTCTCGAAACCCTATACTACTCATCCACTGGCGTACCAGAGCTCATTCACTTCCAGCGGCGTCCACCTCGCCAGATCTGTTTCTGCGGCCGCATCTACCCCTAAGCTAACGGATGGGTCTTGTCCATCACATCATTCTCCTAATGATGTGATAACGTTCATCAAATGACAACACATGTCTATGCTTAGGAAACATAACCATATTTGATCAACGAGCTAGTCAAGTAGAGGCATACTAGGGAGACTATGTTTTGTCTATGTATTCACACATGTACTAAGTTTCCGGTTAATACAATTCTAGCATGACTAATAAACATTTATCATGATATAAGGAAATAAATAATAACTTTATTATTGCCTCTAGGGCATATTTCCTTCAGTCTCCCACTTGCACTAGAGTCAATAATCTAGTTCACATTGCCATGTGATTTAACATCAATAGTTCACATTTGTATATGATTAGCACCCATAGTCCACATCGCCATGTGACCAACACCCAAAGGGTTTACTAGAGTCATTAATCTATTTCACATCGATATGTGACTAACACCCAAAGAGTACTAAGGTGTGATCATGTTTTGCTCGTGAGAGAAGTTTAGTCAACGGTTCTGTCACATTCAGAGTCGTATGTATTTTGCAAATATTCTATGTCTACAATGCTCTGCATGGAGCTACTCTAGCTAATTGCTCCCATTTTCAATATGTATCCAGATTGAGACTTAGAGTCATCTGGATCAGTCTAAAACCTTTGCATCTACGTAACTCTTTACGACAAACTCTTTATCACCCCCATAACTGAGAAACATTTCATTAGTCCTCACTAAGGATAATTTTGGATGTTGTCTAGTGATCTACTCCTAGATCACCATTGTACCCCCTTGCCAAACACATGGAAAGGTACACAATAGGTCTGGCACATAGCATAGTATACTTTATAGAACCTATGACTGAGGCATAGGGAATGACTTTCATTCTCTTTTTATCTTCTGTCATGGTCGAACTTTGAGTCTTACTCAACTTTACACCTTGTAATACAGACAAGAACTCCTTCTTTGACTGATCCATTTTGAACTCTTTCAAAAAACTTTGTCAAGGTATATACTCATTGAAAAATCTTATCAAGCGTCTTAATCTATCTCTATAGATCTTGATGCCCAATATGTAAGCAGCTTCACTGACGTCTTTCTTTGAAAATCTCCTTTCAAACTCTCCTTTATGCTTTCCAGAAAATTCTACATCATTTCCGATCAACAATATGGCATTCACATATACTTATCAAAAAGGTTGTAGTGTTCCCACTCACTTTCTTATAAACACAGGCTTCATCGCAAGTCTGTATAAAACTATACGTTTTGATCAACTCATCAAAGCGTATATTCCAACTCCGAGATGCTTGCACCAGTCCATAGATGGATCGCTCGAGCTTGCACATCTTGTTAGTACCTTTAGGATCTACAAAACCTTCTGGTTGCATCCTATACAACTCTTCTTTAAAAATATCCATTTAAGGAATGCAGTTTTGACATCCATTTGTCAGATTTCATAAAATATGGCAACTACTAACTTGAATTAGACGGTTTTAAGCATCGCTATAGTTGACAAAATCTCATTGTAGTCAACACCTTAACTTTGTTGAAAACCTTTTTCCAACAAGTCGAGCTTTGTAGATAGTAACACTACTATCAATGTTCATCTTCCTCTTCAAAATCCACTTATTTTCTATGGCTTGCCGATCATCGGGCAAGTCCACCAAAGCCCACACTTTGTTCTCATACATGGATCCTATCTCAGATTTCATGGCCTCCAGCCATTTCGCAGAATCTGGGCTCATCATCACTTCCTCATAGTTCGTACGTTCATCATGGTCTAGTAACATGACTTATAGAGCAGGATTACGTACCACTTTGGTGTGGACCGTACTTTGGAAGACCTATGAGGTTCGGTAGTAACTTGGTCTGAAGTTTCATGATCATCATCATTAGCTTCCTTACTAATTGGTGTAAGAATCACTGGAACTGATTTTGTGATGTACTACTTTCCAGTAAGGGAGAAGGTACAATTACCTCATCAAGTTCTACTTTCCTCCCACTCACTTCTTTCAAGAGAAACTCCTTCTCTAGAAAGGATCCATTCTTAGCAACAAACTTGCCTTCGGATATGTGATAGAAGGTGTACCCAATAGTTTCCTTTGGGTATCCTATGAAGACGCATTTCTCTGATTTGGGTTCGATCTTATCAGGTTGAAGTTTTTTCACATAAGCATCGCAGCCCCAAACTTTAAGAAATGACAACTTTGGTTTCTTGCCAAAACATAGTTCATAAGGCGTCGTCTCAATGGATTTTGATGGTGCCCTATTTAAAGTGAATACAGCTGTCTCTAATGCATAATCCCAAAACAATAGTGGTTAAACCGGTAAGAGACATCATAGTTTGCACAATATCTAATAAAGTGCGGTTACGACATTCAGACACACCATTACATCGTGGTGTTCCAGGTGGTGTGGGCGGTGAAACTATTCCACATTGTTTCAAATGAAGGCCAAACTCGTAACTCAAATATTCAGCTCTACGATCAGATCGTAGAAACTTTATTTGCTTGTTATGATGATTCTCCACTTCACTCTGAAATTCTTTGAACTTTTCAAATGTTTCAGACTTGTGTTTCATTAAGTAGATATAGCCATATCTGCTCAAATCATCTGTGAGGGTCAGAAAATAATGATACCCGCCACGAGCCTCAACACTCATTGGACCGCATACATCGGTGTGTATTATTTCCAATAAGTTAGTAGCTCATTCCATTGTTCCGGAGAACGGAGTTTTAGTCATCTTGCCCATAAGGCATGGTTCGCAAGTATCAAATGATTCATAATCAAGTGATTCCAAAAGTCCATCTTTATGGAATTTCTTCATGCGCTTTACACCGATATGACCCAAATGGCAGTGCCACAAATAATTGGCACTATCATTATCAACTTTGCATATTTTGGCATCAATATTATGAATATGTGTATTACCACGATCGAGATTCAATAAACCATCAACATTGGGTGTATATTCATAGAAGGTTTCATTCATGTAAACAGAATAACAATTATTCTCTGTCTTAAATGAATAACCATATTGCAATAAACATGATCTAATCACATCCCTGTTTTAACGCAAACACCAAATAACATTTATTTAGGTTCAACTCTAATCCCGAAAGTATAGGGGTTGTGCGATGATGATTATATCAATCTTGGAACCACTTCCAACATACATCATCATTTCAACCTCAACAAGTCTCTGTTTATTTTGCAACTCATGTTTCGAGTTACTAATCTTAGCAACCAAACAAGTATCAAATACCCAGGGGTACTACGAGCACTAGTAAGGTACACATCAATAACATGTATATCAAACATACCTTTGTTCACTTTTCCATCCTTCTTATCCACCAAATATTTGGGGTAGTTCCGCTTCCAGTGACCATTTCCTTTGCAGTAGAAGCACTCAGTTTCAGGCTTAGGTCTAGCTTTGGGCTTCTTCACGGGAGTGACAACCTGCTTGCCATTCTTCTTGAAGTTCCCTTTCTTTCCCTTTGCCCTTTTCTTTAAACTAGTGGTCTAGTCAATCATCAACACTTGATGCTCTTTTCTTGATTTCTACCTTCGTCGATTTCAGCATCACGAAGATCTCGGGAATCATTTTTGTCATCCCTTGCATATTATAGTTCATCACGAAGTTCCAGTAACTTGGTGATGGTGACTAGAGAACTTTGTCAATCAGTATCTTATCTGGAAGATTAACTCCCACTTGATTCAAGCAATTGTAGTACCCAGACAATCTGAGCACATGCTCACTAGCTGAGAAATTCTCCCCCCATCTTTTAAGCAAAGTATTTGTCAAAGGTCTCATACCTCTTGACGTTTTTGAAGTCTTGGTTCTAAGCTGTAAAGCATGGTGCACTAAACTATCAAGTAGTCATCATATTTGAGCTAGCCAAACGTTCATAACGTCTGCATATGCTCCTGCAATAGGTCTGTCACCTAGCGGTGCATCAAGGACATAATTCTTCTGTGCAGCAATGAGGATAAATCTCAGATCACAGATCTTGTCCGCATAATTGCTACTATCATCTTTCAACTTAGTTTTCTCTAGGAACATATAAAAACAAAGGGAAGCTACAACGCGAGCTATTGATCTATAACATAACTTGCAAAATATTATCAGGACTAAGTTCATGATAAATTAAAGTTCAATTTAATCATATTACTTAAGAACTCCCACTTAGATAGACATCCCTCTAGTCATCTAAATGATCACGTGATCCATAACAACTAAACCATGTCTGATCATCACGTGAGATGCAGTAGTTTTCAATGGTGAACATCTCCATGTCGATCATATCTACTATATGATTCAAGCTCGACCTTTCGGTCTCCAGTGTTCCGAGGCTATATCTGCATATGCTAGGCTCGTCAAGTTTAACCTGAGTTTTCTGCATGTGCAAAACTGGCTTGCACCCGTTGTATGTGAACATAGAGCTTATCACACCCGATCATCACGTGGTGTCTCAGCACGAAGAACTGTAGCAACGGTGCATACTCGGGGAGAACACTTATACCTTGAAATTTAGTGAGGGATCTTATAATGCTACCATCGTACTAAGCAAAATAAGATGCATAAAAGATAAACATCACATGCAATCAAAATATTGACATGATATGGCCATCATCATCTTGTGCTCATGATCTCCACCACCGAAGCAACGTCATGATCTCCATCGTCACCGGCACGACACCTTGATCTCCATCGTAGCATCATTGTCGTCTCGCCAACTATTGCTTCTACGACTATCGCTACCAGTGATAAGGTAAAACAATTACATGGCAATTGCATTGCATACAATAAAGCGACAACCATATGGCTCCTGCCAGTTGCCGATAACTCTGTTACAAAACATGATCATCTCATACAACAATGGTAATCACGTCATGACTTGACCATATCACATCACAACAAGCTCTGCAAAAACAAGTTAGACGACCTCTACTTCGTTGTTGCAAGTTTCACATGGCTGCTACGGGATTCTAGCAAGAACCGTTCTTACCTACACATCAAAACCACAATGATTTATCGTCAAGTGTGTTGTCTTAACCTTAAACAAGGACCGGTCCTAGTCAAACTTGATTCAACTAAAGTTGGAGAAATAGACACCCGCCAGCCACCTATGTGCAAAAGCATGTCGGTAGAACCACTCTCATGAATGCGGTCATGTAATGTCGGTCCGGGCCGCTTCATCCAACAATACCGCCAAATCAAAGTAAGACGTTGCTGGTAAGCAGTATGACTATTATCGCCCACAACTCTTTGTGTTCTACTCGTACATAAACATCTACGCATAGACCTGGCTCAGATGCCACTGTTGGGGAACAGAGTAATTTCAAAAAAAACTATGATCACGCAAGATCTATCTAGGTGATGCATAGCAAAAAGAGGGGAGAGTGTGTCAACGTACCCTCGTAGACCGAAAGCGGAAGCGTTTCAATAACGTGGTTGATGTAGTCGAACTTCTTCGCCATCCAACCGATCAAGTACCGAACATACGGCACCTCCGCGTTCAGCACACGTTTAGCTCAATGACATCCCTCGTGCTCTTGATCCAGTTGAGTACGAGGGTGAGTTCCGTCATCAGGATGGCGTGGCGACGGTGATGATGATGCTACCGAAGCAGGGCTTCGCCTAAGCTCTATGATGGTATGATTGAGGTGTGTAAGTGTGGAGGAGGGCACCGCACACGGTTAAGAGAAACTTTTGTGTCATCTGGGGTGCCCCCTGCCCACGTATATAAAGGAGGGAGGGAGAGATGCCGGCCCTCCTAGGGGCGCGCCAAGTGTAGGGAGTCATAGTAGGACTCTCAAGTCCTAGTAGGATTCCCTTTCCTTTTCGGAGTAGGAAAGAAGGAAAGGAGGGAGAGGGAGAAGGAAAGGGGGGCCGCGCCCCCACCCCTTGTCCAATTCGGTTTTGGCAGGGGGAAGGCGTGTGCCACCTCGTGCCCTTCTTCCATGTCTCCACTAAAGCCCAATAAGGCCCATTAACTTCCCCCAGCGAATTCTCGTAACTCTCTGGTACTCCGAAAAATACTCGAATCACTTGGAACCATTCCGATGTCCGAATATAGCCTTCCAATATATCGTTTTTTACCTCTCGACCATTTCGAGGCTCCTCGTCATGTCCGTGATCTCATCCATCACTCCGAACAAACTTCGGTCAACAAATCACATAACTCATAATACAAATTGTCATCAAATGTAAAGCGTGCGGACCCTACGGGTTCAAGAACTATGTAGACATGACCGAGACACATCTTCGGTTAATAACCAATAGCGGAACCTGGATACTCATATTGGCTCCTACATATTCTACGAAGATCTTTATCGGTCAAACCGCATAACAACATACGTTGTTTCCTTTGTCGTCGGTATGTTACTTGCCCGAGATTCGGTCGTTGGTATCATCATACCCAGTTCAATCTCATTACCGGCAAGTCTCTTTACTCGTTTCTTAATGCTTCATCCTGCAACTAACTCATTTTTCACATTTCTTTCAAGGCTTATAGTGATGAGCATTACCGAGAGGGCCCAGAGATACCTCTCCGAAACACGGAGTGACAAGTCCTAATCTTGATCTATGCCAACCCAACAAATACCTTTGGAGACACCTGTAAAGCATCTTTATAATCACCTATTTACATTGTGACGTTTGATAGCACATAAGGTGTTCCTCCGATATTCCGGAGTTGCATAATCTCATGGTCTGAGGAACGCGTATAAGTCATGAAGAAAGGAGTAGCAATGAAACCGTAACGATCATAACGCTAAGCTAACGGATGGGTCTTGTCCATCACATCATTCTCCTAATGATGTGATCCCGTTCATCAAATGACAACACATGTCTATGGTTAGGAAACATGACCATATTTGATCAATGAGCTAGTCAAGTAGAGGCATACTAGGGACACTATGTTTTGTCTATGTATTCACACATGTGCTAAGTTTCCGGTTAATACAATTCTAGCATGAACAATAAACATTTATCATGATATAAGGAAATAAATAATAACTTTATTATTGCCTCTAGGGCATATTTCTTTCAGTCTCCCACTTGCACTAGAGTCAATAATCTAGTTCACATCTCCATGTGATTTAACATCAATAGTTCACATTTGTATGTGATTAACACCCATAGTCCACATCGCCATGTGACCAACACCCAAAGGGTTTACTAGAGTCATTAATCTAGTTCACATCGATATGTGACTAACACCCAAAGAGTACTAAGGTGTGATCATGTTTTGCTCGTGAGAGAAGTTTAGTCAACGGTTCTGTCACATTCAGAGCCGTATGTATTTTGCAAATATTCTATGTCTACAATGCTCTGCATGGAGCTACTCTAGCTAATTGCTCCCACTTTCAATATGTATCCAGATTGAGACTTAGAGTCATCTGGATCAGTGTAAAACCTTTGCATCGACATAATCTTTACGACAAACTCTTTATCACCCCCATAACTGAGAAACATTTCGTTAGTCCTCACTAAGGATAATTTTGGATGTTGTCTAGTGATCTACTCCTAGATCACCATTGTACCCCCTTGCCAAACACATGGAAAGGTACACAATAGGTCTGGCACATAGCATAGTATACTTTATAGAACCTATGACTGAGGCATAGGGAATGACTTTCATTCTCTTTCTATCTTCTGTCGTGGTCGGGCTTTCAGTCTTACTCAACTTTACACCTTGTAATACAGACAAGAACTCCTTCTTTGACTGATCCATTTTGAACTCTTTCAAAAAACTTTGTCAAGGTATATACTCATTGGAACATCTTATCAAGCGTCTTGATCTATCTCTATAGATCTTGATGCCCAATATGTAAGTAGCTTCACTGAGGTATTTCTTTGAAAATCTCCTTTCAAACTCTCCTTTATGCTTTCTAGAAAATTCTACATCATTTCCGATCAACAATATGGCATTCACATATACTTATCAAAAAGGTTGTAGTGTTCCCACTCACTTTCTTGTAAACACAGGCTTCATCGCAAGTCTGTATAAAACTATATGTTTTGATCAACTCATCAAAGCGTATATTCCAACTCCGAGATGCTTGCACCAGTCCATAGATGGATCGCTGGAGCTTGCACACCTTGTTAGTACCTTTAGGATCTACAAAACCTTCTGGTTACATCATATACAACTCTTCTTTAAAAATATCCATTTAAGGAATGCAGTTTTGACATCCATTTGTTAGATTTCATAAAATATGACAATTGCTAACTTGAATTAGACGGTTTTAAGCATCGCTATAGTTGACAAAATCTCATTGTAGTCAACACCTTGAACTTTGTTGAAAACCTTTTCTGACAAGTCGAGCTTTGTAGATAGTAACACTACTATCAACGTTCGTCTTCCTCTTGAAAATCCACTTATTTTCTATGGCTTGCCAATCATTGGGCAAGTCCACCAAAGTCCACACTTTGTTCTCATACATGGATCCTATCTCAGATTTCATGGCCTCCAGCCTTTTCACAGAATCTGGGCTCATCATCGCTTCCTCATAGTTCGTAGGTTCATCATGGTCTAGTAACATGACTTACAGAGCAGGATTACCGTACCACTTTGGTGTGGACCATACTTTGGAAGACCTATGAGGTTCAGTAGTAACTTGGTCTGAAGTTTCATGATCATCATCATTAGCTTCCTTACTAATTGGTGTAGGAATCACTGGAACTGATTTTTGTGATGTACTACTTTCCAATAAGGGAGAAGGTACAATTACCTCATCAAGTTCTACTTTCCTCCCACTCACTTCTTTCAAGAGAAACTCGTTCTCTAGAAAGGATCCATTCTTAGCAACAAACTTGCCTTCGGATATGTGATAGAAGGTGTACCCAATAGTTTCCTTTGGGTATCCCATGAAGATGCATTTCTCTGATTTGGGTTCGAGCTTATCATGTTGAAGTTTTTTCACATAAGCATCTGATACGTCTCCAACGTATCTATAATTTTTTATTGCTCCATGCTACTTTATCTACTGTTTTGGACTATATTGGGCTTTATTTTCCACTTTTATATTATTTTTGGGACTAACCTATTAACCGGAGGCCCAGCCCAGAATTGTTGTTTTTTGCCTATTTCAGTATTTCGAAGAAACAGAATATCAAACGGAGTCCAAACGGAATGAAACCTTCGGGAACGTGATTTTCTCACCGAACGTGATCCAGGAGACTTGGACCCTGCTCCAAGGAACAAAAGAAGCGGTCACGAGGGTGGGGGGCGCGCCCCCTGCCTCATGGGCCCCCTGTTGCTCCATCGACGTACTCCTTCCTCCTATATATACCTATGTACCCTCGACAAATCAAATACGGAGCCAAAAACCTAATTCCACCGCCGCAACTTTCTGTATCCGCGAGATCCCATCTTGGGGCCTGTTCCGGAGCTCCGCCGGTGGGGGCATCTACCATGGAGGGCTTCTACATCAACACCATAGCCTCTCCGATGAAGTGTGAGTAGTTTACTTCAGACCTTCGGGTCCATAGCTAGTAGCTAGATGGCTTCTTCTCTCTTTTTGGATCTCAATACAATGTTCTCCCCCTCTCTTGTGGAGATCTATTCGATGTAATCTTCTTTTTGCGGTGTGTTTGTTGAGACCGATGAATTGTGGGTTTATGATCCAGCTTATCTATGAATAATATTTGAATCTTCTCTGAATTCTTTTATGTATGATTGAGTTATCTTTGCAAGTCTCTTCGAATTATCCGTTTGGTTTGGCCAACTAGATTGGTAGTTCTTGCAATGGGAGAAGTGTTTAGCTTTGGGTTCAATCTTGAGGTGTCCTTTCCCAGTGACAGCAGGGGCAGCAAGGCACGTATTGTATTGTTGCCATCGAGGATAACAAGATGGGGTTTTTATCATATTGCATGAATTTATCCCTCTACATCATGTCATCTTGCTTAAGGCGTTACTCTATTTTTAACTTAATACTCTAGATGCATGCTGGATAGCGGTCGATGAGTGGAGTAATAGTAGTAGATGCAGAATCGTTTCGATCTACTTGTCTCGGACGTGATGCCTATATACATGATCATACCTAGATATACTCATAATTATGCTCAATTCTGTCAACTGCTCAATAGTAATTTGTTCACCCACCGTAGAATAGTTATGCTCTTGAGACAAGCCACTAGTGAAACCAATGGCCCCCAGGTCTATTCTCATCATATCAATCTCCATTACTTTATTACTTGCTTTGTTTTTACTTTGCCTTTTACTTTTCACTTTGCATATTTATATCAAAAATAACAAAAATATTATTTATCATCTCTATCAGATCTCACCCTCGTAAGTGACCGTGAAGGGATTGACAACCCCTAATCGCGTTGGTTGCGAGTAGCTATTGTTTTGTGTAGGTACGAGGGACTCGAGCGTGATCTCCTACTGGATTGATACCTTGGTTCTCAAAAACTGAGGGAAATACTTACGCTACTTTACTGCATCATCCTCTCCTCTTCGGGGAAATCCAACGCAGTGCTCAAGAGGTAGCAAGAAGAATTTCTAGCGCCGTTGCCAGGGAGCTTACGCAAAAGTCAACCATACCAAGTACCCATCACAATCCCTATCTCTCGCATTACATTATTTGCCTCTCGTTTTCCTCTCCCCCACTTCACCCTTGCCGTTTTATTCGCCCTCTCTTTCCCAATCTCCTCCTCTCTTTCCCTTTCGCCTTTTTCTCGTTTGCCTTTTTGTTTGCTTGTGTGTTGGATTACTTGTTGCCATGGCGCAAGATAATACCAAATTGTGTGACTTCTCGAATACCAATAATAATGATTTCCTTAGTACTCCGATTGCTCCTCTTAATAATGATGAGTCTTGTGAAATCAATACCGTTTTGCTGAATCTTGTTATGAAAGATCAATTCGCCGGCCTTCCTAGTGAAGATGCCTCTACTCATCTAAACAATTTTGTTGATTTGTGTGATATGCAAAAGAAGAAAGATACGGATAATAATATTGTCAAATTGAAGTTATTTCCGTTTTCACTTAGAGATCGTGCTAAAGTTTGGTTTTCGTCTTTGCCTAAAAATAGTATTGATTCTTGGAACAAGTGCAAAGATGCTTTTATCTCTAAGTATTTTCCTCCCGCTAAGATCATCACTCTTGGGAACGATATCATGAATTTTAAACAACTTGATCATGAGCATGTTGCCCAATCTTGGGAAAGAATGAAATTGATGCTTCGCAATTGCCCTACTCATGGTTTGAATTTATGGATGATCATACAAAATTTTATGCCGGATTGAATTTTGCTTCTAGAAATCTTTTAGATTCGGCCGCGGGAGGCACGTTTATGGAAATTACATTAGGAGATGCTACAAAATTACTTGATAATATTATGGCTAATTATTCTCAATGGCACACCGAAAGATCTTCTAGTAAAAAAGTGCATGCTATAGAAGAAATCAATGTTTTGAGTGAAAAGATGGATGAACTTATGAAGATGTTTGCTACTAAAAATACTTCTCTTGATCCCAATGATATGCCTTTATCTACTTTGATTGAGAATAATAATGAATCTATGGATGTGAATTTTGTTGGTAGGAATAGTTTTGGAAATAACGCGTATAGAGGGAATTTTAATCCTAGGCCTTATCCTAGTAATCCTTCTAATAATTATGGAAATTCCTACAACAACTCTTATGGAAATTTTAATAAGATGCCCTCTGAATTTGAGAGTAGTGTTAAAGAGTTTATGAATTCACAAAAGAATTTTAATGCTTTGCTTAAAGAGAAATTGCTTAAAGTTGATGATTTGGCTAGGAACCTTGATAGAATTTCTCTTGAAATTGATTCTTTAAAGCTTAGATCTATTCCTCCTAAGAATGATATCAATGAGTCCCTCAAAGCCATGAGAATATCCATTGATGAGTGCAAAGAAAGAACTGCTAGGATGTGTGCTTCCAAAGATGCTTTTATTAAAGCGTGTTCTTCCAATTCCTATGGAAATCAAGATGAAGATCTAAAAGTTATTGATGTGTCCCCTATTAAATCTTTGTTTTCAATATGAATCTTGATGAAACTGAATATGATCTTCCTTTACCTAGAAGGCGTACTAAGAATTCAGAGTTTCTAGATCTTGATGATGAAATTGATGAAAGTGGGATTGAAAGAAATAAAAACCTTGATGTTGCTAAACCCACTATTTTGGATCTCAAGGAATTTAATTATGAAAATTGCTCTTTGATTGGTTGTATTTCCTTGTTGCAATCCGTGCTAGATTCTCCTCATGCTTATAGTCAAAATAAGGCCTTTACCGAACACATTGTTGATGCCTTGATGCAATCTTATGAAGAAAAACTTGAGTTGAAAGTTTCTATCCCTAGAAAACTCTATGATGAGTGGGAACCTACTATTAAAATTAAAATTAAAGATTATGAGTTTCATGCTTTGTGTGATTTGGGTGCTAGTGTCTCCACTATTCCCAAAACTTTGTGTGATTTGCTAGATTTCCATGACTTTGAAGATTGCTCTCTAAACTTGCACCTTGCGGATTCCACTATTAAAAAGCCTATGGGAAGAATTAATGATGTTCTTATTGTTGCAAATAGGAATTATGTGCCCGTAGATTTTATTGTTCTTGATATAGATTGCAATCCTTCATGTCCTATTATTCTTGGTAGACCTTTCCTTAGAACGATTGGTGCGATTATTGATATGAAGGAAGGGAATATTAGATTCCAATTTCCCTTGAGAAAGGGTATGTAACACTTCCCTAGAAAGAAAATAAAATTACCATATGAATCTATCATGAGAGCCACTTATGGATTGCCTACCAAAGATGGCAAAACCTAGATCTATCCTTGCTTTTATGCCTAGCTAGGGGCGTTAAACGATAGCGCTTGTTGGGAGGCAACCCAATTTTATTTTTTGTTTTTTGTTTTTGATTCTGTTTAGGAATAAATAATCCATCTAGCCTCTGGTTAGATGTGTTTTTATGTTTTAATTATTGTTTGTGCCAAGTAGAACCTATAGGATAAGCTATGATGATAGTTGATTTGATTCTGCTGAAAAACAGAAACTTTACGCTCACGAGAAAAAATTCAATAAATCACAGAAACGTGATTTTGCATTGATTCTTTTTGCTTCTGATCAATAAACAAATTGTACAGTACGTCCTATTTTGGTAGAATTTTTAGAGTTCCAGAAGTTTGCGTTAGTTACATATTGCTACAGACTGTTCTATTTTTGACAGATTATGTTTTTCGTGTGTTATTTGCTTATTTCAATGCATTTATGGCTAATAAATTAGTTTATAAACCATAAGGAAGTTGGAATACGGTTGTTTAACACCAATATAAATAAAGAATGAGTTCATTACAGTACCTTAAAGTAGTCTTTTGTTTTCTTTCACTAACGGAGCTCATGAGATTTCTATTGAGTTTTGTGTCGTGAAGTTTTCAAGTTTTGGGTGAATTCTTTTGATGGATTATGGAACAAAGAGTGGCAAGAGCCTAATCTTGGGGATTCCCATGGCACCCCCAAGATAACCCAAGGACACCAAAAAGTCAAATCTTGGGGATGCCTCGGAAGGCATCCCCTCTTTCGTCTACTTCCATCGGTAATTTACTTGGAGCTATATTTTTATTCACCAGATGTTATGTGTTTTGCTTGGAGCGTCTTGTATTTTTTGCGTCCTTGATTGTTAGTTTACCACAATAATCCTTGATGTACACACCTTTTGAGAGAGCCATACATGATTTGGAATTTGCTAGAATACTCTATGTGCTTCACTTATATCTTTTGAGCTTGATAGTTTTGCTCATAGTGCTTCACTTATACCTTTTTGAGCGCGATAATTTTTCTCTAGTGCTTCACTTAGATCTTTTAGAGCACGGTGGTGGATTTTTTTTAAAGAAACTATTGATCCCTCATGCTTCACTTAGATTATTTTGAGAGTTGTTAATAGCATGGTAATTTGCTTAAAGATAATATACTTGGTATTCAAGATATGTGAAACTTTCTTTTGAGTGTGTTGAATACTAAGATAAGTTTGATGCTTGATAACTGTTTTGAGATATGGAGGTGATAATATCAAAGCAATGCTAGTTGGGGTGATTATGAATTTAAAGAATGCTTGTGTTGAAGTTTGTGATTCCCGTAGCATGCATGTATGGTGAACCGCTTTGTGATGAAGTCGGAGAACAATTTTATTTATTGATTGTCTTCCTTATGGGTGGCAGTCGGGGACGAGCAATGGTCTTTTCCTACCAATCTTTCCCCCTAGGAGTATGCGTGTAGTGCTTTGGTTTTTGATGACTTCTAAATTTTTGCAACAAGTTCATGAGTTCTTTTGATTAATGTTGAGTCCATGGATTATACGCACTCTCACCCTTCCACCATTGCTAGCCTCTCTAATACCGCGCACTTTTCGCCGGTATCATACACCCACCATATACCTTCCTTAAAACAGCCACCATACCTACCTATCATGGCATTTCCATAGCCATTCCAAGATATATTGTCATGCAACTTTCCACCGTTCTGTTCATATGACACACATTATTTTTGTCATATTGCTTTTTGCATGAACATGTAGTTGACATTGTATTTGTGGCAAAGCCACCGTTCATAATTCTTTCATACATGTCACTCTTGATTCATTACATATCCCGGTCCACCGTCGGAGGCATTCATATAGAGTCATATTTTGTTCTAAGTATCGAGTTGTAATTGTTGAGTTGTAAGAAAAATAAAAGTGTGATGATCATCATTATTAGAGCATTGTCCGAGTGAGGAAAGGATGATGGAGACTATGATTCCCCCATAAGTCGGGATGAGACTCCGGACGAAATATAAAAAAAAAGAGGCCAAAAAGGAGAAAAGGCCCAAATAAAAAAATGAGAGAAAAAGAGAGAAGGGACAATGCTACTATCCTTTTACCACACTTGTGCTTCAAAGTAGCACCATGATCTTCATGATAGAGAGTCTCATATGTTGTCACTTTCATATACTAGTGGGAATTTTTCATTATAGAACTTGGCTTGTATATTCCAATGATGGGCTTTCTCAAAAGTGCCCTAGGTCTTCGTGAGCAAGCAAGTTGGATGCACACCCACTTAGTTTCTTTTGTTGAGCTTTTATATACTTATAGCTCTAGTGCATCCGTTGCATGGCAATCCCTACTCACTCACATCGATATCTATTGATGGGCATCTCCATAGCCGTTGGTACGCCTAGTTGATGTGAGACTATCTTCTCCTTTTTGTCTTCTCCACAACCACCATTCTATTCCACCTATAGTGTTATGTCCATGGCTCACGCTCATGTATTGCGTGAAAGTTGAAAAAAGTTTGAGATTACTAAAGTATGAAACAATTGCTTGGCTCGTCATCGGGGTTGTGCATGATTAAATACTTTGTGTGATGAAGATAGAGCTTAGCCAGATTATATGATTTTGTAGGGATAACTTTCTTTTGGCCAAGCTATTTTGAAAAGACATGATTGCTTTGATTTGTATGCTTGAAGTATTATTACTTTTATGTTAATATGAACTTTTGTCTTGAATCTTTCGGATCTGAATATTCATGCCACAATTAAGAAGATTTACATTGAAATTATGCCAAAGTATCACTCCGCATCAAAGATTCTTTTTTATCATTTACCTACTCGAGGACGAGCAGGAATTAAGCTTGGGGATGCTTGATACGTCTCCAACGTATCTATAATTTTTGATTGCTCCATGCTACTTTATCTACTGTTTTGGACTATATTGGGCTTTATTTTCCACTTTTATATTATGTTTGGGAGTAACCTATTAACCGGAGGCCCAACCCAGAATTGCTGTTTTTTTGCCTATTTCAGTATTTCGAAGAAACAGAATATCAAACGGAGTCCAAACGGAATGAAACCTTCGGGAACGTGATTTTCTCACCGAACGTGATCCAGGAGACTTGGACCCTGCTCCGAGGAACAAAAGAGGCGGTCACGAGGGTGGGGGCGCGCCCCCCTGCCTCGTGGCCCCCCTGTTGCTCCACCGATGTACTCCTTCCTCCTATATATACCTACGTACCCCCGACAGATCAAATATGGAGCCAAAAACCTAATTCCACCACCGCAACTTTCTGTATCCGCGAGATCCCAACTTGGGGCCTGTTCCGGAGCTCCACCAGAGGGGGCATCTACCACGGAGGGCTTCTGCATCAACACCATAGCCTCTCCGATGAAGTGTGAGTAGTTTACTTCAGACCTTCAGGTCCATAGCTAGTAGCTAGATGGCTTCTTCTCTCTTTTTGGATCTCAATACAATGTTCTCCCCCTCTCTTGTGGAGATCTATTCGATGTAATCTTCTTTTTGCGGTGTGTTTGTTGAGACCGATGAATTGTGGGTTTATGATCCAGCTTATCTATGAATAATATTTGAATCTTCTCTGAATTCTTTTATGTATGATTGAGTTATATTTGCAAGTCTCTTCAAATTATCCGTTTGGTTTGGCCAACTAGATTGGTAGTTCTTGCAATGGGAGAAGTGTTTAGCTTTGGGTTCAATCTTGCAGTGTCCTTTCCCAGTGATAGTAGGGGCAGCAAGGCACGTATTGTATTGTTGCCATCGAGGATAACAAGATGGGGTTTCTATCATATTGCATGAATTTATCCCTCTACATCATGTCATCTTGCTTAAGGCGTTACTCTGTTTTTAACTTAATACTCTAGATGCATGCTGGATAGCGGTCGATGAGTGGAGTAATAGTAGTAGATGCAGAATCATTTCGATCTACTTGTCTCGGACGTGATGCCTATATACATGATCATACCTAGATATACTCATAATTATGCTCAATTCTGTCAGTTGCTCAAAAGTAATTTGTTCACCCACCGTAGAATACTTATGCTCTTTAGAGAAGCCACTAGTGAAACCTATGGCCCCCGGGTCTATTCTCATCATATCAATCTCCATTACTTTATTACTTGCTTTGTTTTTACTTTGCCTTTTACTTTTCACTTTGCATCTTTATATCAAAAATACCAAAAATTATATTTATCATCTCTATCAGATCTCACCCTCGTAAGTGACCTTGAAGGGATTGACAACCCCTAATCGCATTGGTTGCGAGTAGCTATCGTTTTGTATAGGTACGAGGGACTCGAGCGTGATCTCCTACTCGATTGATACCTTGGTTCTCAAAAACTGAGGGAAATACATACGCTACTTTACTGCATCATCCTCTCCTCTTCGGGGAAATCCAACGGAGTGCTCAAGAGGTAGCAGCATCGCAGCCCCAAACTTTAAGAAATGACAACTTTGGTTTCTTGCCAAACCATAGTTCATAAGGCATCGTCTCAATGGATTTTGATGGTGCCCTATTTAAAGTGAATGCAACTGTCTCTAATGCATAATCCCAAAACAATAGTGGTTAAACGGGTAAGAGACTTCATAGTTTGCACCATATCTAATAAAGTGCGGTTACGACGTTCAGACACACCATTACGTCGTGGTGTTCCAGGTGGCGTGGGTTGTGAATCTATTCCACATTTATTCAAATGAAGGCCAAACTCGTAACTCAAATATTCAGCACTACGATCAGATCGTAGAAACTTTATTTGCTTGTTATGATGATTCTCCACTTCACTCTGAAATTCTTTGAACTTTTCAAATGTTTCAGACTTGTGTTTCATTAAGTAGATATACCCATATCTGATCAAATCATCTGTGAAGGTCAGAAAATAATGATACCCGCCACGAGCCTCAACACTCATTGGACCGCATACATCGGTATGTATTTCCAATAAGTTAGTAGCTCATTCCATTGTTCCGGAGAACGGAGTTTTAGTCATCTTGCCCATAAGGCATGGTTCGCAAGTATCAAATGATTCATAATCAAGTGATTCCAAAAGTCCATCTTTATGGAATTTCTTCATGCGCTTTACACCGATATGACCCAAATGGCAGTGCCAAAAATAATTTGCACTATCATTATCAACTTTGCATCTTTTGGCATCAATATTATGAATATGTGTATTACCACGATCGAGATTGAATAAACCATCAACATTGGGTGTATACTCATAGAAGGTTTCATTCCTGTAAACAGAATAACAATTATTCTCTGTCTTAAATGAATAACCGTATTGCAATAAACATGATCTAATCATATTCATGTTTTAACGCAAACACCAAATAACATTTATTTAGGTTCAACTCTAATCCCGAAAGTATAGGGGTTGTGCGATGATGATTATATCGATCTTGGAACCACTTCCAACATACATCGTCACTTCAACTTCAACTAGTCTCTGTTTATTTTGCAACTCATGTTTCAAGTTACTAATCTTAGCAACCGAACAAGTATCAAATACCCAGGGGCTACTACGAGCACTAGTAAGGTACACATCAATAACATGTATATTAAACATACCTTTGTTCACTTTTCCATCCTTCTTATCCACCAAATATTTGGGGTAGTTCAGCTTCCAGTGACCATTTCCTTTGCAGTAGAAGCACTCAGTTTTAGGCTTAGGTCTAGCTTTGGGCTTCTTCACGGGAGTGACAACCTACTTGCCATTCTTCTTGAAGATCCCTTTCTTTCCCTTTGCCCTTTTCTTTAAACTAGTGGTCTAGTCAATCATCGACACTTGATGCTCTTTTCTTGATTTCTACCTTCGTCGATTTCAGCATCACGAAGATCTCGGGAATCATTTTCGTCATCCCTTGCATATTATAGTTCATCACGAAGTTCCAGTAACTTGGTGATGGTGACTAGAGAACTTTGTCAATTAGTATCTTATCTGGAAGATTAACTCCCACTTGATTCAAGCAATTGTAGTACCCAGACAATCTGAGCACATGCTCACTAGCTGAGAAATTCTCCCCCCATCTTTTAAGCGAAGTATTTGTCAAAGGTCTCATACCTCTTGACATTTTTAGAGTCCCTGTTCTAAGCCGTAAATCATGGTGCACTAAACTATCAAGTAGTCATCATATTTGAGCTAAACAAACGTTCATAACGTCTGCATATGCTCCTGCAATAGGTCTGTCACCTAGCGGTGCATCAAGGACATAATTCTTCTGTGCAGCAATGAGGATAAACCTCAGATCATAGATCCTGTCCGCATAATTTCTACTATCGTCTTTCAACTTAGTTTTCTCTAGGAACATATAAAAACAAAGGGAAGCTACAACGCGAGCTATTGATCTATAACATAATTTGCAAAATATTATCAGGACTAAGTTCATGATAAATTAAAGTTCAATTTAATCATATTACTTAAGAACTCCCACTTAGATAGACATACCTCTAGTCATCTAAAAGATCACGTGATCCATAACAACTAAACCATGTCTGATCGTCACGTGAGATGGAGTAGTTTTCAATGGTGAACATCTCTATGTCGATCATATCTACTATATGATTCACGCTCGACCTTTCGGTCTCCAGTGTTCCGAGGCTATATCTGCATATGCTAGGCTCGTCAAGTTTAACCTGAGTTTTCTGCATGTGCAAAACTGGCTTGCACCCGTTGTATGTGAACATAGAGCTTATCACACCCGATCATCACGTGGTGTCTCAGCACGAAGAACTGTAGCAACAGTGCATACTCAGTGAGAACACTTATACCTTGAAATTTAGTGAGGGATCTTATAATGCTACCGTCGTACTAAGCAAAATAAGATGCATAAAAGATAAACATCACATGCAATCAAAATATTGACATGATATGGCCATCATCATCTTGTGCTCATGATCTCCATCACCGAAGCAATGTCATGATCTCCATCGTCACCAGCGCGACACCTTGATCTCCATCGTAGCATCGTTGTCGTCTCGCCAAATATTGCTTCTATGACTATCGCTACCGCTTAGTGATAAGGTAAAACAATTACATGGCAATTGCATTGCATACAATAAAGCGACAATCATATGGCTCCTGCCAGTTGCTGATAACTCTGTTACAAAACATGATCATCTCATACAACAATGTTAATCACGTCATGTCTTGACCATAACACATCACAACAAGCTCTGCAAAAACAAGTTAGACGACCTCTCCTTCGTTGTTGCAAGTTTTACGTGGCTGCTACGGGATTCTAGCAAGAACCATTTTTACCAATGCATCAAAACCACAATGATTTAGCATCAAGTGTGTTGTTTTAACCTTAAACAAGGACCGGTCGTAGTCAAACTTGATTCAACTAAAGTTGGAGAAACAGACACCCGCCAGCCACCTATGTGAAAAAGCACGTCGGTAGAACTAGTCTCATGAATGCGGTCATGTAATGTCGGTCCAGGCCACTTCATCCAACAATACCGCCAAATCAAAGTAAGACGTTGGTGGTAAGTGATACGTCTCCAACATATCTATAATTTTTTATTGTTCCATGCTATTATATTACCTGTTTTGAATTATTATGGGCTTTATTATACACTTTTATATTACTTTTGGGACTAACCTATTAACCGGAGGCCCAGCCCATATTGTTGTTTTATTGCATGTTTCAGTATTTCGAGGAAAAGGAATATCAAACGGAGTCCAAATGGAATGAAACCTTCGGCAGCGTTATTTTTGGGAAGAATATCACTCAGGAGACTTGGAGTTCACGTCAGAAGAGCCTCAAGGAGGCCACGAGATAGGAGCCCCCCCCCCCCCGCCTACTGGGCGCGCCCCCTGTCTCGTGGGCCCCTCGAGCACCCCCCGACCGACTTCTTTCGCCTATATAGTCCCATGTACCCTAAAAACATCCACAGAGAAGATAGATCGGAAGTTCCACCGTAGCAAGCCTCTGTAGCCACCAAAAACCTCTCGGGAGCCCTTCCCGGCACCCTACCGGAGGGGGGATCCTTCACCGATGGCCATCTTCATCATCCCGGCGCTCTCCATGACGAGGAGGGAGTAGTTCACCCTCGGGGCTGAGGGTATGTACCAGTAGCTATGTGTTTGATCTCTCTCTCTCGTGTTCTCTCTCGTGTTCCCTCTATGGCACGATCTTGATGTATCCCGAGCTTTTCTATTGTAGTTGGATCTTATGATGTTTCTCCCCCTCTACTCTCTTGTGATGAATTGAGTTTCCCCTTTGAAGTTATCTTATCGGATTGAGTCTTTTATGAGAACACTTGATGTATGTCTTGCCGTGCTTATCTGTGGTGACAATGGGATATCATGTGCCTCTTGATGTATGTTTTGGTGACCAACTTGCGGGTTCCGCCCATGAACCTATGCATAGGGGTTGGCACACGCTCTTGACTCTCTGGTAGAAACTTTGGGGCACTCTTTGAAGTACTTTGTGTTGGTTGAATAGATGAATCTGAGATTGTGTGATGCATATCGTATAATCATGCCCATGGATACTTGAGGTGTCAATGGAGTATCTAGGTGACATTAGGGTTTTGGTTGATTTGTGTCTTAAGGTGTTATTCTAGTACGAACTCTTGAATAGATTGATCTGAAAGAATAACTTTGAGGTGGTTTGGTACCCTACCATAATCTCTACGTTTGTTCTCCGCTATTAGTGGCTTTGGAGTGACTCTTTGTTGCATGTTGAGGGCTTGTC
This sequence comes from Triticum aestivum, assembly GCF_018294505.1. Taxonomy (NCBI): domain Eukaryota; kingdom Viridiplantae; phylum Streptophyta; class Magnoliopsida; order Poales; family Poaceae; genus Triticum; species Triticum aestivum. The sequence goes on along the minus strand of NC_057810.1, from coordinate 551,401,862 downwards.
ATATGATCTATCTATGTTATTATTGTTGAGAGAACTTGCACTAGTGAAAGTATGAACCCTAGGCCTTGTTTCCTATCATTGCAATACCGTTTACGCTCACTTTTATCATTAGTTATCTTGCTGTTTTTATTATTTCAGATTACAAAAACCTATATCTACTATCTATTTTGCACTTGTATCTTCATCTCTTCGCCGAACTAGTGCACCTATACAATTTACCATTGTATTGGGTGTGTTGGGGACACAAGAGACTCTTTGTTATTTGGTTGCAGGGTTGTTTGAGAGAGACCATCTTCATTCTACGCCTCCTATGGATTGATAAACCTTATGTCATCCACTTGAGGGAAATTTGCTACTGTCCTACAAACATGTGCACTTGCAGGCCCAACAATGTCTACAAGAAGAAGGTTGTGTAGTAGACACCAAGCTCTTTTCAGGCGCCGTTGCCGGGGAGGTTAGCGCTTGAAGTTATATCTTTAGATCTTGCAATCGAGTCTTTTAGTTTCTTGTATTATCACTAGTTTAGTTTATAAAAGAAAACCACAAAAAAATGGAGTTAAATTTATCTCATACGCTTCATCTTTTTAATATCTTTCGTAGTTTGATGGAAAGGAAAATTGTGCTCAAGTGCTAGAAGAAGAGTGCATTAAAATGATTGGTACTAAATCTTTGAATGATGAGCATGATTGCAATGTTGTTAGTATAAACTCCTTGAATATCCGTAGTATTAATGATGGTTGCTCTAATCATGATGAAAATATCTCTTATGAGCATGTCAACTTTTGTGGAGTGCATGTTTGCATGAACACACCAAATAGAGAAGATATTTATTGCAAGAGGCATAAGCATTTAGAAACTAAATGGTTGCATGAAAGGCTAGGTGTGAGTGCTGAAAATTTAAAATTCCTTTGCCGTACTTGTGAACTTCGCAATGAACGTGGTCATTTACATCTCCTATGCAAATTGTTTCATGATCGAATCGTGTCCAAAAATTGTGATGATTTGATCTCCATTGCTCATTACAATGAACTTAGTTTGCTTTTGGGTTATGAAGAATTGAAACGTTTACTTAAGGACCTTCCAGAATTTGCCCATAAGAAATTCCTTGATATTGATCTAGAAAAGATTTATATGTTTTGTGCGGAGAATTGCATTGAAAATCCTTATATTGCCAATTACATAAAGAAAAGAAAGCAAATAGAAGATGATGAGAATACTAATGAAAGGGAAGATACTTCCCAATATCCTCCTATTATTTCTCATGATGAATCACGTAACGAGGAGGAGCTTTCTATTCAACCAATCTCATCAATAAGGAGCTCAAAGAGGAAGGTTGAACCTACACATAATGTGAAGAAGAAAAAGAAAAGAAGGAGCAACAAAGGTAGAAAGGTATCCCTCCCAAATGATGTTGCTCCTACTACTCACTTTGATGATGATAATTGCTTTACTATTGGTGCTATCCATATTTTTAATGATGAGAGTGATTATGCTTATGATATGAAAAAGCCCAAGCTTGGGGAAGCTATGTTTGATGAGGATGAAATATTTGAGAATATATTTGCTGAAATTGATGTTTGTCCCAAGCTTGGGGATGCTATGTTTAATGAAGATGATATTTTTAGCATCCCAAGTTTTGATATGCAAAGTTGTTATGATGATAGCATGCCCCCTACTTATGATGATTATATTGATGAAAGTGGGTTTGGAAGAGTGTCAACTTTAGGAAGTAGTGATCCCACTATTTTGGAGGATGTTGAATTTTATTGTGATGAATATGAAAGTGGATTCGGAAGAGTGTCAACTTTATTTAGTGATTCCACTATCTTGGGAGAGGTTTCAATCGATTATGATGAGAACGAAGTTGCTACTTATGATGATTATTGTGATGAAACTTATGTTATAAAAATTAGTGATGATTATATTTACAAATCTTGTCATGATTATGATTACCCTTTCTCTGAACATTACTCTTTTAATGTGGAAACAATTTTTAGTGTTCAAGTCTCTTATGATACTCCTACTATTCCGAATGAGAAGAATTTTGCTTATGTGGAGAGTAGTAAATTTTCTATGCTTGTAGATCATGAAAAGAATGCTTTAGGTGCTGGTTATATTGTTTAATTCATTCATGATGCTACTGAAAATTATTATGAGGGGGGAACTTATGCTTGTAGGAAGTGCAATAATATCAAGTTTCCTCTCTATGTGCTTAAAATCTTGAAGTTATGCTTGTTGTGCCATCCTATGCTAGTTGATTATTGTTCCCATAAGTTGTTTGCTCACAAAATCCCTATGCATAGGAAGTGGGTTAGGCTTAAATGTGCTAGTCATATACTTCATGATGCTCTCTTTATGTTTCAATTCTTATCTTCTATGTGAGCATCATTGCCATCATCATGCCTAGCTAAAAAGGCATTAAAGAAAAGCGCTTGTTGGGAGACAACCCAATATTTACCCTTACTGTTTTTGTGTGTCCACATGATTATGCTACTGTAGTAATCATGTTTTATAGCTTTTGTTTCAATAAAGTGCCAAGTAGAACCTTTGGGAAGACTTGGGTGAAGTTTATGTGATCTTGCTGTAAAAAACAGAAACTTTTGCGCTCACGAGATTAGCTGCCATTTTTTACTGGAGAGTGCTTTTAGGTTGATTATTTTTGCAGGTGATTAATAGAAAAATTACTCAGGTCCAGCAATTTATTTCATAATTTTTGGGGTTCCAGAGGTATATGTTTGATACAGATTACTACAGACTGTTCTGTTTTTGACAGATTCTATTTTCTGTGTGTTGTTTGCTTATTTTGATCAACCTATGGGTAGTATTAAGTGGTATGAACCATAGAGAAGTTGGAATACAGTAGGTTTTACACCAATATGAATTTAGAATGAGTTCATTACAGTACCTAAGTGGTGGTTTTATTTCTTATACTAACGGAGCTTACGAGTTTTGTTTCGAGTTTTGTGTGGTTGAAGTTTTCAAGTTTTGGGTAAAGATTCGATGGACTATGGAATAAGGAGTGGCAAGAGCCTAAGCTTGGGGATTCCCAAGGCACCCCAAGGTAATATTCAAGGACAACCAAGAGCCTAAGCTTGGGGATGCCCCGGAAGGCATCCCCTCTTTCGTCTTCGTTCATCGGTAACTTTACTTGGAGCTATATTTTTATTCGCCACATGATATGTGTTTTGCTTGGAGCGTCATTTTATCTTGCTAGTTTTTGCTTGCTGTTAGTTAGAATAATGTTTTGCATCTTTATTTTCAATAAAAATGTCAAGGATAGCCTTTGCCATGTTTATTTTGCTAGTATACATGTTGCTGTTTGAAAACAGAAAGTTTACCGCTGTTGCAAAAAATCCCTAGAAAAGTAAGAGAATGGTATAACGTTGAATGTTTTTGCATATTAAGCTCTGATAAATTTATTACAGTGGGAATTTTAGTTCATAATTTTTGGAGTCAGGGAAGTACTGATACTCTTGCATTCTTTACAGACTATACTGTTTTGGCAGATTGCTGTTATGGTTGCATTGTTTGGATATGTTTGCTTGTTTAATGATTCTATTTGAGGATAGGAGTATTAAATATGCAGAGGCATTTAGTATGCAATGTTGAATAATAATTTTAGTGATTTGTTACAGTAGAAAGTGATAAGGTTTTGCATTGGTTTATACTAACCTATCTCACGAGTTCTTGTTGAGTTTGTTGTGAATGAAGTTTTTGATAAAAAGAGAAACCATGATATGAGAGGAATTAAGGAGATACAAAAGTTCAAGCTTGGGATGCCCAAGGCACCCCAAAATAATATTTCAAGAAGTCTCAAGCATCTAAGCTTGGGGATGCCCCGGTAGGCATCCCACCTTTCTTCTTCGGCAATCATCGGTTAGTATCGGTTGAGCCTAGTTTTTGCTTCTTCACATGAGTTGTGCTATCCTTGCAATGTCATTTTGTTTTGCTTTGCTTGCTGTTTGAATAAGATACCAAGATCTGAAATTCTTTAGTGAGAGAGAGTCTTTGCATAGTTGCATAATTATTTAGCTACTCTTTGATCTTCACTTATATCTTTCGGAGTAGTTTGTCGTTTGCTCTAGTACTTCACTTATATCTTTTAGAGCACGGCGGTGGTTATATTTTGAAGAAATTGCTAGACTCTCATTCTTCACTTATATTATTTTGAGAGTCTTAAACAGCATGGTAATTTGAATGAAAACTATCATAGGAAGTGAACTGGATGCTATGATCAATATGTTGCTTGATAATTGTTTTGAGATATAAAGGTAGTAATGTTAGAGTCATGGTAGTGGGTAATTATGAAATTGAGAAATACTTTTGTTGAAGTTCGCAAGTACGGAAGCATGTACGTATGGTAAAAGTTGTGTGAGAAATTTGTTGCATGAGGTACTCTTTTGATTGTCTTCCTTATGAGTGGCAGTTGGGGATGAGCGATGGTCTTTTCCTACCAATCTATCCCTCTTGGGGCATGCGTAGTAGTACTTTGCTTCGAGGGCTAAGTAGACTTTTGCAATAAGTATATGAGTTCTTTATGACTAATGTGAGTCCATGGATGTACACACACTCATCCTTCCACTTTGCTAGCCTCTCTTATACCACGCAACTTTCGCCGGTATCATGAACCCATTATTTACCTTCCTCAAAACAGCCACCATACCTACCTATTATGGCATTTCCATAGCCATTCCGAGATATATTGCCATGCAACTTTCCACCGTTCCATTTATTATGACACGTTTCATCATTGTCATATTGCTCTTTGCATGATCATGTAGTTGATATCGTATTTGTGGCAAGGCCACCTTCATAATTTTCATACATGTCGCTCTTGATTCATTGCATATCTCGGTACACCGCCGGAGGCATTCATATAGAGTCATATCTTGTTCTGTCTTTGAGTTGTAATTCTTGAGTTGTAAATCCATAAAAGTGTGATGATCTTCATTATTAAAGCATTGTCTCAGTGAGGAAAGGATGATGAAGACTATGATTCCCCACAAGTCGGGATGAGACTTCGGACTTTACAAAAAGAAAAAAAGAAGAAGAAGAAAAAAGAAAAAAAAAGAGAGAAAGGCCAAAAAGAAAAAAGGGAAAGGCCAAAGAAAAAAAAGAGAAAAATAAAAAAATGAGAGAAAAAGAGAGAAGGGACAATGTTACTATCTCTTTTTCCACACTTGTGCTTCAAAGTAGCACCATGATCTTCGTGATAGAGAGTCTCCTATGTTGTCACTTTCATACTAAGTGGGAATTTTTCATTATAGAACTTGGCTTGTATATTCCAATGATGGGCTTCCTCAAAATGCCCTAGGTCTTCGTGAGCAAGCGAGTTGGATGCACACCCACTTAGTTCTTTTTGTTGAGCTTTCATACATTTATAGCTCTAGTGCATCCGTTACATGGCAATCCCTACTCACTCACATTGATATCTATTGATGGGCATCTCCATAGCCCGTTGATACGCCTAGTTGATGTGAGACTATCTTCTCCCACTTTTTGTCCTCACAACCACCACCATTCATCACCATAGTGCTATGTCCATGGCTTACGCTCATGTATTGCGTAAGAGTTGAAAAAGCTGAAGCGCGTTAAAAAGTATGAAACAATTGCTCGGCCCGTCATCGGGGTTGTGCATGATGGGAGTATTTTGTGTAATGAAAATGAAGCATGGCCTAACTATATGACTTTGTAGGGATAAGCTTTCTTTAGCTATGTTATTTCATAGGACATGATTATTTGTTAGTATGCTTTGAAGCATTATTATTTTTATGTTTTATAAGCTTTTATCTTGAATCATTTGGATCTGAACATTCATGCCACAATAAAGAAAATTACATTGAGAATCATGCTAGGTAGCATTCCACATCAAAAATTCTGTTTTTATCATTTACCTACTTGAGGACGAGCAGGAATTAAGCTTGGGGATGCTTGATACGTCTCCAACGTATCTATAATTTTTTATTGTTCCATGCTATTATATTACCTGTTTTGAATTATTATGGGCTTTATTATGCACTTTTATATTACTTTTGGGACTAACCTATTAACCGGAGGCCCAGCCCATAATGTTGTTTTATTGCCTCTTTCAGTATTTCGAGGAAAAGGAATATCAAACGGAGTCCAAACGGAATGAAACCTTTGGCAGCGTTATTTTTGGGAAGAATATCACCCAGGAGACTTGGAGTTCACGTCAGAAGAGCCTCGAGGAGGCCATGAGATAGGAGGGCGCCCCCCCCCTACTGGGCGCGCCCCCTGTCTCGTGGGCCCCTCGAGCACCCCCCGACCGACTTCTTTCGCCTATATAGTCCCACGTACCCTAAAACATCCACAGAGAAGATAGATCGGGAGTTCCGCCGCCGCAAGCCTCTGTAGCCACCAAAAAACCTCTCGGGAGCCCTTCCCGGCACCCTGCCGGAGGGGGATCCTTCACCGGTGGCCATCTTCATCATCCCGGCGCTCTCCATGACGAGGAGGGAGTAGTTCACCCTCGGGGATGAGGGTATGTACCAGTAGCTATGTGTTTGATCTCTCTCTCATGTTCCCTCTATGGCACGATCTTGATGTATCCCGAGCTTTGCTATTGTAGTTGGATCTTATGATGTTTCTCCCCCTCTACTCTCTTGTGATGAATTGAGTTTCTCCTTTGAAGTTATCTTATCCAATTGAGTCTTTTATGAGAACACTTGATGTATGTCTTGCCGTGCTTATCTGTGGTGACAATGGGATATCATGTGCCTCTTGATGTATGTTTTGGTGACCAACTTGCGGGTTCCGCCCATGAACCTATGCATAGGGGTTGGCACACGTTCTTGACTCTCCGGTAGAAACTTTGGGGAACTCTTTGAAGTACTTTGTGTTGGTTGAATAGATGAATCTGAGATTGTGTGATGCATATCGTATAATCATGCCCACGGATACTTGAGGTGACAATGGAGTATCTAGGTGACATTAGGGTTTTGGTTGATTTGTGTCTTAAGGTGTTATTCTAGTACGAACTCTTGAATAGATTGATCCGAAAGAATAACTTTGAGGTGGTTTGGTACCCTACCATAATCTCTACGTTTGTTCTCCGCTATTAGTGGCTTTGGAGTGACTCTTTGTTGCATGTTGAGGGCTTGTCATATGATCTATCTATGTTATTATTGTTGAGAGAACTTGCACTAGTGAAAGTATGAACCCTAGGCCTTGTTTCCTATCATTGCAATATTGTTTACACTCACTTTTATCATTAGTTACCTTGCTGTTTTTATTATTTCAGATTACAAAAACCTATATCTACTATCTATTTTGCACTTGTATCTTCATTTCTTCGCCGAACTAGTGCACCTATACAATTTACCATTGTATTGGGTGTGTTGGGGACACAAGAGACTCTTTGTTATTTGGTTGCAGGGTTGTTTGAGAGAGACCATCTTCATCCTACGCCTCCTACGGATTGATAAACCTTAGGTCATCCACTTGAGGGAAATTTGCTACTGTCCTACAAACCTGTGCACTTGCAGGCCCAAAAATGTCTACAAGAAGAAGGTTGTGTAGTAGACACCAGTAAGTAATATGACTATTATCGCCCAGAACTCTTTGTGTTCTACTCGTACATAAACATCTACGCATAGACCTGGCTCAGATGCCACTGTTGGGGAACGCAGTAATTTCAAAAAAAAAACTACGATCACGCAAGATCTATCTAGGTGATGCATAGCAACAAGAGGGGAGAGTGTGTCGACGTACACTCGTAGACCGAAAGCGGAAGCGTTTCAATAACGCGGTTGATGTAGTCGAACTTCTTCGCGATCCAACCGATCAAGTACCGAACATACGACACCTCCGCGTTTAGCACACGTTTAGCTCAATGACATCCCTCGTGCTCTTGATCCAGTTGAGTACGAGGGCGAGTTCCGTCAACACGATAGCGTGGCGACGGTGATGATGATGCTACCGGCGCAGGGCTTCGCCTAAGCTCTATGATGGTATCATTGAGGTGTGTAAGTGTGGAGGGGGGCACCGCACACGGTTAAGAGAAACTTGTGTGTCATCTGGGGTGCCCCCTGCCCACGTATATAAAGGAGGGAGGGAGAGATGCCGGCCCTCCTAGGGGTGCGCCAAGTGTAGGGAGTCCTAGTAGGACTCTCAAGTCCTAGAAGGATTCCCTTTCCTTTTCGGAGTAGGAAAGAAGGAAAGGAGAGAGAGGGAGAAAGAAAGAGCCGCGCCCCCACCCCTTGTCCAATTCGGTTTCGGAAGGGGGAAGGCGCGTGCCACCTCGTGCCCTTCTTCCCTTTCTCCACTAAAGCCCAATAAGGCCCATTAACTTCCCCCGGCGAATTCTCGTAACTCTCCGGTACTTCGAAAAATACTCGAATCACTCGGACTCATTCCGATGTCCGAATATAGCCTTCCAATATATCGATCTTTACCTCTCAACCATTTCGAGACTCCTCGTCATGTCCGTGATCTCATCCGGGACTCCGAACAAACTTCGGTCATCAAATCACATAACTCATAATACAAATTGTCATCGAATGTTAAGCGTGCGGACCCTACGGGTTTGAGAACTATGTAGACATGACCGAGACACATCTTCGGTTAATAACTAATAGCGGAACCTGGATGCTCATATTGGCTCCTACATATTCTACGAAGATCTTTATCGGTCAAACCGCATAACAACATACGTTGTTCCCTTTGTCGTCGGTATGTTACTTGCCTGAGATTCGGTCGTTGGTATCATCATACCTAGTTCAATCTCATTACCGACAAGTCTCTTTACTCGTTCCGTAATGCTTCATCTCGCAACTAACTCATTTGTCACATTTCTTTCAAGGCTTATAGTGATGAGCATTACCGAGAGGGCCCAGAGATACCTCTCCGAAACACGGAGTGACAAGTCCTAATCTTGATCTATGCCAACCCAACAAATACCTTCGGAGACACCTGTAAAGAATCTTTATAATCACCCATTTGCATTGTGACGTTTGATAGCACACAAGGTGTTCCTCCGGTATCCGGGAGTTGCATAATCTCATGGTCTAAGGAACGCGTATAAGTCATGAAGAAAGGAGTAGGAATGAAACTGTAACGATCATAATGCTAAGCTAACGGATGGGTCTTGTCCATCACATCATTCTCCTAGATGTGATCCCGTTCATCAAATGACAACACATGTCTATGGTTAGGAAACATGACCATCTTTGATCAACGAGCTAGTCAAGTAGAGGCATACTAGGGACACTATGTTTTGTCTATGTATTCACACATGTACTAATTTTCCGGTTAATACAATTCTAACATGAATAATAAACATTTATCATGATATAAGGAAATAAATAATAACTTTATTATTGCCTCTAGGGCATATTTCCTTCAGTTTCATTATGTGGTGTTGTTTTGTTATAATATCATCTTTTTTTGTTGTTTACAGACTTGAAAGTATGCATATTTACTTTCCAAGGAGACCAGTAACTAGTTTGTGTCACCTTGTAGAGGGGGTACAATGAAGATAAGATTGAGAATTTCCAAGTGCAAGATGTTAGGAAGGAGCCTTGCAAAAGAAGAAGGAGCAGCGCTGAGCTTGTTCAACTAGTTAAGGTAAGTCACACTGTATTACAATTACCAGGACACCCTATTTGTCTGACATTGTGCTTGCGTAGGGTTCTTCACCTGTAACCCAGTCATTGGGCCATTGGTTAAACCCCCCTCCAGTCACTACTATATGATGTTCTAATTTTTTTGTAACTCAGATGTATGTAAACACATTTTAATGTGTCTGTTCATTCATTATGAATGTAGTCTACTTTTAAATATCTAAAACATCTTATAGGAGTGAACAGTGTGAAACTGCTTCCTGCCATGGTAGAGTTGTCAATGTCATAAATGTCATAACCAAACGCATATTCACATCATTAGCCTCCCTATCATTACTAGGATATTGATTACATACTAGTCAAGATACTTAATGGGGGGCAAACAATATTACATTACTTGTTCCTTTATATAGTAAATGTACATAGGCCATGGATGTTATTGAGGCATGCATGTATGCATGCTGCCAACTCAACAATTCAATTGCTTGTTTGTTTCAGGCATAGTTAAATTGCTCTTTTCAATTGCTTTATTTATCCTCAGTTAATGAGATGCCCAAATAATGATGCCTGATGTTGGGTACTTGTATAACTATTAGTTGATATAATTAAAGGCCTTACCATTTAATTATTCCGGTGAAGTGTGCCTTAAGTTCTGAAGTCTATTAACCAACTATTACTGCATGAGGCTCACAATCTAGTTTATACTAGGCTAATGATTGCATAGTTTTCCTTGTTGTAGTAGGTTTGTATGAATCCCTCTGCCGTTCATTATGCTCCCTAAGACTTTAGTTGAGCTATAGAATGGCCAACTGCTTGCTTATATGCAACGTGCTGTCTAAATTTATAACATGTCTGTGTTTTGGATTTGCCCCAACATCATGCTCCTCTGGTGAGCTAAGAGAGATTTTTGTATGCGGGCTGCACAAACTACCATTTTATAATTTTTGAAATATCACCTGCTTATGCTTCATGACGTGTAACATTATTTTTAGTCCTGTTTTGCCATGTACAAAATAGTCTGTCTTGCTCGATTTACTGTTGTAACTATATTTTTGCCATAGTCATGTGTATTTATAGAAACATTTCAGGATGAAGTGATATCAACACAAAGATCTGCGAGCAGTGCGGCATGGCCGTTACCAAATGATTATGGATTAGAATTGGAATGTGTTGATGTTCTCGAGCATCAACTAGCGGTGGCAAGACAACGTGTACAAGATTCTGAACATGCAATCAACAAGTTGAGACTGGACTTGCAGATATTAGATGCAGGAGTCAAGAAAATGAAACGAGAGACTAGGGTAACCATGAAGGAATTGAAGATTTTGCAGACTGAAATTTGTGCTATCTGAATCCGGCCAATCCTATTTTCTGAAGAGATTATAGTTCAAATGGTAAGTTATGTTGATGTGCGTCCATGATGTATGAGCTATATTTGCCCAGTGTATGTAATTTAATGTTTGTGTATGCTTTATTATCACTGGTGCTGAACCATAATACCAAGTGCGTACAATCGGCTGTAATTTCTTTATTGTATAGTGTAGGATTATTCTACGTTTCCATGCCTTGGTCTCTTTATTGTATAGTGTATGTTTTTTAGAGGTGATAGTATAGAGTAGAATAATTCTTTGAATATGCTATATCGTTTAAATGGGGGCCAACTCGCCCAAACATTGTAGTAACCATGGCCCTCCACGGGCCGTACGATCCATGAGCCATCTACGGGACGTACGATCCGTGGGCCTTCTATGGGCCGTCGGATCCGTGGGCCATCGGAGCCATGGGAGTTCTATGGGCCGACGGATCCATGGGCCTTCTATGGGCCATATAATCGTTTCACCAAACATGGGCCATACCATTCGTGGGCCAATAACGGTCCGCTAAATGGGCCGTAAACGGGCTAGAGTGGAAGTTGTGTGTTTTATGGCCCGACCATAACGGGCCGTTAGTAGGTCGTATTTGATGACGCTATGAAAACAACCCAGTGGGTTAACGAGCCACAAATGGGCTGACTGTAACCACGGGCTGAATTTGGCCTACAAGCGGGACAGGCCAGTAACGGACCGTAAGTAATCGAATTCTGAAAATAAGCCCAAGAATAAATTGGCCTTTAGAAGGCCGAAAATTAACACGAGATGGAAACGGCCGACGGAATAATGGACCGTTAATGGGTATAGAACAATACACTGTTCAGTATGATCCAGTTTCTTCTCGGGCCTTTAGTGGACCCGGAGTTACAAAGGGCCTCCTATGGGCCAAAAGACGTCATGGGTCGTACATGGGCTTACATTGTGACGTTTGATAGCACACAAGGTGTTCCTCCGGTATTCGGGAGTTGCATAATCTCATGGTCTGAGGAACGCGTATAAGTCATGAAGAAAGGAGTAGCAATGAAACTGTAACGATCATAATGCTAAGCTAACGGATGGGTCTTGTCCATCACATCATTCTCCTAATGATGTGATCCCGTTCATCAAATGACAACACATGTCTATGGTTAGGAAACATGACCATCTTTGATCAACGAGCTAGTCAAGTAGAGGCATACTAGGGACACTATGTTTTGTCTATGTATTCACACATGTACTAATTTTCCGGTTAATACAATTCTAACATGAATAATAAACATTTATCATGATATAAGGAAATAAATAATAACTTTATTATTGCCTCTAGGGCATATTTCCTTCAGTTTCATTATGTGGTGTTGTTTTGTTATATAATATCATCTTTTTTTGTTGTTTACAGACTTGAAAGTATGCATATTTGTCTTCCAAGGAGACAAGTAACTAGTTTGTGTCACCTTGTAGAGGGGGTGCAATGAAGATAAGATTGAGAATTTCCAAGTGCAATATGTTAGGAAGGAGCCTTGCAAAAGAAGAAGGAGCAGCGTTGAGCCTGTTCAACTAGTTAAGGTAAGTCACACTGTATTACAATTACCAGGACACCCTATTTGTCTGACATTGTGCTTGCGTAGGGTTCTTCACCTGTAACCCAGTCATTGGGCCATTGGTTAAACCCCCCTCCAGTCACTACTATATGATGTTCTAATTTTTTTGTAACTTAGATGTATGTAAACACATTTTAATGTGTCTGTTCATTCATTATGAATGTAGTCTACTTTTAAATATCTAAAACATCTTATAGGAGTGAACAGTGTGAAACTGCTTCCTGCCATGGTAGAGTTGTCAATGTCATAAATGTCATAACCAAACGCATATTCACATCATTAGCCTCCCTATCATTACTAGGATATTGATTACATACTAGTCAAGATACTTAATGGGGGGCAAACAATATTACATTACTTGTTCCTTTATACAGTAAATGTACATAGGCCATGGATGTTATTGAGGCATGCATGTATGCATGCTGCCAACTCAACAATTCAATTGCTTGTTTGTTTCAGGCATAGTTAAATTGCTCTTTTCAATTGCTTTATTTATCCTCAGTTAATGAGATGCCCAAATAATGATGCCTGATGTTGGGTACTTGTATAACTATTAGTTGACATAATTAAAGGCCTTACCATTTAATTATTTCTTGAAGTCTGCCTTAAGTTCTGAAGTCTATTAACCAACTATTACTGCATGAGGCTCACAATCTAGTTTATACTAGGCTAATGATTGCATAGTTTTGCTTGTTGTAGTAGGTTTGTATGAATCCCTCTGCCGTTCATTATGCTCCCTAAGACTTTAGTTGAGCTACAGAATGGCCAACTGCTTGCTTATATGCAACGTGCTGTTTAAATTTATAACATGTCTGTGTTTTGGATTTGCCCCAACATCATGCTCCTCTGGTGAGCTAAGAGAGATTTTTGTATGCGGGCTGCACAAACTACCATTTTATAATTTTTGAAATATCACCTGCTTATGCTTCATGACGTGTAACATTATTTTTAGTCCTGTTTTGCCATGTACAAAATAGTCTGTCTTGCTCGATTCACTGTTGTAACTATATTTTTGCCATAGTCATGTGTACTTATAGAAACATTTCAGGATGAAGTGATATCAACACAAAGATCTGTGAGCAGTGCGGCATGGCCGTTACCAAATGATTATGGATTAGAATTGGAATGTGTTGATGTTCTCGAGCATCAACTAGAGGTCGCAAGACAATGTGTACAAGATTCTGAACGTGCAATCAACAAGTTGGGACTGGACTTGCAGGTATTAGATGCAGGAGTCAAGAAAATGAAACGAGAGACTGAGATAACCATGAAGGAATTGAAGATTTTGCAGACTGAATTTTGTGCTATCTGAATCCGGCAAATCCTATTTTCTCAAGAGATTATAGTTCAAATGGTAAGTTATGTTGATGTGCGTCCATGATGTATGAGTTGTATTTGCCCAATGTATGTAATTTACTGTTTGTGTATGCTTTATTATCACTGGTGCTGAACCATAATACCAAGTGGGTGCAATCGGCTGTAATTTCTTTATTGTATAGTGTAGGATTATTCTACGTTTCCATGCCTTGGTCTCTTTATTGTATAGTGTATGTTTTTTAGAGGTGATAGTATAGAGTAGAATAATTCTTTGAATATGCTATATCGTTTAAATGGGGGCCAACTCGCCCAAACATTGTAGTAACCATGGCCCTCCACGGGCCGTACGATCCATGAGCCATCTACGGGACGTACGATCCGTGGGCCTTCTATGGGTCGTCGGATCCGTGGGCCATCGGAGCCATGAGAGTTCTATGGGCCGACGGATCCATGGGCCTTCTATGGGCCATATAATCGTTTCACCAAACGTGGGCCATACCATTCGTGGGCCAATAACGGTCCGCCAAATGGGCCGTAAACGGGCTAGAGTGGAAGTTGTGTGTTTTATGGCCCAACCATAACGGGCAGTTAGTAGGTCTTATTTGATGACGCTATAAAAACAACCCAGTGGGTTAACGGGCCACAAATAGGCTGACTGTAACCACGGGCTGAATTTGGCCTACAAGTGGGACAGGCCAGTAACGAACCGTAAGTAATCAAATTCTGAAAATGAGCCAAAGAATAAATTGGCCCTTAGAAGGCCGAAAATTAACACGAGATGGAAACGGCCGACGGAATAATGGACCATTAATGGGTATAGAACAATACACTGTTCAGTATGAGCCAGTTTCTTCTCGGGCCTTTAGTGGACCCGGAGTTACAAAGGGCCTCCTATGGGCCAAAAGACGTCGTGGGCCGTACATGGGCTGGAAGTTATAATGGGCTAGAATCATATTGGACGGCCCAGATGACGCTACTAGGCCAAATTCAGGTAGGCTGCAACAGGCCGTGACTTCGCGGGCTGTAAACGAGATGTATGCGAACATGCCGTTAACATGCTTTCAGTGCACCGGCCTGCTACCTTTTGACCAAGTCAAATGAGCCGGCCTTTTCACCGAAATGAGCCTCTAATTGGGCCGTCCCATGTGTCGACGTATCATAGGCGCCTTCGGTTCAATGAGTGGATGATATTTGTCCCAACGGTGAGCCGACACGTGGTTCCTCTAGCCAATGAGAAATTTACACGTGGAAAATTCCTATTGGTCATGGCTGTTAGCGGGTTATCGGATCCAAAACCGGACCCGATAGCTTAACGGCGACCCGTTATGGTGGATGTCACGTGTCGGTCACCTTTGATGAAAGCACTTTCTTGACGCACGATTTATCGTCATGGAAGTGAACACTTCCGTGATGATAATTTTGATAATGTCATGAAACACTTCTACGATAACACATGTATGATTATTTTGATTCTGTCATAAAATCATCATGAATGTACATGCATGACAAAAAACGTGACCTACCGTGACAAACACGTATCATCACGGAAATGTATTTTTTTGTAGTGCATTCGGGGCCTAGTTGCCCCACCCTCCCATGGGTGCCGCCTATCTTAGTGTTGTTGCCGCTCGCCTATCCCTCTAAACCCTTACATCATGTTCTTCTACAGTGCCAGCATGACCCCCTCCCTTCTACACACAAATCGTCAAGCTCTGACTACTCTCCATTGACGTAGCCGCCGTTGGGCCGTCTCAACTCCCAGTCGCCACCATTAGAGGCCTCATTGATGTTCCTACACCTCGGTGCGCTCATCACCGCTTTTGCTGTTGGGATTGGGCCTCCTATCCTCTCTTAATCGAGTGACCTCAACCCAACAATCATGCATCGTACAAGAAGTTATCGCACCTTTTTTCTCCGCGAAGCATCGACGCTTATCTTAACACAATCGCCTGTTGAGGGAGTCCAAATCTTTTTTCTCACTATTGCATTAGGAACCGCAACAGACCTAAAATTTGAGCACAACACTCGGATTGCCATTGCGGATTTTTCGGAAGACGGCACCTAAATATCACAACTAATCTGCCTCCTTTCCCATCATAAATACCAACAGGCCACCGCAACAAGATTTGCTGATAGAGTTTGTCCTAAAATCAGTACCGCTACATGGTCGTTGGAAGAGCTATCTTTGCATGTTCCGTGCTGCCAGACCTGAAGTTATCACGAATCCAGTGCTTGTCAATCAGTTCAAGGTACTACCCAAACTGCAACCGGCACGGAAGAATAAACGATGGGGGTCCGTGGGCGGCATCAGAGGAGAGGACATAGCAAAGGGCGGGAGATTCCAATCGTCGCCAAACTGTATACAGCCTCCGAGAGACATTCCCGCCCAGCACCGCACCCTGGCTGGCGCGCTGGCGCCTCGTCGCACCACGCTGGAAAGCATGGGGGAAAGGAAAGAAGCCCCGACGCGCGCGCCTCCCGCCTCGCCGCGCATGTGACCAATTAATTTCGGGGCCGCGACACGGTGGTCCACCGGTCAGCCACGGGCGTCGTCGGGAGACAGGTGCATTTAGTATCGGCGCCGTAGGGGCATATTCCAAACCCGCGCCGGAATTAGTCCCGCCCACGACGCCGCAGCGGCCGTGTGCTTTTACGCTGCTGCCCTCGCGTAACGGGAAGCATCATGACATGCGCGGCGTTTCTTTCCCCCCTTTGATGAGAGAATCATCCGCGACAGTTGGATTGGATATGGTGGTGCGTCATCGCTCGTTGGGGCTAGGCTGGTGGCACTACCCTCAAACTGTCATGGTATCTTCTTGATTGATTTGGTTAGGTGAGCCAAGATCACACACAAACGTGCTGCAAAATTGTTTACTGCCAGGAGAAAACTAAGGGCATGTACAATGGTGGCATATGGATACATATGCCTCATGACAAAAAGTAATTTGAGGCACCTACATTTATTTTTTCTCCCCAATGCAAGCTATCACTAGTGGGCCTCATTAAGAAATAGAAAATAAAGACTTTAGTACACATGCATCTCTACTTTTCATTTTAACCTTTTCGGCTTTTGTCATCGGACCACATTTTTTCTCTTCAAGCACCCGCCTCCTGGAGAGGATCCCGCTTCACTATCCGAACCTACTTTACGTCATATCCGATCCTACGTGGCATGCGAGGCATCACCTTGAGGCTATGCATTGTACATGCCCTAACACAAACTGGCTTGCATGTTTGTTCGTCTTGTACCAGGATTGAACAGGTGTCTCTTTCTTTTGTGGACTTCGTTTCTATATTATAGTATATGGTGGTTAGTTGGTTACCTAAATTGTGTGACACAACATTGTTTAGCGGGGTGTCTTACATGGCCATAAAACAACTTTTATCGCGAAGCGATCACAGGGGATTATACAAGTATGTTGAGGTCATTGTCGAACAAAGTCATCTAATCTTTGGTCTTGCCGTCCACTTGTTCATCTATAGATGGTATCAACCTGCTTAAAGTTGCAGATATTTTCGCAAAATCCTTGGGCATATCCACAATCCCTTGCTGTCTTTTATCTTAATCAAGTTATTGCATGCCATTTGGTCTATCTGTCTTTGCATCCTACGTCGCTCATGTCGCTGGCTCTCTCGGTAACATAAAACCTAGTGTTTACCAAGGGTGAAGTGGAACACCATGTGGCCGACGTCATGGAGCAATTTCTACTTTGTATTCCCTCGCTACACAATCGAGGATATCTGGATTAGGCAATAGTTTTCGCTAGCATGCTGAGCCTTCAAGAGCTATCCATAAGAATTGCAGAATGTATAGTTGCAAATGGAGATACTCACATTGATTTATTACATGATCGGTATACACCGTTATGAACGCCTCTATCACGCTCTAGTTCCTGCATACCTATACTAGCTACTCTTTTTTCTACCTGACCTCACCTTGGTAAGTCCATAGCCTACACCGAGCTCGTTGATCCGTGCCCTGGTTTGTTTCGTCTTGTACCATGACTGAATAAGTATCTCTTTCTTTTCGCGACCTTTGTTTCTAAAACATCTGGCGGTTAGTTAGTTGGCTACCTAAGATTGTGGTGACATGACATTGTTTAGTGTGTCGTCTTACATGGGCGCATAAACAACATGTAAATGTCGTCTTACTCTATTGCACAAGATCATTTAGTGTTGGTCTCCTTGCACTAACGCTAAAATCTGCTAGAGTTAAGCGAGGATTTTGTAAAACAATTGGCTTCCTCAATTCCACTCCATCTTCATTCATGCCACAGACTTACACATGTGGGCTACTCCGTATATATATGTTGTTTGTCTTGTACCTCAAGGATTGGACATGTGTTTCTTTCTTTTGTGAACCCCCCTTCTAAAATTACTAGCAAGATGCCCGTGCGTTGCACGAGACATCAAGATGCATTTTCTTACAAACACCTGTTGTGATTGACCCATGTGAGAGTAATCTCATGTTTAAAAACTAATGATGTCTCGAGAAGGAGGAGAGATAAGAACCACCCGGCAAGGGGGGGTAGCGATCTCATCTAAAAAAAGAAAGGAGAGATAAGGTGAGGAGGAGTGGGGTGTGGTGGCGTTGGTGGCCAGACTGAGCGGATGCATGGGAATGGACGACGCCGGCAGCGACCACCATGCCAGATTATTCCAGATGCTTTCTTTTTTAATTGCTCAACAATGAAGTTGTGGGAGATAAGAATGAACGAGTGAAGGTCTTATCTGCAAACATAGAGAGATGTGCGGGTATCTTTTTGCAAAATTAACATGGTTTGCTTTCTATCCGTCAAATATAGATCGGACGGTCTATATTGCAAGATGGCGGGCACACAATCATCACCAACTCGGTTTTTTATAAGAGTAGAGATAGGGTTGTTAGCTGGTTACCCAAGAATATGCCAAACAACATTATTTAGTGTGTCATTTTGCATGGGCATAACAACTTGTACGTGGAGCGAAGAGACCGCAAAGTATTTTTGCAAACATGTTGGGGCAACCATCCAACAAAGTCATCTAATCCTGGTATTGATGTCCACATGCCCATTTATAGGCAGCACCGTCTAAAAATTATAAAACAATTACCTTACATTAACAAACAAACCAGTTAATGGGGTGTTTGGCTAGACTTAACTCATCACTTTTGGCTTTTGGCTTATAAGACAAAAAGCACCTGTTTTTTATGCCTTTTGGCTTTTGTTTTTGGTTGAATGTTGTAACACTACGTTGCAAGCCAGAAGTGAAAAGCCAAGATCACATCTTTTGGCGTGTAGGCCAACAATCAAAATTCACAAGTTAAGCCTAACCAAAACCCCCATGAGTTGTAATGTTTTTCATACAATGATTTAGCATAATTTATTCATCTCCATTTAATGAAGAGAGTTTGACCTCAGTTCTTTACAAAGGCTTTCATCCCCCCCCCCCTTGCTTGTAACTCCATTGCAGGGGCAGCGCCAGAAATTTTTGCCATTGGGTTTACTTGTTGCGACAATTCAATAAATTAGTTAAGTGCAAAGTCTAATTTACACTATCTTACAACAAAAGTATGGAACTCAAAAACAACATAATGAGTATAAATATTACCTTCCGTCTTAAAATATCATATATTGTGCTTTCTAAGAATTGAAGGGTGAGACATAACAATTGGCTGAAACTATATAATTATTGATTTACTTAGCATGAATAAAGTATCAAAATAACTTCATAGCTCCACGTGTAGAGTCTCATCTTCCTCAAAACACTGAAAAAAGTGATAAGTTAGTTTGACAAGCTTAAAATAAGTACCATGAAACAAACGAAGCTTGTACAGGCAGTTACATTTTGTAGTGCCCCTTTCGAATTTTCATCATCTTAAAAATATCAAACATTACATCCTTAATAATGGTAGAAAATATATATTTTTCGAAATAGAAAATTAGATAATCACACATAAATTGATCCAAATATTTTTTTATTGTGCAACTTTTTCTTGATAACATTCATAGTTGAGAAACATCTCTGTTGTTTTCGCAACCAGCAATATCAATGCCAACTTTTAAAAATAATAGACCAAAGGAAAAGCAACATGTTTATTTATCGGCACCATTAGTTTACCAATATCAAAAACTTTATCCAAAATGGCGAACCTTTGATGGTTCGCACATTATTAATGTAAATGCAAAGTTTAGGACCAAGATCATCCAATATTTTGAATCGTTATCCAAACCTGATGATTGATTTCTCTTCAAAAAGTATGGCCCCATAACCTAGATAATCAAAGTTCAGGGAAAAAGTAATTACAAAATTAGGGCAAACACCATCACCGCACTAAACCACTAGGCTAGATTGGATATGCATAACTGCACAATAGATAGAACATATATCTTTTGTACCTTGAGTATGTACTGGGACCTGCCGTTGCTGGCGGCGCATCTAATGATCAAACGACATGCGAATAAACGGAATGGAAGGGATGAGAAGCGAGAGATCGTGGGAGTTGCGTTGGAAGCGATCGAGTCAATTCAGGAGATAGAGAGTCTTGCGGACGATGCGCACATACTTACACAAGAGACTTTTTTTTTCTTTTGAGATTGAGAAATCATACGCAAGATATATGAGAAATGATAAATCAATCCAGGCTATTTTGCGCTTTTACTTGAGCTTCCTAAAGTATTTTCTCATATTAGAATATATTAATTGTCCTAAAAGGCTTGCTTGTGCGTCCGATGGGTTCAGCAAAACAATTTACTGGTTCAAACTACTTTATATACCATGTGTAAGTTCGTGACAGGGAAAAGATTGTTGGATTCGATTGAACCCAACACCTATACGCTGCCTCCACCCCTGCTCCGTTGCCGACGGTAGTTCATTTGATAGATTGAACCCTAATGTTAACTAGAGGTGAAGTGGTACATTGTTTGACTGGCGGAATGGAGCAAATTATGCTTTGCATTTTGTTGCCACACAACTCAAGGGTAGGTAGATTTGACGATACTTTTTCCAGTAGGGTGAACATGCGAGAGATATCCATAAGAACAGTGGAATGTATGAGAAAGGCATTAGCATCATTCTGCTGCACAACCGGTATATACGGGTATGACCCTCTTACCGTAATTACTAGCTCATCTTTTCGTACCCAGTCTTGTTGCTTGCCTTTAAATTGGTATCCTACATATACCTTATAAACTCGCGCCTCGACTGTCTAACCCCACAAAGTCATCACTAAAGTGCTCAAGTGTATTCTTAGAAGTGTGCATTGAGGGTTTGAACTCTCAAATATGAAATCCTACACGAACAGGCTTAAACCATCCCATTTTAATGTTGCATGTGATGTTTGTGAGCACCAATTCTACCCGCAGTAAAACCAGGTATCAAACATGTATTTTGAAGGTGAGGATGAAGACTAAAGATTGGTCATATGTTTCAAATGACTGGGATATACATAAGACCCTCTGACTAGAATACACATGGATGGAAAAAACTGGTAACATGGTGCCATATTAAACTCTATAGGTATTAAAACACACAAAGACGCAACAAAAAATGTGAAATTGCACCTCAAAAAGACCACATGAACGTCTTGAAAAAATCAGGTCCCTATCATAGTTCTTCAAGAGACAATTTGTTTTCTAAGATGCACTAGCTTTTTCTTGAAATTACACATAAAGCAGTGCATAGAAAAAAATAATTTCCAATTATACATATCGAACAAGCTATGTGAGAAAAAAATCTACAAAAAAAAATCCTACAAATTGT
Source organism: Triticum aestivum (assembly GCF_018294505.1). Classification (NCBI taxonomy): domain Eukaryota; kingdom Viridiplantae; phylum Streptophyta; class Magnoliopsida; order Poales; family Poaceae; genus Triticum; species Triticum aestivum. The sequence goes on along the minus strand of NC_057810.1, from coordinate 551,380,274 downwards.
ATACGACCTTTTCTTCTTCTGAAAATCAGAGAGTCATACCCTTCGACTTTAATCAAAGAATGGTTTGACACTATGGTCAAGGTTTGGTGCTCCAAGCCATTATGGTCAGCACTATGTTTTCCTTTCAAAAATCGGTTCCAAACTGTCAGCCAGCACTGATGCCGTTGTTATGCTAGACGGGTCATCAAATGATTGTCCAATAGGAGGGGGCCAAGTCGGAGTCCCATGATTACATCATCGAAAAGCATCACAAAATGCAAGGGGGCATCGTGGTCATTTGCCGCACCGCACGCTCCCCTCGCGAGCACCGCTTTTTAGCCAGACGCCCCCCTACGAATTTACATCCAGCCCCCCGCCCGCCTCTTCCCCCCTCTTCTCTCTTTCTCTCTCCCCGTCTCCCCGCTCCTTTCCCAAATCTGACCGCAGCCGCACGACGCACCTACCCAACCCCCAGAGCACCAGCAGCCCCGACCTAGCCCAGCCCGGCCCCTCGCGCGCCCGGACAGCCGGCCTCCACCGCGCCGCCGCGCCGCGCCGTGGCCGCCGGGAACCTCCCGGTGAGCGCCCTCCTCGCAGATCCGTTAACCTTCTTTCCGCCGCTTGTTTCTTGGGGGGTTTCTTGGGCTTTCGAGGGTTTGAAATTCGGACTTCTCGGCGGGGGACGCCCGTCCTCGCTTGCTAATGCGGGGCTTTCTCGCGGCTCCGGGGGCGGGATTCCTCTGCGTTTCTTGGCAATTAGGGTTTCCTTTGCCGGGTTTCCTTGGTGGTTAGGGTTTTGTTGGAGGGAGCTTGGTTGGTAACTTTTGTGCCTTTCTTGGCCTCTGGAACTGCAGGTAGGGGAGCGGCGCCTCGTTTCTTTGATGCGCCGCGAAGGAATTGGGAGCAAGGAGACGTGATGTTTACTCCGCAGGGGAAAGGATGGAACGGCTGGTCCACGCCGTCTCCAGGGAACCAGCGGGCCGGTGGTGGTGCTCCGCCCGCATCTGCGCCCCTTGGCAAGGCCAAAGGGACTTCACAGAGAGCTGCCGAGCTCGAGCAGGAGGTTTCGCCCAATCTTTGCCCCCCGTTTTTTCTCTCTAGTCCATGCAACTTTTGAATCTTGTTTCGGGCTATGTCTCCTCGCTTCGACTTGTGTCCCGAATTATTTAAATTATAAGATTCACAAGGCCAACTATGCAGTACTATTATCCTATATAGTATTCTCTTTATCACATGTCATCAGATTTTGAAAAGTAAAAATGACACCATTATTAAAATCAGTCATGCCTCAAACTTTTCGATTTAAACCAGCAAGCCTTTCAGAAGATAGGTTTTTTGAAAATTTCTTGTTAGCACGACGAAACTCTACCCTTTGCTGGTTCTTAAAGAACCAGATTTCCATGTGACCCATGGAAGAACTCATTTTTCTGGCTGTTTTGGCCAGACAGCCAGAAAACTGTCGGCTTATACCATTTTCAACAAAGCAGTGCAGAGTGTTAGATTTGTTCTGCTTATACCATTTAACACTTTTCTCAGTAATATTTTCAACAAAGCAGTGCAGAGTGTTAGATTTGTTCTGCTTATACCATTAACACTTTTCTCAGTAATGCTAGTCATCATTATGATTGGGTTCTCCCTGTAGAAAGAACTGTGGGCTATAGCTAGTGTTTTTTGCCTTCTAAAATCAATAATATGGACAGGTAAAAACTTAGGCAGTGGTGAAAATTATTGTGCGTATTTTTGCATTTTCCTTCTCACTCACCTTGTGTAATTTGGATGTTGCTTCAGAAATTTCCTTTTTCCTCATCACAGTATTTTCTGTCAGGATATTTAACCTTCTGTTTTGTACTTTGTTCATTCCCATAACAGTTACAGTTATTGACATGTGTGTTTTCATGTGTATACCTTACAGTTACATGAATATCAATACAATATGGGGCTGCTCTTGATTGAGAAAAAAGAGTGGGCAGCCAAATTTGACGAAGTCACCCATGTGCTGACACAAAAGGAGGAGATCTTAAAGCGGGAACAAGCTGCACATTTGAATGCTATATCAGAATATGAAAGGCGAGAAGAGAACATGCGGAAATCACTGGGTGTTGAGAAACAATGTGTAGCTGATGTATGTTGGTCTCTATCCCATAATTTTTTGTTCTTGTCATTTATCAGCACCATTCTGACCTGGCTACTCTGCCAGTCGCAGAGAACTAATGAGCATATATATTTTTGCACCACATTTTACATAGATATTTGATTCTTGGAAGTTGTTCAATACTTACAGTTGTGTGCTTTATGTAATTTAACTTTTTAGTATAACCTCTAATAGCCAAAATGAGTTGGTATGAATATTAGAGGCTGCTGCACCCACTGTAGTCATCAGTATTGCTTTTACTGAAAGCACTACTCTCTGTTTTAAACTGATTAAGCACTCCAATTTTTCTTCTTCTGGTTTACCTTGTGACTTTTTGTTTGTCTGTATATGCAGCTTGAAAAGGCACTGCGTGACATTCGATCAGAAATAGCTGAGGTTAAGTTCACATCTCAGAAAAAGATAGCTGATGCTCAATCTCTTGAGGCTAATTTGGAGGAAAAATCTTTGGAGATCGAGGGGAAGCTTCATGCCGCAGATGCGAAGCTTGCGGAGGCAAACCGTAAGAAGTCACAAGCTGACAGAGATTTAGAGGAGGCAGAAGCTCGGCAACGTAGGTTGGAGAAGGAGAAGCTATATTTTGAGACTGAGTATGCCAATTTCCTCTGTCTTCTTTCTCTACTTTATACTGTGCTATGCAGGTGATAATATTGTGTATTGTGTTTCATTGTTTTGGTTACGTTCAGGAGGAAGGCCCGAGAGAAGCAACTCAAGGAGCAGGAGGAATCTCTGCAGGACTGGGAGAAAAAGCTTAAAGAAAGTCAGAACAGACTTGTTGATTTGCAGAGATCTGTAAATGACAGAGAGGAGAGAGCAAATGAGAATGACAAACTTTGTAAGATAAAACAGGAAGAATTGGAGGAGGCAAAGAAGACAGTGGAGTCAACTAAAATCATTTTGAAAAAAAAGGAGGAGGATATTGCCAAAAGGCTAAATGAATTACGCTCACAAGAGAAGGTAACCCAGTGATGGGTCCTGCATTCTTTTCTCCTCATTCTGGGTTATGACGAGTTGATAGTAAAATAAAAAGATATATGTTGTTTATTTCTATTCATTTGCAGGATGCTGACTCAAAGCACAAGATTTTGGAAAAAAGGGAGAAAAAGTTATCTGAGAGGGAAGAAAAAGCTAGTGCAAGAGAAAAAGTAAGTACCGATGAACAGTCTGCTCTCCAGTTGTGGCATTATGAATAAATGGGTACAAGCGATGTTGCTGTTACATTTATTTGGTCATTATGCAGTTCGAGCATTTTACCCTTGGGGAAAATTAATGGCATATTAAATATGTACCCCCTCTGTAAAGAAATATAAGAGCGTTTAGATTATTAAAGTAGTGATCTAAACACTCTTATATTTCTTTATGGAGGGAGTACCGTTGATATTTGATGTTCTCTAGTTTTTTCTGTGGACTTTTCCCCTATATACTATATGCTATTCTGTAACTTTTTACAGGTTGATAAGCTTAGCTTATTATTTTACCCATTGTGCTATTTCACTTGCCCACCTTGTCATGCGTAAATTGCCCTGATTGGCCACTATCCTGTGTTCATCTCATTACTTTTGAGCCATCGAGCTTTTCATACAGATACTCTGTTCTACTCCTTATGCTTATCAGCTACAAATGTTCATGTTCCAAGCATCCTCTTTGGAATATTTGATACACAGAATATTATGTGTAACATGCACCTTTTTCAGTGATCTGATATTGTCGGAGAAATCTGTTTCAGATGGGGCTTCAGAAGCTTATCGAGGATCATGAGGTGAAGCTTGAAGCAAAAAGACGAGATTTTGGATTAGAGCTGGAGAGTGAGAGGAAATCCTTTGATGAAAAGATGAAACATAGGGAAGCTGATTTGGTAAAGAAGGAAAAGGATCTCAGTTCTCGGGAGAACAAAATATCTAAAAGGGAGCAAGCGTTAAATGAAAGCAAGAAAAAGCTGGAAGAATTGCAGAATGACCTTGATACCAAGTCGAAAGCTCTGAAGAAGTGGGATGAGTCACTGAAACTTGAGAAGGGTAAGTTATCTGAAGAAAAGCTGCAACTGGATCATGTACGAAAACAGGCTGAGATGTACAGATCGGATATTGAAAGGCTGAAAGCCACAATTGAAGCTGAAAAGAAGCAAATTTTAGAAGAACAAAACAATTTGAAAGTTACAGAGGAAGAGAGGCAAGAGCATAGCATGCTGACAGCACAACTGAAGAAGGAGATTGATGAGTATAGAATGCGAAGCAATTCCCTCTCGGAAGAAACTGAAGATTTGAGGAAGCAGCGGCAGAAATTTGAAGAAGAGTGGGAGCAGCTTGATGAGAAAAGAGCTCGGCTAGAAGAGGAGGCAAAGGTGCTCAAGAATGAAAAAACAAATCTAGAAAGGTGGCGTCACAATGAAGAGAAGAGATTCAAGGATACACAGGATGAAATGGATGCAAAGTACAAGGAGCAGCAGGATAATCTTGCACTAAAGGAAAAAGCTTTGGCTGATGATATAAAACACCAGCGTGAGGAGATTGATGAATATCTGAAGAGAGAACGTGCTGATCTTCAGCGTAATTTGCAGCTCCATCGACATGAACTGGAGATGGAGATAGCGAATAAAGTAGCAATTAAACAGAAGGAACTGGAACAGAAGGAGGACGAGTTAAATAAGAAAAGGGATTTTGTAGAAAATGAACTAAAGCATGCTGTTGATTTGAATGAGTCCAAGATTCAAAAGATAACATTGGAGAAACAACAGCTGCTGAGGGAAAAAGAAGTTCTAGTGGAGGAGAAGCGAAAATTGGAAACTGACAAGGCAGACATTAGAAGAGACATTGATAGTCTTCATGCACTCAGCAAGAGTCTGAAGGATCGTCGAGAAGCATACAACAGGGACAGGAATAACCTCACTGACATGTTTGAAAAGTATAAGGTGTGCAAAAGCTGTGGGGTTTCTGTTTTTGAGGGCTTTGGTGATCTATCTCTCAAGGATGATGCTGATATTGACCACCCAAGTTTGGCTGTTGAGGGAGATGATTGTTCCCCGAACACTGATACTTTGGCTCAAGACACAGGAACACTTGTTAATTCAGCTGGTCGTTTCTCACTGTTGCAGAAGTGTTCAAGGCTTTTCAAGTTCTCTCCTAGGACAAAGGCCGAGCAGTCATCGGAACAGGAAGCGGAAATAAACATTCCTTTTGGTGCGAGATTAGAGGAAGCATCACCGAGTGAAGTAGATTATGAGCCAACTCCTGTCTATCAGGCAGCAAATAATTCTTTTGATGCTGAGGGTCTCCCTTCTGACAGTGGAGCAAGGGGGAATGAAGAATCCGAAAGGCTTGATATAGCTGATGATATCCAGATCGAGTCTTCTGTTGGAGTCGCAGATAATTGTATAGCTGTTCATGTAACTCAGCCATTTGCTGGTGCTAATGACATGGCAGTTGACACAACAATTGCCTCTGTGGACCAAAATGGGAAGGACTCAACGGCTGCCCCTGAAGTAGATTTGCAACCTGAAGCATCAAATCCTCCAAAACGGAAGGGTAGACCAAGAGGGGTGAAAAAGACAAAGTCGGTTCGTGCAGTGCTTGAAGATGCTAAAGTAATTCTTGGTGAGAATTTTGATGAAAAGAATGATGATCAGGAAGATTCAGTTACTGTTGGTGGTACACGGAAGAGGCGCCTTGCTGGACCAGATATCAGTGATGAAGAAATTAGTGAAGCACAATCTGAAAGTGTTTCCGTTGGTGGGCAGCGTCGCAAGAGGCGGCAGCCAGCCGGCCCGTCAACGCAAGCCCCAGGTGAAAAACGCTACAATTTGAGACGCACTACACTGTAAGTTAAATTGACCTTTCCCTATTTCATTTCTGCTCTGGGTTGTCTTCTCTTGCATTCCTTGGAACCGTGGAGTTAGTAAATGAATAATATTGTCGTTTTGCATCTTGGTATAGTGCAAATGCGCCGTCAGCAGCTCCTCCTCCACCGGAGAAAAAGAAAGGTGGGAGGACAGGGAAAAAGCGGACGGTAGAAACTACTGCTGATGACACGGAAGGAACCTCTAAAGCTGCTGATAGCAAGAGGACGGGGCCTTCTGAATCAGCTGATGGTGCATCGCAGTTGCAAGAGTTCTCCCAGGTAAGAGAGAGAGAGACTCTGATGCGCTATGTCAGGTGCATGTGTGTTTACCTGGGCTAATAAACTGGTAACCATGTCATTGATGTTAGGCTGAAACTGTTGATGCCCATGCTACTGCCGGGGAGGAGTATGGTGATATTTTTGTGGATGGTGAACAAGGTGAAGATGCGATGCCCATGACACCATCAGGAAGTGAGCGTGGGGGCGTCGAAGATGATGATGATGATGATTCAGAGAGGCGAAACAAATCGATTGGGAAAACGCTATGGTCTTTCTTCACGACATAACAAGAGGAAGAATAAGAATTGCATCTGATTAGGTTGTTTCTAGTGTTTCTTGTTTTGAATTGACGATTCTTGGAACTCTAGGTTGTTGGTGTGTTTGGTGATGATGTATCAGTAGATTTACTTGCACTCGTTATGTCAAAGCGTCATGTAATTGGGAATGAGTATATTTTGTAGTCAGACATAGTTTGATGGATGGCGCTCACAGAATTTAGGTGATGCCCCATGTACTCATATTATGGCAGCGATGCCTGTAACAGTCGAGAGTTGTTGAGGTTTGTAATTCTTGTTCCTTATCCCACGCCCAGATTACTTACTTTTTTCACCTTCTCTACAACTTTTTTCACTTTCTCTACACAGTGTGTTGCGGCATCTTGTCATTCATCACGAGTTCTGGTTGCTTCTGGAATCTGGACGCAAATGTGAAAAAAAAAGCAATATAGGCATGTGAATGGTTTTGCCGTGTCAATTGATTTTGGCCAATGCTATTCAGCGAACGTTCCCTGAGTGCATGGCAAAGCGAACATGACAATTTTCACCACAAATCTTTCGTTTGCCAGAATTTGCCATGTGGTTATGAAGAAATTATCATGTGTTTTCAAAGTATTTGTCATAAAAAATGTTTGCAATTGCCGTGCCTCATAGCTAAGCGTTCGCCGGTTATCGGGGTCCTTGATTTTTGTGTGAGAGCAAAGCGCAGCCCTATAGGGAAAAGGGGAGGCTTGATTATTTTTTTTTAGGAAAAAGGGAGGCTTGATGGGTGCAGGGTCTGGTGGCGGTGCACTAGGGTAAATATTCAGTAGACATGTCATCTATAACCAATCTAAAAGCTTATCATACGATAGTTAGTTATAAACATTGACTACTTTTGTCTTCTGCCTCATATTTTTGTCTCACAATTTTTTTGGAGCCCGTGTGCAGCTGGCTACTAATCTACAACCCACTTCTCTTCTCTCTCCTCAAACTCAAAAATTAAAATAATATTTAAATTCTTAAAGCCTACTTAGATCACCATATTGTACTTACCCCGGTGGTCACTAATGTGTAAGTAAGAAGAATTTCTTGGAGCATTTAAATCAAGATTTGATGTTGAAGGGTGATTTGACTAATCGGGTTAATGGTCGGCTGGATCAACGTTAAACAAAAAAGTCATTTTCCCCCTCAACTTTTTCGATCTATTCATAATTTGTCGTGGTAGTACAAAGAATACAAGAAGTATAAAACAAAATGCACTCATGAGTCAGGTCCGTCGACCACCTAGGGCGACTTGGAGCAAGTCGAAGGCACGACATCATCACCCCCCCTCCCAATCAGAATCGGGCAAATCTTGTTGTAGTCGAAAAGTCGTTGTGCTAAGGCCCTAGGGTATCAGCGCATCAGAACATCAACTACTGAAGATGAAAAGAAACGTAGATCGGAATAATCAAACCTGTAAACACAAGGCCGAAGACGATGGTTGGTTGAATCCAGATGGATCCATCGGAGACGGACGAATATCGAAATCCGCCAGAGATACACCTGCACACGCTCTTAAGCAAGGCAAGACACACCACACAACAAGGGCTAGGGGAAAGGACATTATTTCATATTCAAAGTGCCACTGTCGGTCCGCTCATCTTCAATGACCCTATTAGATCACCCATAGTGGGGAGTAACTTAGACTAGTATAGTCCATGTTACCACCTTCATAGTGGGAAGTAACATATGTGTGGTGTTATGCAACACTTCACTTATTAGTTTATAGACTCATTTTGTCTTAATATGTGTGAGGTTATTTATAGTGTTTTAATCATCTTTCTTCTTATTATATCATTGCCGCATAAGCAAATGTGCTGATTTGGATCTTATGTTGCTTCTGAAGTTACTCCCGTTATAGTCTTAGGGCATGTACAATGCATAGCCTCAAGGTGATGCCTCGCATGCCATGTAGGATCGGATATGACGTAAAGTAGGTTCAGATAGAAAGCGGGATCTTCTTCAGGAGGCGGGTGCTTCAAGAGAAAAAGTGTGGTCCGGTGACAAAAGCTGAAAAGGTTGAAGTGAAAAATAGAGATGCATGTGTATTAGAGTCTTTATTTTCTATTTCTTAATTTGGCCCACTAGTAATAGCTTGCATTGAAAAAAATTTGAATATAAATATCTCAAATTACTTTTTGTCATGAGGTATATATATTCATATGCCATCATTGTACATGCCCTTGGGACAACGAAGGCGCGGCCTTGCCGACGGGAGTCTGCCTGCGTAAAGTTGTGATCTAACAGCTGCCGTGATTCTGTGGTTCCGTCCGTGTGACTGCGGGTCCTTGCTCACGCGGCTAAGGTGACGCTGATCTCTTTCTCTGCCTTTGTCTCTAAGGCACGACCAACCTGCTGTTACTATTTCCCAGAATCGAGACCAAGCCTGGAGTAGCTAGCAAAAGCAACTTGGTTGCGGATGTGGTCGCTTTCCGTTGGCACCCCTACCGTATGCCACGCCATTCTTGTTTTTAGTCACCAGCAGTACAAATTACCATATCTGTCCACAGGATGCCCTCCGCCATACGTTGGAGAAAAAACGAAAGCATTTTTTTTGCACATGCACCTCCACCACCAAGCAATGCCAGCAGCACTAAGTAGTCAAGTCTCACCTGCCGTTCCGTTGCTCTTATATTTTTCTCCAGCCCAAAAATGATTTGGCTTGGGGCATTTATTTGTTTTGTTAATTATTATATTATATTGCCGGGGAATTCTTTCGCCGCACTGCAACGCTCTTGCAAAGCAAAGAGAGAGGGCAACTGAGAGACGGGGCCAAGCACTCCAACGCAATATAGCCGATCCCCATTATTGCGACTGACAAAAACCCGAGCGAGATCAGCAGCAAACCCAATCCCAGCGACCGACTCCCCACCCCTCCCTGGATCGATGCGCGGGGAAGCAGAGCCAGCAGCGCGAGCAGGCGCCGCCGACGCGGGCCACCCGCGCTCGCCGGACCCGCACGACCTCTCCGACGACCCCGACTACGCCGACGCCGCCTCCGTCCCCGCCTCCATCCACGCGGTACCGCTCGCCGTCCCGCGCCTCCCCATCTCCCGCTTCCTTCCTAGCTCGGTTTGGGGTTCGGGGCCCGGCGCCGACAAGTCGATCGGTTGGTTAGGTCGCTCGCCGGTTTCATGGGTCCGGAGGACGGATTTGGGGCTTGCTTTTGCTCCTTCATGTTGTTTTAGCATCGGATGGATACCTCTGTTGTTTCACCCGCAATCGATTCTGCGTGTTCCCCCTTTTGGTTCAACTGATGATTACTGATATGGTGTCGTTCTGGTGATCGAAGGCGATGCGGACCGACATGGCGGACATAGGGTCCGAGGAGACGGCGAGGATGGACGTGGTGTACGAGAAGGAGCGCGTCACCATCCACCCCACGCAGTACGGCTCCGGCCGGATCAGCGGCAAGCTGCGCCTCTACCTGCAGCTCGGCTCCCTCTTCCTGGTGAGGGCTATACCCATCACAATCGGCTAATATGAATGTTTGGTTGTTCGTATGTAGTACTACATGATAGGGGTAGAAATTAATATCAGAACTCGTGCGGTCACTTTGTAACTGCTGCGAGGAACCGTGTTATTACGCAGACTGCATGCCCACTGGATTATATTGTACCATCTTCTGCCGCCATTAACGTGACGATGATTGAGAGCAATGACACTTGCTGTTTTCCACTTCATAGTATTATCCTTTGTATACTGGATATTAGACTTGGATGAGTTATAGCTAGTTGCTACCTCAATACAGTTCTGCTTCTTCTGCTAATGCTTCGTCTGATATGTTTGACAGAGTTGGGAGCCAAATGAGGGAGTTAACAGTTTCTCAACCAGTTCAGTCACTGCAGAAATAGAAAAATGTAGGAATCTATAGTTTGCGTCTTTGGTCATACTAAATTTGGCAAGTAAAGCACATCATTGGTGGTACCTGACTCTTTACATACGTGGTTCTGTGCAGATAGAAGTTTGTACACCATTCAGGCCTTGCCTCTAAGTGACGTGCGCTTCATCCGTAGGCACACTCCAACATTTGGGTTGGAGTACATAATCATTGTTCTCTCATCAGGTGAAGTGTTTTTCTTGCTGTTCGTTCCTTTGATCTTGCAGCTGGTTTGAAACTCTGCTTGGTTTTTGTATCTTGGCGGTCGGATTATTAGCTTTCAGATACTGTATTGTTCGCACCTAGTATTTCTGCTTCTGCCAGCTAGATAAAATCATCATTAAATGAGCACAGACAGAAAAATTCATAAGTGGGATCAGGATCAGTCTTATTTATCTATCTGTCAACTTCTGCAGGCTTGGCTTTTCCTCCTTTCTATTTCTACAATGGTGGAATTCGTGAATTGTTCGCAACACTGAAACAGCATGTCTTCATTATCAGGTTTCCTTCTTTGGGACCAATGGTCCTAAATATTTGATCATGTTTGTACACATTTTGTTTATTAATGCCTAAATAATAATTGCTCCTTCCAACAAATGAACTTGAAGCAACTGACAAATGCCTTAAGGGGAAATCGTCATGTAAAGGCTATCAACTATATTCTTAACTACAATTTCTCGATGCATGTCTTGCTTTCCTCCTGTTGTGTTTGATAGCATCTTAGTGCCACATATATCTGAACCCAGGGAGATAACTCCGACTGTTGACCTTGCTATCTACTCTACTAGAGTTCTATTGTGAATCTTAACATCAATTCATCCTATTCAAAAGAAATTGAATGAAGCATCAAAGATTTGACCACAAGATCTACATCTCCATGATGCTGAAACCCATATATAAATGCTACTCCCTCTGTCCCATAATATAAGATGTTACATTACTTCCAATAATATAAGATGTTACATTACGTCCAATAAATGTCTTCTTTATGTTGTAGGTCGGATGACGATCCTAATGTATTTCTTGTCAATGACTTTGAAGATCCTCTTCAGGTTTGTTATACCACTGTAGTTTCTTGAATTGAGCAAAACATTCTCAACCGATAATTTGGAATCTTGCTGTTCTGTTGGTAGTTTATCTAACTGATAATTTGGAACCTTGCTGTTCTGTTGGTAGTTTAATCTGTCATAGTAAAAAGACCCAGCTCCATCAATGGGATTCTTTTTAGTTCCCTGGCCCCCTTCTTTCTGTCCTGCACCAACTGTTGACCTTGTGAATCTGTTAAGTTTGGGCTTTCTAGTATCAGATTTCTGTAAAGTAACCTAGTATTCATTGGTAAAAATATCTTTATCTGACCAAGGTGTTGCCCAAAATTTAACTTATAGTGATTAGTGATTACTGATGCAGTATTTAGGCTTGTTCCTTGTAGAAAGGCCATCATCCTTAATCCAACTCTTTTGATGCCTTTGTAGAAGAGCCTGTCATCTCTAGAGCTTCCAGGGGTTGCCACTGTGGCAAATGCCATGTCACGACAGAATTCCTTCAGCTTCACTGGTTCAGTTAGTGAAGTACGACATGGAGATGATGCCAAATATGGGGGGCCTTCAACCATGTCTGAATATGGCTCAAAGCAAAGGCGCAAATCGAATGATCCAGGTCGTGACATTTCGTTTCAAGTTCTGGAGAAATTCTCACTGGTTACGAAGTTTGCGCGCGAAACAACATCAAGCCTCTTTCGTGAAAATCACAGTAGTGGTTCTCATGCTTATGGACGGCAAAAACAAGAATATGTTTTGGACAACAGAGCAAGTGACAAGTACACAGATCAGCTAATAACGCCGAATGATGCTTCTTTGACCTCCGACTCGGTAGAGGTAACATATGTTACATGATGTTTTGTCTTTGCATCCATTCAGGCACCACAAATTGCGGCACTGAAATATATCTTCCTGAAGTGTTGCTTACCAGATGTCTGGACACACCTCTGAATTTTACTTCCTTTTTAATTTAATTTTACTTATATATTTAAATCAAATTGGCAATACTTCCTAAGGTTAAATTAGGGTCATGGCCCTTATACCAGGCAGATAATTGAAGCTGCGCTACTATTTTTCAGACATTTGTTCAAATGTAATACCATAACCTGTGAATTCACCACCAGTGAAGTGTATTAACTGTAGTTTCTGTAAATTAATGAACTCAAATTTGAAAACATGATTGATAAAAAAACACTGATCTACTTATGAACTCATATTTGAGAACATGGTTAAAAAAAAAGAAAACAATGATCTACTTAGTTTTATGTTCTGAACTGTGATGACGTTGAAAGTTTGAACTTGCTTAACCTTCCATGGTTATGTACTGTGCATACTTCATTTTGTGTAACATCAGTTTCCTTACTCTTTTGGTAGTCTGACGAGTCACTGCTGGTTTGGGGAAAAAAGAGAGGCAAACCATTAAGTGTTGAAGAGGTAACAATTCTTGGATGTTTGATGTATTTTTGTGAGCACTTTATTTCACCATCTATATATTTTTCCTTACAAAAATCCATGTTGCTAGTTCCATAACTGAGTTCGCATAATACATCTCTTGTGTACGTTGTGTAACCAAACAATGGGTATGAGTCAACATTAGATTTCTAGTGTCTTCATCATAAAATATTATCATCCTCAGGACAACCAAGTGCAGTTCAATCATGGGACTTATAATATTGAAGTTGGACATATACACTTCCCAGATTCGCCTAGTCTCTGGTCCAGACTCTACGAACAATCATGTTCAGTTTTGGTTTGTGACCTGGATTTTAAGGAAGCTTTAGGTTAGAGACAAGGGTGCACCCAGGAATGGACCAAGGGAGGGGCTAAGTGGGTTGCTGATCGGCCACAGGGTGCTGGACTACACAGATTCAGATTTTTTTGTCGTTCAATACGACATGTTTCCTTGGCTACTTAGGCTGGACCGGTCTAGCACCGGTCCTAGGCCCGCCCCTGCTAATGGAGGTGTTATCCCATACGTTCCTAACCTTACTCTTCCTGGCTGGCCTACTAACCTTTGGATTAGATACCGGAACCTTTGATATGAATAACACTGTTTCTGAAGGTCAGATAGTTCGTAGGCCATTACCTGTTTTCTCCAGTGCAAACCTGTAGTTATCCACTTATCCTTGGTAATGCCACAAGCTAAGCTGCACTGTGCTGAACACTTTACAAGGATTGCTTTTCCAAAAGCTAGTCCGATATTTTTTTTCAGTCACTAGGAACCCTGTGAATTATAATGAACATCATGTTCTTAGTTTCATGGATCTTTATCACCGACCATCTAACGCTTATTTCTGTATTGATCATGCTGTGTCAGTACTTCTATTTCATCTGAATCCTTAATTTTTTTTAATAAATATCTTTGGACAGTGGAGAGCTTTCTTAGATCCTGAAGGTAGAATTATGGATTCAAAGGCACTGAGGAAGAAGATTTTCTATGGGGGAGTTGATCATGTTCTGAGAAAAGAGGTGTTATAATTAACCTCTGATATGCCATAATTATTCAGCAAGGCAATCTTAACCATATATACTGATATTAAACATGTAGGTCTGGAAATTCCTGTTGGGTTATCATGAATATGATTCAACACAAGCTGAGAGGGAATACCTTGCAGCCATGAAACAAGAAGAATATGAAGCCATAAAATCCCAGTGGAAGGTTAGTCAAGGTTCATAAGTTTAATTTTCTGCAATTCAGTGTGCTCAAATATCCCCTTGCACAGCTGCGCTATGTTGTAGGTATTTATGAATTATGATATAGATATATTTGTTTCGTGTTTTTTAACTCTGAATTTAGCTTATGAGTAAGATAAACACATATTGTTGTCTTAGGCTTATGGTCTGTGAGGCATTTCTGGTTTTGACGAGTAGGAGGATGGTCGGATATTAATGTTTGGACACAGTTTCTGGCGTGGTTACATTGGCTGATATGTATTTTTATGCATACTGCTGCTTGCATAAATAGCAATCCATTCAAAGTATTGTTAGGTCACTTTCAGCTGTTTTAATTTTATCATATACATCGCTTTCAGATCAGGAGATACGCCTATCTCCATTTTACATAAATAATCATGATTATTCTTATACCATGTGGCCTTGCAGAGTATCTCAACCACACAAGCTAAAAGGTTTACCAAGTTTAGGGAAAGAAAAGGCCTTATTGACAAAGACGTGGTATGGATAAGTTTCCTCTTATCCTTTCTACTATATTCTTATATATAATTCTGTACTACTGTACTATTTTCACTTACATTTTGACGCTTGTTTTTTGTATGAAGGTGAGAACAGATAGGTCTGTTCCTTACTATGAAGGAGATGACAATCCAAATGTTGTAGTTCTACGCGACATCTTGTTGACATATTCCTTCTATAATTTTGACCTGGGTTATTGTCAAGTAAGTGTGCCTTGCATATAGCCCTGCATCTGCAATTTCCCGCCATGTAATGAAACTGTCTGGCATTTAACCGGGACAAGCTGTCCACTAGCTGTCTTGGACTACTTATTATTAGTTACCTTCTTTTGGTCTTGATGCTTGAAAGATGCTTCATTCTCATGCTTGTTTAAGACAATAGCATCATAGATAGATGTTGAATTTACTAATCACCTGGCATGCATTCATTTGTTTATCTAATCTCAGGTTTAGATCTAATACAACTCCCAAGAGAGTTAGGCGTGCCATCCTACATCTATGATTGTGGAAATTTCTTGGACATTATTTCCGCTGTGTTCACACACAGCGGCTTCATGTTGGTACATTAGCTGTTTGATAATTGATACTCCCTCTGTAAACTAATATAAGAGCGTTTAGATCACTAAAGTAGTGATCTAATATAAGAGTGTTTAGATCACTAAAGTAGTGATCTAATATAAGAGCGTTTAGATCACTAAAGTAGTGATCTAAACGCTTTAGTACATTACTGTTTGATAATTGATACTTGGTACTGCATACTAACCCAGTAAATCTTTATGTTATTAACTTGTAAACCTATGCAACTTTATTAACTGATTATTTGGGATACCAAGTTGAACTTCAAACCTTACATAAACTTATGTTTCTTTGTGATGCTCATAAAGTTTAGTCTACAATTTTGTTGGAATGATATCATATTCATATATGATCTGTCCTCCAGGGAATGAGTGATTTCTTGGCACCTATCCTTTATGTCATGGAGGATGAGTCAGAAGCATTTTGGTGCTTTGCTTCTTTGATGGAACGACTAGGAGGCAATTTTAATCGTGATCAGAATGGCATGCATGCTCAACTGCTTGGATTATCCAAGGTATATCCGTATATCTGAACTATTGATTATCATGTTGCTCCGTTTCCAGTTTGGCTGTACGCGATAGATATTCTTGTTAGAGGTCAATATTATATCTATTAGAATAGTTTTGTTGGTGTATTTAATGCAAATAAAGGAAAACATTTTCACTTTGGGCATGCATACTTATGGTTTGTGTTCATTAATACGGGTATGATTTCCTCGGTTTCCTTGACAAATGGCAATGCACTCACATCCTTTAAAGCCTTTAAATATCTTCAACTTTTTAAGATGCTGAAATTATAATATATTGTTTTTATAGCTATGCATCAATCCCATGGTTACTGTCTTCTAATCTCTATTATGTTATGGTTATTCATTTCAAGTCTTTGATGAATGCTGTTCAGCTTAGTCTCATAGTAACTGGTTCCATCCATTTTTTACCTTTTTAATCTAATATAAATACAACATACTGAGTTTGTATATATTTTTCCTACCTCATAGCTGGTGGAGCTTCTCGATCCTTCATTACATAACTATTTTAGGCAGAACGACTGTCTAAACTACTTCTTCTGTTTCCGCTGGGTTCTTATACAATTCAAAAGGTACATTCTTCATTTTAAAGTTGCAGCGTTTGCATCTTACAGACTTGTATTTCTTGGAGAGAGCCATTTGTTATACAAATGTAACTCGTTCATTTTACTGAAATCGATATATGCAGAAAATGAGTGTTCTTCAGTAGCCAAATTAAGGGAATCTTAAGTTTTAGAAGTTCTCCAGAAAATGAAACCATATGTAGCTTCTATGTTAGGATGCACGTGGTCGGTTCGGCACTCTGGACTTCCTAACTTTTGGTAGCAAATGGCTCCGTAACATGGAAGGGGTGGGCGCGAGATGGCGAATTCGCTGATGTATTTGGGCCCATTTCCATTCGACGTTTCGGTGGCATCCAAACAACTGAATTGGTAGCTGGGAATACCAAATCCCATTCCAGGAGTCCATTACAGACATCCAAACATAGCCTTTACAGTTTTGAGCAGCCAAGTGGATCAGCAAACAGGGCAAACTGGACTGCACCTTCTGCATCCATATTTCTAACAAGGCCAAATTTCACTAAGTATTACTAGCCAGAAGCATTCTTAATAGTTAATATTTCATGCAAGCAGCTGGGATTACTGTATCATACTGCCCTGCTGTGGCAACTTACATTTGGTACAGCATTATTGGTTGTACAGCAAGTAGGCTGGCGCCTTCTTGGTACTCTACCAGGTCCCATTCCCAGCAAAACATTGACCAGTGGCATCAATCATTTACAAAGGAAAAAAAAGTAATCAGCTGTGACAGGAAAAACCGAATCTATCAATCATGATAGTTACTTTTTGAGTTTGATATAACTTAATTTGGTCTAAAACCTAGGAGTAGGTTTTTGCTGTTGAGTAGGCCCTACCTAAGTCAAGACCTAGTTTAGTTGACTTGGCAGTCAGGGTATGTTTTGTTCTTTTCTGTAACACAATGTTAGCAGAATTAATGATGAGAGATCCGGAGTTGAAGGGCAGAGATGCGGAGTAAGGAAAGAGAGGCACATGCAGGGAGAGCAAAATTAGCTCTCTTTTAGCAAAGACCTAACGAACCAAAAGATGCCAATAAATCAGTGTGCCTGATTTATGTCTGGCTACCACTGTGAAGTTATTTTATAGTCTACCAGTGGTTACTGACCTAGGATAGGAAACACAAACTGTTTTCCCCATTACCAGTTTCATGCCATTTTAAAAATATTTTGATTGTCAGAGATAAATTGTGCAAGAAATACATTCATTCAGTGAGCTTCTGAAGCATTTACTTGAAAATAAAGAAAACACAGTTAGCAGTCATTCTCTCTCTCTCTCTTCCAAGTCACCAATTTCTTATGGATTGCAGGGAGTTCAGTTTTGATCAGGTCATGCTCTTGTGGGAAGTTTTGTGGACTCACTATTTTTCAGAACACTTTCACCTGTACTTGTGCGTTGGTATCTTGAAAAGGTACCGCCTGCGGATAATTGGGGAAGGAATGGACTTCGACACCCTTCTCAAGTTCATCAATGAGCTAAGTGGTCAAATCAATATTGACCGGGCTATTCAGGACGCCGAGGCATTGTGTACCATTGCAGGTGAGGCCGGGGCCGATTGCATTCCACCTGGAACTCCGCCTTCTATGCCCATTGAGACCGATGGTGGTCTGTATTTGCAAGAAGATGATGTCTTGTGAGACGGATGGTGGTCTGTACTTGCAAGAAGATGATGTCTTGTGACTTGTGAGATAGTAGCGTAATGACACTTTACAGAACCTTTGGAAGAACTATGAGATGTTATTGTTGTATATATGTACCTTGACTCTTGCTTTTTCTTACTGGAGATGGATCTTGTATGAGACTCTTTTATTTTGCTTCACTGCCCATTTCTCTCACCTAAATCTTCAGTGCTGATCAACTGGCAGGCTCCAGAGTCCAGAGTCTGATCCCCATTCATGCGGCCCTGCCTATATGACTTTTCAAGATAAATTTAAACTGAAGATAGCATGTGGGCTATCTCATTGTATTCCTCAATTCAGTTTGACTGAGAACTATGGAACTGAAACATCAACTATTTAAGCCAAAATGATTGTCGGCATGAAGAATTGTTGCGAAAGATTATTGTACCGAGTTTATTGTGAACAAGCCAATATCCATTAGCTATACAGCTAACCAAGGATGAGCATACTAAATTTTGCGAGACTCGGTTGACCTCTCAAAATATCTGCTATGATAGCAGGGAAAGATCTTTTGATGTGAACATACCCTTCGCTTGCCACCACATCGGCTATTCTATTTGGAGAAGTGAGAAACTCGAGGCAAGCATTTTTTAGGTGGTTGCAATGATAATGGTCGGCGAGAGCTAAAGTAGTATTTTATTTCATAATGCTGTGCATATAGATTTTTTGATAAGCCAAATTTTGCAAACTTAAACTAAACTTACGGATAAAACTATCTATATCTACAATATCAAAATATATAAAGCAAGAAACTACGTCTTATGGTCAATCTAAGGATATCTGTTTGGCGTTCTAGATGTAAATATTTGTCTCCACAAACTTGGTCAATGTTCATTAGGTTTGACTTTTCAAAAATTAATAAATTTATATGCACTACATTATGGAATAGAGGGAGTAGTAACATTTCGAACATTAAGATTCTTGCAAAGGATGTTCTCACATATCACCTTCATCCTCTTCATGGCATACCTATTCGTTGCCACGACTAAGTGCTTGACCATTTCTTCACCATCATCTCCATCAGATGTCCCCATGGAAGGCAATGAATCCGTGTAGATGAAGTGAAGCAATGCACTGAAAATAGCTGGTTGCATATCTTCTATGGTTATGGTACGCCTTGTCCCGTCGCCCATCGACCCAAAGAGACCCGCTTTGAAGACAGGACACATCGCAAGTACAATCTTGTGTGCAGGAAAACTCTCCCTTCTAACCTTGAACGTGACATCTGTTCCTTCCCCTGCCTTCAACAGTTCTCTGAGATTATCCGACAGGTTTGAGGGAGGCACTTGGATGTTAAAGGGAGGCACAGTTATTGCCGCCAAAACTGTGATATCACATTCAATAACAAGGTTGTCATCCTGCAGATACGCCGATGGTTGCAGGAAGTGCCCACATAGGTTGGCGAATGAGAGCAAAACACTATCAACATCTTCTGGGAGAGCACCACCAACGGCGATAGCTTGTTGGCCTAGTCAACGAGCCTGACCTCGAAGGATGCCCTCGCCTGGTCGCAAGCTCCACGGAAAGGGACACACAGTCCTCATTAGGGTAGTATTATGCGCTAGAAGTAGACGCCGACATCGAAGGCAGCAGACGCACGCCGAGGACCCTTTGAAGGCTATAGCCGGAGATCTTGAACGTGAGCTTGCTTCGGACTCTAGATGGGGTGCACAAAGACGCCGCCGCCTCCATTCTGGGCCTCTAAGGCTCTCCTTCATTGGAGCTTGTGCAAATAAATTCATGGGGAGGGTTTTTGGATGGGGAGAAGTGATCTCAAGACATCAGAGTAGGGAAGGTAGGTGCTGATTGGTTTGGCGAGTTGAGGGTGATGCCTGCGCTCCTGAGCAAAGAGGCACGGCTGCGCTACTCGGCAGGGAAATGAGGCACGACGATGGAGTATACCTACCGTGGTCCAACCCCACCCCTATTTAGGGATTTCGAGTACCAACAGTCGATTCATGGTCAAAACACGCTTCATCCACGAATAAATGTTACATGTTATGCCAAAACACGCTTTAAATGTGAATCAATGTTATCCTAAAATGGACTTTACACCCAACGGTAAGATTCACGGTCGAAATAGGCTTTAGTCCCAACAGTCAGATTCAAGGTCCCTCGAACTCTTGATCCAGGAGAGTGTCGAGGAAGTATATGAGTTCCGTCAACATGATGGCGTGGTGACAGTGATGGTGAAGTTATTCGCGTAGGGCTTCGCCTAAGCACTACGAGAATATGACCAGAGGCATAAACTATGGAGGGGGGGGGGGTGTGTGTGCCGCACACGGCTAACAATCGTTGGTGTGTGTTCTAGGCGTCCCCTCCCCACGTATATATAGGTGGAAGGGGAGAGAGCCAGCCTTGGGGTGCCCAAGTAGGAGGAATCCTACTTGGACTTCCTAGTCCAATTCGCCCCCTCTTTCCTTTTACCGGAAGGGGGAAAAGAGGGAAGGAGGAAGGAAAGGGGGGGGGGGTGCGAATCCCCACCTCCTTCTCCTATTCGGCCTCCTACCATAGGGGGGGGGGGCACCACCCCTTGTGGGCTATGTGCTCCCCTCCTATGGGCCATATGGCCCATTATTCCCCCGGGGGGTTCTGGTAACCCCCCGGTACTCTGATATGTACCCGATACACCCCCGAACACTTTTGGTGTCCGAATACTATCATCCTATATATCAATCCTTACCTCTCAACCATTTCAAGACTCCTCGCGATTTTCGTGATGTCATCCAGGAATCCGAACAACATTCGGTCACCAAATCACATAACTCATATAATACAAAATCATCATCGAACGTTAAGCGTGCGGACCCTACGGGTTCGAGAACTATGTAGACATGACAGAGACACCTCTCCGGTCAATAACAAATAGCGGTACCTGGATGCTCATATTGGCTCCCACATATTCTATGAAGATCTTTACCGGTCGAACCGTTATGATAACATACGTTATTCCCTTTGTCATCGGTATGTTACTTGCCCGAGATTCATCGTCGGTATCTTCGTACCTAGTTCAATCTCGTTACCGGCAAGTCTATTTACTTGTTCCGTAATGCATCATCCTGCAACTAACTCATTAGTTACTTTGCTTGCACGGCTTCTTATGATGTGCATTACCGAGAGGGCCCAGAGATACCTCTCCCATACTCGGAGTGACAAATCCTAATATCGATCCTGTAGAGCATCTTTATAATGACCTAGTTACATTGTGATGTTTGATAGCACATAAAGCATTCCTCCGGTATCCGGGAGTTGCATAATCTCATAGTCGGAGGAATATGTATTTGACATGAAGAAAGCAGTAGCAATAAAACTGGACGATCATTATGCTAAGCTAACGGATGGGTCTTGTTGATCACATCATTCTCCTAAGGATGTGATCCCGTTCATCAAATGACAACACATGTCTATGGCTAGGAAACTTAACCATCTTTGATTAACGAGCTAGTCAAGTAGAGGCATACTAGGGACATGGTGTTTTGTCTATGTATCCACACATGTATCAAGTTTCCGGTTAATACAATTCTAGCATGAATAATAAATATTTATCATGAATAAGGAAATATAAAATAACAACTTTATTATTGCCTCTAAGGTATATTTCCTTCAGTCTCCCACTTGCACTAGAGTCAATAATCTAGATTACATTGTAATGATTCTAACACCCATGGAGTCTTGGTGCTGATCATGTTTTGCTCGTAGAAGAGGCTTAGTTAACAGGTCTGCTACATTCAGATCCGTATGAATTTTGCAAATTTCTATGTCTCCCTCCTTGACTAGATCACAGATGGAGTTGAAGCGTCTCTTGATGTGCTATGGTTGGGTTTTACCTTAATGATCTTTAGTAGTTGCAGATGCTTGCTAGAGTTTCAATCATAAGTGCATATGATCCAAGAAGAAAAAGTATGTTAGCTTATGCCTCTCCCTCATATGAAATTGCAATGACGACTACCGATCTTGTTAACAATTGCCTAGGACAGTTCCGCACACCGACCCATCATTATTCCACACTCGCTATTTATAATACTTAAGTAATATATTCTAACTTTATGATAACATCACCTACTTTTATATTTTAGCTCTCCGATACCATGCAAAGTTATCCTCTTCATACCCACAACATAGTTTTATTTCTTGTTTCTAGTTGGAAGCAAACGTTCAGTGTACGTAGAGTCGTATCAGTGGCAGATAGGACTTGAGAGAATATTGATCTTACCTTTAGCTCCTTGTGGGTTCGACACTCCATACTTATCACTTCCACCTTTTGGAAATTGCTACGATGATTCCCTGCACTTGGGGATTATCAAGCTCTTTTCTGGCGCCGTTGTCGGGGAGCAATAGCATGTGGTTGATATTCTCGTGTATGCTTGTTTGCTATCTTCACTAAGTAGTTTTTATTTTCCCTTTTTGTTTTGCTTTGTTGTGGGTGAAACATACAAACAAATTAAAAAAAAATGAAAATACATTTTTTTACTTGCCTTCTATGCCTAAAAAGTTTTTTTTTCAAAAAGAGAAGTGATTGGAAGGTTATGCATTGGAGAAGTGAGGGTCGACCTTGAACACTTGTGTTCATGCTCATGGAAACAATGTAGAATTTTTCATGCAAGTTTCTAAAAAATAATTACACCCTTGTATATATCCATTGTATTATAAAAATAATGTGCCAAGCTTTGGTTTTAGGATGATTAGATTGCTTGTTTACTATGTGCAGTGCAAAAACAGAAACTTTGGCTGTAGCGTGTGAATTTCCATTTTTTACTGGAAAGTCAAACGGTTCTGAAACTTTTTTGCACTGTACTTATATACAATTTTTTTAGATTGTCCTAAGTTTTTAGAATTTTTGGAGTTACAGAAGTATACAAAGTTTCCAGATTACTACAGACTGTCCTGATTTTGACAGATTCTGTTTTCTATGTGTTGTTCACTTATTTTGATGAGTCTATGGGTAGTATCGAGGGGTATGAACCATAGTGAAGTTGGAATACAATAGATATAATGCTAATATAAAATTGGAATGAGTTCACAACAGTACCTAAAGGTAGTGATTTGCTTTATTATACTAACGGATCTCACAAAGTTTTTGTTAAGTTTTGTGTGGATGAAGTGTTCGAAGATCGAGGAACTATCAATATGAGAAGAATAAAGAGAGGCAAGAGTTCAAGCTTGGGGATGCCCAAGGCACCCCAAGTAAATATTTCAAGGATACTCAAGAATCTAAGCTTGGGGATGCCCTGGTTGGCATCCCATCTTTCTTCTTCAACAATTATCGGTATACCTCGGTTTTTGTTTTGTTCACATGATATGTGTCCTTTGTGTTCATGGATTTATAGAATGCTCTTTGTGCTTCACTTAAATCCTTTGAGTATGGTTTTATAGAATGCTTCGTGTGCTTCACTTATATATTTTGAGCTTGGATATTGGTTAATCTATATTAATTGTAGAATGCTCCATGAACTTCACTTATATCTTTTGGAGTATGAATAATACTATCATCGAAAGTGGGTTTGGAAGAGTGTCAACTTTAGGAAGTAATGATCCCACTATTTTGGAGGATGTTGAATCTTATTGTGATATTTATGAAAGTGGATTTGGAGAGGTCTTGACTTTATTTAGTAAAGATTCCACTATTTCGGAAGAGGTTCCAATTGATTATGAGAACAAAGTTGCTATCTATGATGATTATTGTGATGAAATGTATGCTATAAAGAATAATGTTAACCATGAAACTTGTCATCATGATTTTAATTTTCAATTGGATTATTCCTCACATGATAGTTATTTTGTTGAGTTTGCTCCCACTATTCTGAATGAGAAGAATTTTGCTTATGTGGAGAGTAGTAAAACATCTATGCTTGTAGATCATGAAAAGAATGCTTTATGTGATGGTTATATTATTGAATTCATTCATGATGCAACTGAAAATTATTACGAGGGAGGAATATATGCTTGTTGGAATTGCAATAATACAAGTTTCCTCTCTATGTGCTTAAAGTTTTGAAGTTATGCTTGTTTTGCCTTCCTATGCTAGTTGACTCGTTTTCCCATAAACTGTTTGCTCACAAAATCCCTATGCATAGGAAGTGGGTTAGATTTAAATGTGCTAGTAATATGCTTCATGATGCTCCCGTTATGTTTGCATTCTTATCTTTCTTATGAGCATCATTGACATCATCATGCCTAGCTAGAAAGGCATTAGAGAAAAGCGCTTGTTGGGAGACAACCCAATATTTACCCCCACTATTTTTGTGCATTCACATGATTAAGCTACTGTAGTAATCATGTTTTATAGCTTTTGTCTCAATAAAGTGCCAAGTAAGACCTTTGGGATAGCTTACGGTGATAGTTGATTTCATCTTGCTAAAAAACAGAAACTTTTGCACTCATTGCCAGAATTTAAAAAAAATCACAGAAGCGTGCTTCTGATCTGAAATTTTTACACAAGATTGATAAACAAATTTCGCAGGTTGTCCTAATTTTTCAGAATTTTTGGTGTAGCAGAAGTATGGTTTCTGTTCAGATCATTACAGAGTGTTCTGTTTCTGGCAGGTTCTGTTTTCAATGCATAGTTTGCTTGTTTTCTAGTTTCTATGTCTTATATTGTTCAATATAAATTGTAGAAATGATAGGGTACAGTAGAAATTGTGTGAGAACAATTATGAATCTTTTCTTTGACAGTACCAAAGTGAATGATTTACTCTTTATCATACTAACTCATCTCACGAAGTTCCATTAAGTTTTGTGTGATTGAAGTTCTCAAGTTTTGGGTGAGATATTGATATGAGGAGAATAAGGAGTGGAAAGACCGTAAGCTTGGGGATGCCCAAGGCACCCCAAGGTAATATTCAAGGAAGACTCAAGCGCCTAAGCTTGGGGATGCCCCGAAAGGCATTGATACGTCTCCGTCGTATCTATACTTTTTGATTGTTCCATGCCAATATTCTTCAACTTTTATATACTTTTGGCAACTTTTTATATTATTTTTGGGACTAACATATTGATCCAGTGCCCAGTGCTAGTTCATGTTTGTTGCATGTTTTATGTTTCGCAGAAAACCAATATCAAACGGAGTCCAAACAGGATAAAAACGGACGGAGACTTATTTTGGAATATTTGAGATTTTTCGGAGGAAGAATCAACGTGAAACGGTGTCCGAGGTGGCCAGAAGATAGGGGCGCGCGCCCCAGGGAGGTAGGCGCACCCTAGCCTCTCGTGGGCCACCCGTAAGGCGGTTTATGCCCTTCTTTTGCCGCAAGAAAGCTAATTTTACGAGAAAAATCTGGGCGAAAGATTCACCCCAATCGGAGTTACGGATCTCCAGATATAAAGGAAACGGTGAAGGGGCAGAACCAGGGAACGCAAAAATAGAGAGATAGATCCAATCTCGGAGGGGCTCTCGCCCCTCCCAAGCCATGAGAGCCAAGGACCAGAGGGGAAACCCTTCTCCCATCTAGGGAGGAGGTCAAGGAAGAAGAAGAAGAAGGGGGCCTCTCTCCCCCTTGCTTCCGGTGGCGCCGGAGCGCTACCGGGGGCCATCATCATCACCGCGATCTTCACCAACACCGCCGTCATCTTCACCAACATCTCCATCACCTTCCCCCTTCTGTATTCAGCTGTCCACTCTCCCGCAACCCGCTGTACCCTCTACTTGAACATGGTGCTTTATGCTTCATATTATTTTCCAATGATGTGTTTCCATCCTATGATGTCTCAGTAGATTTTCGTTGTCCTATCGGTGATTGGTGAATTGCTATGATTGGTTTGAGTTGCATGTTTTATTATTGGTGCTGTCCTATGGTGCCCTCCGTGTCGCGCAAGCATGAGGGATTCCCGCTATAGGGTGTTGCAATACATTCATGATTCTTTTATGGTGGGTTGCTTGAGTGACAGAAGCATAAACCCGAGTAAGGGGATTGTTGCGTATGGGATAAAGGGGATTTGATACTTTAATGCTATGGTTGGGTTTTACCTTAATGAATCTTTAGTAGTTGCGGATGCTTGCTAGAGTTCCAATCATAAGTGCATATGATCCAAGAAGAGAAAGTATGTTAGCTTATGCTTCTCCCTCAAATAGAATTGCAATAGTGATTACCGGTCTAGTAACATAGTCAATTGCTTAGGGACAATTTCACAACTCCTACCACCACTTTTCCACACTCGCTGTATTTACTTTCTTGCATCTTTATTTAAACAGCCCCTAGTTTATATTTACATGCTCTTTATTAGCTTGCAAACCTATCCTATCACACTTACAAAGTACTTCTAGTTTCATACTTGTTCTAGGTAAAGCGAATGTCAAGCGTGCATAGAGTTGTATTGGTGGTCGATAGGACTTGAGGGAATATTTATTCTACCTTTAGCTCCTCGTTGGGTTCGACACTCTTACTTATCGAAAACTGTTGCGATCCCCTACACTTGTGGGTTATCAAGACCTTTTTCTGGCGCCGTTGCTGGGGAGCAATAGCGTGGGGTTGATATTCTCGTGTGTGCTTGTTTGCTTTATCACTAAGTAATTTTTATTTGCTGTTCTTAGTTGTTCTCTATCTTTAGTTATGGATATGGAACACAAAATACCAAAAAATTAGAGGTACTTGCTACTCATGTAGATGGGGTAACTCCTAAAACCCCCGATGCTCATTATGTGAAAGATATTAAGTACTACTTTGATAATCCTGAGAAAACCCCATTCAACTTTATAATGGGAGACACGTTGGATCAACGTGAATACTTTAGGGATTATCACTCGACACAAAAAGGGAAACTATTATGGGATCAATTTATTATGTTGCGTTGGTATGCCTGGAATCTATGCTTGAGATATGATATTACTTGCTGCTCTAGGATGGAGGCTCCACACCTTCCCTACCAATGCTTGTTTAGCGATAATGGAATTGTATCTTCATATGCTAAGGGTGTTTATAATTACTATGATGTTCAACAAATTGAAGAATTTGTTGCTTTTAAGGGTGCTTTTGAAATTGCTTCTTTGATTGAAAAGTATGATGCTACTCTCTACAAATCTGAAAATTTGGCCATACTTGAATATTGCTATGATAATTATGCTTCTAATGCCCATGTTAAACTATATATTGAGGCCTACCCCGCTGTCCGAGAAGAGACTAATATTTTGCAGGAAGCTATGGAAGAAGAAATTGATGAAACTGTGAGCTCATTGGATGAAAAAGATGATGAGGAGAGCGAAGAACAAGGAGGAAGATCGGATTAGCTACCCGTGCCCACCTTCTAACGAGAGTAACTCTTCAACTCATAATTGTTTAATTCCCCTTCGTGCTTACCGAAGGATGATTTCTATGATGATTGCTATGATCCCTTGAATTTGTTTGAAATATCCCTTTTTGATGATGCTTGCTATACTTGTGGCCAAGATGCCAATATGAATTATGCTTATGGAGATGAACTTGCTATAGTTCCTTATGTTAAACATAAAATTGTTGCTATTGCACCCACGCATGATAGTCCTATTATCTTTTTGAATTCTCCAAACTACACTATATCGGAGAAGTTTGTGCTTATTAAGGATTATATTGATGGGTTGCCTTTTACCGTTGCACATGAGGATTTTGATGAATATAATATGCATGTGTTTGCTGCTCCTACTTGCAATTATTATGAGAGAGGAACTACATCTCCGCCTCTTTATGTTTCCAACACGATTGAATTGCAAGAAACTACTTATACTATGCATTGGCCTTTACTTGGTGTGCATGAATTGTTCTTTTATGACATGCCGATGCATAGGAAGAGAGTTAGACTTCGTTGTTGCATGATATATTTTACTTTGTGCTCACTACTAAATTACAAATAATTGCTAATTAAAATTGGCTTTGATATACCTTGGGATCCGGGTGGATCCATTACTTGAGCACTATATGCCTAGCTTAATGACTTTAAAGAAAGCGCTGCCAGCGAGACAACACAGAAGTTTTAGAGAGTCATTTAAGAGTCATTTATTTCTGTTGAGTGCTTTTATATAGTTTAAAAACAAAAATAAATAAAGAGGGGAACCCAAAAACTTTTCAAAAAGGAAAGTGAAAGTGAGAGAGACAAGCATTGTTGAAGTGAGAGCTAGCCTTGAACTTTGTTCATGCTCACGGAAACTTTGTGAATCTTGATTACAGAAACTTTTCATCAAAAATAATTATCCCCTTGTACAATTCCATTGTATTATAAAAATAATGTGCCAAGGTTTGCCTTTAGGATGTTTACAATGCTTGTTGGTTTGTACGGTGCAGGACAGAAACTTTGGCTGTAGTGCGCGATTTTACATTTTAAACTGGAACGTCAATTGGTTCTGATTCCTTTTGCACTGTTATTCTGTACAACTTGTTTATTTTTCCTAATTTTGGTAGAATTGTTGGGGTACCATAAGTATGGTTATTGCTCAGATTGCTACAGACTGTTCTGTTTTTGACAAATTCTGTTTTTGATGCATAGTTTACTTGTTTTGATGAAACTATAAATTTATATCAGTGGATTAAGCCATGGAAAAGCTATATTACAGTAGACACAATGCAAAAATAAGATATGAATTGGTTTGCTACAGTACTTAGAGTGGTGATTTGCTTTATTATACTAACGGATCTTACCGAGTTTTCTGTTGAAGTTTCGTGTGGATGAAGTGTCTAATCGAGGATGTCTCGATATGAGGAAAAGGAAGGGAGGCAAGAGCTCAAGCTTGGGGATGCCCGAGGGACCCCAAGTAAATATTCAAGGAGACTCAAGCGTCTAAGCTTGGGGATGCCCCGGAAGGCAACCCCTCTTTCTTCAACAAGTATCGGTATTTTTTCGGATTCGTTTCG
The DNA here is from genome assembly GCF_018294505.1 of Triticum aestivum. Lineage (NCBI taxonomy): Eukaryota > Viridiplantae > Streptophyta > Magnoliopsida > Poales > Poaceae > Triticum > Triticum aestivum. Next base: position 551,351,456 of record NC_057810.1, on the reverse strand, counting down.
TTCGTGCATTATGTGCAAGTCTTGGAGCGTCTTTTGCATTTAGTTTTACTTTTATTTTATGCACCATGATGGTATGAGAGAGTCCTTGGTTGATTTATAGAATGCTCATTGCACTTCACTTAAATCTTTTGAGTATGGCTTTATAGAATGCTTCATGTGCTTCACTTATATCATTTGAAGTCTGGATTGCCTATTTCTCTTCACATAGAAAACCGCCATTTGTAGAATGCTCTTTTGCTTCACTTATATTTGTTAGAGCGGGGGCATATCTTTTGTAGAAAGAATTAAACTCTCTTGCTTCACTTATATCTATTTAGAGAGATGACATGAATTGGTCATTCACACGGTTAGTCATAAAATCCTACATAAAACTTGTAGATCGCTGAATATGATATGTTTGATTCCTTGTAATAGTTTTGTGATATAAAGATGGTGATATTAGAGTCATGCTAGTGGGTGGTTGTGGATTGTAAAGACACTTGTGTTGAGGTTTGCAAGTCCCGTAGCATGCACGTATGGTAACCGTTGTGTGACAAATTTGAAGCATGGGGTGTTTCTTTGATTGTCTTCCTTATGAGTGGCAGTCGGGGACGAGCGATGGTCTTTTCCTACCAATCTATCCCCCTAGGGGCATGCGTAGTAGTACTTTGCTTCAAGGGCTAATAAACTTTTGCAATAAGTATATGAGTTCTTTATGACTAATGTGAGTCCATGGATTATACGCACTTTTACCTTTCCATCATTGCTAGCCTCTTCGGTACCGTGCATTGCCCTTTCTCACCTCGAGAGTTGGTGCAAACTTCGCCGGTGCATCCAAACCCCATGATACGATACACTCTATCACACATAAGCCTCATTATATCTTCCTCAAAACAACCACCATACCTACCTATCATGGCATTTCCATAGCCATTCCGAGATATATTGCCATGCAACTTCCATCATCATCATATACATGACTTGAGCATTTATTGTCATATTGCTTTGCATGATTGTAAGATAGCTAGAATGATGTTTACATGGCTTGTCCGTTTTTTGATGTCATTGCTACGCTAGATCATTGCACATCCTGGTACACCGCCGGAAGCATTCATATAGAGTCATATTGTTGTTCTAGTATCGAGTTGTAAGTAAATAAAAGTGTGATGATCATCATTATAGAGCATTGCCCCATAAAAAAATAAAAAAAATAAAAAAGGAAAGGCCAAAGAAGCCTAAATAAAAAAGGGGGCCAAAGAAGCCCACCCAAAAAGAAAAAAAGAAAAAAAAAGAAAAAGAAAAGGGGCAATGTTACTATCCTTTTTCCACACTTGTGCTTCAAAGTAGCACCATGTTCTTCATATAGAGAGTCTCTTATGTTGTCACTTTCATATACTAGTTGGAATTTTTCATTACAGAACTTGGCTTGTATATTCCAATGATGGGCTTCCTCAAATGCCCTAGGTCTTCATGAGCAAGCAAGTTGGATGCACACCCACTTAGTTTCTTTTGTTGAGCTTTCATACACTTATAGCTCTTAGTGCATCCGTTGCATGGCAATCCCTACTCCTCACATTGATATCAATTGATGGGCATCTCCATAGCCCGTTGATTAGCCGCGTCGATGTGAGACTTTCTCCCTTTTTGTCTTCTCCACATAACCTCCATCATTATATTCTATTCCACCTATAGTGCTATATCCATGGCTTGCGCTCATGTATTGCGTGAGGGTTGAAAAAGCTGAAGCGCATTAAAAAGTATGAACCAATTACTCGGCTCGTCATCGGGGTTGTGCATGATGGGAGCATTTTGTGTGACGAAGATGAAGCATGGCCAAACTGTATGATTTTTTAGGGATAAGCTTGCTTTGGCCTTGTTGTTTTGAAAAGACATGATTGCTTTATTGGTACGCTCGAAGTATTATCGTTTTTATGTCAAATGATAGACTATTGCTTTGAATCACTCGTGTCTTAATATTCATGCCATGATTGGACATATGATCAACATTATGCTAGGTAGCATTCCACATCAAAAATTATCTTTTTTATCATTTACCTACTCGAGGACGAGTAGGAATTAAGCTCGGGGATGCTGATACGTCTCCGTCGTATCTATAATTTTTGATTGTTCCATGCCAATATTCTTCAACTGTCATATACTTTTGGCAACTTTTTATATTATTTTTGGGACTAACATATTGATCCAGTGCCCAGTGCCAGTTCCTGTTTGTTGCATGTTTTATGTTTCACAGAAAACCAATATCAAACGGAGTCCAAACGGGATAAAAACGGGCGGAGAATTATTTTGTAATATTTGGGATTTTCCGGAGGAATAATCAACGCGAAACGGTGTCCGAGGTGGCCACGAGATAGGGGGGCACGCCCCAGGGAGGCAGGCGCGCCCTGGCCTCTCGTGGGCCACCCGTAAGGCGGTTGATGCCCTTCTTTTGTCGCAGGAAAGCTAATTTTACGAGAAAAATCTGGGCGAAAGATTCACCCCAATCGGAGTTACGGATCTCCAGATATAAAGGAAACAGTGAAGGGGCAGAACCAGGGAACGCAAAAACAGAGAGATAGATCCAATCTCGGAGGGGCTCTCACCCCTCCCAAGCCATGGGAGACAAGGACCAGAGGGGAAACCCTTCTCCCATCTAGGGAGGAGGTCAAGGAAGAAGAAGAAGAAGGGGGCCTCTCTCCCCCTTGCTTCCGGTGGCGCCGGAGCGCTGCCGGGGGCCATCATCATCACTGCGATCTTCACCAACACTGCCGTCATCTTCATCAACATCTCCATCACCTTCCCCCTTCTATATTCAGCGGTCCACTCTCCCGCAACCCGCTATACCCTCTACTTGAACATGGTGCTTTATGCTTCATATTATTTTCCAATGATGTGTTGCCATCGTATGATGTCTGAGTAGATTTTTGTTGTCCTATCGGTGATTGGTGAATTGCTATGATTGGTTTGAGTTGCATGTTTTATTATTGGTGCTATCCTATGGTGCCCTCCGTGTCGCACAAGCGTGAGGGATTCCCGCTGTAGGGTGTTGCAATACATTCATGATTCTTTTATGGTGGGTTGCTTGAGTGACAGAAGCATAAACCCGAGTAAGGGGATTGTTGCGTATGGGATAAAGGAGACTTGATACTTTAATGCTATGGTTGGGTTTTACCTTAATGAATATTTAGTAGTTGCAGATGCTTGCTAGAGTTCCAACCATAAGTGCATATGATCCAAGAAGAGAAAGTATGTTAGCTTATGCCTCTCCCTCAAATAGAATTGCAATAGTGACTACCGGTCTAGTAACATAGTCAATTGCTTAGGGACAATTTCACAACTCCTACCACCACTTTTCCACACTCGCTATATTTACTTTCTTGCATCTTTATTTAAACAGCCCCTAGTTTATATTTACATGCTCTTTATCATCTTGCAAACCTATCCTATCACACCTACAAAGTACTTCTAGTTTCATACTTGTTCTAGGTAAAGCGAACGTCAAGCGTGCGTAGAGTTGTATCGATGGTCGATAGAACTTGAGGGAATATTTATTCTACCTTTAGCTCCTCTTGGGTTCGACACTCTTACTTATCGAAAACTGTTGCGATCCCCTACACTTGTGGGTTATCAGGCATCCCCTCTTTCATCTTCAAAACCATCGGTATACCTTACTCGGAGCTATATTTTTAACCATCACATGACATGTGTTTTTCTTGGAGCTTATTTTCATTTTACTTGATGTTTGAATAAAATCATTGGATCTAAAATCTTGAATGAGAGAGAGTCCTCCCATGGCTAGTTAATTGCTTCACTACTCATTATTCTTCACTTATATCTTTTCGGAGTACTTTGTCATTTACTCACGTGCTTCACTCTTATCCTATGAGTAAATGGTTGAATGAATTGAATATCATAAATCTGAATTTATATATGTTTCATATGCTTATACCATGAGGAGTAATGACTTCACATATAATAAGTATAGGTGGTAAATTTATTGAAAGTTAGCAAACTCAACATTGGTCACTTGAACAATTCATGAAAGAATATTGAAGGAAGAGAGATTTCACATATAAATATACTATCTTGGACATCTTTTGTAATTGTGAGCACTCATTAAAATATGACATGCTAAATAGTTGATGTTGTACCCACTGAGGATAGATACCATTTGCAAGGCAATACCCTATGTTGTAGTCGTGCTCGTTGGCAGTGTAGTTGCATGTTGGCGCTTCCCCATTGCAAAGTCTCTTGAACACGGGAGATCACTGGAGCACATTGATGTAGTTGTGAGAATCAGGCACATGCCAAAGAAATCATGCCAAATCCGCAAGTCCTTTGATGCCACTGTTTTGAGTATGATGGTTGCTAAAGTTGTCCTGGACCAGGGGGTACTCATCATGTCGTCTCCCGACCAGGTGGATCGGGCCGAGGACCCGCATGGCAGTTCACAGTTGGGCCACTTCGGGCAGCCCATGACGCATACAAAGGAAGACTCCACAAGACTTGGCGCCCAAGTCGAGGACTCTCCTAAAACCCTAGGCCTCCGGTGTATTATATAAACTGTGGATAGGCTAGTCAATAGAGGATCGGATATTCATTAGAACAATCTTGTGGTAGACACATGTACTCTGTACTACGCCCATGTCAATACAATCAAAAGCAGGACATAGGGTATTATCTCTTCGAGAGAGCCCGAACCAGGGTAAAATCATGTGTCCATGTTACCATCGCTCCAAGACGCCTAGCTTAGGACCCCTACTATGAGATATTCCGGATATAGAACCGACATTGGTGCTTTCATTGAGAGCCTTCTGGCAGTCGCCGTGGTGCGATGGGAATTCAGATCGTCTCCGACGCGATCTACACATCAGAATCGAGCTTTATTGTCGATGTTGGCATCTTTGTCACCGACTCGACTAGTCACCTTAGCTCAATCGAGGACCGTGCTCCACCTCAGATCGTCATGTTCGGATAAGGGCCTTCATCAACATTAACTCCAATCTCTATCAATATCATGGAGGAATCATCCATGGAGCTCGGGGGCTCAACGTATACATTGCACTCGGGTGACCGTGCTGTTTTTCTGGACAACGAACTTCTACCCGCCACCACCACCTCCACAAGCGCCATTTTGACGATTGCTTTGGTGGAATTGTGCGGAATTGAGTCTACAATAAGCCTGTAAAGTTTCGTCGCGTTTCGATGGAGGAATCTCCGGCGATCTCGGACTTACCGAAGCCCTGTCGAATCTGGACAGGATTCTGGAGGAGTTTAGGGCGAGGGGTCCAGTACCCAGCTCGGACTTGCGTTGGAAAATCCAGCCATTCATCTGCTGCGGAATTCCCATATCTATCACCCCTCATAATTTCAGCTCTATCCGACCGTTCAAACTCCAAAAAACTTCTGATGAGTGGATCAATTTTAGGATCTGTTTCCTTCGCGAAAACGAATCCAGCCCAAATTCATCGTTCTTCATGAAGCGGGATATTGGACATCCTTTTTGAAGGAATTTTTTTCTAGGGTATTGTGTGTTGTTCTCAAACACGTGTCCATAAGTTTTTTCTGAGGCGATCTTCACGCTCGCGCCGATGTCAAACCAGCCCGACCATGTTACTCCACGGCTACCAACCTGCGCCAACACCGAATGCGCCATCGCTCCATCAAGCTGATGACAACCACCTCGAATCATCACCTCGGCAAGCCAACCAAGAGTTTGGCATCGTGAAGGACAAATAATCATCAAGACAAGATCGTCGCCCCACGGATTGCATGGTTCGGGCGCGCCAGCATCGCAACACGGTCACTTCTCAAGCCGGCATTAACCGCGTCACAAGTTCCGACATGCATCGGCATTGCTACCCATTGCTTCTCCAAGACGATGTCCACCATGCCGACCTGCTTCGACACCTCGGTTGACATGGGGCTGCAATGTAACCTTACTGGCCTGCTCCATCACCTCGGCTAGACCGGGAGCTTCTCCATCTCTTCATCAACCTACTTTTGGGACTTCGATGTCACCAGCCGACTAGCTTCGTCACATTAGCTAGACCGGGGGCTTCGCCTCGCCACATCGACCATGCTACGTCACCACTTCATCAAACTGGGCTCCTTTCTCGGTCACCTCAGTCTTGGGGGCTAGGACCTTGGCCAGGCCGACGATTACGTCTTTGTCCCGTCACAAGCTCGACCCGCATCATCTACACCAAGCACATTAACTAGCTAAGTCACTTTCATGCTCAACTTTTAAGTTTTTAATTTCTGTTTGATTCGACCAACATTATATTTGTGCTAAAAAAAAGAGTTGTTTGTCAAAAATGATGTGTGTTAAAAACAACTTTCTTTGCCTAGGTTAACTGGGGCCTCTCAAATTTCTATGAGCCGTTTTATAATATATTTTTTCTTCTAAGTCATTGCAAAGTCTTTTTCGAACACTCTTTTTTCAACTCGAATGTATGGCCAATAGCCGGATAGCCTCGCTTTTCTTTAGAAGACGCTCGAGTTTAGTTTGCTAAATTAGCTTTTAAGAAGAACTCCGCCTTTGGGATATGGAGGTTGAAGCCGAAGGCTGACCTACTTGAAGCTTATATATCGGATGTGTCATGTTCAAGCACGATGGAAGGAAAAATTTATTTTAAGACCAATTTTCGGATTAGCACCAATAAACTTGATTTAGTTTGGACGTCAAGTTTTTACATAATTTTTTTGGCTTTTCAAGCTTATGGCACTTTTAAGCTATTTGTATGTTTTTCTTTCAGGAAACGGGACATGTCGTGGAATAGTCATGGCAAATGTCCTTAGTGTGAGGACTTAGTCCTGAGGCCAACGCATCTATGTGGTAGCTTGAGAGGGGTTGATCGGGACGAGAGACACGAGGCAGATCAACACATAAGACAAGGATTTAGACAGCTTCGGGCCCCGGGAAACATCATCCGATAATAGCCCTACATGCTGTTTGTGGCTAGGTCTCATTATGCTCATGAGGGAGACGCTGCATAACCGACTCTCCTCTAGTTATGTTTAACCTTAACGATTATTTTTCCTTGTCCCTCTTGGGGTGCCCTGCCCCTCCTTATATAAGTTGAAGGGGCGGGTTACATGACTAGTCCTAGTAGGATTAGGATTACTCTATTACAAGTGGAGTCCTAGTCTTGCTTCCTTTGTAAGGGAATATTCCTTATACTTTCCTCTTAAGGCGGCTCACCACAACATGAGCCGGCCTTCCGGGCCTTGGGCCTAGTCCTCTACTTGACCCGCCATCAGGGCTATCAGTGAGTCGCCAGGCTCGTGAGTCGTTAGACCAGTGAGCCGCCAGACTCGTGAGTCGCCAATCCTCCGACGGGTTACCAATGAAACACCAAGCCTAGCCGGGTCATATATCCGGCTGGGTCATACCACGGGGTATATCCCCGACATTAGCCCCTAGTTTAATTTGGATTAACTGATCCTATAAAACAAACACAAGAACAATTTTGACAGACTATGCTCCGGGTTAAGAACTCTTGTAAGCCGACACCTGATCATCCTTAACTCCTTGGTATTTCCTTCTTCTAGAAAATCCGGGTCAATAGGCTAGCTTCATAATCAATTTGCTGACATTGGTTTCTCACAGAAAAATATTGTGAAGAATAATTCATTTGATTCAGCTCCAAATGCTTAACAAAAATATTGGTCTTGAAATACTCATCTGATTTTCAGCCGGCTTGAAGATGTAGAACTTGCCGGTTTATCATTGCCAAAATTACCGGTTTGTAAATATTGATGATACCGGGTCATAATTGTTGGTGTTGCCGGGTCATAATTGCTGGCACCGGGTCATAATTGTTGCAGACTTCTCCAATAATAATATAATACCTTATTTGCTCAAAACTGAGCTCAAAACTAAGAATTTGAAGACGTTCCTCCTTTATATGCATATTACCTGTAGCCCCCAAGTCTTAAGAGGAGAACATAGTGATAGCTTAAGACTTGCTTTAATATAAATGCTGCAATTTGGAGAAATCCGGGTTGTTCCTATAAGCCGCCAATCATAGACTGCATGTTTTGAACTTCCCATGTGTAGCCCCCAAGTGCCGGGTCATTATGAAATAATGAGCAGGGACTTTGTAAATATGATAATGTAGACTTGAGCAGCAACGTGTGGCCCCTAAGGGCCGGCTCAGTAAGATAATACTGAGCTGGGACTTTATATATACTTCATTGAAAATAACATCATATGATGTAGCCCCCACCATGGGGCTCGAACCCACGTCCATAAGGTTAAGAGCTTTGTACTCTACCAACTGAGCAGTGGACCCTTCAATATAATGAATTAAGGCTTGTGTACCTTGAATTTTTGACAGGAGCAATTGGTAGTCCCCAAGGGCCGACTCATTACCATGTGATGAGTCGGGTCTTCAATGAGGCAAGTAAAAAATGATCTTGCATTAGCCCCCAAGTGTCATGGTGCATGCTTGCAGCGACATGGGACTTCCATATTTGATATAATCATGATTTGAATAATGTAGCCCCCAAGTGCCGGGTAGTAAGCCTGCAGCAACTCGGGACTATTCCTTCCATTGTAGAACAAATCATATCCATTGATAAAGAAATAATAGCCATTGCACTGAAGCAACTTTGAAAACCTCAATCATAATACTAGTTATTGATAACCATAAAAATCCAGCCATGTTGGCTATTCAAGATTTAAATAATATAATCTGGTTTAAAAACCGGTTCCTGTGACATGTGCCAGTTTAATCATAATTAGATATAATTATAACAAAAAAATTATACCTGTGATATTGAATCGTACTGCTGGCTTGTGATACCAATGCAGTAAGGATGATAACCCAAAACTTAGAAGCCAATACTTCCAAGTATTTAATATTGTGATATGTTGGCAACTTATCGTCGAAAGCCAGACCGGGTTAATAGAAAACACGAGTATGCTTCAGATATGAGCAAGAGAGTATCAAGAAAAACCCGAAAAAATTGTTCAAAAACTCAACCCAAAAAGAGAGAAAAGACGAGGCTATGTTTCGAATACGAGCAGGAAGCCAGATAAAAAATGGCTATGATTCGAATATGGTTAGGAAGCCGGAACAAAAGGGTTAATTGCTATGATTCGAATATGATCAGGAAGTCCCCAAGTGGTTTGTGGCATTGCACCGATCAAAGGGGTACCGACAGCTATGATTCGAATACGATCAGGAAGCCCCAAGTGACCAAAGTATTTAATGGCTGTGATTCGAATACGATCAGTAAGCCGGACCAAAAGGGTTAATGGATGTGATTCGAATACGATCAAGCCCCCAAGTGATCAAAGTATTTAACGGCTATGATTCGAATACGACCAGGAAGCCGGACCAAAGGGGTTAACTGCTATGATTTGAATACGATCAAGCACCCAAGTGATCAAAGTGTTTAACGGCTATGATTCAAATACGATCATGAAGCCGTACCAAAGGGGTTAATAGCTATGATTCGAATATGATCAAGCCCCCAAGTGATCAAAGTGTTTAACGGCTATGATTCAAATACGATCAGGAAGCCGGACCAAAGGGGTTAATTGCTATGATTCAAATACGATCAAGCCCCCTAGTGATCATTGAAGACAAAGCTTTGTGAGTGACAGATTTCCCTTGAGCTGGATTTTAAACCGGATATTGAGCTGCAATGCTTTGTGAGAGACAAATTTCTCTTGAACCGGATTTTAAACCGGCATTCTTCATTTTGAGCCGTAAATTTTCTAACGGGTTTTAGATTTTCATCAATATAGCAGTAGCATCCAGGACCGGGTTATCTTCCCTTCATTGATCTGAAGTTCTTGAATCTGCTTTAAACTGGCAATCATTTATTGAGTCATGTCATTGTAGCCCCCGAGTCTTAAGACGACTCAAAAAGTTGGCTTGAGATTCTTCATATTTGACCATGATATAAACCGTTATGAGTCAATCAACAACTCAGTAATATAAGTCCCTTTTGCAGTAGACCATTCGCCTGCATTAAGAACTTGCAAGCCAGAGTAGTTGCTCTTTTAAAGAAAGCAATATGTAATATAAAAATATATTGGATGAATTTCACCTGATACGTCAGGCCAGTAGTTATCCACCGTGGAGTTGATGATCACCATGGTGAAGCTGAAGTCAATCACGGGTAAGTCAGCCGTGGGAGCAAACAGATGAGCCGGCCACGGTGTTGTAAGCCGGTTGCGGATGGACGAGTCAATCGCAGGAGCGGTAAGCCGCGCGGACGGCGAGTCAATCACGGGCGTGGTTCCAACAAGTTGATGTATATCGAGCTGCACGGGCGGAGGCTTGCGCACACCCATCCAACAGCAAACGGGCGCAGATGCCAGTGCATGATGATGCTAACGCACACTCCATAGACACAGCATGCCACCACTTTGATAATGAATCATTGTCCTGCACAAAATATATTGCGGACCAGAGTAATTGTTCTTGGAAAAAACAATATATGCGCTAATAAAATAAACTTAGATAGATATAACCTGATTGTAGTGGACGGCTGATGATTCATATATCATCCGCAGATAATCTTCAGTAATTTCAACTACAATTTAACCACTCTCTCTGCAAAGGCGCCGCATCGACTGCTTAAACATAGGTGCGCGCGTCGGGGCAACTCTGCACATGATAGGAGCGGCTCAACATGCCTGCAACGGCGGGTCGTGATGTCAACGGTGAGGGCGGCTCAACCGCCACTCCAGTGGGGGCGGCTCAACGACACTTCAATTTTCCTCTGAGCCTCAACATAAAAAATAGATCAGTGTAAAACAAACTCTTCCTCCCGCTTGCGATTTAGTTATAGTTTTTGTTGGTTGTGTGACCGCAAGATGTTTTTCAATTGAGTGATGTTATCTCCTGCTTGAGCTAATGAACTCCACTTTATGCATATGATTTATTGCTCAGGACTTGTGAACTCCGATGGCGCTGGAAAGAGGGCAGCTTGGAGCTGCAACAAAGGGACGGCTCAAGGCACAATGGCGGCTCAACGGCTTGGAGGCGCAGTAGGAGCCGCTCAGGTACGGTCGGCTTGACGAACAGGGTGAATCAACAGTTTAGCAGTGGCGGCTCCCCCGCTGCAATGGCGGCTCTCCCGAGAGGGTGGCGGAAACAGCCGCACAATAAGGCTAGCTTGAAGCGTGACGGCGCAGGTGAGGCACGAAGGAGGCCGACGAAGGTGAGTGCGTGGCAGAGGAGGGGAGCAACGCAATGGTCATAGTAGAGGCGGCTCGCCCCCGGCGACTGAGGGATGCCGGCGACGATTTGATGCAAATGCGGCGGCTCAAAGCAGAGGCTCATAGTTGCGACAGTGAAGGGAGGCGCGGTGGTTGCGGCGGGTTGCAGCGGCTTGATAGAGGAGCACCGCGCAGGACGGGGACCCGGTGTCTCAAGACCGTAGGCACGCACGACAGAGGCGGAGAGCAGGGGTGTGAGCCGGGGCGGCTGCGGGCGGAGTGGAGAAGAGGCGGCCAGGCACAACTGACGCGTTAGCGAGTTTGATAGGTGCTGGTCCAGTAGGGCCATGCGGACGGGCGGCAGTCAGAGACATGGTCGGCGATGGCGGCTCAACAACTTGATCCAGAGACGGCTAGAGCTATCCACAACGATGGAGGCAGTACGGGTACGCGACGGGTCAAGGCAGAGGCGGAGCGCTCCCGGTTACAGCCAGCGGGCGGTTTAATGGCGTCCACGGAGGAACTGCAATGCCGGTCATAGCAGAAGAGGCGTAAGGGCGACCCGACGGCTGGGCGCGACAGTGGGCGGCTCAATGTGCCGCATCGGCTCATCACGGAGGCAACGACGACTTGAGGTGAGTCCAGGGCGGACCATGGCGGCTTCGGGCCGCAAGAACGGCTGAGGCAGGGCGGAGCCAGCGCAGGGGTGAGGATGGCGCGTGTGTAGTGACGCGGGAGGCTTTGGAAGGCTAGCATAGTCGTCCCGAACGCATGGTGGATTGGAAGCCCCCCGGCGGTAGAAGCTGTTGCGTGAGGCCATGGCTGCAGATATGGCGGCTTGAGGCCACGCGAGTCAAAGGCGGAATGGCCAGGCGAGGTGCGGACCATCGCGGTAGAAGGGAAATCCAGGTCAACCTCCAAGTCCTTCTCCGGGTCGTGGGACATCAATCTTGCAAGAGCTTGGTAGGCCAGATCGGATCGGATTGTCTGCTTCCGGCGGTGCATAAAATCCTTCCGAGAAAACACCGTTGTCTTCTTGTTTTTCTTGCCTATTTTCCTGGTTTTGGTTTCACGTGACCTGCGATTTGTTGGCCTTTGATTTGATGCTTCGAGCGTTCAATCCAACTCACCGTCCGATCGCAGATAAACTGAGAATTTCCTTGGTTACCAAAAACCCTTGTTTTGGACCCGGCGGATTACCAATGTGTGTGCGGCGGCTACAAAACATGCAACCCTAAAATCTATGTCTCAACCCTTCCCGCACCATTCCGACTACACATGGAAGATGCATATTCTTCTAAACCAGCTCCTCTTCATCCAAAAAACCACGAACTTCTCGATACCTGGGAGAGATCTCTCCAAGAGCTCAACACCATCGTGTGTATTGCCCCACATTGGGCGCCAACTGTCGTGGAATAGTCACGACAGATGTACTTAGTGTGAGGACTTAGTCGTGAGGCCAACACATCTATGTGGTAGCTTGAGTGGGGTTGATCAGGACGAGAGATGCAAGGCGGATCAACACACAAGACAAGGATTTAGACAGCTTCGGGCCCCGGGAAACATCATCCGGTAATAGCCCTACATGCTGTTTGTGGCTAGGTCTCATTATGCTCATGAGGGAGACGCTGCATAACTGGCTCTCCTCTAGTTATGTCTAGCCTTAACGATTATTTTTCCTTGTCCCTCTTGGGGTGCCCTGCCCCTCCTTATAAGGGGCGGGTTACATGACTAGTCCTACTAGGATTAGGATTACTCCATTACAAGTGGAGTCCTAGTCTTGCTTCCTTTGTAAGGGAATATTCCTTATACTTTCCTCTTAAGCCGGCTCACCATAACATGAGCCGGCCTTCTAGGCTTTGGGCCTAGTCCTCTACCTGACCCGCCATCAGGGCTATCAGTGAGTTGCCAGGCTCGTGAGTCGTCAGACTAGTGAGCCTCCAGACTCGTGAGTCGCCAATCCTCTGGCGGGTTACCAATGAAATGCCAAGCCCAGCCGGGTCACATATCCGGTTGGGTCATACCGCGAGGTATATCCCTGACAGGACATCCTCATGACTGAGGTGCCCTGCGTAATAATTCAGCGCGGGATATCTTTTCCGACCCGCAACTCAGAATCTTTCCTGCCGACCTACACCTCGGTGTTGGGAAAACACACATGACATCCGGACTAGTTCCTGAGGAGATTTGATCCTCAGGTTGGTCGGCCGCACCCAACCCGAGTCTCAGGGGATACTATGTGTCTCCAGCATAACTCTCGTAGTACAACGTCGGATGCCTTTAAAGCATTGGTAATATCAATTGGGGGTTGCGACTAGAGACGAACCCGCCAAAAGCCAAGGTACTCCGAGGAGTCCTCGGCAATACGTTCTTGGATATTGCTTTATATGCATTAGTTTCAAATTGCGTCTTTGGTCAATAGTTGGGTTGCCCGTCTCCTGTGATTGCCTCCTACATTCTGCTTTGTTCGGCTAGGTGTGCGAAGGGAGAACCACTGCAATCGTACTTCCGATTTAACTGGTCAAGTACCTCAATGGAGAAAGCTGAAAACTGACTGTCGTAATGAGCGCAAACTAGTCAGCAATCCGATGACTCTGTCAAACTATAGATTGATAGAGGATACCCCGTGGGCCTTTCATAAAATTGGCCGAAGTGTTAATGGCTTGACCTTAGCTGACGCCGAACACTAATCGGGGGCTTGTAACTGGCCTCCCAACTTTAATCTCCTATGACTAAGTGAAAGTTATAAAGCCTAGATATCCGATTATCTCTTTTATGCTAACACAACCACCTCCAGGCACCAAGACGTCCGCTAAGGGTTGTCTTGTTACTGTGGAAGCATCTACAAAGGGGTAGAAGCCGATGATGGCCCACTCTCAAATGATAAACGGTCAAAAAGGAGTCAAAATAGCACATAGCATAAAAGCGTTTGTATTCAATATACGAGTGCTGCCTACCGTATTCATCGTTATAAAGCCATAAATATGCATAATTTTGACTTAAGATTTTTGGCCAAGCTGGGTTCCCTAGCTCCCGTTCTTACCCCTTACGTTCCCGATTGTTCGACTAGGGGGTAAAGGGAGTACCTTTGTGATTGTTACTTCCAGGTCATCCGGGCTAGTACCTTAGGCTGGGTGAAGCCGAAAGCTGGCCATATTAAGAATATAATTGTTCGGCAATGACAGAAGTGAAAATTTTGGTTCATTAAAGACCACAAAGTTCGGGAATTTTTCCCAAGCTAATTCCTCACTATTTTCCTCCCACATTGATTGGAGTTGAGGTTTCACGATCGTGGTCAACATGATAGCCCCGGAAAAGGAACTTATAAAGGAACTATTTTCCCCAGAAGTTGTTTCTTACATTAAAAAGTAATATAACATATCTCTCTGCGTACCTTTGTTTATAAAACCGTATGGACGGATTGCCTTGTTTGCCGTAAATCTATGCCCTAATAAAGGATTTAGAAAGTAGGACAAACACTCCTCAACTACTAACCAAGGAGGTTGAAGCCGACGGTTGGTCAACAAAGTTTTGTACAATGCGGATCCAAGCATTAATGAAAGTGCAACTAATCCCCGGGTGGTTTTGGTAATTCATAACAACATATAGCTCATTGAACTAATATCCATTCAAGTTAAATATTTCAAAGAGTTCAATGATTAGCATGGCATGGACTAGAGATGTGGACCCCTCAAAATGCTAAGGACAAAGATTGGCAACAGCTCAAGACTCTTCATTTCTGTTTTAGTGATCCAAGAGCCCATAGGAAAGCCAATACTATTAAAAGGGGATGAGGTGTTTCTTAACGGTATACTTCTCAATGTGCTTAGTGATATTGCTCCCAAGCCCTCAACCACTTTCTCATTCCAAATATGTCCAAAACTCAAAGTCAAACTTGGCCCCACCAAAATGATCCATCCAGTGCGACCAAGTTCATTTGACATAGCCACTGCCAGAAACCCTAGACAATTCGGTCACACCAATACGGATCTCGGTCTCACTGAGATGTCCTTACAAACTCCCTATTTCCCTTCATAACATTTCAGTCTCACTGAAGCGAGTGATTGGTTCCACCGAGTTTGCTTGACATTCTCTCTGTTTGCTCTTTGCTGAAATCAGTCTCACCGAGTTCAAGCAATCGGTCTCACCAAGATGAGGTTTTGCCCTAGCCCTGCACATCGGTCGCACCGAGTTGTTCTAGTCTGCCCCACCGAGATTCCTAACATTCACATTTTGAACTAAATTGGTCTCACTAAGTTCTTCTATTCGGTCTGACCGAGTTGGGTCAAATGTGTATAACAGTTGGATTTTGTATGGAGGCTATATATACCCCTCCACCCCTTCTTCATTTGAGAGAGAGCCATCAGAATGTGCCTACACTTCCACTATATTTTTTTTCTGAGAGAGAACCATCTACTCATGTGTTGAGACCAAGATATACCAATCCTACCACAAGAATCTTGATCTCTAGCGTTCCCCAAGTTGCTTTCCACTCAAATCTTCTTTCCACCATATCCGAATCTGTGAGAGAGAGTTGAGTGTTGGGGAGACTATCATTTGAAGCACAAGAGCAAGGAGTTCATCATCAACACACCATCTATTGCCTTTTGGAGAGTGGTGTCTCCTAGATTGGTTAGGTGTCACTTGGGAGCCTCCGACAAGATTGTGGAGTTGAACCAAGAAGTTTGTAAGGGCAAGGAGATCGCCTACTTCGTGAAGATCTACCTGAGTGAGGCAAGTCCTTTGTGGGCGATGACAATGGTGGGATAGACAAGGTTGCTTCTTCGTGGACCCTTCGTGGGTGGAGCCCTCCGTGGACTCACGCAACCTTTACCCTTCGTGGGTTCAAGTCTCCATCAATGTGGACGTACGATAGCACCACCTATCGGAACCACGCCAAAAATCTTCGTGTCTACATTGCATTTGCCTTCTCCAAAACCTTCCCTTTACCTTCATATGCAATGTTTTACTTTCGCCTACTACACTCTTAGAATTGCATGTGTAGGTTGATTGTTTGACTTGTGCTAGTTGCTAAAATCTGCCAACACTTAAAATTGGGAAAATGTTAGATTTTTATTTGGCCAAGTAGTTTAATCACCCCTCTAGACCTACTTTTGATCCTATAAGTGGTATCAGAGCTTTGGTCCCCATTTGCCTTGATTTCCATAGCTTTGGTGATCATAGTCTTGGTTTCACAACCTAGGAGAGTATGACGTCTAGCGAGGGAAATTACCACCGTAGATTTACTTACTTTGATGGTACAATTTTTGCTAGTTGGAAGCATAAGATGAAAATGCATATTCTTGGTCATAACCCTGCCATTTGGGCTATTGTGCGTATTGGCTTGCAAGGTGAATACTTCGAGGATGGAAGAGAACCAGATCATGAAGCGTCCATGGAAGAATTGAAGATGTTGCAATACAATGCTCAAGCTTGCGATATTCTCTTCAACAGATTGTGCCCGGAAGAATTCAACAAAATCAGCCGTCTTGAGAATGCAAAGGAAATTTGGGATAGTTTGGTTGATATGCATGAAGGTACCGAGTCCGTCAAGGAATACAAATTGGATGTGCTTCAAAGTCAACTTGACAAGTTCAAAATGAAGGATGGTGAAGGAGTCACTGAGATGTACTCTAGGCTTGCTCTCATCACAAATGAGATTGCCGACTTAGGAAGTGAAGAGATGACCGACAAATTCATCATCAAGATGATCCTAAGAGCCTTGGATGGAAAATATGATACCGTGTGCACATTGATCCAAATGATTCCCAATTACAAAGATCTCAAGCCAACATAAGTCATTGGTAGAATTGTTTCTCATTATATGTCACTCAAGGATAAGGAAGAGCTCCACAACAAGTCTAGTGGTGCTTATAAAGCTTCATGTGATGCTCCTACAACATCAAGTGAGAAGAAAGTCTTTAATGAATAATTTATCTTAATGGTGAAGAACTTCAACAAATTCTACAATAATAGAAGCAAAGAGAGAAGTTCCAAGTCAAGGTCCTACAATGACAAAAGATCTTCTAGTCGTGATCGCTATTGCTACAATTGTGGAAGACCCGGACACTACTTCAATGAGTGTACGGCTCCCTACAAGAAAAGAGAAGATTCACCAAGATGGAGAAGTAAAAGAGATGAATCACCACCAAGAGAGAGAAGGAATAGAGATGATCATTATGAACGAAGACCCTCTCATAGAAGCAAGGATTCGAAAAGGAAGGACAAGTAATCAAAGAGCTACACAAGATGAAGACATCAAGCTCGTGTTGGTGAATGGGTATCTGGTTCCGACAACTACTCCGAGAGAAGTTATCACTCCGACTCCGAATATACTCAAGATGAAGGTGTTGCCGGTCTTGCACTTGTGTCATCCAACTCCTACGACATATTTGACTCACCAAATGAAGGAATTGGAAGATGCTTCATGGCTAAAGGCCCTAAGGTATCACACCCCGAGTATGTTGATTTCAATAGTGATGAAGATGATTTGCTAGGTGATGATGATTTACTTGTTGACAACACTAGTGATGAAAGCTAGGATGAATTTTCTATTAGTCATGCTAATCAAGATAAAATGAATGACAATGATAATAAGGAGACCGAGTGTCTAACTAAAGAACTAAACACTCTTAAGTTAGCTCATGAAACAACTCTAGAGGATCATCGAGGGCTTTTAAAGACTCATAAGAAGCTATGCTTCAAGAAGCTAAATTTAGAACAAGAGCATGGGTTCTTAAAAGCAATCAATGATGATCTTCGAAAGAAGAGTTCTTCTTACATTGCCAAGCATTTACTCTTGTCTACTTATATGCCACAAGTAAAATCTAGCAACAAGAGCAAGAAAGATTCTTCTTCTAGTAGTAACAATAATCATGTTAAATCCAATATTTTTGCTTCTAGTAGTTCTCTTGATTCCACTAATGATTCTCTTAGCCAAGTTACACTTGAGCAAGAAAATAACTTCTTGAAGGGAATTATAGAGAAAGGTGTTTATAAGAGCCTTGCCGGAAGTAAGCAATTTGAGGAAATTGTACGCAAGCAAGGAAGGCACCGGAAGAATCAATGTTTTGGTTTTGAATCAAAGTTCAATGCCAATGGAGTTGAGTGAGAAGAATATCAATATCCCAAGACGAAGTTTGTTCCTCAACAAGAGAAGTATAACCCCACTTCTTTCAAGGGAACACAAGCTCAAGATGATCTTCCACCACAATACCACGAGCTAAAAGGCAAGGACAAGCTTCAAGAAGAGATTGGTTCATTTCAAGAAGCTCCTAAGGCCATGGTCAAGTGGGTTCCCAAGACTACATCAAGTTCTACATCATCAAGTATGAATACAACTCCAAGGATTCCCATCAAGTTGATGTGGATCCCAAAGAAGAAGAACTAGAGTGTTCTTCAGGGTGACTCCGCCAACATACTTCACTCACATTCATTTTGGCAAGGACATGTACAATCAACTTCCATATCTTGCACTAGTTCATGGAGTCACAAACCCTCTTGTTGGTAAAGACAAGGGACAAGGTAACCTAATGCTTTCATGGACATCATCCTTTGTGTTTCACTATATGTCTATGTGTTGGGGAACGTAGTAATTTCAAAAAAATTCCTACGCACACGCAAGATCATGGTGATGCATAGCAACAAGAGGGGAGAGTGTTGTCCACGTACCCTCGTAGACCGAAAGCGGAAGCGTTAGAACAACGTGGTTGATGTAGTCGTACGTCTTCACGGCCCGACCGATCAAGCACCTAAACTACGGCACCTCTGAGTTCTAGCACACGTTCAGCTCGATGACGTCCCTCGAACTCCGATCCAGCTGAGTGTCGAGGGAGAGTTCCATCAGCACGACGGCGTGGTGATGATCTTGATGTTCTACCGTCGCAGGGCTTCGCCTAAGCACCGCTACAGTATTCTCGAGGAGGACTATGGTGGAGGGGGGCACCACACACAGCTAAGAGATCCAAGGATCAATTGTTGTGTCTTTGGGGTGCTCCCTGCCCACGTATATAAAGGAGCAAGGGGGGAGGGGGCGGCCGACCTAGGAGGGGGCGCGCCATGGAGAGTCCTACTCCCACCGGGAGTAGGACTCCCTCCTTCCTTGTTGGACTTGGAGAAGGGGGGAAAGAGGATGGAGAGAGAGGAAGGAAAGGGGGGAGCCGCCCCCCTCTCCTTCTCCTATTCGGACTAGGGGGGGGGGGTGCGCGGCCCAACCCTGGCCGCCTCTCCTCTCTTCCACTAAAGCCCACTATGGCCCATTAATCCCCCCCCGGGGGGGGGGGGTCCGGTAATCCCCCGGTACTCCTGTAAAATACCAATTTCACCCGGAACACTTCCGATATCCAAATATAGGCTTCCAATATATCAATCTTCATGTCTAGACCATTTTGAGACTCCTCGTCATGTTCGTAATCACATACGGGACTCTGAACAAACTTCGGTACATCAAAACTCATAAACTCATAATATAACTGTCATCGAAACCTTAAGCGTGCGGACCCTACGGGTTCGAGAACTATGTAGACATAACCGAGAACCATTTCTGGTCAATAACCAATAGCAGGACCTGGACGATAATATTGGCTCCTACATATTCTACGAAGATCTTTATCGGTCAAACCGCATAACAACATACGTTGTTCCCATTGTCATTGGTATGTTACTTGCCCGAGATTTGATCGTCGATATCTCAATACCTAGTTCAATCTCGTTACCGGCAAGTCTCCTTACTCGTTACGTAATGCATCATTCCGTAACTAACTCATTAGCTACATTGCTTGCAAGGCTTATAGTGATGTACATTACCGAGAGGGCCTAGAGATACCTCTCCGACAATCTGAGTGACAAAACCTAATCTCGAAATACGCCAACTCAACATGTACCTTTGGAGACACCTGTAGAGCTCCTTTATAATCACCCAATTACGTTGTGACATTTGGTAGCACACAAAGTGTTCCTCCGGTAAATGGGAGTTGCATAATCTCATAGTTGTAGGAACATGTATAAGTCATGAAGAAAGCAATAGCAATATACTAAATGGTCAAGTGCTAAGCTGACGGAATGGGTCATGTCAATCATATCATTCTCCTAATGATGTGATCCCGTTAATCAAATGACAACTCATGTCTATGGTTAGGAAACATAACCATCTTTGATTAATGAGCTAGTCAAGTAGAGGCATACTAGTGACTTTAAGTTTGTCTATGTATTCACACATGTATCATGTTTCCGGCTAATACAATTATAGCATGAATAATAAACATTTATCATGATATGAGGAAATAAATAATAACTTTATTATTGACTCTAGGGCATATTTCCTTCAGTCTCCCACTTGCACTAGAGTCAATAATCTAGATTACATAGTAATGATTCTAACACCCATGGAGTCTTGGTGCTGATCATGTTTTGCTCATGGAAGAGGCTTAGTTAACGGGTCTGCAACATTCAGATCCGTATATATCTTGCAAATCTCTATGTCTCCCACCTGGACTTGGTCCCGAATGGAATTGAAGCGTCTCTTGATGTGCTTGGTCCTCTTGTGAAATCTGGATTCCTTTGCCAAGGAAATTGCACCAGTATTGTCACAGAAGATCTTCATTGGTCCCGATGCACTAGGTATGACACCGAGATCGGAAATAAACTCCTTCATCCAGACTACTTCATTTGCTGCTTCCGAAGCAGCTATGTACTCCGCTTCGCATGCAGATCCCGCCACGACGCTTTGTTTAGAACTACACCAACTGACAGCTCCACCGTTCATTATAAACACGTATCCGGTTTGCGATTTAGAATTGTCCAGATCAGTGTCAAAGCTTGCATCGACGTAACCATTTACGACTAGCTCTTTGTCACCTCCATAAATGAGAAACATATCCTTAGTCCTTTTGAGGTATTTCAGGATGTTCTTGACCGCTGTCCAGTGATCCACTCCTGGATTACTTTGGTACCTCCCTGCCAAACTTATTGCTAAGCATACGTCAGGTCTGGTACACAACATGGCATACATGATAGAGCCTATGGCTGAAGCATAGGGAACATCTTTCATTTTCTCTCTATCTTCTGCTGTGGTCGGGCATTGAGTCTGACTCAACTTCACACCTTGTAATACAAGCAAGAACCCTTTCTTTGCCTGATCCATTTTGAACTTTTTCAAAACTTTATCAAGGTATGTGCTTTGTGAAAGTCCAATTAAGCGTCTTGATCTATCTCTATAGATCTTGATGCCTAATATGTAAGCAGCTTCACCGAGGTCTTTCAACGGAAAACTTTTATTCAAGTATCCCTTTATGCTATCCAGAAATTCTATATCATTTCCAATTAACAATATGTCATCTACATATAATATCAGAAATGCTACAGAGCCCCCACTCACTTTCTTGTAAATACAGACTTCTCCAAAAGTCTGTATAAAACCATATGCTTTGATCACACTATCAAAGCGTTTATTCCAACTCTGAGAGGCTTGCACCAGTACATAAATGGATCGCTGGAGCTTGCACACTTTGTTAGCACCTTTTGGATCGACAAAACCTTCTGGTTGCATCATATACAACTCTTCTTCCAGAAATCCATTCAGGAACGCAGTTTTGACATCCATTTGCCATATTTCATAATCATAAAATGCGGCAATCGCTAACATGATTCGGACAGACTTAAGCATCGCTACGGGTGAGAAAGTCTCATCATAGTCAACCCCTTGAACTTGTCGAAAACCTTTTGCAACAAGTCAAGCTTTGTAGACAGTCACATTACCATCAGCGTTAGTCTTCTTCTTGAAAATCCATTTATTCTCGATGGCTTGCCGATCATCGGGTAATTCAACCAAAGTCCATACCTTGTTCTCATACATAGATCCCATCTCAGATTTCATGGCCTCAAGCCATTTTGCGGAATCTGGGCTCATCATCGCTTCCTCATAGTTCGTAGGTTCGCCATGGTCAAGTAACATGACTTCCAGAATAGGATTACCGTACCACTCTCGTGCGGATCTTACTCTGGTTGACCTACGAGGTTCGGTAGTAACTTGATCTGAAGTTTCATGATCAATATCATTAGCTTCCTCACTGATTGGTGTAGTTGTCACAGGAACCGGTTCTTGTGATGAACTACTTTCCAATAAGGGAGCAGGTACATTTACCTCATCAAGTTCTACTTTCCTCCCACTCACTTCTTTCGAGAGAAACTCCTTCTCTAGAAAGGATCCGAATTTAGCAACAAAAATCTTGCCCTCAGATCTGTGATAGAAGGTGTACCCAATAGTCTCTTTTGGGTATCCTATGAAGACACATTTCTCCGATTCAGGTTCGAGCTTATCTGGTTGAAGTTTTTTCACATAAGCATCGCAACCCCAAACTTTAAGAAACGACAATTTTGGTTTCTTGCCAAACCACAGTTCATAAGGCGTCGCCTCAACGGATTTTGATGGTGCCCTATTTAACGTGAATGCGGCCATCTCTAAAGCATAACCCCAAAATGATAGAGGTAAATCAGTAAGAGACATCATAGATCGCACCATATCTAGTAAAGTACGATTACGACGTTCAGACACACCATTTCGTTGTGGTGTTCCGGGTGGTGTGAGTTGCGAAACTATTCCGCATTGCTTCAAATGTAAACCAAACTCGTAACTCAAATATTCTCCTCCATGATCAGATCGTAGAAACTTTATTTTCTTGTTACAATGATTTTTCACTTCACTCTAAAATTCTTTGAACTTTTCAAATGTTTCAGACTTGTGTTTCATCAAGTAGATATACCCATATCTGCTCAAATCATCTGTGAAGGTGAGAAAATAATGATACCCGCCACGAGCCTCAATATTCATAGGACCACATACATCAGTGTGTATGATTTCCAACAAATCAGTTGCTCGCTCCATAGTTCCGGAGAACAGCGTTTTAGTCATCTTGCCCATGAGGCACGGTTCGCAAGTACCAAGTGATTCATAATCAAGTGATTGCTGAAGTCCATCAGTATGGAGTTTCTTCATGCGCTTTGCACCAATATGACCCAAACGGCAGTGCCACAAATAAGTTGCACTATCATTATCAACTCCGCATCTTTTAGCTTCAACATTATGAATATGTGTATCACTACTATCGAGATTTAATAAAAATAGACCACTCTTCAAGGGAGCATGCCCATAAAAGATATTACTCATATAAATAGAACAACCATTATTCTCTGATTTAAATGAATAACCGTCTCGCATCAAACAGGATCCAGATATAATGTTCATGCTCAACGCTGGCACCAAATAACAATTATTCAGGTCTAAAACTAATCCCGAAGGTAGATGTAGAGGTAGCGTGCCGACTGCGATCACATCGACTTTGGAACCATTTCCCACGCGCATCGTCAGCTCGTCCTTAGCCAATCTTCGCTTAATCCGTAGTCCCTATTTCGAGTTGCAAATATTAGCAACAGAACCAGTATCAAATACCCAGGTGCTACTGCGAGCATTAGTAAGGTACACATCAATAACATGTATATCACATATACCTTTGTTCACCTTGCCATCCTTCTTGTCTGCCAAATACTTGGGGCAGTTCCGCTTCCAGTGACCAGTCTGCTTGCAGTAGAAGCACTCAGTCTCAGGCTTAGGTCCACACTTGGGTTTCTTGTCTTGAGCAACAACTTGTTTGCTGTTCTTCTTGAAGTTCCCCTTCTTATTCCCTTTACCCTTTTTCTTGAAACTAGTGGTCTTATTGACCATCAACACTTGATGCTCCTTCTTGATTTCTACCTCCGCAACCTTTAGCATTGCGAAGAGCTCGGGAATAGTCTTGTCCATACCTTGCATATTATAGTTCATCACGAAGCTCTTATAGCTTGGTGGCAGTGATTGAAGAATTCTGTCAATAACACTATCATCAGGAAGATTAACTCCCAGTTGAATCAAGTGATTATTATACCCAGACATTTTGAGTATGTGTTCACTGACAGAACTATTCTCCTCCATCTTGCAGCTATAGAACTTATTGGAGACTTCATATCTCTCAATCCGGGCATTTGCTTGAAATATTAACTTTAACTCCTGGAACATCTCATATGCTCCATGATGTTCAAAACGTCGTTGAAGTCCCGGTTCAAAGCCGTAAAGCATGGCACACTGAACTATCGAGTAGTCATCAGCTTTGCTCTTCCAGACGTTCTTAACGTCGTCAGTTGCATCTGCAGTAGGCCTGGCACCCAGCGGTTCTTCCAGGACGTAATTCTTCTGTGCAGCAATGAGGATAATCCTCAAGTTACGGACCCAGTCCGTGTAATTGCTACCATCATCTTTCAACTTTGCTTTCTCAAGGAATGCATTAAAATTCAATAGAACAACAACACGAGCCATCTATCTACAACAAACATAGACATGCAAAATACTATCAGGTACTAAGTTCATGATAAATTTAAGTTCAATTAATCATATTACTAAAGAACTCCCACTTAGACAGACATCTCTCTAGTCATCTAAGTGATCACGTGATCCAAATCAACTAAACCATGTCCGATCATCACGTGAGATGGAGTAGTTTTCAATGGTGAACATCACTATGTTGATCATATCTACTATATGATTCACGTTCGACCTTTCGGTCTCCGTGTTCCGAGGCCATATCTGTATATGCTAGGCTCGTCAAGTTTAACCTGAGTATTCAGCATGTGCAACTCTTTTGCACCCGTTGTAATTGAACGTAGAGCCTATCACACCCGATCATCACGTGGTGTCTCAGCACAAAGAAGTTTCGCAATGGTGCATACTCAGGGAGAACACTTCTTGATAATTAGTGAGAGATCATCTTAAAATGCTACCGTCAATCAAAGCAAGATAAGATGCATAAAGGATAAACATCACATGCAATCAATATAAGTGATATGATATGGCCATCATCATCTTGTGCTTGTGATCTCCATCTCTGAAGCACCGTCGTGATCACCATCGTCACCGGCACGACACCTTGATCTCCATCATAGCATCGTTGTCGTTACGCCATCTATTGCTTCTACGACTATCGCTACCGCTTAGTGATAAAGTAAAGCAATTACAGGGCGTTTGCCTTTCGTACAATGAAGCGACAACCATATGGCTCCTGCCAGTTGCTGATAACTTCGGTTACAAAACATGATCATCTCATACAATAAAATATAGCATCACGTCTTGACCATATCACATCACAACATGCCCTGCAAAAACAAGTTAGACCTCCTCTACTTTGTTGTTGCAAATTTTACGTGGCTGCTACGGGCTGAGCAAGAACCGTTCTTACCTATGCATCAAAACCACAACGATAGTTTGTCAAGTTAGTGCTATTTTAACCTTCGCAAGGACCGGGCGTAGCCACACTCGGTTCAACTAAAGTTGGAGAAACACACACCCGCCAACCACCTGTGTGCAAAGCACGTCAGTAGAACCAGTCTCGCTTAAGCGTACGCGTAATGTCGGTCCGGGCCGCTTCATCCAACAATACCACCGAACCAAAGTATGACATGCTGGTAAGCAGTATGACTTGTATCACCCACAACTCACTTGTGTTTTACTTGTGCATATAACATCTACGCATTAAACCAAGCTCTGATACCACTGTTGGGGAACGTAGTATTTTCAACAAATTTCCTACGCACACGCAAGATCATGGTGATGCATAGCAACGAGAGGGGAGAGTGTTGTCCACGTACCCTCGTAGACCGAAAGCGGAAGCGTTAGAACAACGCGGTTGATGTAGTCGTACGTCTTCATGGCCCGACCGATCTAGCACCGAAACTATGGCACCTCCGAGTTCTAGCACATGTTCAGCTTGATGACGTCCCTCGAACTCCGATCCAGCCGAGTACCGTGGGAGAGTTCCGTCAGCATGACGGCATGGTGACGATCTTGATGTTCTACCGTCGCAGGGCTTCGCCTAAGCCCATTACAATATTATTGAGGAGGACTATTGTGGAGGGGGGCACCGCACACGACTAAGAGATCCAAGGATCAATTGTTGTGTCTTTGGGGTGCCCCCTGCCCCCGTATATAAAGGAGCAAGGGGGGAGGGGGCGGCCGGCCTAGGAGGGGGCGTGCCATGGGGAGTCCTACTCCCACCGGGAGTAGGACTCCCTCCTTCCTTGTTGGATTTGGAGAACGGGGGAAAGAGGAGGGAGAGAGAGGAAGGAAAGGGGGGCCGCCGCCCCCCTCTCCTTGTCGTATTCGGACTAGGGGGGGGGGCAGCCCAACCCTGGCCGCCTCTCCTCTCTTCCAGTAAAGCCCACTATGGCCCATTAAGCCCCCCGGGGGTTCCGGTAACCCCCCGGTACTCCGGTAAAATCCCGATTTCACCCGGAACACTTTGGATATCCAAATATAGACTTCCAATATATCAATATTCATGTCTCGACCATTTCGAGACGCCTCGTCATGTCCGTAATCACATTCGGGACTCCGAACAAACTTCGCTACATCAAAACTCATAAACTCATAATATAACTGTCATCGAAACCTTAACCGTGCGGACCCTACGGGTTCGAGAACTATGTAGACATGACCGAGAACCGTTTCTAGTCAATAACCAATAGCGGAACCTGGATGGTCATATTGGCTCCTACATATTCTACGAAGATCTTTATCGGTCAGACCGCATAACAACATACGTTGTTCCCTTTGTCATCGGCATGTTACTTGCCCGAGATTTTGATCGTCGGTATCTCAATACCTAGTTCAATCTCGTTACCAGCAAGTCTCTTTACTCGTTACATAATGCATCATTCCGTAACTAACTCATTAGCTACATTTCTTGCAAGGCTTATAGTGATGTGCATTACCGAGAGGGCCCAGT
Source organism: Triticum aestivum (assembly GCF_018294505.1). NCBI lineage: Eukaryota > Viridiplantae > Streptophyta > Magnoliopsida > Poales > Poaceae > Triticum > Triticum aestivum. The sequence goes on along the minus strand of NC_057810.1, from coordinate 551,324,492 downwards.
GATACCTCTCCGACAATCGGAGTGACAAAACCTAATCTCAAAATACGCCAACTCAACATGTACCTTTGGAGACACCTGTAGAGCTCCTTTATAATCACCCAGTTACGTTGTGACGTTTGTGAAAGTGCTAGTTATCGACTAGAGGGGGGGGGGGTGAATAGGCGATTTTTATCAAAGTCTTCAAAACATGGAAGTTTCGAAGACAAACAATAGAAATGACCTAATTGATATGCAGCGGAAGATAAACTACAACAAGCAAGCCATAGTCAAGTATGCAATAGCGTTAACGTACGAAGACTAATAGCAGCCAGGTAGTAGGATCAGGATGGAAGATAGTATGAAGCCAATCAACAATAGTTGTCAAGCAATGAAGTCAATCAGATAAGACAGACAAGCAATGACTTCATGAAGACAAACTCAAAGTAAAGGAGGGAAGAGATAGAACCAGTCACTTGTTGAAGAGACAGGATTTGTTGGACCAGTTCCAGTTGCTGTGACAACTGTACATCTGGTTAGGGAGGCTGAGATTCAACTCATAAGACCGTGTCTTCACCTTATTCCCCTTGAGCTAATGACACTTAGTCCTCGCCTAATCACTCCGGTAAGTCTTCAAGGTAGACTTCTGAACCTTCACAGACTTTGTTCACCCGGCAATCCACAATGACTCTTGGATGCTCAGAACGCGACGCCTAACCGGCTGGAGGATGCACAATCCTCAAGTGTAATAAGTCTTCAGGTCACACAGACAGAAAGACTTCAGTGATGCCTAACACTCTTTGGCTCTGGGTATTTGGGCTTTGTTCTCGCAAGGATTTCTCTCTCAAAGGCTTCGAGGTGGGTTGCTCTCAAAACGACAAAAGCCGTAAACTAACTCTGAGCAGCCACCAATTTATGGTGTAGGGGGTGGGCTATTTATAGCCACAAGGCAACCCGACCTGATTTGTCCGAAATGACCCTGGGTCACTAAGGAACTGACACGTGTTCCAACGGTTAGATTTCAAACACACGCGGCAACTTTACTTGGGCTACAAGCAAAGCTGACTCATCCAACTCTGGATAAGATTTGCTCTCATTGTCTTCGCTCGAAGACATAGGATTTGGGTTGAGCATCACTTCAGTCACTCTGACTTAGTTCACTTGGACCCCACTTAACAGTACGGTGGTTCCTATGACTCAACAAAGAAGAAAAGGAAACAACGAAACCACACAGTCTTCGCGCTCCATAGTCTTCACACAATGTCTTCTCATGTCATAGTCTTCAATATGAATATCTTCTCATACCACCATTGTCTTCAATGTCTTCATACATTTTTAGGGGTCATCTCCGGTAGGTAAACCGAATCAATGAGGGACACTACCTGCGTTATCCTGCAATTCTCACAAACACATTAGTCCCTCAACCAACTTTGTCGTCAATACTCCAAAACCAACTAGGGGTGGCACTAGATGCACTTACAATCTCCCCCTTTTTGGTGATTGATGACAAACTGGTTGAAGTTTTCAACGGGGATAAAGTATGTGAAATTGTAAAGGATAGGAAATTGTCTTCATAAGTAGCAAGGGCTCCCCCTGAAGATGTGCATATAAGTAATTTTGCTTTTGGAATGCAAATGCACATGGCAGGTTGTACTTGTGGAGATCCACTTCAACTTATGAAGATAATTCATCATGCATGAAATGATATAGCATACAGGATGACATGCATAATGAAAAATGGACGTCTGCAGGATGATCTAAGTGCAGAAGTTATCATCGTACATGCGGAATTTATCATCGCATCACAGTAAAGCAAATAAGTAGCAGACGACCATCAAGTTTAGGTGTTACAACTCAAAGAACCAAATGTTTTTAAAAAAGCAAGAGTTGTAAGCACGAGGCAAAAATATAATGCAACCGCCCATATGAACCCGCTTGAAGACTATCAAACTCATACGCTTCTCCCCCTTTTGTCAGTAATGACCAAAAAGGTTTGAAGACATAGAGCATCTACTCGTCCTCATGAGGAGTAGTTGAAGCAGCAGGGTTGTCGTTGTTGTTTGGCGGTGCATACGAACTGGATGCAGTGTCGATGCGTGCAGAAGTAGGAGGTGGTGAAGTAGCATCATCTTCGTCATCGATCACTCTGGCATTGACAGTTGCCGCGGAGGAAGAATATTTAGAGTCTTCAAGAGATGGAGTACGACGTAGGACAGCAGTCCGTGGAGGAGTGGAGTCAAACTAGAATTGTTCATTGAAGCCATCGTCTTGAAGATCTGCTTCAGCACTAAGCAGGGTCAGACTCTTCCATGATCGCCGGCAAGTTTCATGAGCAACAAAGGCATTCTTGGTGGCAAGGTTACGAATGCAATTGACATCCACCAAGAGGCTTTGCATCTGTCTTTTGAGCCAAAAGTGATGTTTATCCTGTTTCTAATGAAGGGCCACAAGAAGTTCTCGGTCATTGAGAACGCGAGGACGCTTCCGAGGCCTTTGTGCAATGGTGCTTTCAGTGGCTTCAGTAGGTGCTCGATGAGGCAGACGAGTATTTCCAGCCAATGGATAGATTCATGTTGCTGCTTGAACACCTTCAATGGGTTGAGTGAAGCTTTGGTGCTCAGCATTCTGAAGACAAAGAGGATTCTTGGCAGGTTCAGGGTATATAGCTTCAACTGACATATCAACTTCTGGTAGAAAAATCATATGATTGCAAGCAGAAGGTTGATAGTTGACAGATGAGTGTCGCTTGATGAGGCGCATGACCCATGGAGCATAAAACTTCAAATCAAACAGATCAGATCTAGATGCAGCTAGTTGCCTGATGAAGAAATCTTGCGCACTGAAGTTGATGCCATTGAGAATGTAGAAGACCAAAGTCTTCATGGCTCCTTCAAGCTTTGCCGCTGATGAATGTCCTTTGATAGGCCATAGAGTTTGCCTGATGATGTGATATATGGTGCGTGGCAGATACTCAAGGTCTTCAACAAAGAACTCTGTTGGATATTCAGCATCACGTGGCAAAGGCTTCATCATGCTCAACATCTGACTCATATTGGGTTCAGGCTTATGGAAGATGCTTTCCAGAGCATTGCGGTGATTTTGACAACCAGGTTCATAGAGTTCTCCGTGAGTGGATAGTCCTGTAAGCTCAATGATGTCGAGAGCTTTGGCTTCATGATGAACATTTCCTGTCATCCACTCGAGAACCCATGTCTTGATATCTCTGTTGTAGCCGCGAATGTGTAGAGTAGCATAGAATTGAAGCAATAGCTCTTCATTCCAGTGTTCTTTATCTGTGACAAAACTGAGCAGCCAAGCATCATGAAAGCAGTCAAGTGCTTCTTCTAGGCAGGGCAGTCCAGTAATGGCTTCAGTGTCGAGGTGCATATGAGGGAAAATGCGCCCTTGATCATATAGAACACAGGAGTAATAGCTTCACTGCTGATGACTCCAGAACCAATCTGATGATATTCTTGGCTTCATGTAGGGGTTCTTTGAGCTGTCAAAGAATGTGTTATGGCTCTTGAAGCCATTTGCATTGAAGGACCCTGGTGAGTTTGCAGTACCTGGAAACCTTGGCAGTCTTGGCTTGGGCTTCTGGACCTGAGGCCTATGCTCAATGTGATAGTCAAATTGAGGACCAGAGACATTAGGCGGAGGGACCAGAACGGGCCATCTTACTATGATTAGCTCGCCATGGTTGTATGCTTGCTCGATTGTATAGGGCCTTGGTGGCGGAACAGGAGCAGTGGCAGCAACTGAGGCTTCAGGCTGCACAACAGGTGCTTCAGGAGCAGTTGCCTCATTAGCTTCAGGTGCAGTGGCCTCATTAGCTTCAGGCACACTGGTTGGTTCAAGCTCCACATCAGCGTCAGTCATGAAAGCGTCATCGACTTCATTGTCGTTGGTGGTGGCAGCTTCAACATTTTCAACCTCCACTTGCTGAGATGGAGGGTCAGGCACAGACACGTTCACTGCATGAACTTCTTCTTCTGGAATGGGGGGAGTAGAGACACGTTCTTCTTGTCGTTTGTCATCGGCTGATGCAGCCGGATTGTCTTCAGCAGCTGGTGCTTCAGACACGGAGACATTCACAGCAGGAGTGGCTTCTGAAAACACTTGACGTGCAACAGGTTGATGATGCACTTCTCCTTCTGGAACGCTCGAAAGAGGGACTTGAGGCCTTGGTCCTTTGCGAATCATGCGAAGTGCTGGCAATGCTTTTGGAGATGGAGTTGGCTGGGCCTCAAAGTCTTCATCTTCTTCTTGCACGGGTGGTGTAGCTGGTTATTGTTGTTGTTGTTGGGGAGTACTTGGGGAATCTTGTTCTTGCGGGCGATCAGCCCATGAAGCATCCTGAGCAATTGGCGTCAGAGGACAACCAATGCCGATGATTTTGCTGTTCGTACGAACAGGCGATGATACCACATTATATTCAATTTGAGGAAGAACTTCATCATCTTCAACATTGTCATGATGACCAATGTCTTCAGCAGCGGTGGGATCAGCTGCTGGAATCTCTTCAGCTTCAGGAGCCTCTGTGGAAGCAGGCTCATGAACAGTCATGCGAAGTTCTTGGGTAGTGGATGCAGGACGAACCACTGAGATGGGTTCAACAACAAGGGGCTTTGTGGGAGCAGCCCGACTCTTCTTGGTCTTGCGCTTCTTCTTGGAGGGAGCGGCATCAGAGGCTTTAGTATTCTTCCTCTTTCTGGCTTCAGCCTCGGTAGCCCTCGTCTTCTTCTGTTCTGAAGCGGTTGTGGTGACCTTTGGCTTCGAGCCAGTCATGCTGCTTGGGAAGATAATGCGAGGAGCTTCTTGGCTTGAAGGTGCAGGCTGGTCAGCAGGAAGCTTCTTCTTTTTCTTTGCAGCCATCCTGGGGTCAATGCCAGGACGACCAAGTGACTTGCGCTTCTCAGCCTCATTGTAGGCAAGCACACACTTATCAGCCAAACTCTTCATGCGCTCACGAGAGCCTTGAGCTTCTTGGCGCTTCTTCAGAAAAGCTTCTTTAAGCTCATGCAGCATGACCTTGAAGTTTCTGACGTCTTGAACACTGAGCTTCGCCACATGCTTCTTGAATTGAGCCTTCTCATAATCAATTTTGTTCTTCAGCTCAACGATGCGCTGAGCAAGAGCTAGCTCAGAAGCAATGGCGCCATTGAAAGAGACGCTGAGGCCAATGGGAAGCTGCAAATCTTCAAAGCTTAGATTTTGTGTGTCAAACCATTCGTCAATGAAGGTATGGAGAACGGCCACATCAAAGAGAGGCAAGTTGTTGAAGATTTCTGCTTCTTCCTTGCTCTTTATCAGTTGCTCAAGGGCATCATCAGCAAGATCTTCATCACTGGACAAATCAATGGGCTCTTCACGCAGAATAGCAGCAGGAGTCAGAGCCAGATCAGTTCTCTTGACGATTTTCTTTTTCTTCTCCGTCTTCTTGGAGATGCAGGAAAGATCTTCGGACTGCACACTGACTTCAGGAGGTGCAGTGGCCAGTGGCTTCACACGAGAAGCTTTTAGAGGTGCAGCTGATGATGAAGCCTTAATCTTCTTTGGCTTCTGCGGCCTTGGAGTAGGAGCTGGGGCTTCATCAGAATCAGCATCATTGTCAGAATGATCCACTTTGGCACCTTGTACCAAGATGTAGGAGATGAGACCCTCAAGGTTTGCAAAGGGGCCAATTCTGTTTTCTTCAGCTTCACGTGTGCCATCCTCACGGGGAGCAGAGGGGCCAGGATTGAAGTCTAATCCCCATGACTTCTTGTTTTCCTTTGCCAAAGCCTTAGCAAACTGGAGGTTGCGCTTGAAGAGATTGTCATCACGACACCAGAGCAATGATGATGGGTCGGCTTCTTCAGGCTGTGGTCCATGGACCATGCAAGGATAGAACTCTTGCGCAATGGCTTCAGCTTTGTTCTTGGGGGGAAGGCCTCGATAGAGAATATCACCCCAAGGGCTCTTGATAGCATTTTTCTCTGCGTACTCCTGGGTGACGAACTTGTACTTGTACCACTGTTCAGCCCAATAGCGTCGAATCCATTGGATTCGAGTCTTGCGCTGATTGTAATCTTCTTCAGGATCTGTTTTATATATTTCTGCAAGATCATCAGGCAGATCCTTTGAAGTTCCCCCACGACGCTGTCTGCCACCCTTCCTGACAGATTTCTCCGTAGCCATGAACTTCAAACTGAACGGTTTCAATATGTTCAAAGTCTTCAAAGGCTTTCGCTTGCTGGTCAAATAGGAACTGTCTTCAGGAGAATCAATGTGTTGCTGTAAGAATTCTGCAAACGAATGCAGACTATGAGAACCTAGGGATTCTCCCACGGACATGTACCTGTGACAGCATTAGAGATGCGAGGGAAGGGGAAGAGGTCATATGCATTCTCAGAAGATTTTGAAGATAAATCAGTTTGAAGACATTGACCTCATGTTGCGAAGACATTCACTTATATGTTGAGAGTCGGTTCCAGATTTGTACGAACCCGTGAATAAGTACAAGTGAGGAATCAAACTTGATAGGAAATCTAAGTGAATAGACTAGGCATTATGAGATGCAGACATAATAGATCTAACATTGAGTAGGTAGAAACCACTTTCGGTAAATAGGATGAATCTATGAAGATCAAAAAGGTGGTAAAAATAGAGTTATAATTACCACACGAAGAACTGCTAGATGGGAAGAATTTGGAGACCGAGCAGTTCAGTCCACCGTGCCCTAACTTGGCGACGGAGGACACCTACGGCGGCGGCGGAGAGGACGATGCCCGCGGCCGGCGTGAGGACGGCGTCGGAGAAGTCGCGGCAGCTAAGCGCTTCATCGCCGGCGTCGTCGAGAGCTAGCGGTGGCGCTAGGGTTTTGACGAGGTGGAGAGGTGGAAGAAGGATTTCCTTACCGCAGGGGACACGTATTTATAAGTAGGTGTGCGGCACAGCGCAATTACGCAGGTGCCCCTGTCTGTTCACATCCGTGGGACACGTGGCAAGCATGCAACATACTCAGAGTTGTCCCACGTTCCCACGCCCGCCAAGTTTGTCGGATGGTTGTTCCGGCTTCTCCGGATTTCGACAATAAAGATGAATCATTTAAATAGGACTTGATGTTTGTCTCTATGTCTTCTGCTGACTAGGACGCAGAGAAGACAGTTGACAGTTTCAATAGAATGCATATGATTTGGACAGATAGAGTTTGAGATAGAAAACATAGAGATGTTAGGGTCCGATCACATTCACTTAGTTCAAAAGATTCAACTTGAAGACATAGCTATAAGTGAATGCTGTAGAGGACAGAACACTAGTATATATATACAATCAAATCATCATAGCGTAGAAAATCATGAAGATAAATTGAAACTGAAGACAAACCAAATGCGAAGTCTTTGCAAAAGTAACACCATGAGTGAAACACTTCAAATAGAGAAATTTGGTGGAGGCGTTACCCACCGTATAGGAAGTATTAGACCCAGACACGACGCACAGTTATCGTGGCGCTCTGAAGTCAAATTCCATGTTAATGTATTCACACTCAGAGTGTAAATCTTCATTGATTGAAGATATACATTACTTTGTGTGTTGCACATCTAAGTCATCAACATGCATAAGTGTTAGGATGTGTGCCTGATCACAGGACATTAGAGGATTCCAAGATATTTAGCTCACACCGTAACTTGCAAAACCTTTTCTCATCCAAGGGCTTTGTGAAGATATCTGCCAGTTGCTCTTCAGTGTTGACGTGAATGATGTCAATATCTTTCTTCATGACATGATCTCTGAGAAAATGATGACGAATTTCAATGTGCTTTGTCTTCGAGTGCTGAACTGGATTGTTGGCAATCTTGATGGCGCTTTCATTGTCGCAGAAGAGAGGGACTTGCTTCAGATCAATGCCATAGTCCTTGAGAGTTTGCTTCATCCACAGAAGCTGAGCACAACAGGATCCAGCAGCAATGTATTCAGATTCAGCAGTTGAGAGCGATACACAATTCTGCTTCTTTGAAGACCAACAGACAAGTGATCGTCCCAGAAAGTGACATGTTCTTGATGTTGACTTGCGATCCACCTTGTCACCAGCATAATCAGCATCCGAGAATCCAACCAGATCAAACCTTGAGCCCTTTGGATACCATAATCCTAGTGTTGGGGTGTAAGCCAAATATCGAAGAATTCGCTTCACAGCTAAGTGATGAGATTCCTTTGGTGCCGCTTGGAATCGAGCACACATGCAAACACTAAGCATAATATCTGGCCTAGATGCACATAGGTAAAGTAAAGAACCAATCATGGAGCAATATACCTTTTGATCGAGCTCTTTACCATTGTCGTCGGGACCAAGATGATGCTTGGTTGGCATTGGCGTCGTGTAACCTTTGCAATCTTGCATGCCGAACTTCTTCAGGCAGTCTTTGAGATATTTTTCTTGAGATATGAAGACGCCATTTCTTTGCTGACGAATTTGAAGACCAAGGAAGAACTTCAGCTCACCCATCATGGACATCTGATATTGCTCTTGTATCATGTATCCAAACTCATCACTATACTTCTGGTTGGTGCAGCCGAAGATTATGTCATCCACATATATTTGGCATACAAACAATTCACCATCATATGTCTTCGTGAAGAGTGTGGGATCTAGAGATCCTGGTTTGAAGCCCTTGCTCTTCAGGAAGTCTTTGATTGTATCATACCAAGCGCAAGGAGCTTGTTTGAGGCCATACAGTGCTTTGTTGAGTTTGTACACCATATCAGGATGTTTTGGATCTTCAAACCCAGGTGGTTGAGCAACATACACTTCTTCTTCAATCTTGCCATTGAGGAAATCACTTTTCACATCCATTTGATATAGCAGGATGTTGTGGTGATTTGCATAGGCTAGCAGTATGCGAATAGCTTCAAGCCTAGCCACAGGAGCAAATGTTTCATCGAAGTCAATTCCTTCAACTTGAGTATATCCTTGTGCCACAAGACGTGCTTTGTTTCTGATGACTTGACCATGCTCATCTTGTTTGTTCTGATATATCCATTTTGTGCCAATAATGTTATGCTTGTGAGGGTCAGGGCGCTTGACCAGTTCCCAAACATTATTCAGCTTGAACTGTTGAAGTTCTTCTTGCATGGCTTGAATCCATTCAGGTTCCATAAAGGCTTCAGCAACTTTCTTGGGTTCAGATATTGATACAAATGAAAAATGCCCACAGAAATTTGCTAACTGTGTTGCTCTTGATCAAGTAAGCGGACCAGGTGCGTTGATGCTATCAATTATCTTCTCAATTTGTACTTCATTTGCAACACGAGGATGAACTGGACGAAGACCTTGCTCATGCTGATCATTGTCATCATTGGAAGTATTGTCTTCGGTCTGAGCATTGTCTTGAGGTTGGTTTGGTGCAGAAATGATAAGTTCCTCTTCAGGCTGTGCTTTAGAGGGCATGATCTCACCAGTTCCCATCAGCTTGATAGATTCACTGGAAGGAGCTTCATCAAGTGTGCTTGGCAGGAGCTCTCGTTGTGAACCATTGGTTTCATCAAATCGCACATCCACTGTTTCAACGATTTTGTAGTGGAAGAGGTTGAAGACTCTGTAAGAGTGCGAATCCTTTCCATAGCCAAGCATGAAGCCTTCGTGAGCTTTGGGTTCAAATTTTGACTTGTGATGGGGATCCTTGATCCATCACCTAGCTCCAAAGACTCTGAAGTAGCTAACATTTGGCTTCTTGCCAGTAAGGAGCTCATAGGATGTTTTGCCCAGAAGCTTATGGATGTAGACATGGTTGATGATGTGACAAGCTGTATCAATGGCTTCAGGCCAGAATTTTCTTGGTGTCTTGTACTCGTCAAGCATTGTTCAAGCCATCTCAATGAGGGTTCTGTTCTCGCGCTCAACAATGCCGTTTTGCTGAGGTGTGTATGGAGCAGAAAATTCATGAGTGATTCCCATTGTATCCAGATAAAGATAAAGGCCGGTGTTCTTGAATTCAGTGCCGTTATCACTTCTGATATGCTTGATCTTGACGCCATAATTGTTCATTGCTCGATTGGCAAATCGTCTGAAGACATCTTGTACCTCAGTCTTGTAGAGAATTATGTGCACCCATGTATATCTTGAGTAGTCATCAACAATGACGAAGCCATAGAGACACGCCGTTGTTGTGAGGGTGGAGTAGTGAGTAGGGCCAAATAAGTCCATGTGCAACAGCTCAAAGGGTTGAGATGTCGTCATGATTGTCTTCGAGGGGTGCTTGGCCCTCGTCATCTTCCCAGCTTCGCAAGCACCACACAAATGATCTTTCTTGAACTTGACACCTTCGATGCCTATGACATGCTTCTTCTTGACGAGAGTGTGCAAGTTCCTCATGCCAGCATGCCCCAGCCTTCGATGCCAGAGCCAGCATTCTGAAGCTTTTGCAAGAAGACATACGGCAAGTTGTGGACCTGCTGAGAAATCTACCATGTATAGATCACCTTTCCTATACCCTTCAAAGACTAGAGACTTGTCAGATTCCATTAGTACAAGGCAACGATATTTTCCAAATATCACAATCATGTTTAAGTCACAAAGCATTGAGACAGACATTAAGTTGAATCCAAGGGATTCAACAAGCATCACTTTATCCATGTGTTGATCCTTTGAGATTGCAACTCTACCTAGACCCAATACCTTGCCTTTACCAGTGTCAGCAAATGTGATTTGACTCTTGTCGGATGGACGTAAGGTTGAGTCCATGAGAAGACTTCGATCACCAGTCATATGATTAGTGCATCCGCTGTCAATAATCCATTCTGAAGCTTTTGGTGACATGCCCTACAGTGCAGTTAGGAGGATAGGCTTCACAATGTATGTTGTGAAGCATAAGCAGTTGATGCACACTTGGATTATCACAACATAGATGAAAGTTAGCACACAGTATGACAGGTAAGCGATTCATATGTGGAATACATAGTAAGTCATTTTATCATGCGTCCCTTTGTGTTTTAGGTCCCCAGCAATAATATCGGACGCCTTTGATTGCTGGCTGGAGACCATGTTCTGCAAAAGAGAGTTAGTTCTTCTTCACCACCCACATCTTTAGGGGTGGCTTAGAAGCAATGAGTCTAAGTGCAGCATCTGAGAATTTCGGCTTTGGAGCCCTAGCAAATAGCCTTGCAGGAGATGAATGATACTCATATGAATAAGCAGAAAAGTTCTTAGTATTGTGAACATAGCGGTTTGAAGACACACGCTCATATTCATAAGTTTGAGTGTGATTTCCCTACAAAACATTGGCGTTAGGGTGACTCAGGTGAGTCCTGTTTCCGTATGAAGCCGTTGGACCATGTGACGCCTTTGATCTGGGGTTTGTCTTCTTCCCTGGTGGTGTCATGACAACATTCACAGGAAGATTCTCAAGACAGCTTTTGGGAACCCAGATCTTCTTCATTGGCGGTCCATTCCTGCAGTTAGTACCAATATACCTGGCAAACACTTCACCATTCTGATTTTTGAACAGTTTATAGTTTGCATCAAAGGATTCATCAATGATAATAGGATTAGCACAGGTAAAGCCAGATAAAGTGGATGGATCCACTGAAGGTTCCTTTGCAGCAACCCATGTGGTTTTGGGATACTGCTCAGGCTTCCAGTAGGAACCATCAGCATTCATTTTCCTCTCGAACCCAACACCCTCTTTCCTAGGGTTTCGGTTCAGAATCTGCTTTTTGAGGACATCACAAAGTGTCTGATGCCCTTTCAGACTTTTATACATCCCTGTTTCAAGCAATGTCTTCAACCTAGCATTTTCATCAGCAATAGTAGTGGTATCCTCAGAAGGGGGTTAGTTACCACATCAGTAGTTGAAGACAGAGCAACAATAGCAGCAGTGGAACATTCAGCAACAGAGGCAGCGTTATCACGCTCAATGCATTTTAAGCATGGTGGTTCAAATCATCCTGAGCGGGACTGATCTGTTGAGCGCGAAATGACTCATTCTCTTTTTGAAGATCTTCATGAGTCGCTTTCAATTTCTCAAGCTCTTGCTTCCTTTGAAGATAATCATAGGAGAGCTTTTCATAAGTGGTTGAGAGCGTCTCATGAAGACTTTAAAGTTCTTGATACTTAGCGTGAAGATTTTTTATGTCTTCAACTAAGGACTGTGAACGTGTCATTTCCGCGTCCAACAGGTCACCGCTTTTGTCTAACAGTTTTTGAGTATGTTCCATAGCCCTTTGTTATTCAGTAGCAATTTTAGCAAGTGTTTTGTAGCTGGGTTTAGATTCACAATCAGAGTCATCTTCACTTGATGTTTGAAAGTAAGCATCGCGTGATTTTACCTTGGCACCGCGTGCCATGAAGCAGTAGGTGGGAGCAGGATCGTCCTTGTCATCATCAGCATTGGTGTGGGAGTCATTGTCTTCAGTGTTGAAGATGGACTTTGCAACATAGGCTGTGGCCAGAGCCAGACTTGCAACACCAGAGTCGGACTCAGCTTCAGATTCCACCTCTGCCTCCTCAGAAGCAGACTCCTCCTCTGAATCCATTTCCTTGCCAACAAAAGCACGAGCCTTGCCAGATGAGCTCTTCTTGTGAGATGAAGACCTTGATGAGGACTTGGAAGAAGACTTTGAAGATTTCTTCTTCTTCTTGTCATCGGAGTCATATTCCTTGCTCTTCTTCTTCTTCTTCTTCTTCTCGTTTTCCCACCGAGGACACTCAGAGATGTAGTGCCCAGGCTTCTTACACTTGTGACATATTCTCTTCTTGTTGTCTTGAGTGGAAGCTTCATCATTTCTTGAACTGGATCGTGAAGACTTTCTGAAGCCCTTCTTCTTGGTGAATTTCTGGAACTTCTTCACAAGCATAGCAAGTTCCCTTCCAATGTCTTCAGGATCATCAGAACCGCAGTCAGATTCTTCTTCTTCAGATGAGGAAACAACTTTTGCCTTCAAAGCACGAGTTCAGCCATAGTTGGGGCCATAGATATCTCTTTTCTCAGAAAGCTGGAACTCATGTGTGTTGAGCCTCTCAAGTATATCAGACGGATCGAGAGTCTTGAAGTCAGGACGTTCTTGTATCATGAGGGCAAGGGTGTCAAAGGAGCTGTCAAGGGATCTCAGCAGCGTCTTGACGATTTCATGCTTGGTGATCTCAGTGGCGCCGAGAGCCTGAAGCTCATTTGTGATGTCGGTGAGGCGATCAAACGTGAGCTGGACATTTTCATTGTCGTTTCTCTTGAAGCGGTTGAAGAGATTGCGAAGAACACTGATTCTCTGGTCTCTCTGAGTAGAGACGCCTTCGTTGACCTTGGATAGCCAGTCCCAGACTAGCTTTGACGTTTCCAGAGCACTCACGCGGCCATACTGTCCTTTGGTCAGATGACCACAGATGATGTTCTTTGCAGTCGAGTCCAGTTGAATGAACTTCTTGACATCAGCAGGGGTGACACCTTCACCAGTCTTTGGAACGCCGTTCTTGACGACATACCAGAGGTCGACATCAATGGCTTCAAGATGCATGCGCATCTTATTCTTCTAGTAGGGATATTCTGTTCCATCGAACACGGGGCAAGCAGCGGAGACTTTGATTATCCCTGCAGTCGACATAGCTAAACTCCAGGTGGTTAAACCGAATCACACAGAACAAGGGAGTACCTTGCTCTGATACCAATTGAAAGTGCTAGTTATCGACTAGAGGGGGGGGGTGAATAGGCGATTTTTATCAAAGTCTTCAAAAAACGTGGAAGTTTCGAAGACAAACAATAGAAATGACCTAATTGATATGCATCGGAAGATAAATTACAACAAGCAAGCCATAGTCAAGTATGCAATAGCATTAACATACGAAGACTAATAGCAGCTAGGTAGTAGGATCAGGATGGAAGATAGTATGAAGCCAATCAACAATAGTTGTCAAGCAATGAAGTCAATCAGATAAGACAGATAAGCAATGACTTCACGAAGACAAACTCAAAGTAAAGGAGGGAAGAGATAGAACCAGTCACTTGTTGAAGACACATGATTTGTTGGACCAGTTCCAGTTGCTGTGACAACTGTACGTCTGGTTAGGGAGGCTGAGATTCAACTCAGAAGACCGTGTCTTCACCTTATTCCCCTTGAGCTAAGGACACTTAGTCCTCGCCCAATCACTCTGGTAAGTCTTCAAGGTAGACTTCCGAACCTTCATAGACTTCGTTCACCCGGCAATCCACAATGACTCTTGGATGCTCAGAACGCGACGCCTAACCGGCTGGAGGATGCACAGTCCTCAAGTGTAATAAGTCTTCAGGTCACACAGACAGAAAGACTTCAGTGATGCCTAACACTCTTTGGCTCTGGGTGTTTGGGCTTTGTCCTCGCAAGGATTTCTCTCTCAAAGGCTTCGAGGTGGGTTGCTCTCAAAACGACGAAAGCCATAAACTAACTCTGAGCAGCCACCAATTTATGGTGTAGGGGGTGGGCTATTTATAGCCACAAGGCAACCCGACCTGATTTGTTCGAAATGACCCTAGGTCACTAAGGAACTAACACGTGTTCCAATGGTCAGATTTCAAACACACGCGGCAACTTTACTTGGGCTACAAGCAAAGCTGACTCATCCAACTCTGGATAAGATTTTCTCTCATTGTCTTCGCTCGAAGACATAGGATTTGGGTTGAGCATCACTTCAGTCACTCTGACTTAGTTCACTTGGACCCCACTTAACAGTACGGTGGTTCCTATGACTCAACAAAGAAGAAAAGGAAACAACGAAACCACACAGTCTTCGCGCTCCATAGTCTTCACGCAATGTCTTCTCATGTCATAGTCTTCAATATGAATATCTTCTCATACCACCATTGTCTTCAATGTCTTCATACATTTTTAGGGGTCATCTCCGGTAGGTAAACCGAATCAATGAGGGACACTACCTGCGTTATCCTGCAATTCTCACAAACGCATTAGTCCCTCAACCAACTTTGTCGTCAATACTCCAAAACCAACTAGGGGTGGCACTAGATGCACTTACAGTTTGGTAGCACACAAAGTGTTCCTCCAGTAAACGGGAGTTGCATAATCTCATAGTTGTAGGAACATGTATAAGTCATGAAGAAAGCAATAGCAACATACTAAACGATTAAGTGCTAAGCTAACAGAATGGGTCATGTCAATCATATCATTCTCCTAATGGTGTGATCCCGTTAATCAAATGACAACTCATGTCTATGGTTAGGAAACATAACCATCTTTGATTAATGAGCTAGTCAAGTAGAGGCATACTAGTGACTTTAAGTTTGTCTATGTATTCACACATGTATCATGTTTCCGGCTAATACAATTATAGCATGAATAATAAACATTTATCATGATATGAGGAAATAAATAATAACTTTATTATTGCCTCTAGGGCATATTTTCTTCACTATGGATATCCTTGTGGGACTAACCCATGTAGGTATTGAAAGTGCAACTCACTCCAATGGATTGATCCAAATGATCTACATCAACATTGAGCATCCACATCTTCAACACCTACATGAAGTCATCATCGACAAAACCCAAGGTTAGTTCATCCCTCTAAGGGGGGATATCACATCTAGGGGAGATTTGCTCTAAGAATTGAGCTAAAGCAACTCTAATGGTGTGAACACAACAATGCTTTATGTAAAAGTGGTAACCGCACTTGTGCTTAAATGATGAGTATGACCTATGCTCAAATGTTCTCATTGGACTCCTAAGTTAATATACTCATATATAGATGACCTAGTCATCACCAATTGCTTGATAGATGCTAGAGTATTTGTGCATGCTTGCCACATGTTTTATTTGCCATCTTATTGTGTGAGCATGTTGGTTGCATAATTTTCTCCATTCGAGGACATCCATTTGTTGCTTTGATTGTTTGTTTTTTATTTTTGCCAAATGGATGGAAAAGAATGCCTAAGTACTCCCTCTAGCTATCTATGCTTTTTTATCGTCTCAAACTCTATTCTTGCTACATCACAAAGTTTGAACAAGTCAAATTCGGACCCTCCGGGTGCGGAGCACTCGGAGCCACTGATCTATCAAGGGCTTGACTTCCAAAACCTCTTAATGCTTTTGGTCAGACCAACTCACTCTTACTCGGTCTCACCGAACTCATTAAGTTGATCTAGGTTTTCAATCTCGGTGCAACTTATTTGAACAATTCGGTCACACCGAGTTGCAGCAACTGCTAGCAGTTTTGCATCTCGGTGCCACCGAGTCGTTCCACTTGGTCACACCGACTGGGTATATATACCACAAGTTGAAATTTGGAAACTCCTCCAAACCTCTCGACCGTGTCTCCCAACACTTCCACCCCCTTGGTCTCCGGATCGTCGCTGTCGTTGCCAATGACCTCCTGCCACTGGTCTCCGCCACCGTCAATGGAATCCTCACTGCCGTTTCCACCGTAGCAAGTCACCAAGTTAGGGTATGGATTTGACCCATTTATCCTTTCCATAACTCCGATGCTTGCACAAAGTACAATGCCTATGTTCTTTCCATGTATGAGATTGATCTCTCCAACCAAACAATTCCTTAGAATAGATTTGATGCAAAAACATAGGGTTAGGTTCCGCCAAACTCATCTCGGACCGACCGATCTGAGGATCTCGGTCTCACCGATTGGCCCTGGCCATTGCACAAGTACAACTCGGTCTGACCGAAGTGTATTGATCGGTGCGACCGAAATCACTTTCTCTGTGAAACCCTAGCATCTTGGAGTCACCAAACTACATTTCGGTCTGACCAAAACTGCATGTTTAGACTCTAATCAGTGCTTTGGTGTCACCAAGTTTGTCAAATCGGTGACTCCAAAATTCTTTCTGCAGAAAACCTAAATTAAGTTTTTGACTCAATACTTTTGCAAAACAAGCTATACTTTGTGATGCTCATCCACTCTATCTATACCCAACTATTCATAGGGTTAGTTTTAGCTATGTCGGAGGGCAGTGATAGCCAGAACAAGTCTGAAGAGCAAGTCAACCTCAGTGAGGGCACTTGTCCCTCAAGCAGTTATGATGAGGGTAGTAGAAGCACTCCAAGCAACTTGCCAAAGGCTGATACTAGAACAAGGTAGAAGAGAACATCTGATTCAGAAGATGAGGACTTTTTTTATTGAGGAGGAGGTGATCTCAAAGAAGAAAGTGCTCAAGAAAGAGTATGCTGCTGCTGCAATCAAGCCTAGAACTCAGAAGAAGGCTCCTGCTAAGAGAGTCCCTATGTCAAAGGCCAGAGCCTCAACTCAAGCTGCTGCTGCTGCACCAAATGGTGCTAGTGAGAAGAAGAAGGAAAGAAAAAGAGGAAGATGGTTCAAGCTAGTTGATCCAATGGCTGAATTTGAAAAGCACACATCTGAAGAAGAAGAGGAGGAAGAGCCTATTGCACCTCCACGAAAGACTCAGAAGCTTATGGGGGATGCCATAAGGACTGGGGTTGTTCCATCTAAGCCCAAGTCTGCCCCAAGCCTTCAGCTCAAGCTCAAGCTCCCAAGACAACTACACCAAAGAGATCAACAAGAAATATCCCTGCTGCTGAGAATAACAAGGCCCAAGTGCCTAAAGCTCAAGAAGATGATGAGCCGCTAGTACTCAGAAAGCTCAAGCCAAAGATTCCAGATCATAGTGATGATCATCCTGTGGCAGAGAATATGAAAGTGAGAAAGGATGCATGTCTGCGACTTTGGAGATAGACTGATCCCTATGCCACCAGGAGGAGAACTGTTGTAAACTACTGCTTTCACACAAAGGAACAACATGATTTCTATGAGACAATCTTGTTGGACAAGAAGCCCATAGTTTGTGACATGAAATGGGTTGACTGGAAATACATTGATGATAATGGAGACTATTTCCCAGGTGTGCATGAGAGCTTCAGAATGAATGAAGCTGACAAGTTTATTGGTTAGAAGTTGACTAAGTGGAACAATGAGATGATCATGCAATTCTATTCCACTACTCACTTCTACCCAGATGGAAAGATTGTTTGGATGACAGAAGGTACAAGGTATCAATAAGCAATCTCAGAATGGGCCAAGCTGATCAATGCCCCAAAGGAAGAGGAGAATGACACTGAGGTATATGGCAAGCCTAGGAAGGATCACAGCTCCATGGCCAATATGTACAAGACTATTCCTAATGATGCCCTGGAGACACACAAGTTTGGATCCACATACTATCTGCTGTCTGGTCTGACCACTATCAACACTATCTTGAGGCACACTCTTTTTCCCAAGTCAGGAGATCATAGAATGATTCATGGTCACTCAATCAATTTGATTCACATGTTTGATGTTCCTCAGAAGTTCAAGGTGATGAGCTTGATTGTTGAGACTGTGAATAAAATAGCTACTGATCAGAGATCTTGTGGATATGTCCCTCACATTCAAATGTTGATCAATTCCAAGATGGTAACCGGGACATATCTTCTTGATAAAGAGCATCTTCCCCTGAGGCCAGATTTTGAGGACAACGAGGTTGTCATGGATGCATCCTATCCTACTTATGCAGAAGCCCAGGACAAGAGAGAGAAAGCAAAGGCTGCAAAGGCAGCAAAGACAACAAGTGCACCAAATGCTTCCACAACGATGCTCAAGATCAACTCAGTCATCTGCTTGAGGCTACAATGAGGATTGAGAAGGGCTTAGCTGTTGGAAATATGCCCTAGAGGCAATAATAAAATGGTTATTATTATATTTACTTCTTCATGATAATTGTCTATTGTTCATGCTATAATTGTGTTATCCGGAAATCGTAATACATGTGTGAATACATAGACCACAACATGTCCCCAGTGAGCCTCTAGTTGACTAGCTCGTTGATCAACAGATAGTCATGGTTTCCTGCTATGGACATTGGATGTCATTGATAACGGGATCACATCATTGGGAGAATGATGTGATGGACAAGACCCAATCCTAAGCATAGCACAAGATCGTGTAGTTCGTTTGCTAGAGCTTTTCTAATGTCAAGTATCATTTCCTTAGACCATGAGATCATGTAACTCCCGGATACCGTAGGAGTGCTTTGGGTGTACCAAACGTCACAACGTAACTGGGTGACTATAAAGGTATACTACAGGTATCTCCGAAAGTGTCTGTTGGGTTGACACGGATCGATACTGGGATCTGTCACTCCGTATGACGGAGAGGTATCTCTAGGCCCACTTGGTAATGCATCATCATAATGAGCTCAATGTGACCAAGTGGTTGATCACAGGATCATGCATTATGGTACGAGTAAAGTGACTTGCCGGTAACGAGATTGAACGAGGTATTGGGATACTGACGATCGAATCTCGGGCAAGTAACATACCGGTTGACAAAGGGAATTGTATACGGGATCGCTTGAATCCTTGACATCGTGGTTCATCCAATGAGATCATCATGGAACATGTGGGAGCCAACATGGGTATCCAGATCCCGCTGTTGGTTATTGGCCGGAGAGCTGTCTCGGTCATGTCTGCATGATTCCCGAACCCGTAGGGTCTACACACTTAAGGTTCGGTGATGCTAGGGTTATTAGGAAGACTTGTAAGTGATTGCCAAATGTTGTTCGGAGTCCCAGATGAGATCCGGACGTCACGAGGAGTTCCGGATGGTCCGGAGGTGAAGATTTATGTATGGGAAGTTGTTATACGGTCACCAGAAAAGTTCGGGGGCTTATCGGTATTGTACCGGGGCCACCAGAGGGGTTCCGGGTGTCCACCGGGAGGGGCCACCTCTCTTGGATGGCCTCATGGGCCTCATGGGCAGGGAACCAACCCCTGGAGGGCTGGGAGCATCCCCCCTTGGGCCCATGCGCCTAGGGTTTGGGGGGGAACCCTAGAGGGGGCGCCCCCCTTGCTTGGGGGGCAAGCCCCCTCCCCTTGGCCGCCGCCCCCCTCTAGATCTCATCTAGAGGGGGCCGGCCCCCCTTTCCCCTGCCCTATAAATAGAGGGGCGAGGGGAGGGCTGCACACCACCTCCAAGGCGCAGCCCCTCCCCTCCCCAACACCTCTCCTCCTCCGTTAAGAGCTTGGCGAAGCCCTGCCGGAGTACTGCCTCTCCACCACCACCACGCCGTCGTGCTGCTGCTGGAGCTCTCTTCCTCAACCTATCCCTCCTCCTTGCTGGATCAATGTGCGGGAGACGTCTCCGCTCCGTACGTGTGTTGAGAGCAGAGGTGCCGTCCGTTCGGCGCTAGGATCTTCGGTGATTTGGATCACGACGAGTACGACTCCATCAACCCCGTTCTCTTGAATGCTTCCGCTCGCGATCTACAAGGGTATGTAGATGCACTCCTATCTCTCTCATTGCTAGATGACTCCATAGATTGATCTTGGTGATGCGTAGAATTTTTTTATTTTCTGCAATGATCCCCAACATTGGCCACCCTGACTCAAAATCAAGAGAGTCTTGAGAGGGTCATTGAGACTAAATTTCATGATCTACATGTGAAGGTCACTGAGATACAGACCACTGTGGAGAAGCTCCAAGAAGAAGCTGAGGACAGGGATGGCAGGCTAACCACAGATACTTTCCAGAGAGTGCCAAGGGCACAAAGGTTATCAGCAGTGCCAGTTGTTAGAGACTCCACGACTACTACTTTAGCACCTGCAACAATTGCCATAGTTGCCCCTCCAATTTTAACCCCTCTAGCTCTGCAGACTTCTACCGAAGCTTTTGCAGATGCTCTCCTCTCCACGCCATCTATGCACACCAGGGCAACAAGCCAGAAGACCTCTTCAGGAGCTCCCGAAGATTGTGCCTCAAGTGCCATATAGCACTATATGTTTTCAAGCTTTTTGGTAACTTGTTGCCAAAGGGGGAGAAAATGTATAGATCATAGGCTGAGAGAGAGAGAGAGAGAGAGTGTGTCTTGCTTATTTTTCTTGGTTTTATTTGCCTCTCTTGCTACTTTGATCATTTGCTCGTTTGATTCCTATGCTACTATTTGTGTTATGCTCACGAGATACTTATGTGATCATGTGTTTGATCATACTATGCTTAATGTTTGGTTGCTTGCTTATATCTATGATATTTGTGTATGATCAATCACTTCTACCCTTGGTGATGGGTGCATGTTACCTAACTCTTATCATTTAGAGTGCTCCACCAAGATGTATGTGACATGGAAGAGTGTCCCATGATCCTAATCAATTGTGCATTTGCATTCAAAAGAAAATTTTAAATAATGCACAAATTTAGGGGGAGCTCTTGCTTATCACATACTTCTCAAAGCAACGAGGTATTCCCTTCATATCAACATTTGTCGAAGCTTTGATCTATATGTTGTCATCAATTACCAAAAAGAGGTAGATTGAAAGTGCAACTAATCCCCGGGTGGTTTTGGTAATTCATAACAACATATAGCTCACTGAACTAATATCCATTCAAGTTAAATATTTCAGAGAGTTCAGTGATTGGCATGGCATGGACTAGAGTTCAATGACGTCTCCGCTCCGTACGTGTGTTGAACACGGAGGTGCCGTCCATTCGGCGCTAGGATCTTCGGTGATTTGGATCACGATGAGTACGACTCCATCAACCCCGTTCTCTTGAACACTTCCGCTCGTGATCTACAAGGGTATGTAGATGCACTCCTATCTCTTTTGTTGCTAGATGACTCCATAGATTGATCTTGGTGATGCGTATAATTTTTTTATTTTCTGCAACGATCCCCAATAGTGGCATCATGAGCTAGGTCTATGCGTAGTTTCTATGCACGAGTAGAACACAATTTTGTTGTGGGCATAGATTTTGTCAATTTACTTGCCACTACTAGTCTTATCTTGTTTCGGCGGCATCGTGGGATGAAGCGGCCCGAACCGACCTTACACGTACGCTTACGCGAGACAGGTTCCACCGACTGACATGCACTAGTTGCATAAGGTGGCTAGCGGGTGTCTGTCTCTCCCACTTTAGTCGGATTGGATTCGATGAAAAGGGTCCTTATGAAGGGTAAAAAGAAATTGGCATATCACATTGTGGTTGACGTAGGTAAGAAACATTCTTGCTAGAATCCTATTGCAGCCATGTAAAAACATGCAACAACAATTAGAGGACGTCTAACTTGTTTTTGCAGCATATGCCTTGTGATGTGATATGGCCAAAAGGATGTGATGAATGATATATATATATATGTGATGTATGAGATTGATCATGTTCTTGTAATAGGAATCACGACTTGCATGTCGATGAGTATGACAACCGACAGGAGCCATAGGAGTTGTCTTAATTATTGTATGACCTGCGTGTCATTGAATAACGCCATGTAATTACTTTACTTTATTGCTAAACCGTTAGCCATAGTAGTAGAAGTAATCGTTGGCGTGACAACTTCATGAAGACACGATGATGGAGATCATGGTGTCATGCCGGTGACAATGATGATCATGGCGCCCCGAAGATGGAGATCAAAAGGAGCAAAATGATATTGGCCATATCATGTCACTATTTGATTGCATGTGATGTTTATCATGTTTCTATATCTTATTTTCTTAGAGCGACGGTAGTAAATAAGATGATCCCTCATAATAATTTCAAGAAAGTGTTCCCCTAACTGTGTGCCGTTGTGAAAGTTTGTTGTTTCGAAGCACCACGTGATGACCGGGTGTGATAGATTCTAACATTCACATACAACGGGTGTAAGACAGAATTACACATGCAAAAACACTTAGGTTGACTTGATGAGCCTATCATGTACAGACATGGCCTCGGAACACAAGAGACCGAAAGTTCGAACATGAGTCGTATAGAGGATACGATCAACATGAAGATGTTCACCGATGATGACTAGTCCGTCTCACGTGATGATCGGACATGGCCTAGTTGACTCGGATCATGGATCACTTAGATGACTAGAGGGATGTCTATCTGAGTGGGAGTTCATTAAATAATTTGATTAGATGAACTTAATTATCATGAACTTAGTCTAAAACTTTTGCGATATGTCTTGTAGATTAAATGGCCCACGCTAATGTTGCCCTCAACTTCAACGCATTCCTAGAGAAAACCAAGCTGAAAGACGATGGCAGCAACTATACGGACTGGGTCCGGAACTTGAGGATCATCCTCATAGCTGCCAAAAGAGCATATGTCCTAGATTCACCACTAGGTGAAGCACCCGTTTTCCCAGCAACTCAAGACGTTATGAACGCCTGGCAGTCGCGTAGTGATGATTACTCCCTGGTTCAGTGCGGCATGCTTTACATCTTAGAACCGGGGCTCCAAAAGCGTTTTGAGCAACACGGAGCATATGAGATGTTCCAAGAGCTGAAAATGGTTTTCCAAGCTCATGCCCGGGTCGAGACATATGAAGTCTCCGACAAGTTCTATAGTTGTAAGATGGAGGAGAATAGTTCTGTCAGCGAGCACATACTCAAAATGTCTGGGTTGCACAACCACTTGTATTAGCTGGGAGTTAACCTCCCGGATGACGCGGTCATTGACAGAATCCTTTAGTCGCTCCCACCAAGCTACAAGAGCTTTGTGATGAACTACAATATGCAGGGGATGGTGAAAACTATTCCTGAGGTATTTTCAATGCTGAAATCAGCGGAGGTAGAAATCAAAAAGGAACATCAAGTGTTGATGGTCAATAAAACCACTAGTTTCAAGAAAGGCAAGGGTAAGAAGAACTTCAAGAAGGACAGCAAGGGAGTTGCCGCGCGCGGTAAGCCAGTTGCCAGGAAGAAGCCAAAGCATGGACCCAAACCTGAGACTGAGTGCTTTTATTGCAAGGGAAGCGGACACTGTAAGCGGAACTACCCGAAGTACTTAGCGGACAAGAAGGCCGGCAACACCAAAGGTATATGTGATATACATGTAATTGATGTGTACCTTATCAGTACTCGTAGTAGCTCCTGGGTATTTGATACCGGTGCGGTTGCTCATATTTTTAACTCAAAACAAGATCTGCAGAATAAGCGGAGACTGGCGAAGGATGAGGTGACGATGCGCGTCGGGAATGGTTCCAAGGTCGATGTGATCGCCGTCGGCACGCTACCTCTACATTTACCTACGGGATTAGTTTTAAACCTCAATAATTGTTATTTAGTGCCAGCTTTGAGCATGAACATTGTATCTGGATCTCGTTTAATACGAGATGGCTACTCATTTAAATCCGAGAATAATGGTTGTTCTATTTATATGAGAGATATGTTTTATGGTCATGCCCCACTGGTCAATGGTTTATTCTTAATGAATCTCGAACGTGATATTACACACATTCGTAGTGTGAATACCAAAAGATGTAAGGTTGATAACGATAGTCCCACATACTTGTGGCACTGCCGCCTTGGTCACATTGGTGTCAAACGCATGAAGAAGCTCCATGCTGATGGACTTTTGGAGTCTCTTGATTACGAATCATTTGACACATGCGAACCATGCCTCATGGGCAAAATGACCAAGACTCTGTTCTCCGGAATAATGGAGCGGGCAACCAACTTATTGGAAATTATACACAATGATGTGTGCGGTCCAATGAGCGTTGAGGCTCGCGGTGGCTATCGTTATGTTCTCACCCTCACTGATGACTTGAGTAGATATGGGTATGTTTACTTGATGAAACACAAGTCTGAGACCTTTGAAAAGTTCAAGGAATTTTAGAATGAGGTAGAGAATCAACATGACAGAAAAATAAAGTTCTTACGATCAGATCGTGGGGGACAATATTTAAGTCACGAGTTTGGTACGCACTTAAGGAAATGTGGAATTGTTTCACAACTCACGCCGCCTGGAACACCTCAGCGAAACGGTGTGTCCGAACATCGTAATCGCACTCTATTGGATATGGTGCGGTCTATGATGTCTCTTACCGATTTACCACTATCATTTTGGGGATACACTTTAGATACAACTACATTCACTTTAAATAGGGCACCGTCTAAATCTGTTGAGACGACACCGTATGAATTATGGTTTGGAAAGAAACCTAAGCTGTCATTTCTAAAAGTTTGGGGATGCGATGCTTATGTCAAGAAACTTCAACCTGAAAAGCTCGAACCCAAGTCGGAAAAATGCATCTTCATAGGATACCCTAAGGAAACCATTGGGTATACCTTCTACCTTACATCCAAAGGCAAGATCTTTGTTGCCAAGAACGGGTCCTTTTTGGATAAAGAGTTTCTCTCGAAAGAAATAAGTGGGAGGAAAGTAGAACTCGATGAAGTATTGCCTCTTGAACTGGAAAGTAGCGTAGCTCAGGAAGATGTTCCTGTGGTGCCTGCACTGACTAGAGAGGAAGTTAATGATGATGATTAAGGTACTTCGGATCAAGTTGCTACTGAACTTCGAAGGTCCACAAGGACATGTTCCACACTAGAATGGTATGGCAACCCTGTCCTGGAAATCATGTTGTTAGACAACGGTGAACCTTCGAACTATGAAGAGGCGATGGCGGGCCCAGATTCCAACAAATGGCTAGAAGCCATGCAATGCGAGATAGGATCCATGTATGAAAACAAAGTATGGACTTTGACAGACTTGCCCGATGATCGATGAGCGATAGAAAACAAATGGATCTTTAAGAAGAAGACGAGCACGGATGGTAACGTTACCATTTATAAGGCTCGACTTGTCGCTAAGGGTTATCGACAAGTTCAAGGGGTTGACTATGATGAGACTTTCTCTCCCGTAGAAAAGCTGAAGTCCGTCCGAATCATGTTAGCAATTGCCACATACTATGATTATGAGATATGGAAAATGGACATCAAAACGACATTCCTTAACGACTATCTTAAGGAAGAGTTGTATATGATGCAGCCGGAAGGTTTTGTTGATCCTAAGAATGCTAACAAGGTATGCAAGCTCCAGCGATCCATTTATGGGCTGGTGCAAGCATCTCGGAGTTGGAACATTCGCTTTGATGAAATGATCAAAGTGTTTGGGTTTATGCAGACTTATGGAGAAGCCTGCGTTTACAAGAAAGTGAGTGGGAGCTCTGTAGCATTTCTCATATTATATGTAGATGACATACTTTTGATGGGAAATGATATAGAACTTTTGGACAACATTAAAGCCTACTTGAATAAGTGTTTTTCAATGAAGGACCTTGGAGAAGCTGCTTACATATTAGGCATCACGATCTATAGAGATAGATTGAGACAACTCATAGGTATTTCACAAAGCACATACCTTGATAAGATATTGAAGAAGTTCAATATGGATCAGTCCAAGAAGGGGTTCTTGCCTGTGTTGCAAGGTGTGAAATTGAGCTCGGCTCAATGCCCGACCACGGCAGAAGATAGAGAAAAGATGAGTGTCATCCCCTATGCCTCGGCTATAGGGTCTATTATGTATGCCATGCTGTGTACCAGACCTGATGTAAACCTTGCCATAAGTTTGGTAGGAAGGTACCAAAGTAATCCCGGCATGGAACACTGGACAGCGGTCAAGAATATCCTAAAGTACCTGAAAAGGACTAAGGATATGTTTCTCGTTTATGGAGGTGACGAAGAGCTCGTCGTAAAGGGTTACGTTGATGCTAGCTTCAACACAGATCTGGATGACTCTAAGTCACAAACCAGATACGTGTATATTTTGAATGGTGGGGCAGTAAGCTGGTGCAGTTGCAAGCAAAGCATCGTGGCAGGATCTACATGTGAAGCGGAGTACATGGCAGCCTCAGAGGCAGCACATGAAGCAATCTGGATGAAGGAGTTCATTACCGACCTAGGAGTTATTCCCAATGCTTCGGGGCCGATGACTCTCTTCTATGACCACACTGGAGCCATTGCCCTTGCCAAGGATCCCAGGTTTCACAAGAAGACCAGGCACATCAAGCGTCGCTTCAACTCCATTCGTGAAAATGTTCAAGATGGAGACATAGATATTTGCAAAGTGCATACGGATCTGAATGTCGTAGATCCGTTGACTAAACCTCTTCCGCGAGAAAAACACGATCAACACCAGAACTCTATGGGTGTTCGATTCATCACAATGTAACTAGATTATTGACTCTAGCGCAAGTGGGAGACTGTTGGAAATATGCCCTAGAGGCAATAATAAAATGGTTATTATTATATTTCCTTGTTCATAATAATTGTCTATTGTTCATGCTATAATTGTGTTATCCGGAAATCGTAATACATGTGTGAATACATAGACCACAACATGTCCCTAGTGAGCCTCTAGTTGACTAGCTCGTTGATCAACAGATAGTCATGGTTTCCTGACTATGGACATTGGATGTCATTGATAACGGGATCACATCATTGGGAGAATGATGTGATGGACAAGACCCAATCCTAAGCATAGCACAAGATCGTGTAGTTCGTTTGCTAGAGATTCTCTAATGTCAAGTATCATTTCCTTAGACCATGAGATCATGTAACTCCCGGATACCGTAGGAGTGCTTTGGGTGTACCAAACGTCACAACGTAAATGGGTGACCATAAAGGTATACTACAGGTATCTTCGAAGTGTCTGTTGGGTTGACACGGATCGAGACTGGGATTTGTCACTCCGTATGACGGAGAGGTATCTCTGGGCCCACTCGGTAATGTGTCATCATAATGAGCTCAATGTGACCAAGTGGTTGATCACGGGATCATGCATTATGGTACGAGTAAAGTGACTTGCCGGTAACGAGATTGAACGAGGTATTGGGATACCGACGATCGAATCTCGGGCAAGTAACGTACCGATTGACAAAGGGAATTGTATACTGGATTGCTTGAATCCTTGACATCGTGGTTCATCCAATGAGATCATCATGGAACATGTGGGAGCCAACATGGGTATCCAGATCCCGCTATTGGTTATTGGCCGGAGAGCTGTCTCGGTCATGTCTGCATGATTCCGGAAACCGTAGGGTCTACACACTTAAGGTTCGGTGACGCTAGGGTTATTAGGAAGACTTGTAAGTGATTTCCGAATGTTGTTCGGAGTCCCGGATGAGATCCGGATGTCACGAGGAGTTCCAGATGGTCCGGAGGTGAAGATTTATATATGGGAAGTTGTCATACGGTCACCGAAAAAGTTCGGGGGCTTATCGGTATTGTACCGGGGCCACCGGAGGGGTTCCGGGAGTCCACCGGGAGGGGCCACCTCTCTCGGATGGCCTCACGGGCTGTAGTGGGCAGGGAACCAGCCCCTGGAGGGCTGGGCGCATCCCCCCTTAGGCCCATGCGCCTAGGGTTTAGGGGGGAACCCTAGAGGGGGCGCCCCCCTTGCTTGGGGGGCAAGCCCCCTCCCCTTGGCCGCTGCCCCCCCTCTAGATATCATCTAGAGGGGGCCGGCCCCCTTACCCCTTCCCCTATAAATAGAGGGGCGAGGGGAGGGCTGCACACCACCTCCAAGGCGCAGCCCCTCCCCTCCCCAACACCTCTCCTCCTCCGTTAAGAGCTTGGCGAAGCCCTGCCAGAGTACTGCCTCTCCACCACCACCACGCCGTCGTGCTGCTGCTGGAGCTCTCTTCCTCAACCTCTCCCTCCTCCTTGCTGGATCAATGTGCGGGAGACGTCTCCGCTCCGTACGTGTGTTGAACGCGGAGGTGCCGTCCGTTCGGCGCTAGGATCTTCGGTGATTTGGATCACGACGAGTACGACTCCATCAACCCCGTTCTCTTGAACGCTTCCGCTCGCGATCTACAAGGGTATGTAGATGCACTCCTATCTCTCTTGTTGCTAGATGACTCCATAGATTGATCTTGGTGATGCGTAGAATTTTTTTATTTCTGCAACGATCCCCAACATTGGCCACCCTGACTCAAAATCAAGAGAGTCTTGAGAGGGTCATTGAGACTAAATTTCATGATCTACATGTGAAGGTCACTGAGATACAGACCACTGTGGAGAAGCTCCAAGAAGAAGCTGAGGACAGGGATGGCAGACTAACCACAGATACTCTCCAGAGAGTGCCAAGGGCACAAAGGTCATCAGCAGTGCCAGTTGTCAGAGACTCCAGGACTACTACTTCAGCACCTGCAACAATGGCCATAGTTGCCCCTCCAGTTTTAATCCCTCCAGCTCTGCAGACTTCTACCGAAGCTTTTGCAGATGCCCTCCTCTCCACGCCATCTATGCACACCAGAGCAACAAGCCAGAAGACCTCTTCAGGAGCTCCCGAAGATCGTGCCTCAAGTGCCATATAGCACTATATGTTTTCAAGCTTTTTGGTAACTTGTTGCCAAAGGGGGAGAAAATGTATAGATCATAGGCTGAGAGAGAGAGAGAGAGAGAGAGAGAGAGAGTCTTGCTTCTTTTTGTTGGTTTTATTTGCCTCTCTTGCTACTTTGATCATTTGCTCGTTTGATTCCTATGCTACTATTTGTGTTATGCTCACGAGATACTTATGTGATCATGTGTTTGATCATACTATGCTTAATGTTTGGTTGCTTGCTTATATCTATGATATTTCTGTATGATCAATCACTTCTACCCTTGGTGATGGGTGCATGTTACCTAACTCTTATCATTTAGAGTGCTCCACCAAGATGTATGTGACATGGAAGAGTGACCCATGATCCTAATCAATTGTGCATTTGCATTCAAAAGCAAATTTTAAATAATGCACAAATTTAGGGGGAGCTCTTGCTTATCACATACTTCTCAAAGCAACGATGTATTCCCTTCATATTATCATTTGTCGAAGCTTTGATCTATATGTTGTCATCAATTACCAAAAAGAGGTAGATTGAAAGTGCAACTAATCCCCGGGTGGTTTTGGTAATTCATAACAACATATAGCTCATTGAACTAATATCCATTCAAGTTAAATATTTCAGAGAGTTCAATGATTGGCATGGCATGGACTAGAGATGTGGACCCCTCAAAATGCTAAGGACAAAGATTGGCAAAAGCTCAAGACTCTTTATTTCTATTTTAGTGATCCAAGAGCCCATAGGAAAGCCAATACTATTAAAAGGGGATGAGGTGTTTCTTAATGGTCTACTGCTCAAAGTTCTTAGTGATATTGCTCCCAAGCCCTCAACCACTTTCTCATTCCAAATATGTCCAAAACTCAAAGTCAAACTTGGCCCCACCGAAATGATCCATCCGACACGACCGAGTTCATTTGACATAGCCACTGCCAAAAACCCTAGACAATTCGGTCACACCAATACGGATCTCGGTCTCACCGAGATGGCCTTAAAAACTCCATGTTTCTCTTCGTAAAATTTTAGTCTCACCGAAGCGAGCGATTAGTTCCACCGAGCTTGCTCGACATCCTCTCTGTTTGCTCTTTGCTGAAATCGGTCTCACTGAGTTCAAGCAGTCGGTCTCGTCGAGATGAGGTTTTGCCCTAGCCCTAGCACATCGGTCACACCGAGTTGTTCCAGTTAGTCCCACCAAGATTCCTAACATTCACACTTTGAACTAAATCGGTCTCACCGAGTTCTTCAATTCGGTCTGACCGAGTTGGGTCAAATGTGTGTAACGGCTGGATTTTGATTGGAGGCTATATATACCCCTCCTTCCCCTTCTCCATTTGAGAAAGAGCCATCAGAACATGCCTACACTTCCACTACATATTTTCCGAGAGAGAACCACCTACTCATGTGCTGAGACCAAGATATACCAATCCTACCACAAGAATCTTGATCTCTAGCCTTCCCCAAGTTGCTTTCCACTCAAATCTTCTTTCCACCATATCCAAATCTGTGTGAGAGAGTTGAGTGTTGGGGAGACTATCATTTGAAGCACAAGAGCAAGGAGTTCATCATAAACACACCATCTATTACCTTTTTGAGAGTGGTGTCTCCTAGATTGGTTAGGTGTCACTTGGGAGCCTCCGACAAGATTGTGGAGTTGAACCAAGAAGTTTGTAAGGGCAAGGAGATCGCCTAATTCGTGAAGATCTAACTGAGTGAGGGAAGTACTTCGTGGGTGATGGCCATGGCGGGATATACAAGGTTGCTTATTCGTGGACTGATGACCCACAAGTATATGGGATATATTGTAGTCCTTTTGATAAGTAAGAGTGTCAAACCCAATGAGGAGCAGAAGGAAATGACAAGCGGTTTTCAGTAAGGTATTCTCTGCAAGCACTGAAATTGTAGGTAACAGATAGTTTTGTGATAAGATAATTTGTAATGGGTAACAAGCACTGAAAGTAAATAAGGTGCAGCAAGGTGACCCAATCCTTTTTGTAGCAAAGGGCAAGCCTGGACAATTTCTTATAATGAGAAAAGCACTCCCGAGGACACATGGGAATTATCGTCAAGCTAGTTTCATCACGCTCATATGATTCACATTTGTTACTTTGATAATTTGATATGTGGGTGGACCGGTGCTTGTGTACTGCCCTTTCTTGGACAAGCATCCCACTTATGATTAACCCCTATTGTAAGCATCCACAACTACAAAAGAAGTATTAAGGTAAACCCAACCATAGCATGAAACTGATGGATCCAAATCAACCCCTTATGAAGCAACGCATAAACTAGGGTTTAAGCTTCTGTCACTCTAGCAACCCATCATCTACTTATTACTTCCCAATGCCTTCCTCTAGGCCCAAATAATGGTGAAGTGTCATGTAGTCTACGCTCACATAACACCACTAGAGGAGAGACAACATACATCTCATCAAATTATCGAACGAATACCAAATTCACATGACTGCTAATAGCAAGACTTCACCCATGTCCTCAGGAAAAAACATAACTACTCACAAAGCATATTCATGTTCATAATCAGAGGAGTATTAATATGCATTAAGGATCTGAACATATGATCTTCCACCAAGTAAACCAATTAGCATCAACTACAAGGAGTAATCAACACTACTAGCAACCCACAGGTACCAATTTGTGGTTTTGGATACAAGATTGGATACAAGAGATGAACTAGGGTTTGAGTGGAGATGGTCCTGGTGAAGATGTTGATGGAGATTGACCCCCTCCTTATGAGAGGATCGTTGGTGATGACGATGGTGATGATTTCCCCCTCCCGGAGGGAAGTTTCCCCGGCAGAACAGCTCCGCCAGAGCCCTAGATTGGTTACGCCGAGGTTCCGCCTCGTGGCGGTGGAGTTTTGTCTCGTAAGCTTGCTTATGATTTTTTCCAGGGTAAAAGCCTTCATATAGCAGAAGATGGGCACCGGAGGGCCACCAGGGGCCCCACGAGACAGGGGGGCGCGCCCAGTAGGGGTGGGCGCGCCCCCCACCCTCGTGGCCAGGGTGTCGGCCCCCTCCGGTACTTTCTTTGCTCAATAATTCTTATTAAATCCAAAAATGACTTTTGTGGGGTTTCAGGACTTTTGGTGCTGTGTAGAATAGGTTTCCAATATTTGCTCCTTTTCCAGCCAGAATCCCAGCTTCCGGCATTCTCCCTCTTCATGATAAACCTTGTAAAATAAGAGAGAATAGCCATAAGTATTGTGACATAACGTGTAATAACAACCCATAATGCAATAAATATCGATAGAAAAGCATGATGCAAAATGGACGTATGAACTCCCCCAAGCTTAGACCTTGCTTGTCCTCAAGCGGAAGCCGATATCGAGAAATATGTCCACATGTTTAGAGATAGAGGTGTCGATAAAAATAAAATATGGACATGAGGGCATCATGATCATTCTTATAACAACAACATATATAGATTTTTGTCATATGATTTTTTATTCTCAAGTAACAATCTATTCACAATGTTGAGTATGGTACAAAAACTTCATTGAAAACGAACAAACTGTAATCTCAGTCATTGGAGCAATTGCAATTTATCATAACATCAGAAAGAGTCAAGAATAGAGCTTTTCAGCAAGTCCACATACTCAACTATCATATAGTCTTCTACAATTGCTAACACTCATGCAACACTTATGGTTATGGAGTTTTAATCGGACACTGAGAAAGATAGGGGCTTATAGTATTGCCTCCCAACGTTTTACCTCAAGGGTAATGTCAACAATAATAGTTCATGCTAATTAACATCCAATTGGATATATGTATCAGGATCTTTCCAACACGAGGTGCTTGCCAAAAGGATAAAATGAAAAAGGGAGAGGTGAAGATCACCTTGACTCTTGCATAAAATAAAAGACAAAAAGTAAAAGATAGGCCCTTCGCAGAGGGAAGCAGAGGTTGTCATGTGCTTTTAGGGTTCGATGCACAAAATCTTAACGCAAAAGAACGTCACTTTATATTGCCACTTATATATGGACCTTTATTATGCAGTCCATCACTTTTATTGCTTCCATAACAAGATCGTATAAAGCTTATTTTCTTCACACTAATAAGTCATACATATTTAGAGAGCAATTTTTATTGCCTGCACCGATGACAACTT
The DNA here is from genome assembly GCF_018294505.1 of Triticum aestivum. Taxonomy (NCBI): domain Eukaryota; kingdom Viridiplantae; phylum Streptophyta; class Magnoliopsida; order Poales; family Poaceae; genus Triticum; species Triticum aestivum. The sequence continues at coordinate 551,291,334 of NC_057810.1, read as the reverse complement.
ACTTGAAGGATCTTACACAATCCATAGTTAGATATAGTGGACTCTCATGGCAAAACTGGGTTTAAGGATATTTGGAAGCACAAGTAGTATCTCTACTTGGTGCAAGGAATTTTTGGCTAGCATGAGGGGTAAAGGCAAGCTCAACATGTTGAATGATCCATGACAATATACTTTAACTGAGATGTGAGAAAACGTAAACCATTACGTTGTCTTCCTTGTCCAACATCAACTCTTTAGCATGTCATACTTTAATGAGTGCTCACAATTATAAAAGATGTCCAAGATAGTATATTTATATGTGAAAACCTCTCTTTCTTTATCACTTCCTGTTAATTGCAACGATGACCAAAACTATGTTTGCCAACTCTCAACAATTTTTATGCCTCATACTCTTTATATGTGAAGTCATTACTATCCATAAGGTCAATATGAACTCTTTTATTCTTTTTATTTTCTTAAGATCATGGCAAGATAGCAAATCCCTTGACTCAACACTAATCTTTATTATATATAGCTCACGGACTCGATTACATAGAAGGATCACAAAGCAAAACTCAAAACTAATTCAAACCAAAACTTTATTCTACTAGATCTAGATATTACCAAAAGGATCGAGCTAAGTAAAACAGTAAAGATAGGAGTGTGATGGTGATACAATACCGAGGCACCTCCCCCAAGCTTGGCAGTTGCCAAGGGGAGTGCCCATACCTATGTTGTTATGTCTCCTTCTTCAGAGTTGGTGTTGCAATCTTCTTCGCGATGATGCCCCTCAGGATACGATTCTCCTCCTCGAGCTTGTCGACTTGTTGCTTGAGGTCCATATTTTCCTTGCAGAGCTTGCCCGTGATGGCTAAAGCTCCTTTTACCCAAGGATGCTGCATAGCTTCTGCAGAACAAGTGACACTCTTTTTCATATTTTCATAAGAAAGAAATCTAAAATTAGAAGGGATGACTGAGTTTGGAATAACTGAGCTCTGTAGTTCCCCCATCATGAATCCTGCTTGGAAGCAAGAGGTGACTTCTTGATCCTCCTCCATGGCATCTATCCTTTTCAAGTCGGCCTCCATCTCATCCTCCGTTGATGTCCCAAGGTGATAAGCATCACTGTTTGCTCCTGGACCTGGCGTCGGGTGGGACACACGACTCTCCCCGACTGACTCTTCAGAAGACATCTTCCTCAAAGTCTGTAACAGAAGTAGCTCGAAACAAAGATAGATGATTTTTGCGTGATATGGTGGTCAAAACCTTCGGGAGGTTATATAGTGAATTTTTACCGACCAAAAGAAGTAACGTGTAAGAAAACAGAGTCCGGGAGGCACACGAGGTGCCCACGAGGCAGGGGGTGCGCCCAGTAAGGGTGGGTGCGCCCTCCACCCTCGTGGAGGCCGCGTGTCCTTCACGGATTACTTCTTGCTTCCCTAAATTCTTAAATATTCCAAAACGGAGAAAAATTGCCATTAGAATTGTTTTGGAGTCGGCTTACTTACTGTACCACATACCTATTCCTTTTTGGAGTCTGAAACATTCTGGAAAGTGTCCCTTATGTATTCCTCCGGGGTTACGGTTTCAATAATATTAGTTTCAACATTTATAGGATTACCTGAGATATAATGTTTGATTCTTTGACCGTTCACCACCTTCAGATTTGTGCCTTTGAAGTTGTTGATTTTTATGGCACTGGAATGATAGACCTCTTCGATAATGTAAGGGCCTTCCCATTTAGAGAGAAGTTTTCCTGCAAAAAATCTTAAACGAGAGTTGAATAGCAACACATAATCACCTACGTTAAACTCACGCTTTTGTATCCTTTTGTCATGCCATCTTTTAACTTTTTCTTTAAACAGCTTGGCATTCTCATAGGCTTGGGTTCTCCATTCATCAAGTGAGCTAATGTCAACTAAGCTCTTCTCACCGGCTAGTTTGAAATCATAGTTGAGCTCTTTAATGGCCCAATATGCCTTTATGTTCAAGTTCAAGAGGTAAGTGACACGCTTTTCCATAAACCATCTTATACGGAGACATACCCATAGGATTTTTATATGCAGTTCTATAGGCCCATAATGCATCATCAAGTTTCTTGGACCAATTCTTTCTAGATCTATTAACAGTCTTTTGCAAAATTAATTTTAGCTCTCTATTGCTCAATTCTACTTGACCACTAGACTGTGGGTGATAAGGAGATGCAATTCTATGATTAACATCATACTTAGCAAGCATTTTATGGAAATCACCATGAATAAAATGTGAACCACCATCAGTCATGAGATATCTTGGGACTCCAAACCTCGGAAAAATGACCTCTTTAATCATCTTAGTAGAAGTGTTATGATCAGCACTACTAGTTGGAATAGCTTCTACCCACTTAGTAACGTAATCAACAGCAACTAAAATATGTGTGTATCCATTGGAGGTAGGAAAAGGTCCCATATAATCAAAGCCCCAAACATCAAATGGTTCAATAACAAGAGAATAATTCATAGGCATTTCTTGACGTCTACTAATATTACCAATCTTTGACATTCATCACAAGACAAGACAAACTTACGGGCATCTTTGAAGAGAGTAGGCCAATAAAAACCGGATTGCTATACCTTATGTGCATTTCTATCTCCAGCGTGGTGTCCTCCATACGGTTCGGAGTGACACTTGCGTAGGATCTTTTCCTGTTCATGCTCAGGTACACAACGTCTAATAACACCATCTACTTCTTCTTTATAAAGGTGTGGGTCATCCCAGAAGTAATGTCTTAAATCATAAAAGAACTTTTTCTTTTGCTGGTATGTGAAACTAGGTGGTATAAATTTAGCAACAATGTAATTAGCATAATCAACATACCATGGAGTAGTATGAGAAGCATTAATGACCGCTAATTGTTCATCAGGGAAGCTATCATCAATAGGTAGTGGGTCATCAAGAACATTCTCTAACCTAGACAAGTTGTCTGAAACGGGGTTCTCAGCTCCCTTTCTACCAATAATATGCAAATCAAATTCTTGGAGCAAGAGGACCCATCTAATAAGTCTAGGTTTAGCATCTTTCTTTTCCATCAGATATTTAATAGCAACATGATCGGTGTGAATAGTTACTTTAGAATCAACAATATAAGGTCTGAACTTATCACATGCAAATACAACTGCTAAGAGTTCTTTTTCAGTAGTAGCATAATTTCTCACAGCAGTATCAAGAGTTTTACTAGCATACTGGATAACATTTAATTTCTTATCAACTCTTTGCCTTAGAACAGCACCAACAACATAATCGCTAGCATCACACATAATTTCAAAGGGTAAATTCCAATCAGGTGGCTGAACAATAGGTGCAGTGACCAAAGCTTTCTTAAGTATTTAAAATGCTTCTACACAATCATCATCAAAGACAAAAGGAATATCTTTTTGCAATAAATTAGTCAGAGGCCCAAAGATTTTAGAGAAGTCCTTAATGAACCTCCTATAAAAACCGGCATGACCAAGGAAACTTCTTATACTTTTAATGTCCTTGGGACATGGCATCTTTTCAATAGCATCGACTTTATCTTTATCAACTTCAATACCTTTCTCAGAAATTTTGTGCCCCAAGACAATGCCTTCATTAAGCATAAAGTGGCACTTTTCCCAATTCAAGACGAGACTAGTGTCTTCACAACTGTGCAAAACTCGATCATGGTTGCTCAAGCAATCATCAAAAGAGGATCCATAAACGGAGAAGTCATCCATGAATACCTCACAAATCTTTTCACAAAAGTCAGAGAATATAGCCATCATGCATCTTTGAAAGGTAGTAGGTGCATTACATAAACCAAAAGGCATATGTCTATAGGAAAAAGTACCGAAAGGGCAAGTAAAAGTAGTTTTTGATTGATCATCCGCAGACACAGGTATTTGAGAGAAACCAGAATAACCATCTAGCAAGCATAAATGTGTATGTTTGGATAGTCTTTCTAGCATTTGATCAATAAAAGGTAAAGGGTAATGATCTTTCTTAGTAGCTTTCTTTAATTTGCGGAAATCAATTACCATCCTATAACTTGTAACAATTCTTTGCGGAATCAATTCATCTTTATCATTAGGAACAACGGTAATACCTCCCTTCTTAGGAACGCAATGGACATGACTTACCCAATCACTATCAGCAACGGGATAAATTATACCTGCCTCAAGTAGCTTTAGTATCTCCTTTCTTACCACTTCTTTCATCTTAGGATTTAACCGTCGTTGATGATCTCTAACTGGTTTGGAACCTTCGCCCAATTTAATTTTATGTTGGCATAGAGTGGGACTAATGCCCTTAAGATCATACAGAGTATATCCAATGGCAGCACGGTGCTTCTTCAGAGTTTTCAATAATCTTTCCTCTTCTTGCTTTGAAAGGTTAGCACTAATAATAACATGGTATATCTTGTTTTCATCAAGATAAGCATATTTAAGATTATTAGGTAAAGGTTTGAGCTCAAACACGGGATCACCCTTGGGTGGAGGGGGGTCCCCTAGGATTTCAACAGGTAAGTTGTGTTTCAGAATAGGACCCTGTTGAAAGAATACTTTATCTATTTCCCTTCTTTCATTCATAAACATATCATTTTCATGGTCTAGCAAATATTGTTCTAACAGATCAGTAGGAGACATGGCAATAGAAGCAAGACTAATTATTTCATCCTTACTAGACAGTTCTTTATCATGTGGTTGTCTACGGAATTTAGCAAAATTACTCATGAGTCATATCATCCAAGCCAATCGTGACAACATCCTTTTTGCAATCTATCTTAGCATTAACAGTATTCAAGAAGGGTCTATCAAATATAATGGGACAAAAGCTATCTTCTGGGGAACCCAGTACAAGAAAATCAGCAGGATATTTAACTTTCCCACTAAAGACTTCAACATCTCTAACAATCCCAACTGGTGAAATAGTATCTCTATTGGCAAGCTTAATTGTAACATCTATTTCTTCTAACTCAGCGGGTGAAATATCATGCATAATTTCTTTATATAAGGAATGAGGTATTGCACTAGCACTAGCACCCATATCACATAAGCCATGATAACAATGATCTCCTATTTTAACAGAAATAACAGGCATGCCTACAACAGGTCTATGTATCTTAGCATCTGGTTTAGCAATATTAGCAGTTTCACCATAGAAGTAAATAACATGCCCATCTATATTATCATCCAAGAGATATTTAACCATAGCAATACTAGGTTCAACTTTAATTTGCTCAGGGGGTGTATAAGTTCTAGTATTAATCTTACAAACAACAGTTGAAGCTTTAGCATGATCCTTTATTCTAACAGGAAAAGGTGGTTTCTCAACAAAAGTAGTAGGAACAATAGAATCATTATAAGTGATAGTCTTTTCTTCAACTGTAATAGGTGCAACTACTTTTACTTCAATGGGAGGATTATATTTAAACCACTTCTCCTTAGGGAGATCAACGTGAGTAGCAAAAGATTCACAGAAAGAAGCTACTATCTCAGAGTCAAGTCCATATTTAGCGCGAAATCCACGAAAAGCATCGGTATCCACAAAAGATTTAACACGATCAAACTTAGGTGTCATACCTGACTCCTTACCATCGTTGGAACCCCAATATTCAGAGTTGCGTTTAATTCTTTCCAATAAATCCCACTTGAATTCAGTAGTCTTCAACATATAAGAACCATCACAGGAAGTATCGAGCATGGTGCAATCATTGAGAGAAATCCGAGCATATATTTTTTGAATAATCATTTCCCTTGAGAGCTCATGATTGGGGCATGAATATAACATTGACTTAAGCCTCACCCAAGCTTGAGCGATGCTTTCTCCTTTGCAAGGCCATAAATTATATATGTAATTACGATCACGATGGACAAGATGCATAGGATAGAACTTCGGGTGAAATTCCAACTTCAATCGTTTATAATTCTAGGATCCCGTATCATCAGATAACCTATACCATGTCAATGCGTCTCCCTTCAAAGATAAAGGGAAGACCTTCCTCTTGACAACATCATCGGGAATACCTGCAAGCTTAAATAATCCACAAACTTCATCCACAAAGATAAGGTGTAAATCGGGATGCAATGTTCCATCTCCCGCAAAAGGATTAGCTAGCAGTTTCTCCATCATACCCTGAGGAATTTCAAAGTAAACATTTTCAGTAGGTTCAATAGGTTGAGGAGCAACTCTTTGCTCTACTGGTCGGGGCAAAGATGCCCCGAACAAGCCCCTCAAAGGATTAGTTTCCATAGTAACAAGTGACACAAAATTTCAGCACACTATATAAATGTTTCGTTACCAAGTTCCACTCACAAAAGGCGTTTCACTCCCCAGCAACGGCACCATAAAAGAGTCTTGATGACCCACAAGTATAGGGGATCTATCGTAGTCCTTTTGATAAGTAAGAGTGTCGAACCCAACAAGGAGCAGAAGGAAATGACAAGCGGTTTTCAGTAAGGTATTCTCTGCAAGCACTGAAATTGTAGGTAACAGATAGTTTTGTGATAAGATAATTTGTAACGGGTAACAAGCAATGAAAGTAAATAAGGTGCAGCAAGGTGGCCCAATCCTTTTTGTAGCAAAGGACAAGCCTGGACAATTTCTTATAATGAGAAAAGCGCTCCCGAGGACACATGGGAATTATCGTCAAGCTAGTTTCATCACGCTCATATGATTCGCGTTCGTTACTTTGATAATTTGATATGTGGGTGGACCGGTGCTTGGGTACTACCCTTTCTTGGAAAAGCATCCCACTTATTATTAACCCCTATTGCAAGCATCCACAACTACAAAAGAAGCATTAAGGTAAACCTAACCATAGCATGAAACCAATGAATCTGAATCAGCCCCTTACGAAGCAACACATAAACTAGGGTTTAAGCTTCTGTCACTCTAGCAACCTATCATCTACTTATTACTTCCCAATGCCTTCCTCTAGGCCCAAATAATGGTGAAGTGTCATGTAGTCGATGTTCACATAACACCACTAGAGGAGAGACAACATACATCTCATCAAAATATCGAACGAATACCAAATTCACATGACTACTAATAGCAAAACTTCACCCATGTCCTCAGGAACAAACGTAACTACTCACAAAGCATATTCATGTTCATAATCAGAGGAGTATTAATATGCATTAAGGATCTGAACATATGATCTTCCACCAAGTAAACCAATTAGCATCAACTACAAGGAGTAATCAACACTACTAGCAACCCACAGGTACCAATTTGTGGTTTTGGATACAAGATTGGATACAAGAGATGAACTAGGGTTTGAGTGGAGATGGTGCTGGTGAAGATGTTCATGGAGATTGACCCCCTCCTGATGAGAGGATCGTTGGTGATGACGATGGTGATGATTTCCCCCTCCTGGAGGGAAGTTTCCCCGGCAGAACAGCTCCGCCAGAGCCCTAGATTGGTTCTGCCAAGGTTCCGCCTCGTGGCGGCGGAGTTTCGTCCCGTAATCTTGCTTATGATTTTTTCCAGGGTAAAAGCCTTCATATAGCAGAAGATAGGCACCGGAGGGCCACCCAGGGGCCCATGAGACAGGGGGCGCGCCCAGTAGGAGTGGGCGCGCCCCCCACCCTCATGGACAGGGTGTGGGCCCCTCTGGTACTTTCTTTGCTCGATAATTCTTATTAAATCCAAAAATGACTTTCGTGGGGTCTCAGGACTTTTGGAGCTGTGTAGAATAGGTTTCCAATATTTGCTCCTTTTCCAGCCAGAATCCCAGCTGCCGGCATTCTCCCTCTTCATGATAAACCTTGTAAAATAAGAGAGAATAGCCATAAGTATTGAGACATAACGTGTAATAACAGTCCATAATGCAATAAATATCAATATAAAAGCATGATGCAAAATGGATGTATCATGGACCCTTCATGGGTGGAGCCCTCTGTGGACTCGCACAACCGTTACCCTTCGTGGGTTGAAGTCTCCATCAATGTGGACGTACGATAGCACCACCTATCGGAACCACGCCAAAAATCTCTGTGTCTACATTGCGCTTGCCTTCTCCGAGCCCTCCCCTTTGCCTTCATATGCAATGTTTTACTTTCCGCTGCTACACTCTTAGAATTTCATGTGTAGGTTGATTGCTTGACTTGTGCTAGTTGCTAAAATCTGCCAACACTTAAAATTGGGAAAAGGTTAGATTTTTATGTGGTCAAGTAGTCTAATCACCCCCCTCTAGACCTACTTTCGATCCTAAAATTAATGATTTAAAGTACTTGGATACATATAATCATTACACATAAATTTTGATTAAGTCAATTTACTACAACCCATCTACTAAAGAGTCAAGAGCACAATCTCGCCGAGACAACCGAGCAGCTACCATAATGCTCCCATAATTCCCTATTGGCATTGATTTCCTATCTATTAAGGCCCTTGGGGTCGACCTTGGCAAGCTTGGCTTTCGCTAGCTCTAACTCCTTTAATAGATCTGTATTCTGTTTCTGAGAAGTTTGTGTTAAACACAACAAAATTTTCTGTTGAATGGATATCGATCCTTAATTCGTCTACCCATGCCCATATTAAGGCTCGGGGGCTACTAGGCTTCGCGCTTCTCACTTAAAAGCCATTAACGGGTTACATCGATCCCATGATCTGGTATTGCCACCTGATTAGTGGCTCGGAGGTTAATGCATTGACGATTCAATGCAGACAATTTACAAAGTGCAAAACAATTTCTGAGGAGATTGCAATCCTCAGGTTGGTGAGCCACACCCTACCCGAGTCTCGAGGGCTATGCACACCGCGTTCCTATTCTTACGTATGTTGCCAAGCTAGGAGTTGATCCTCAGGCCGATTTTGTGAATCAACCTGAGTCTCTGGGGCTATTGGGTTGAACGGTTTCATGTTTTTGTTCAGGTGCATCTCGGATTTTAGGCCGACACACACCTTGAGGGATACTGGCTATATATCTCGGCAGAGAATAAATTGCACCAATCGAGAAAAATATATCCACAAAAAATCAGCCCGAGACCGAAGTAGTTGGAAATATTTGCTAGAGGCAATAATAAAATAGTTATTATCATGTTTCTCATTCATGATAAATGTTTATTATTCATGCTAGAATTGTATTGATAGGAAACTTAAACACATGTGTGAATACATAAATTGCACCATGTCCCTAGTAAGCCTCTACTAGACTAGCTCATTCATTAAAGATGGTTATGGTTTCCTAACCATAGACATGAGTTGTCATTTGATGATGGATCACATCATTAGGAGAATGATGTGATGGACAAGACCCAACCATAAGCTTAGCAACAGATTGTATCACTTAGTGTATTTGCTATAGCTTTCTTCATGTCAAGTATCAGCTCCTTAGACCATGAGATCATGCCACTCTTGGATACCCGAGGAGTGCCTTGTGTGCTATCAAACGTCACTTCGTAACTGGGTGATCATAAAGGTGCACTACAGGTATCTCCGAAGGTATCTGTTGGGTTGCATGGATCGAGACTAGGATTTGTCACTCCGTGTGACAGAGAGATATCTCTGGGCCCTCTCGGTAATACAACATCATAAGAAGCTTCATGTGACTAATGAGTTTAGTCACGGTATCTTGTATTACAAAAAGAGTAAAGAGACCTGTAGGTAACGAGATTGAACTAGGTATGGAGATACCAACGATCAAATCTTGGACAGGTAACATATCGCCGGAAAAAAGGGAATTGCATACGGGATTGAGTGAATCCTTGACATCGTGGTTCAACCGATAAAGTTCTTTGTAGAATATGTAGGAACCAATACGGGAATCTAGGTCCCGCTATCAATTATTGACCGGAGAGGTGTCTCGGTCATGTCTACATGATTCTCGAACGCGTAGGGTCTGCATGCTTAACGTTCGCTGACGATAGAGTAGTATTGGGTTAGGTGCATTTGTAACTGAATGTTGTTTGGAGTCCCGGATGAGGTCCCGGACATCACGAGGAGCTCCAAAATGGTCCAGAGGTAAAGATTCATATATAGGAAGTCCTATTTTGGTCGTCGGAAAAGTTTCGGGCATTAACGATATTGTACTGGGAATGCTGAAAGGGGCCCGGGGGTCCATTGGGGGGGGGGGGGTCCACCTGGCCCAGGGGCTCACATGGGCTGTAGGGATGCACCCTAACCTACATGGGCCAGGGGCACCAGCCCCAAGAGGTCCATGTAGCTATAACATGGAGAGGGGGTAGAGTCCTAAAGGGGGAAGGCACCCCCCTAGGTGCCTTGGGGAGGGAGGACTCATCCCTATGTCGGTGCCCCTCCCTTGGAGGAGGGAAAAAGGCTGCGCCTGAGGCCTCCCCCTTGCCTCCTATAAATAGTGGGGGAGAGGGAGGGGCTGGATACACCAAATCCATGGCCCGACGGCAGCCCTACCTCTCCCAAAACTTCGTTTTCTCCTCAGATTGGTCCCGACAGCATTTGGCGAAGCCCTGCCGGGATTGCACCACCACCATCTCCACCACGCCACCGTTCTGGTTGAGATCCCATCTACTGCCCCTCTCTTGCTTGATGGATCAAGAAGGAGGAGACGTCATCGAGTCGCACGTGTGTGAACGTGGAGGTGCCGTCCGTTCGGCGCTAGATCGGATTGGATCGTGATTGGATCTCGAAGAGTACGACTACATCAACTGCGTTATGTATGCTTTCACTTTCGATCTACAAGGGTATGTAGACACACTCCCCTCTCGTTGCTATGCATCTCCTTGATTAGATCTTGGGTGTTTCGTAGGATTTTTCTTGAATTTCATGCTTTGTTCCCCATCAGTGGCATCGTGAGCTAGATCTATGCGTAGATGTATATGCATGAGTAGAATACAAAGTTGTTGTGGGTGTTGATGTTCAGATTGGTTACTTTATTTGGCTTATTTGGATTCACCGGTATTGTAGGATGAAGCGGCTCAGACCAACCTTACATGTCCATGCACATGAGACTGGTTCCACTGTTTGACATGCAACTTGTATTGCATAAAAGTGGCTTTGCGGGTGCCTGTCTCTTCCACTTTAGTTGAATCTGATCTGGCGAGGGTGGTCCTTGTAGAAGGTTAAAAGGCAATTTGTATATCATCGATGTGGTTTTGCGTAGATAAGAACGGTTCTTATAGTTTGCCCTAGGAGCCACGTAAAAGTTGCAACAACAAAGTAGAGGACGTCTAACATATTTTTGCAGGGCATGTTGTGATGTGGTATGGCCAAAACGTGATGTGATATATGTTGATATATGAGATGATCATGTTTTGTAATAGGTTCACGACTTGCATGTCGATGAGTATGGCAACCGGCAGGAGCCGTAGGGTTGTCCTTAATTTATTATATGACTTGCGTGTCAACAAATAACACCATGTAATTGCTTTACTTTATCGTTATCCGTTAGCAGTAGTTGTAGAAGAAATAGTTGGCGAGACGACCACATGACGACACGATGATGGAGATCATGGTTTCATGCCGGTGACGATGGAGATCATGCCGGTGTTGTAGAGATGGAGATCAAAAGCACAAGATGATAATGGCTATATCATGTCACATATTTTGATTATGCATTTGATGTTTATCTACTACGCATCTTATTTTGCTTAGGACGACGGTAGCATTATAAGATGATCCCTTCACTTAATTTCAAGATAAATGTGTTATCCCTAAGTATGCACCATTGCGAAAGTTCATCATTTCGAAGCACCACATGATGATCGGGTGTGCTAGACTCTACGTTCGAATACAATGGGTGTAAGCTAGTTTTACACACGCAGAATACTTGGGTTAAACTTGACGAGCCTAGCATGCACAGACATGGCCTCGGAACACAGGGACCGAAAGGTCGAACACAAGTCATGTAGTAGATATGATCAACATGGAGATGTTCACCATTGATGACCACCCCATCTCATCTGATGATCGGACATGGGTTGGTTGATATGGATCGTGTTAACACTTAGACAACTTAAGGGATGCTGATTTAAGTGGGAGTTCTTTAGTAATTTGATTAATAGAACCAATTATCATGAACATAGTCTAATTGTCTTTGCAAATTAATGTTGTAGATACATGGCTCACATTGTAGCTCCCTTGAATTTTACTGCGTTCCTAGAGAAAGCTAAGTTGAAATATGGAAGCAACTATGCAGACTGGGTCCGTAAGTTGAGGATTATCCTCACTGCTGCACATAAGGCTTATGTCCTTGATGCACCACTCGGTGCGCCACCCCCTCCAGCATCGTCTGTGTATGTTGTGAATGTCTGGCAGTCGTGTTCTGATGACTACTCGATAGTTCAGTGCGTCATGCTTTACGACTTAGAACCGGGGCTCCAAAGACGTTTTGAGCACCACAGAGCATATGATATGTTCCAGGAGCTGAAATTGGTATTTCAGGCTTGTGCCCGGGTTGAGAGGTATGACGCCTCCGACAACTTCTTTAGCTGCAAGATGGAAGAGAACAACTCCGTTAACGAGCACGTACTCAAAATGTCTGGGTACTTCAACCGCTTAAATCAGTTGGGAGTTAATCTTCCAGATGAAGTAGTGATTGACAGGGTTCTTCAGTCAATGTCACCAAGCTACAACAGTTTCGTGATGACCTATAATATGCAGAGGATGGAGAAAACAATCCCTGAGCTCTTCGCAATGCTTAAGGTCGTGAAGGTAGAAATCAAGAAAGAGCATCAAGTGTTGATGGTCAATAAGACCACCAGTTTCAAGAAGAAAGGCAAGGGACAGAAAGGGAACTTCAAGAAGAATGGAAAGCCGATTGCCACTCCTGAGAAGAAACCCAAAGCTGGACCCAAACTTGAGAATGAGTGTTTCTATTACATGGGGAATGGCCACTGGAAGCGGAACTGCCCCAAGTACTTGGCAGATAGGAAGACTGGCAACATTAACAAAGGTATCTGTGATATACATTTTATTGATGTGTACCTTACTAGTGCTCGTAGTAGCACCTGGGTATTTGAAATGGTTCGGTTGCTAATATTTGTAACTCGAAACAGGAGCTATAGCATAAACGAAGACTAGCTAAGGACGAGGTGACGATGCATGTCGGAAATGGTTCCAAGGTTGATGTGATTGCCATCGGCACGCTCCCTCTACGTTTACCTTCGGGATTAGTTATGAACCTAAATAATTGTTATTTGGTGCTTGCGTTAAGGATGAACATTATATCTAGATCTTATATATTGTGAGACGACTATTCATTTAAGTCACATAATAATGGTTATTCTGTTTATATGATTAATATCTTTTATGGTCATGCACCCCTTGTGAATGGTTTATTCTTGTTGAATCTCAATCGTAGTAATACACATATTCATAATATTGATGCCAAAAGATGCAAAGTTAATGATGATAGTACCACATATTTGTGGCACTGCCACTTAGGTCATATTGGTGTAAAGCTCATGAAGAAACTCCATGCTGATGGACTTTTGGAATCACTTGATTATGAATCATTTGATACATGTGAACCATGCCTTATGGCCAAGTTGACTAAAACCCCATTTTCTGGTAGAATGGAGCGGGCTAGTGACTTATTGGAAATAATGCATACCGATTTATGTGGTCCGATGAGTGTTGAAGCATGCGGTGGATATCATTATTTTATTACCTTCACAGATGATTTGAGTAGGTATATTTACTTAATGAAACACAAGTTGGAAACATTTGAAAAGTTCAAGGAATTTCAGAGTGAAGTGGAGAATCATCGTACCAAGAAAATAAAGTTTCTACGATCTGATCGTGGAGCTCAATATTTGAGTGACAGGTTTGGTGCTCATTTATAACAATGTAGAATTGTTTCACAACTCACGCCACCTGGAACACCACAACGTAATGGTGTGTCTGAACATCGTAATCATACTTTATTAGATATGGTGTGTTCTATGATGTCTCTTACCGATTTGCCAATATCATTTTGGGGTTATGCATTAGACACAACCACATTCACTTTAAATAGGGCACCATCGAAATCCGTTGAGATGACACTATATGAATTATGATTTGGAAAGAAACCTAAGTTGCCGTTTCTTAAAGTTTGGGGATGCGATGCTTATGTCAAGTGGCTTCATCCTGATAAGCTCGAACCCAAAGCGGAGAAGTGTGTCTTCATAGGATACCCTAAAGAGACCATTGGGTATACCTTCTATCACAGATCCAAGGGAAAGATCTTCGTTGCTAAAAATGGGTCCTTTCTAGAGAAGGAGTTTCTCTTGAAAGAAGTGAATAGGAGGAAAGTAGAAATGGATGAGGTAATCATACCTTCTTTCGAACTAATGAGTAGCACATCACATAAAGCAGTTCCCGTGATGCCTACACCAACCGGAGAGGAAGCTAATGATAATGATCATGATCATGGAACTTCGGATCAAGTTACCACTGAACTTCGTAGGTCGACCAGGACACCTTCCACACCAAAGTGGTACGGTAATACTGTCATGGAAGTCATGTTTTTAGACAACGATGAGCCTACCGAACTATGAGGAAGCGATTATGGGCCCGGATTTCGACAAATGGATAGAGGCCATGGAATCCGAGATAGGATCCATGTATGAGAACAAAGTATGGACTTCGGTGGACTTGCCCGTTGACCATCAAGCCATTGAGAATAAATGCATCTTTAAGGAGAAGATAGACACTGATGGTAATGTCACCGTCTATAAAGCTCGACTTGTCGCAAAAGGTTTTCAACAAATTCAAGGAGTTGACTATGATGAGGCGTTCTCACCATAGCGATGTTGAAGTCTGTTAGAATTATGTTAGCAATTGCCGGCATATTACGACTATGAAATTTGGTAGATGGACGACAAAACAATGTTCCTTAACAGGCTCCTTAAGGAAGGGTTGTATATGATGAAACCAGAAGGTTTTGTCGATCCTAAGGATGCTAACAAAGTATGCAAGCTCCAGTGATCCATTTATGGACTGGTGCAAGCATTTGGGAGTTGGAATATACACTTTGATAAGGTGATCAAAGCTTTTGGGTTTATACAAAGTTTATGAAGAAACTTGTATTTATAAGAAAGTGAGTGGGGGCTCTGTATCATTTCTGATAAGTATATGTGGATGACATATTGTTGATTGGAAATGATGTAGAATTTCTGGAAAGCATAGAGGGTTGTTTGAAAGGAGTGTCTCAAAGGAAAACTTGGGTAGAGCTGCTTACATATTGGGCATTAAGATCTATAGAGATACATGAAGACACCTAATAAGACTTTCACAGAGCACATACCTAGTCAAGATTTTGAAAGTGTTCAAAATGGATCAGTCAAAGGAGTTCTTACCTGTATTGTAGGGTGTGAAGTTGAGTAAGACCCAAAGCTTGACCACTACAGAAAAAGGAGAAAGGATGAAGGTCATCCCCTATGCCTCAGCCACGGGCTCTATAGTGTATGCCATATTGTGTACCACACCTAATGTACCTTATCAAAGGGGGTACAAGAGTGATCCATGAGTGGATCACTGGACAATGGTCAAGATTATCCTTAGATACCTAGACAGGACTAAGGAAATGTTTCTTTGTTATAAAGGTGTAAAGAGTTCATCGTAAAGGGTTACGCCAATGCAAGGTTTGACACCAATCCTGATGACTCTGAGTCGCAAACTAAATAGCAGTCATTTGGAATAGCTCCAAGTGGAGTGTGGTAGCAGCATCTATAGGATGACATACAAATTTGCAAATCACGGATCTGGATGTTGCAGACCCATTGACTAAACCTCTTTCGTGAGCAAAACATGATCAACACCAGAACTCTATGGGTGTGACATTCATTATTATGTAACTAGATTATTGACACTAGTGCAAGTGGGAGACTGTTAGAAATATGCCCTAGAGGCAATAATAAAATGGTTATTATGATATATCCCGTTCATGATAAATGTTTATTATTCATGCTAGAATTGTATTGATCAGAAACTTAAATACATGTGTGAATACATAAATTGCATTGTGTCCCTAGTAAGCATCTACAAGACTAGTTCGTTGATCAAAGATGGTTATGGTTTCCTAACCATAGACATGATTTGTCATTTGAGAACGGGATCACATCATTAGGAAAATGATGTGATGGGCAAGACCCAACCGTATGAAGGAAATATGCCCTAGAGGCAATAATAAAGTTATTATTTTATATTTCCTTATTCATGATAAATGTTTATTATTCATGCTAGAATTGTATTAACCGGAAACTTGATACATGTGTGGATACATGGACAAAACATCGTGTCCCTAGTATGCCTCTACTTGACTAGCTTGTTAATCAAAGATGGTTAAGTTTCCTAGCCATAGACACGTGTTGTCATTTGATGAACGGGATCACATCATTAAGATAATGATGTGATGGACAAGACCCATCCGTTAGCTTAGCATAATGATCTTTCAGTTTTATTGCTACTGCTTTCTTCATGTCAAATACATATTCCTCCGACTATGAGATTATGCAACTCCCGGATACCAGAGGAATGCCTTGTGTGCTATCAAACGTCACAACGTAACTGGGTGATTATAAAGATGCTCTACAGGTATCTCCGAAGGTGTTTGTTGGGTTGACATAGATCAAGATTAGGATTTGCCACTCCAAGTGTCGGTGAGGTATCTCTGAGCCCTCTCGGTAATGCAGATCATAAGAAGCCTTGCAAGCAAAGTTACTAATGAGTTAGTTGCAGGATGATGCATTACATAATGAGTAGAGAGACTTGCTGGTAACGAGATTGAACTAGGTATGAAGATACCGAGGATCGAATCTCGGGCAAGTAACATTCTGATGACAAAGGGAATAACGTATGTTGTCATAACGGTTCGACCGAGGTCTTCGTAGAATATGTGGGAGCCAATATGAGCATCTAGGTTCCTCTATTGGTTATTGACCAGAGAGGTGTCTTGTTCATGTCTACATAGTTCTCAAACCCGTAGGGTCTGCACGCTTAATGTTCGATGACGATTTTGTATTATATGAGTTATGTGATTTGGTGACCGAATGTTGTTCGGAGTCCGGGATGAGATCACGGACGTGACGAGGAGTCTCGAAATGGTCGAGAGGTAAAGATTGATGTATAGGATGATAGTATTCGGACACCAGAAGTGTTTCGGGGTGTATCGGGTACATATCGGAGTAGGGGGGGGGGGGTTACCGGAGCCCCCGGGGGGATAATGGGCCATATGGGCCATAGGAGGGGAACACACCAGCCCATAAGGGGTGCCCCCCTTATGATAGGAGGCCGAATAGGAGAAGGGGGTGGGGGTTCGTCCCCCCTTTCCTTCCTCCTTCCCTCTTCCATCTTTTCCCCCTTCCAGTAAAAGGAAAGGGGGGCGGGCGAATAGGACTAGGGAGCCCAAGTAGGATTCCTCCTACGTGGGCGCCCCAATGCTACCTCTCTCCCCCTCCCACCTATATATACATGGGGAGGCGGCGCGTAGAACACACACCAATGATTGTTAGTCGTGTGCGGCACCCCCTCCATAGTTTACGCCTCCAGTCATATTCTCGTAGTGCTTAGGCGAAGCCCTACGCGGATAACTTCACCATCACTGTCACCACGCTGTCGTGCTGACGGAATGTATCTACTTCCTCGACACTCTACTAGATCAAGAGTTCGAGGGACGTCATCGCGCTGAACGTGTGCAGAACTCGGAGGTGCCGTACGTTCGGTACTTGATCGGTCGGAACGAGAAGAAGTTCGACTACATCAACCGCATTGTCAAACGCTTCCGCTTTTGGTCTACGAGGGTACGTAGACACACTCTCCCCCTCTCGTTGCTATGCATCTCCTAGATAGATCTTCCGTGAGCATAGGATTTTTTTGAAATTGCATGTTACATTTCCCAATAGTGGCATCCGAGCCAGGTCTATGCGTAGATGATATGCACGAGTAGAACACAAAGAGTTGTGGGCGGTGATCGTCATACTGCCTACCACCAATGTCTTATTTTGATTCGGCGGTATTGTTGGATGAAGCGGCCCAGACCAACCTTACATGACCACGTTCATGAGACCAATTCCACCGACAGACATGAAACTAGTTTTGCATAAAGGTGGCTAGCGGGTGTCTGTTTCTCCAACTTTAGTTGAATCGACTTTGACTGCGGTCGGTCCTTGTTGAATGTTAAAACAACAAACTTGATAAATCACTGTTATGGCTTTATGCCGTAGGTAAGAACGGTTCTTGCTAGAAGCCCGTAGAGCCACGTAAAACTTGCAACAACAAAGTAGAGGACGTCTAACTTGTTTTTGCAGGGCATGTTGTGATGTGATATGGTCAAGACATAATGTGATATATGTTGTTGTATGAGATGATCATGTTTTGTAAAAGTTACCGGCAACTGGCAGGAGCCTTATGGTTTTCGCTTTATTGTGTGAAATGCAAACGCCATGTAATTGCTTTACTTTATCACTAAGCGACAACGATAGTTGTAGAAGCAATAGTTGGCAAGACGACTACGACGCTACGATGGAGATCAAGGTGTCGAGCTGGTGACGATGGAGATCATGACGTTGCTTTGGAGATGGAGATCAAAAGAACAAGATGATGATGGCCATATCATGTCACATATTTTGATTGCATGTGATGTTTATCTTTATGCATCTTATTTTGCTTAGTACAGGGGTAGAATTATAAGATGACCCCTTAACTAAATTTCAAGGTACAAGTGTTCTCCCCGAGTATGCACCATTGTGAAAGTTCTTCGTACTGAGACACCATGTGATGACCGGGTGTGATAGGCTCTACGTTCACATACAACGGGTGCAAGCCAATTTAGCACATGTGGAATACTTGGGTTAAACTTGACGAGCCTAGCATGTACATGCATGGCCTTGGAACACTGGAGACTGAAAGGTCGAACGTGAATCATATAGTAGATATGATCAACATAGAGATGTTCACCATTGATGACTGCTCCATCTCACGTGATGACCAGACATGATTTAGTTCATTTGGATCACATATCATTTAGATGATTTGAGGGATGTCTATCTAAGTGGGAGTTCTTAAGTAATATGATTAATTAAACTTAATTTATCACGAACTTAGTCCTGATAGTTTTTGCATATCCATGTTGTAGATCAATGGCCCGTGCTACCGTTCCCTTGAATTTTTATGCATTCCTAGAGAAAGCTAAGTTGAAAGATGATGGTAGCAACTACATGAACTAGGTGCGTAACTTGAGGATTATCATCATTGCTGCACAGAAGAATTATGTCCTTGATGCACCGCTAGGTGAAAGGCCTGTTGCAGGAGCTGATGCTGATGTTATGAACGTATGGCAAGCTCGATCTGATGGCTACTCGATAGTTCAGTGTGCCATGCTTTACGACTTAGAATTGGGACTTCAAAGACATTTTAAACGTCATGGACCATATGAGATGTTCCAGGAGTTGAAGTTAATATTTCAAGCAAATGCCCAAGTTGAGAGATATGAAGTCTTCAACAAGTTCTATAGCTGCAAGATGGAGGAGAACAGTTCTGTCAATGAACACATACTCAGAATGTCTGGATATCATAATCACTTGACTCAGCTGGGAGTTAATCTTCCAGATGATTGTGTCATTGATGGAGTTCTCCAATCACTGCCACCAAGCTATAAAGGCTTCGTGATGAACTATAATATGCAAGGGATGGAAAAGACTATTCCCGAGCTCTTTGCAATGCTCAAAGCTGCGAAGGTAGAAATCAAGAAGGAGCATCAAGTGTTGATGGTTAACAAGACCATTAGTTTCAAGAAAAAGGGCAAAGGAAAGAAGGGGAACTTCAAGAAGAATGGCAAGCAAGTTGCCACTCCCGGGAAGAAACCCAAAGCTAGACTCAAGCTTGAAATTGAGTGCTTCTACTACAAAGGGAGTGGTCTCCCGGGAAGCGGAACTGCCCCAAGTATTTGGCGGATAAGAAGGATGGCAAAGTGAACAAAGGTATATTTGATATACATGTTATTGATGTGTACCTTACTAATGCTTGTAGTAGTGCCTGGGTATTTGATACCGGTTCGGTTGCTCATATTTGTAACTCAAAATAGGGACTACGAATTAAACAAAGATTGGCTAAGGGCAAGGTGACAACGCGCGTCGGGAATGGTTCCAAGGTCGATGTGATCGCCATCAGCACGCTACCTCTACATCTACCTTTGGGATTAGTTTTAGACATGAATACTTGTTATTTGGTGCCAACATTGAGCATGAACATTATATCTAGATCTTGTTTAGTGCGAGACGGTTATTCATTTAAATCAGAGAATAATTGTTGTTATATTTATATGAGTAATAGCTTTTATGGTCATGCACCCTTGAAGAGTGGTCCATTTCTGTTGAATCTCGATTGTGGTGATACACATATTCATAATATTGATGCCAAAAGATGCGAAGTTGATAATGATAGTGCAACATATATGTGGCACTGTCGTTTAGGTCATATTGGTGTAAAGCGCATGAAGAAACTCCATGCAGATGGACTTTTGGAATCACTAGATTATGAATCATTTGATACTTGCGAACCATGCCTCGTGGGCAAGATGACTAAAACTCCATCCTCCGGAACAATGGAGCGAGCCAATGACTTATTGGAAATAATACATACTGATGTATGCGGTCCTATGAGTGTTGAGGCTCGCGGCTGGTATCGTTATTTTCTGACCTTCACAGATGATTTGAGCAGATATGGGTATATCTACTTAATGAAACACAAGTCTGAAACTTTGAAAAGTTCAAATAATTCAGAGTGAAGCGGGGGGATCATAATAACAAGAAAGTAAAGTTTCTACGATCTGATCGCAGAGGTGAATATTTGAGCTACAAGTTTGGCCTTCATTTAAAACAATATGGAATAGTTTCACAACTCACGCCACCTGGAACACCAGAACGTAATGGTGTGTCCGAACATCGTAACTGTACTTTATTAGATATGGTGCGATCTATGATGTCTCTTACCGATTTAGCACTATCGTTTTGGGGTTATGCATTAGAGACAGCTGCACTCACGTTAAATAGGGCATCTTCAAAATCCGTTAAGACGACACCATATGAACTGTGGTTTGGCAATAAACCTAAGCTGTCATTTCTTAAATTTTGGGGATGCAATGCTTATGTCAAAAAGCTTTAGCCTGACAAGCTCGAACCCAAATCGGAGAAGTGCATCTTCATAGGATACCCTAAGGAAACAATTGGGTACACCTTCTACCACAGATTCGTGAAGGAAATATGCCCTAGAGGCAATAATAAAGTTATTATTTATTTCCTTATTTCATGATAAATGTTTATTATTCATGCTAGAATTGTATTAACCGGAAACTTAGTTAATCAAAGATGGTTAAGTATCCTAGCCATAGACATGTGTTTTCATTTGATGAACGGGATCACATCATTAGGAGAATGATGTGATGGACAAGACCCATCCGTTAGCTTAGCATAATGATCGTTTAGTTTTATTGCTATTGCTTTATTCATGTCAAATACATATTCCTCCGACTATGAGATTATGCAACTCCCGAATACGGGAGGAATGCCTTATTTGCTATCAAATGTCACAACGTAACTGGGTGATTATAAAGATGTTGTACAGGTATATCCGAAGGTGTTTGTTGGGTTGACATAGATTGATATTAGGATTTGTCACTCTGAGTATCGGAGAGGTATCTCTGGGCCCTCTCGATAATGCACATCATAAGAAGCCTTGCAAGCAAAGTATCTAATGAGTTAGTTTTAGGATGATGCATTATGGAATGAGTAAAGAGACTTGCCGGTAACGAGATTGAACTAGGTATGAAGATACCGACGATCGGATCTCGGGCAAGTAACATACCGATGACAAAGGGAATAACGTATGTTGTCATAACGGTTTGATCGATAAAGATCTTCATAGAATATGTGGGAGCCAATATGAGCATCCAGGTTCCGCTATTGGATATTGACCGAAGAGGTGTCTCAGTCATGTCTACATAGTTCTCGAACCCGTAGGGTCCGCACGCTTAACATTCGATGATGATTTTGTATTATATAACTTATGCGATTTTGTGACCGAATATTGTTCAGAGTCCTAGATGAGATCACAGACATGAAGAGGAGTCTCGAAATGGTCGATAGGTAAAGATTGATATATAGCATGATAGTATTCGGACACCGGAAGTGTTCCGGGGCGTATTGGGTACATATCAGAGTACCAAAGGGGGTGGGGGGTACCGGAACCCCATAGGGGAATAATGGGCCATATGGGCCATATGAGGGGATAACACGAGCCCACAAGGGGTGGTGCCCCCCTTATGGTAGGAGGCCGAATAGGAGAAGGAGGCGGGGGTTCGTCCCCCTTTCCTTCCTCCTTCCCTCTTCCCTCTTTTCCCCCTTCCGGTAAAAGCAAAGGGGAGGGGGGCGAATTGGACTAGGGAGCCCAAGTAGGATTCCTCCTACTTGGCGCCCCAAGGCTGCCTCTCTCCCCCTCCCACCTATATATATATGTGGCGAGGGGGCTCCTAGAACACACACCAACGATTGTTAGCCATGCGCGGCGCCCCCCTCCAAAGTTTACGCCTCCGGTCATATTCTTGTAGTACTTAGGCGAAGCCCTGCGTGGATAACTTCACCATCACCGTCACCACGTCGTCGTGCTGACAGAACTCATCTACTTCTTCGACACTCTGCTGGATCAAGAGTTCGAGGGACGTCATCGCAATGAACGTGTTCAGAACTCGCAGGTGTCGTACTTTCGATACTTGATCGGTCAAAACGAGAAGAAGTTCGAATACATCAACCTCGTTGTCAAACGCTTCCTCTTTCGGTCTACAAGGGTACGTAGACACACTCTCCCCCTCTCGTTGCTATGCATCTCCTAGATAGATCTTCCGTGAGCGTAGGGATTCTTTTGAAATTGCGTGCTACGTTTCCCAACATCGTAAGCTTAGCAACATATCATATCGCTTAGTTTATTTGCTATAGCTTTCTTCATGTCAAGTATCAGTTCCTTAGACCATGAGATCATGCCACTCCTGGATACCGAAGGAATGCCTTGTGTGCTATCAAATGTCACTTCATAACTGGGTGATCATAAAGGTGCACTACAGGTATCCCTAAAGGTGTCTGTTGGGTTGGATGGATCGAGACTGGAATTTGACACTCCTGTGACGGAGAGATATTTCTGGGCCCTCTCGGTAATACAACATCATAAGAAGCTTCATGTGACTAATGAGTTTAGTCACGGGATCTTGTATTACAGAATGAGTATAGAGACTTGTCGGTAACGAGATTGAACTAGGTATGGAGATACCAACGATCGAATCTTGGGCAAGTAACATATCGACGGACAAAGAAAATTGCATACGAGATTGACTGAATCCTTGACATCGTGGTTCAACCGATAAAGTTCTTTGGAATATTTAGAAACCCATATGGGCATCCAGGTCCCGCTATTGGTTATTGACCGGAGAGGTGCCTCGGACATGCCTACAGGATTCTCTAACCCGTAGGGTCCGCACGCTTAACATTTGATGATGCTAGAGTAGTATTGGGATATGGGCATTGGTAACCGAATGTTGTTCGGAGTCTCGGATGAGATCTCGGACATCACTAGGAGCTCCGGAATGGTCGGGAGGTAAAGATTTATATATAGGAAATCCTGTTTTGGTCGCCGGAAAAGTTTCGGGCATTATCGATATTGTACCGGGAGTGCCAAAAGGGGCCCGGGGTCCACCTGCCCTGGGGTCTACATGGGCTATAGGGCATGCACCCTGGCCTACATGGGCCAGGGGCATCATCCCCAATAGGCCCATGTGGCTAGAACATGGTGAGGGGCTAGAGTCCTAAGGGGGGAAGGCACCCCCTAGGTGTCTTGGGGAGGGATGACTCCTCCCTATGTCAGCGCCCCCTCCCTTGGAAGAGGGGCCAAGGCTGCGCCCCAGACCTCCCCCTTGCCTCCTATAAATAGTGGGGGAGAGGGAGGGGCTGGATACACCAAATCCCATGCCCCGGCGGCAGCTCTACCTCTCCCAAAACTTTGTTTTCTCCTCAGATTGGTTCCGTTAGCGTTTGACGAAGCCCTGCTAGGATTGCACCACCACCATCTCCACCATGCTATTGTTCTGGTTGATATCCCATCTACTGCTCCTCTCTTGCTTGCTGGATCAAGAAGGAGGAGATGTCATCGAGCCGCACATGTGCTGAATGCGGAGGTGTCATCCGTTCGGCGCTAGATCGGATTGGGTCGTTATTTGATCTCGAAGAGTACGACTACTTCAATTGCATTATATACGCTTCCGCTTTCGGTCTAGAAGGGTATGTACACACTCCCCTCACGTTGGTATGCATCTCCTAGGTTAGATCTTGGGTGTTTTGTAGGATTTTTTTTATTTTCATGCTTCGTTCCCCATTAGTGGTGCACCACCCCGGAAGCAGTTTAGCATAAAGCTCAGATGCAAGTGGCTGGCTCCATAGAGGGAATTTTTGGCATTAATCTTAGAATTATTTCAATTATTTCAAGACCTAGGTAATCTATGACACTTTGGATGCAGACGGGTGTTGGAGCACCGCTGCAGTTCGGTGTTGGAGCTCGGCCGCAAAAAGACACCTCAGATGCAGTTCGGCGTTGCAGCTCGGCTGCAAAAGGACACCTCGGATACAATCCGGCATTGGAGCTCGAACGCTAGAGGACACCGCCGCATGGGAAACACTTCAAACCCGGGGTGTGGCGTAAAAAATAACAATGCATTGATAAAGGCCAAAAACTTAAAGATCTCCTCGGATGCCCGATGTGTGAACTCTTAAGATTCAGTCAGGCGATCCTCAAGATCAAAGATGGGAAGATTTGAACCAGTTTTCAAGACTGACGACCGAAGATGAAGAACAATTCGGAAGAACCGAGGAGCGTCCGCAACTTGAAGACCAGTTCAGGGGGCTACTGACGGTGTCCTGGACCAGCGGGTGCTCACCACGTCGTCTCTCGACCAGGTGAACCGGGCCGAGGACCCTCATGGCGGTTCACTATTGGGCCACTTCGGGCAACCCATGACGCACACAAAGGAAGACTCCACAAGACTTGGCGCCCAAGCCGGGGACTCTCCTAAGACCCTAGGCCTCCGGTGTATTATATAAATTGAGGCCAGGCTAGTCAATAGAGGATGGATATTCATTAGAACAATCTTGTGGTAGACACATGTACTCTGTACTACACCCATATCAATACAACCAAAAGCATATGGGTATTATCTCTTCGAGGGAGCCCGAACCTGGGTAAAGTCCCATGTCCATGTTAGCATCGCTCCAAGACGCCTAGCATAGGACCCCTACTGCGAGATATGTCGGATATAGAACCAACAGTTGCCTCTTTGGTGTGACCTTGGTGCATCCTGCGCAAACCTTTGGGACAGTTCTTCCATTGCCAATGCATGCAACCAATTGAACTGAGCATACCTAGAAAGCCTCTTGCCGCTCCAATAGCCATCAACTTTTCTGTATCTTGCACATTTGATTCTCTCAGATACTCTGCTCCAAACACCTGCACCATGATGTGGGCAAATCTTACTGTTGTCTTCAGGCATGTGCTCTCTCGCGTCCAGACCATCTCACCAACGCCATCAGCAGCGGTACCTAGTGCAAGCATCCTCATAGAAGTTATGCCCTTTTGCTTGAGAATGAGAGTTGTCTGCAACAATCTCTGGTGAGATTGAAGTAGGAAACACATGCTTCCATTCCCTCCAGTGCAATAACAAGGTTTTTGTAACATCCCAATTTTCAATTTGGATGTTATACATAGATCATTCATATGCATCCATGATTTATGCATTTTGTTGCTTTGTTTGGTTGCTTTTTTATCCACGAGACCTTAAGAAACTCAAGGACCAATTTGAGAGAGAGTTGGAGGTTTCACAGAAAATCAATTTTAGTTTATTAAAATTTGGTAATTGGATCACATTGTTTTTCAAAAATTCTTTTCCAATTGTTTTAAAATAAAGAGAGAAGATAAAATGACTTCTTCAAAATCATTAGAAAAATATTGGAAATTGAATTTTGAATTTTTGGAGAGTTTATTTGATTTTATTCGCTAGTTTATTTATTAGTTAGCGGAGTAATTAGTACTATAATGTTTGTTTTTAGTTTAGGCATTTAGGCCCAGAAAAATGTTCACTATTCCATATAGCTACGTGAATTTTTCTTGTATTTTTAGGATTTTATTTATATTTATTTAGCGTGCTTTTGTCTCTGGAATTATTTTTTAAAAACAAACAAGTTCGGGCCGACCGAACTAGGCCGCGCCCAGGCCAGCCGGCCCAGCAGCCGCGCCACCTTGCTTGTCCGGCTCTGGACAGAGTCCCGAGTGCCAACGCCGCCGCCGACCGGGAGTCCGGCTCGGACTCCACGACACCACCGCTGCCTCGCCTCGCCCCTCCCGCAAGGCAGCACCCTCCTGGCCCCTTTATAAGCCGCCCAACCCGGCCCCTCTCCTCCCCATCTCAAGCCGCCGCCACCGCCAGCCGCCACCGCCGCCCGCGCTGCCGCACTTCGCCGTAGCTGCCGCCCGCTGCGGGTGTCACGCGCCGCCGCGCGCCGCCTCACTTCACCGCCACCACCCGAAGCCACGGTCGCCGCCATCGATCTCGTCGCCGCCGCCACCCGAACAAGCGAACCGGTATAAAACCGATCCGAACTGCCGGTTTTTTCGGTTTTTCTTTTTAGATCGGTTTATTTTATTTTATTAGCTTAATTAGCGAACGTTCGTTCGTTTGGTTTCTGTAATGAACAGATTCGTTAGATTAGGTTCTTTAGTGAACGTTCGTTCGATATGATTTTTCTTCTTATTTTACTTTTCGGCCAGGGACCTATCCGCGAATATTTTTTGCTTCGAAGATTAGCCCTGATCTTTAAACCCTCGTAACTTTTTGCTTGTTAGTCCAAATTTGATGAAACCAACGCCTAAATCTTCAGAGCAATCCCAACTATCCAGTAAACCAACTTGAACATGTTTTTGACAATTTAAAATTTGAATTTATTTCAGATTTGAATTTGATCTTGTTTTGTTCGTATCTTGAGTTTCGTAGCTCCGTTTGAGTTGATTCTTTTTGCAAATCGTAGCTATTCACATGTACCTTCTGATAAGATCTAATACACATAAATTGAATGCTGTTAGAATTTGTTTTCAATTTAGTTTACAGTTTTTCTGGATCTTTTCTTTGATTTCTCTTTGCATCGTTTGCTTGAGTGCTTATGTATGCTATTGTTTGTCTACGCTAGATTTTCCGGAGTGCGAAGCTTGTTACTACAAATCCCTAGGGTTTTCCTATCGTCATCAAGGCAAGTTACACTTTGATCGTACTTTTCAATACCCAGTTTTTACTATGCATTAGTTTTGCCCCTCAAATATTTGCATGAGTAGGATTGGGAACATGTGGTTTGGTTGTAGTACTTGAGGTAGGAACCTATTACCTTTGATCACCCTGGGAATATACGTTATGCTCATATATTGCATAGCCATGCTCGTAGACGGGGATTGGATTGTGATATTCATGGAAGTTGTGAGAGATAATAATTTTTGGACAACATTAAGGTGGCAACTTTAATACACATCTGGGTGGATTGGTTGGGGCACCTGGAGAAACCAGTGCTTGCCCATGGGAATCCCAGAGTACCCGTGTGATTTTCCCTCGGTTCGCCACCCAGACTCAAAGGGATCATATGATATTTCATGCCTAGAAACTTCCGTGTGCAGCCACAAGCCATTATGGGCTCTGGCATAGTTGAGTAAGTTGTGTGAGCTCTTGAAGAGGTGGACTAGCAAATGTAGGGGAAATTAGGTGTACCGGTCTACCCAGAGTAGAGAGCTAATGCTTCAGAAAGACTATGTCTCAATCTTTCGATCATGGATGCGGTCGAGTCTTGTGGAGAAAAGTGTGCAACCTCTGCAGAGTGTATAAACTAATCATGGTTAGTCGTGTCTCCGGTTATGGATGTTTTGAGTATCTAGAAGTGGATATTATTGTTGATATCATCACTCTTTAATTAATGAATTGGGTTTAATGATGATACTTGGTTAATTGTGGGAATTGAGTTGGAGGAACCTTCGAAATCATTGGTATAACTTTGTAGTAAATAAAATTAATTTCTTTGTTGTAGGGAAAATCTATATTTTTGCAAAAAATTAAACTTAGAGCCTCCACCAGCCAAATATGCATGTAGATATAGTTTCTTGCATTCATTTGCTCTACAATGTAACTCTGCCAGCATATTCCATGTGCTGACCTACACGGCTGCAACGTCTCATGTTGCAGACTTTATCGATGAAGAATAAGATGCGCTAGGTCGTTGTCATGCACTCAGCTATGCCGTTGGAGTTGATGGACTCATTTATCTTCGAAGCTTCTGCAATTATTTTGCTTAGATGGCCTTCAGCCATATTATTTGTGTAATAAATACTCTTTATGAGGACCTCGATGTAATAAGTGTGTGATTGAAACTCTGTTATAATTCCTCGAGTACTGTGTTTGTCAGCATACCAATTCAGGGATGACACTTAAGCACAGAGACTTCAGTCCATTGGGATCGTGGTCGCTACAATATGGTATCAGAGCACACGCTGACAGTAGGACGCGACCACTAGGAAAAGCCACAAGATACTCTTCTCTGCTCATTTCTAATCCTCCTCTATTTCTACTCTATAGATGACGGACCCCAGGAACAAGTTCAGTCAACCGGATGATGACACCCCTTTTAGACGACACTTGAAGGAAGTCACCAAGTACCTGAACATCGGACTACCAAGTTTCACTGGAACCTTCACTGCAACTTTACCAGAAGAGGAGCGCTGGAGGATCAAAGTTCGTGTACCTGGGAGGACCTTTGCACCAACAACCGAGCCTATCGAGTTTACCTTGGATGCACCAACTTGGAGCTTAGGAAAGAGCATGGCCGCCCACATCACCTTTGGACGCATTTGTGAGGTGTACCACAAGGAGCTTGAAGACACCGTCTATCAGATATGTGGACGCCGGGATGAGAAATGGGAGATGATTCATACCAGGAAGGATGGATCAATTACATCGTACATTCAGGAGATGGATCAACACATTCGCCGATATGAGAACCAGATGTGCGCTATCCTGAAGAAGACCAAGAACGTGATGAAGAGGAATATCGAGCTAGAAGAGTAACTCAAGTCAACACGTGATGGATATGAAGAATAAATTGATGTGCTACTGGAGAAGCATGAAGACCTAAAGAAGAAGCTAGGAATACCCGTGGTGAACCCAAAGCAAGAACCTGAAGTGGATATCCGTTCAGAGGACTACATAATATTGGATGACACCGACATAGACAGTGATGCAGATGATGACAATGATGACGACTATGAAGACGAAGCTGGAGCTAATATTATGGAATCTTCCACCGATCAAAACTTCTAGATGACCACCATATTATTATTAGTATTCCTCCAAGTAGTTAGAATCGATCGATTTGTAATAGTAGTTTAGATCATTTGTGTGAATCTCGTTTCATTTTGAGTGGTGTGAATTGAATGTATTTGCCTCATATGCATATGGGTAGTGAAATCTCTCATGGACCTTATTCTATTCTGTTTTCTCACCCCCTCTCACACATCAGATGCCACCAAGACGTGACCCCGGATTCACTTTCCCGTCGGAGCTCACCCAGTTGATCCAACAGCAGAATGCCTTGATGTAGATGATGATCCAGAACCAAGGCAACAACAAGAACAACAACAACAACCCACCGCCACCACCCCCTGTTGAAAACCTAGCCCGTTTTCTGATATTGAATCCGCCGGTGTTTTCTAGTAGCACTGAGCAGATTTTTGCAGATGATTGGCTCCACAAGATTGGGAGGGAGATGACCACTGCTGGATGCACGGATGTGGAGAGAGTGCGCTTTGCCGCACATCAGCTTGATGGACCCGTAGCCTCTTGGTGGGAGAATTTTACCACCACTTACCCCATTGCTATAGTTACATGGGATCAGTTTTAGTAGGCCTTCTGCACCGCACATGTTTCAGCTAGATCCATGAGTTTGAAGAAGTGTGAGTTTCGCAACTTACGCCAAGGGAGTCGTACAGTGGGATAGTATGTGGATGAGTTCAGCAAGTTAGCATGCTATGCCCCAGATGATGTGGCCACAGATGCCGCGAAGCAGGAGAAGTTTCTTGAGGGACTCAATGATGAGCTGAGTATACAGTTGATGGTGGCAACCTTCAACAGCTACTAGGAATTGGTGGACAGGGCCCTCATGATTGAAGGCAAGCAGCAACAGATAGACAACCGCAAGAGGAAGTATGGACAGGGGAAGTATAATTCTGGAGCTCAGTAGAAGCCTCGCTATTCCCCGTACTCGGGAGGACACACTCATCATAACCATGGAGGGCATAACCATGGAGGACATTCGCACAATGGAGGAAGTTCACACAACCACAGTGGCCCTAAGAATGGTAATGGGAATGGAGGAAGCAACAGTTAGAGCCATTCCAACCCCGCGACACTCGGCAACAAGGATCTGAGTCACATTACTTGTTTCAAGTGCGGGAAGACCGGACACTATGCCACTGAATGTTCTGAAGCAAAGAATGGAAATGACAATGGAAGTTCTGGAAAGAAGCCCAACCCTTTCACCAGAGGTCAGGTGAACCACGTTAGTGTGGAGGAGATTGAGGAGCAGCCCAACGCAGTTGTCAGTAAGTTTTTGATTAATGCATTTACAACCCTTGTTCTTTTTTATACTGGTGCATCTCATTCATTCATATCAAGGGGATTTGTGGACAAGTTTAATTTGCCAACAGTAGCCCTTAAGTCACCTATGTTAGTGAGTTCCCCAGGAGCCGAGTATATGGCTAGTCGGGGATGTTATTAGTTGCCAATAACCATAGGTAGACATTTTTCCCCACCAACCTTATTGTCCTAGAGTCACAAGGATTGGACGTGATCCTAGGCATGGATTGGCTATCCAAGTTTGAGGGAAACATCGATTGCGCTAGTAAATCAATTCTTCTCACCACCCTAGAGGGAAACAGGATCAAGTATGTGTCTAGGCATGCACCGAGGAGGACTCAGGTGAATTCCCTATTGGGAGTTGTTCAGGAGGAAGTACCAGTTGTGAAGGATTATCCCGATGTATTTCCGAAGGAGTTACTAGGCACGCCACCGGATCGAGATATTGAGTTTTTGATCGAGTTGTTGCCAGGCACCGGACTAATATCAAAGAGACCGTATCTGATGCCCGCCAATGATCTGGAATAAATTAAGAAGCAAATTAAGGAGTTACTGGAGAAAGGTTATATTCGACCAAGCTCATCACCTTGGGGAGCCCCAGTGCTTCTAGTTGAGAAGAAGGATGGATCTTTAAGGATGCTTGTTGATTATCGTGCGTTGAATGAGGTGACGATCAAGAACAAATACCCTCTGCCGATGATCAATGATTTGTTTGACCAGCTGCATGGAGCAAAGGTTTCTCCAAGATCGATCTTCGGTCAGGTTATCACCATCTGAACATCCAAGAGGAGGATATACCTAAGACAACTTTTACCACGAGGTATGGGATATATGAGTATATGGTTATGTCATTTGGTTTGACTAATGCCCATGCCTATTTTATGAGTATGATGAACAAGGTGTTCATGGAGTTCTTGGACAAGTTCGTCGTGGTGTTCATTGACGATATATTGGTCTACTCGAAGAATGAAGAAGAGCACAAGGAACTTTTTGCGCTTGGTTCTTGAGAAGCTCAGAGGAACATCAGTTGTATGCCAAGTTCAGCAAATGTGAGTTTTGGTTGAAGGAAGTTGGATTTCTTGGACATGTTATATCAGGAGAAGGAATAGCAGTAGACCCTACCAAGGTTGCATCTGTCGCTGAGTGGTTGGCACCCACCTCAATTGGAGAGATCCGAAGTTTTCTCGGACTCACAGGTTATTATCGGAGACTTATTGAGAATTTTTTCAAGATCGCGAAGCCCATGACAAAGTTATTGAAGAAGGACACCAAGTTTAAATGGACCGAGGATTGTGAGGCCAGTTCTCAGGAGTTGAAGAAATTTTTGGTTACAGCCCTAGTGCTGATTCTCCCAGACATACGCAAGGATTTCCAAGTGTATTGCAACGCTTCGCGTCAAGGACTTGGAGGTGTTCTTATGCAGGAAGGAAGAGTTGTTTCATATGCCTCACGACAGGTTCGACCTCATGAGTTAAATTATGCCACGCATGATTTGGAGTTAGCAGCCGTAGTGCATGCACTCAAGACCTGGAGACACTTTCTCATCGGTAACCATTGTGATGTTTACACGGATCATAAGAGTTTAAAGTACATCTTCACGCAGAAGGAGTTAAACCTCAGGCAGAGGAGATGGTTGGAGCTCATAAAGGATTATGACATGAGATTGCATTATCATCCAGAAAAGGCCAATGTCATAGCAGATGCGTTGAGCCGCAAGAGTTATGTTAACACGCTCATAATAGGAGGATTACCTCAGGAGTTATATGACGACTTCGAGAACTTCTCTTGGACATAGTTCCGGGAGGTTATGTTGCGGCACTGGAAATTCAGTCCACTTTGTTGGGAAAGATCCGAGAAGCCCAGAAGAAGGACAAGGAGATTGCAGAGATAAAGGAAATGATGAGTAAAGGAAAGGATAAAGGTTTTCGTGAGGATGAGCATGGAACTTTATGGTTTGAGGATCGTATCTATGTGCCTAATGACCCTGAGATTAGGAAGTTAATCCTGCAGGAGGCACATGATTCGCCTTACTCGATTCATCCAGGCAACACCAAGATGTATCTGGATTTGAAGGAGAGTTTTTGGTAGATAGGAATGAAGAAGGATATTGCGGAGTATGTAGTTGTATGCGATGTATGTCAGAGAGTTAAGGCAGAGCATTAGAAACGAGCAGGGTTACTTCAGCCTTTGCCGATACCCGAATGGAAGTGGGATAAACTTGGCATGGATTTCTTCACTAGATTACCCAAGACTCGTTCAGGATATGATTCTATCTGGGTTGTAGTTGTCTGCTTGACCAAGGTAGCCCATTTCACCACTTATACGAGTGCTAAGTTGGCGAAGATATACATGACCAGGATCGTATGTCTGCGCGGAGTTCCGAGGACCATTGTATCAGATAGAGGAACGTAGTTTACTTCAAAGTTTTGGAATTAGTTGCACAAAACTTTGGGTACCAGGCTAGAGTTCAGTACAGCCTTTCATCCACAGATAGATGGATAGACTGAGATAGTCAATCAGATTCTGGGGGACATGTTGAGAGCTTGTGCACTAGATTATGGATCTAGTTGGGATGATGATTTACCCTATGTAGAGTTCTCCTCTAACAACAGCTATCAAGCCAGTTTGAAGATGGCCCCTTTCGAAGCCTTGTACGGTAGGAGGTGCAGGACACCATTGTCGTGGGATGAAGTTGGAGATCGACAGTTGTTCGGACCAGACTTAATCAGAGATTCTAAGGAGAAGGTTAAGTTAATTCGAGAGAGACTCAAGATAGCCCAGTCCAGGCAGAAGAGTTATGCAGATACTAAACGCAAGGAGGTAGCCTATGAAGTCGGAGACAGAGCATATCTTCGTGTATCCCCACTTCGAGGAGTTAAGCGATTTGGAGTCAAAGGAAAGCTAGCACCATGATTTGTGGGACCATACAGAGTTTTGGAACGTATGGGAGAAGTTGCCTACAAGTTGGAATTACCCGAAGGTTTGTTAGGAGTTCATGATGTGTTTCATGTTTCCCAGTTGAAGAAGTGCCATGCAGAGATGGCTGACATTCCTCTGAGAGATACAGTGCCACTGGAAGCGATTCAGTTGGATAGTGATCTGACCTATGAGGAGAAACCCGTTAAGATTCTCGAGTTTTCCAGCCGAGTTACTCGCAGCAGAGTCATCAAGTTTTGCAAAGTTCAGTGGAGCCACCATACCGAGGAGGAAGCTACCTGGGAGCGCGAAGAAGACCTCCGCAAGGACCACCCACACCTTTTTGCTGACCAACCCGAATCTCGAGGGCGAGATTCATCTTAAGGAGGGTAGGTTTGTAACATCCCAATTTTCAATTTGGATGTTATACATAGATCATTCATATGCATCCATGAGTTATGCATTTTGTTGCTTTGTTTGGTTGCTTTTTGATCCAAGAGACCTTAAGCAACTCAAGGACCAATATGAGAGAGAGTTGGAGGTTTCATAAAAATCGAATTTTGATTTATCAAAATTTGGTAATTGGATCAAATTGTTTAAAAAAATTATTTTTCAATTATTTTAAAATAAAGAGAGAAGATAGAATGACTTCTTCAAAATCAGTAGAAAAATATTGGAAATTGAATTTTAATTTTTTTGAGAGTTTATTTGATTTTATTCGCTAGTTTATTTATTAGTTAGCGTAGTAATCAGTACTATAATATTTGTTTTTAGTTTAGGCATTTAGGCTCAGAAAAATGTTCACTAGGTCAATAATAAGGCCATATAGCTACGTGAATTTTTATGGTATTTTTAGGATTTTATTTATCTTTATTTAGCGTGTTTTTGTCTCTCAAAAATTGTTTTGTTTAAAAAAAAAGTTCGGGCTGACCGAACTGGGCCGCGCCCAGCCCAGCCTGCCCAGCAGCCGCGCCGCCTCGCTCGTCCAGCTCGGGACAGAGTCCCGAGCGCCAACGCCGCCGCCGACCGGGAGTCCGGCTCGGACTTAATGGCACCAATGACGCCTCGCCTCGCCCCTCCCGCAAGGCAGCACCCCGTGGCCCCTTTATAAGCAGCCCGACCCGGCCCCTCTCCTCCACGTCTCAAGCTGCCGCCAGCCGCAACCGCCGCTCACGCCGCAGCAGCTGCTGCGCACCGCCGCCGCACTTCGCCGCCACCACCCGAAGCCGCCACCGCCGCCGTCGATCTCGTCGCCGCCGCCGCCCCAACTGGTATAAAACAGTTCCAAAACCGCCGGTCTTTTTGGTTTTTCTTTTAAGATGGTTTATTTTATTTAGTTAGCTTAATTACCGAACGTTCGTTTGTTTGGTTTCTGTAACGAACAGATTCGTTAGATTAGGTTCTGTAGCGAACATTCGTTCGATAGGATTTTTCTTTTTAATTTAGTTTTCAGCGAGGGACCCATCCGCGAATATTTTTCTTCGCATATTAGCCCCTAATCTTTAAACCCTCGTAACTTTTTGCTCGTTAGTCCAAATTCGACGAAACCAACGCCTAAATCTTCAGAGTGATCCCATCTATCAAATAAACCAACTTAAACATGTTTTTGACAATTTAAAATTTGAATTTAGTTCAGATTTGAATTTGATCTTGTTTTGTTCGTATCTTGAGTTTCGTAGCTCCGTTTGAGTTGATTCTTTTTTCAAATTGTAGCTAATCACATGTACCTTCTGTTAAGATATAATACACATAAATATAACACTGTTAGAATTTGTTTTTTGTTTAGTTTAGTTATTAGCTTGTTTTTGAGTTTTTCTAGATCTTTTCTTCGATTTCTCTTTGCATCGTTTGCTTGAGTGCTTATGTAAGCTATTGTTTGTCTACGCTAGATTTTCTAGAGTGCGAAGCTTGTTACTACAAATCCCTAGAGTTTTCTGATCATCAACAAGGCAATTAACACTTTGATCATACTTTTCAATACCCAGTTTTTACTATGCATTAGTTTTGCCCCTCAAATATTTGCATGAGTAGGATTGGGAACATGTGGTTTGGTTGTAGTACTTGAGGTAGGAACCTATTACCTTTGATCACCCCGAGAATATATGTTATGCTCATATATTGCTTAGCCATGCTCATAGACGGGGATTGGATAGTGATATTCATGGAAGTTGTGAGAGATAAAAAAATTTGGACAACATTAAGGTGGCAACTTTAATACACATCTGGGTGGATTGGTTGGGACACCTGGAGAAACCAGTGCTTGCCCATGGGAATCCCGGAGTACCCGTGTGGTTTTCCCTCGGTTTGCCACCCAGGCTCAAAGGGATCATATGATATTTCATGCCTAGAAACTTCCGTGTACAACCACAATCCATTATGGGCTCTGGCATAGTTGAGTAAGTTGTGTGAGCTCTTGAAGAGGAGGACTAGCAGATGTAGGGGAAAGTAGGTGTACCGGTCTACCCATAGTAGAGAGTTAATGCTTCAGAAAGACTATGTCTTGATCTTTCGATCATGGATGTGGTCGAGTCTTGTGGAGAAAAGTGCGCAACCTCTGCAGAGTGTATAAACTAATCATGGTTAGCCATGTCCCCGGTTATGGATATTTTGAGTATCTATAAGTGGATATTATTGTTGATCTCATCACTCTTTAATTAATGAATTGAGTTTAATGATGATACTTGGTTAATTGTGGGAATTGAGTTGGAGGAACCTTCTCAATCATTGGTATAACTTTGTAGTAAATAAAATTAATTCCTTTGTTGTAGGTAAAAACTAGCTTTATGCAAAAAATTAAACTTAGAGCCTCCACCAGCCAAATATGCATGTAGATATAGTTTCTTGCATTCATTTGCTCTACATTGTAACTCTGCTAGCATATTCCATGTGCTGGCCTACACGGCTGCAACATCTCATGTTGCAGACTTTACCGATGAAGAATAAGCTGTGCTAAGTCATTGTCATGCACTCAGCTATGCCATTGGAGTTGATGGACTCATTTATCTTTGAAGCTTCCGCAGTTATTTTGCTTAGATGGCCTTCAGCCATATTATTTGTTTAATAAATACTCTTTATAAGGACCTCGATGTAATAAGTGTGTGATTGAAACTCTATTATAATTCCTCGAGTACTGTGTGTGTCAGCATACCGATCCAGGGATGACACTTAAGCACAGAGACTTTGGTCCATTGGGATCGTGGTCGCTACAGTTTTGCGCATTCGGAAGCATCAACGAAACCATGTGCGAGGGAATGTTGGCTCGGGTTGGAAGTAGTCCTTGTAGGGCGGCCGTGATCCAGTGACTATCCCGGTTCAAAACTCTTCTCCCTTTGATCGAACCCTTGGAGTTTATAATGTGCTCCACCTCCATGTCCATTTCCTCCTAGATGCTCATGATCATCAACATCTCGATATCTTCCTCTAGCTCAGGCGAATCAAAGAATTCCTCTTGCATTAAGTCATCAAGCTCCGTGTCTCCATATTCCTCATCCAATGAACCATTTGAATCCATCATTTTTGTACAAAATAATCGCAAAAAATTGGTTGGACAATTTGTCGAACACGTAGAGGGCAAGGTGGAGTATGAGAACAGTCGTACATATCCAGCGGCGTGTGTGTCACACCCTAGCTAGTCCATGCATTAGTGTGTGCATCATGTTTAAATATCATTTGAATTTGAAATGGGGAAGGACAGAAACCCCCAGAACCCCTTTTAATCCAACTAGGGTTTACTAAAAATTATTTCAATGAACCTGAAATGCCCTTAAAAATGCTCATCACCTTTGTTTTGGTTCTGAGCCTCTGCCAAAAGTGGTGCACCATTTTCTAGGTCATCCTAAGGTCTTTGAATTAATTCATTAGTATTTGAATTTGAGCAGCTCAAATTTTATAAAATATTGCAAATGCCCAAATATTCCCAAACAGAAATGTTTCATGTTGGAAATAATCCAACTATGGACCAGGAGCAGTTTGGTGATTTTTGGAGCCATCTAAGTATTTTTAAAAACTCCACAAAGTTGCAAAAAAATAGAAAAAGGAAAATAACAGAAAGACTTACCTGGCGCCCGCTAACCGGCCCACCTGCCGGCCCAGCCCAGCGCCGCGCCAGCGAGCTGCTTGCCGGCCAGGCAGGCAGGCAGGTGCCCGACGGCGGCCGCAGCGTGCGCCACGCAGCTGGCCGTCGCCCTGCTTCACCTCCTCGCCTAGTTGCTGGCTTGGATGAACTCCACGTCGAGCCATGAACCCCCAGGACACCTCCATTCTCCCCCAACTTCTCTCCCTCGCTCTCCCACGCCATGGCCGACGCCATCGCCGCCACCCCCTCGCCGTAGCCACGCCCTCCGTCAACCCCACGCCGTGCCACCGTGTCCAGGAGCTCCGCTACCCTCCTCTCCTTCGAGCAAGCCGAGCCCCGAGCGCTCGCAAGGCCCGAGTCCACCGCATCGACTTCGCCCGAGTCCAACGTCACCGGAGATCCCCTTCAACGCCGTCGTCGCTCCGGCCCGTCCCCGGTCGCACCAAGTGTTTCGTCGAGTTCCCTGTGAGCTTAACCATCTTCCCCTCCCTTCCTTTCTTGCCCCCGAGCTGTGTAGTGACCTCCCGGAGCTCAACCGCACCCACCGCCGCGGAGCTCGTCGCCGACGTGCTCCCGGTCACCCTCCGGCCACCACTTGGTGTCCATCGTGCTCACCACGTCACATAGCACCTAACCAACTACTCCCCGCACCTCACCGACCCCTCTAGCCTCAAGTTCGCCTTCGGCCGAACTCCGGCGGCCGCCTAGGTCGTCGCCGGCGCCGATTCCGGCCGCCCCGATCCCAACCGACTCCACCAGAAGCTGCGGCATGTTCCCAGCTATCCATAGCCACCCTCCGCGGCTCGTTTGGTTGCCGAAACGGCCAAACTCACTTCCGCCGCCGCGTCGGGCTCGCCGGCGGCTAAATGC
Source organism: Triticum aestivum (assembly GCF_018294505.1). Classification (NCBI taxonomy): domain Eukaryota; kingdom Viridiplantae; phylum Streptophyta; class Magnoliopsida; order Poales; family Poaceae; genus Triticum; species Triticum aestivum. The sequence continues at coordinate 551,252,839 of NC_057810.1, read as the reverse complement.
CGGTGTAACCGATGTTGACTTTGACCACGGTGGGCCCTGGTTGACTCTGATGAGTCAATGACAGGTGGGGCCCAGCCCTGTTAACTAAATAGGTTTAGTTTTAATTAAACTTTAATTAAACTAATTACCCTGACACCCTGGACCCACAGTCAGGTTTGACCTGGATGTCTCCGTTGACCCTGACGTCATTCTGACGCATGGCTGACGCAATAAATTAATTTCTGGATTTATTCTAATATAGGAAATTCCAGAATATAGTTTAAACTTCAAAAATTCATAACTTTTAATCTGTAACTCCAAATCAAACAAGTTATATATGAAAAATGATCAGAAAAATCCAATCTATCCATCTGTACTATTTTCATGCATGTTTAAACAAGTTAACTTGCTGTTTAGTGCAGAACAAGATAAAACACTTTAAAGGGCCATTTATGAGTTTGAAATTTGAATCTTTGGTTCAAATTGATTCAAACCCATCTGGTTTTAGTTGCATTAGCCCAACACACTCATATGGCCATGTTTCATGCATGCATCATATTGTCGCACATTGTTTGGTGATGGTTGTGTATCGGTGTTCTTTGCGGCAGGTTCTGCCTCTGAGGAGTACCGTGATTACCCTAGCGAAGAACCGTATCCGTGCATCGATCCATCAGGCAAGCAACCAACCATTTGATCATATCGATACAATCCCATGTTCTCGCTCCTGCTCTCTTTTACTGCATTAAGACAACGCGTTTCAAACTGCTGTGTGCTACGGTAGTTGAACCCATTTCCTCTGCATGACCTGTCATTGCCACAGTAACTAGATGAAACCCACTAGCATGTGTAGGAGTTGTTTGAGCCATATGTATGTGTTGTTCCTACCTTGCTATGCCTGCTATGCTTAGAGTCGTGTCAGGTCTGGTTCATCTGGGTGATGGGCTAGAGTGAAATGATTATGTCGGTAATGAGAGTGATGTGGTGAACACGATTTGGTAAAGGTATCGATGAGAGGCCATGTAGGAGTACATGGTGGGTTGTTTCATTGAAGCCGACCTTAAGCACTGAGATCTGTATGTGTGATTTAAGAATCAGCTACTACCATGCATTGGGCCCGAAACCAATGGACCCTCTCGGCTTCTTATTCACCCTAGTTCTCTGTCCAGGAGTTGCAAGTAGTTTCTGGTGTTTGTAGCCTACTGGAGGCCGTGGGCAGCGCTGACCGTAGGGGTGGGCTGTGATGCGGTAGGTACGTGGCACGGTGTATCGAATACCCATTAGGTATCTCAAGAACCCTGTACACATCGTTCGGGGCCGTATGGGAAACCTCGCCGTATGGCCCTCCGTAGGAAGACGTAGGTGGATTCTCGGTTGTGTATTGAAGTGGTGAGTAGTGGACTCGTGTGCGCAAAACCTTTTCAAGTTGGAGTCTCGTAGGATAGTTTAGCCAAGAGTCAAAGCTGGCTTGCTGCAATAACTCCACCAACCCTTCTTGACAATGTGCATGTATGTAGGATCTGACGTAAGTCTTGCTGGGTACCTTTGTACTCATGTTGCTATAATTTACTTTCTACAGAAGGCGCTGCAACCCCTTCTGATGGGTTCTTCGTAGACGTTGACATCGACGAGTAGACTAAGGCCCAGGTGGTGATCCTGAGCACGTGAAGGTCCACTTAGTATAGCTAGGCTTTCCAAGCCTCTTTTATTTTACTAGTTGTTTGTACTCAGACAAGTTACTTCCGTTGCTGGTTTGTATGACTGTATGACTTGAATGTGGGTCGTGTGACCCGTACTTGTATGTATGTTATGTATGGCTCTCTGAGCCTTTAAATAAAGTACTTGTGTCGTAGAGTCATGTTGTGATGCCTTGTTGTATTTGCACATATCGAGCATATTGTGTGTATGATTGAAATGCTTGGTATGTGTGGGATCTGACTGTCTAGTTGTTTATCTTTAGTAGCCTCTCTTACCGGGAAATGTCTCCTAGTGTTTCCATTGAGCCATGGTAGCTTGCTACTGCTCCGGAACACTTAGGCTGGCCGGCATGTGTCCTTCTTCGTTCCTGTGTCTGTCCCTTCGGGGAAATGTCACGCATTGAGTACCGGAGCCCTGTTAGCCCGCTACAGCCCGGTTTACCGGAGTCCTGCTAGCCCAGTGCTACAGCCCGGACCCACTTTCTGATGACCGACACGTTCGATGCTGGGTCATGAATGCATGTCCCTGTAAGTCTGTGCCACTTTGGGTTTACGACTAGTCATGTCAGCCCGGGCTCCTTATCGTATGGATGCTAGCGACATCATCATATACGTGAGCCAAAAGGCGCAAACGGTCCCGGGCAAAGGTAAGGCAACACCCGTGGGAATACCGCGCGTGAGTCCGCAAAGTGATATGAGGTGTTACAGGCTAGATCGATGTGACATTGAGTCGGGGTCCTGACAGCGTTGGCATCAGAGCCGGACTGCCTGTAGATTCTCCAAGCCAAACTGGTCGATGTTGAGTCTAGAAATGCTTTAGTTATATGTAGGGGAATTGATTGTGGGATGGTACATAAGGCTCTTTTTACTTCTTTACCTCATGGCATTCTGATCTGAGTCAGTCCATTTTTCTACCGGGGATTAAGGATTAGGATCTTCTCTCTCTATCAGGTTCACGTGTTACTAATCAGTAGTACCTTATAGGTTTGATGACTACAAGCCTAGTTCAGCTCTACTACCTTGTTATGCTGATAAGTTGAACTCAGAACCTTGATATGATATTGTTGAGTGTCTATGCAATTTTTTGATAAATGTCTCAAACCTTTCTTGAGCATTTTACAGCCGTTATGCTGTCAAAATTTTGCTAGAAATTCTAATGCCTTTGCATTATGATTTTGCTTTCAGATGGCCACTCGCGACCAAAATCAAGTGGTTTGCCTGACCCGATGCATTGGTGTGACCGGTCATACGTCTATGTTAGTCCGAGTGATGATCGAGACGGGTTACCGTTGGTATCCCGAATACACGGTCGAAGAGCAGTTTCGAGATTTTAACCAAAGCCAGTATCTTTGCACCATCCGGATATTTCCCTCTTATCCTGGTTCTACCGAGGCTCTTCACTGTTCCTATGGGCTCGGTGTTACTATTGAGATGGCTGTGCAAGATGCGGCTTATTCTATGATGACCATCATGCGAGTCAGGTCTGGCCTGCTTCGCAACACCGACTTTCGGTATATGCCAGCTTCACTTCCTGGAGCGCACGGTTATCTCCGGGCTATCTATGCTGACCCCAGTCAGGAGGACTCACTAACTCGCACCACTGCTGAGTTGCTCGAGGATAAGGACCGAGAGAATCGGGCCTTGAGAATGGAGCTTTTCAACACCCGCGCCGATCATTGGGCCACCTTGACTCGGTTTGCACCGGCTGTGCAAGCTGGATGCATGGATATGAGAGATCTGTATCCTGTTAGGTCTGCTTTGCCGGACATGATGGATTGGCGTGATGTGGGAGGCATCACCCCACCTCATGGTCCTCGCAGGCCACCGTTTGTTGGTCCAAGACCTCACCCTAGCCCTTTTGGTCCACAGGCTCCTCAGGACCGTTTGTTTCCGGATGCTCACGTTGAACTTCCAAGCTATGGAGGAGACTTCTATGAGAACTACTACGGAGATGACTGAGATAGTAGTAGTTCCACTAGGTATTGTAATAGTTGTATTTCCACCGTCCTGCGTGACTTGTGGAATATGACTTAGCATGTAGTAATCCCGGGGTGTAGGAAAAATAATGTATAGGAGCTTGGGATGCCTCTGATGAGATGTAATCCTCCTTTCACCATAGTAGTACTTGTTGGTCTTGTACTAAACCTCGTATGGTGTGTATGACGATGGAATAAAAGAAGCAGTTTATGTATCTACCATGTCATACGGATGATCATCTTGCATTCTGAGTTGTCCATTACATTCTACATTCTATGTCGGAATCTTGTCATGTTGGACTAAACCATTGTCTTGTTTTCCTAGGATGGTCAACACCCGCAACAACCCTGCTTCCCCAGAGCAGGCCGAAGGCAGCAGAGTTGGGGATACAAATCTGCCTCACCCTCCCTCTCTGGCAGAAGTTATGCTAGAGGCTGAGAGAAACAAGCGGGAGACCAACCGTTTGTTGGAGTGTATTGAACAGAACACACCACACCATCAGAGGACTAACTTGGTGTCACTCAGTGATTTCATCAAGTTACATCCACCCACGTTCCACCACTCCGTCGAGCCTCTCGACGCTGATGACTGGCTTCGCAGTATTTCCCACAAACTGCGTTCTGCGCTAGTAGCTGAGGCTGACAAGGTCACCTTTGCTGCATATCATCTTGAAGGCCCCGCCAGTCTCTGGTGGGAGAATTATGGAGCTATGCGCCCAGCGGACCATGTCACTACTTGGGCTGAATTCAGCGAGGCTTTCCGTGAACACCACATTCCGGAGGGTCTCATGGACCGTAAACGTGAGGAATTTTGCAGTTTCACCCAAGGTCGACTCTCTGTTGACGCTTACAGCAGGGAGTTTGGTAACCTTGCCCGTTATGCGACGGAGGAAGTTTCTACTGATGCCAAGAAGCAAGCAAGGTTCCGTAAGGGACTTAGTCCTGAGCTTCGCCGCGACCTCCGTCTGCATGAGTACACATCTTTTCAGAAACTTGTTAACAAGGCCATCAGTGTGAGACTGGTCAGACTAATTATGAAGCAACACGCAAGCATGGCCGTGACTTGGGTTCCTCATCCGGTGCTGGTCCTTAGAAGCGCCGCGTGTGGGTGCCTAATACTGCCCTCCCACCCAGGTTCACACCGAGGCCATCCTTCCAGGCACCTCGCCCAACTCAGTCATATGCACCAGCCAAGCCCTATGGTGGTCCAACCAACAATGCTCCCCCACGCACCAGCTCCGTGACTTGTTTCAAGTGTGGGGAATCAGGCCACTATATGCGCGAGTGTCCCCAAACCAACCCCAACCAGACAGCAAAAACTGTTGGCCGCGGCAAGCCGACAGGGAAAGTGTTCCACGCCAAGCTGGCCACCGCTGCACGTGGCCATGTCAACTGTATCTCTGCTGAGGAAGCTCAAGAGGATCCCAACGTCGTTCTCGGTACGCTCTTTGTTAATTGCCACCCGGCATCTGTTCTTTTCGATACAGGAGCATCTCATTCATTTATATCCGAGAGCTATGCTCATCTGCATAACACCACATTCTGTGAGATGCCCACCTCTATGGTAATTCAAACTCCGGGATCCAAATGGCAAACCTCTAGAGTAAGCCATGGAAATGAAATTCAAGTCGACAGACTTGTTTTTCTCGCATCTTTGATAGCTCTCAAATCTTCGGATATTAATATCATCTTGGGTATGGACTGGATGTCAGCCCATCATGCCAAAATTGATTGCTTCTCTAGGACTGTTCAACTCACCCATTCTTCAGGGAAGATAGTCAATGTCTTGACCCGAGTAGCCAAGCGACAACTATATTCTCTTAACGCCAGCCTGTTGCCAGACCTCGAAGACGTTCCGGTAGTCCGTGACTTTCCGGATGTCTTTCCAGAGGAATTGCCAGGTGTTCCACCTGACAGAGATGTCGAGTTCGTAATAGATCTCATTCCAGGAACTGTCCCGATTTCTAGAAGACCCTACAAGATGGCACCTTTTGAACTAGCCGAGCTTAAGAAACAACTTGATGAGTCCTTGCAAAAGGGTTTCATCCGTCCCAGTTCTTCTCCTTGGGCTTGCCCCGTCCTCTTTGTTAAGAAGAAGGATGGTACGGACCGGATGGTTGTAGATTATCGTCCCGTTAATTTGGTCACGATAAAGAACAAGTATCCGCTCCCCAGGATCAACGACCTGTATGATCAGCTCGCTGGATCCTCAGTCTTCTCCAAGATGGATTTGAGGTTAGGATACCATCAAATCAAAATCAGAAATGGGGACATTCCGAAAACGGCCTTTGTTACTCGTTATGGCCAATATGAGTACACCGTCATGTCCTTTGGCCTAACCAACGCCCCAGCCACATTCTCCCGCTTGATGAACTCGATCTTCATGGAGTACTTAGATAAGTTCGTCGTGGTTTACCTCGATGATATTCTTATTTACTCGAAGAACGAGGAAGAGCATGCCGAACATCTTAGACTTGTGTTGGAAAAACTCAGAGAGCACCGTCTTTATGCCAATTTCTCCAAGTGCGAGTTTTGGTTGCCAGAAGTGACCTACCTAGGCCACGTAATTTCTGGTAAGGGCATTGCTGTCAATCCCGAGAGAGTCAAGGTTGTTCTCGATTGGACTCCACCTGAGACCGTTAAACAAGTTAGGAGTTTCCTTGGTCTAGCCAGCTATTGTCGCCGCTTTGTTGAAAATTTCTCCAAAGTAGCCAAACCCCTCACGGAACTTCTCAAGAAAGATAAAAAGTTCGAGTGGTCTCCACAATGTGAGCACAGTTTTCAGGAACTGAAAAGGCGTTTAACCTCTGCTCCCGTATTGGTACCGCCAGATTTCTCTAAGGACTTTGTTATTTACTGCGACGCCTCGCGACAAGGACTAGGCTGTATTCTCATGCAAGATCGACACGTAGTTGCTTATGCTTCACGGCAATTACACCCACATGAGGAAAACTACCCCACTCATGATCTAGAGCTTGCAGCTGTAGTCCATGCACTCAAAACATGGCGACATTACCTTCTCGGTAATCGTTGCGAAATCTACACTGATCACCAAAGTCTGAAGTATATATTCACCCAACCAGATTTAAATCTCAGGCAAAGACGTTGGGTCGAGTTGATCACAGATTTCGACTTAGGAATAACTTACACCCCAGGGAAGGCCAACGTCATGGCTGATGCGCTAAGTCGTAAATCTTATTGTAACAACCTGATGTTACAACAAAGTCAACCGCTTCTCCATGAGGAATTTCGGAAGCTTAACCTTCACATTGTTCCTCAAGGATTTCTTTCCACCTTGGTGGCGAAACCTACCCTTACGGATCAGATAATCAAAGCACAGAAAGTAGATCCAGGAATTTCCCACATTAAGAGAAACATCAAGAAAGGAGTTGCGAATTGTTTCTCCATCGATGATCAAGGAGTCGTATACTTCGGGAATCGGCTAGTGGTCCCCAAGGTGCGAAACCTGAGGCGATTGATCCTTAAGGAAGCTCATGAATCTCCTCTCACTATTCATCCCGGTAGCACTAAGATGTATCAGGACCTACGCCAGAGGTTCTGGTGGACTAGGATGAAGAGAGAAATTGCTCAGTATATTGCTAATTGCGACGTCTGCCGTCGTGTAAAAGTAGAGCATCAACGGCCTGCTGGCACCCTCCAACCCCTAGCTATTCCTGAATGGAAATGGGATAAAATTGGTATGGACTTCATTACCGATTTTCCCAGGACCAAGAGAGGGAATAATGCTATCTTCGTCGTTGTCGATCGTCTTTCCAAAGTGGCCCATTTCTTACCTGTTCGTGAGAGTATAACTGCTAGTCAGTTAGCAGACTTATACATCTTCCCGAATAGTGTCTCTCCATGGTGTTCCTTTGGAAATTAAACTCGGATCGAGGAAGTCTTTTCACCTCTCGATTTTGGGAAAGTTTCCAAAATGCTATGGGAACCCGCCTTTCTTTTAGTACCGCTTTCCACCCTCAATCAAGTGGTCAAGTGGAACGCGTCAACCAGATTCTAGAAGACATGCTTCGAGCTTCTGTTATCTCATTCGGAATGGAGTGGGAGAAATGCCTTCCATTTGCCGAATTTGCTTATAACAACAGCTATCAATCCAGCTTGGGCAAAGCCCCTTTTGAAGTTCTCTATGGACGAAGGTGTCGAACGCCTCTTAACTGGTCAGAAACCGGGGAAAGACAATTCTTTGGCCCGGATATGATTCAGGAAGCAGAAGAGCAAGTTCGCATAGTTCGTGAGAAGTTGAAAACAGCCCAGTCTCGTCAAAAGAGTCAATATGACCGAAAACATAAGGCTATGACTTTTGAGGTTGACGAGAAGGCTTACCTTCGGGTTACTCCTCTGAAGGGAACCCATCGCTTCGGTATCAAGGGCAAATTGGCTCCTCGTTACATTGGACCCTTTCGCATTCTCGCAAAACAAGGAGAAGTTGCCTACCAATTGGAACTACCTCCACATCTCTCCAGAGTTCACGACGTCTTCCACGTTTCTCAACTCAGGCGTTTCTTCTCGGATCCTATCCGTGGAGTGGACCACGAAACGCTTGATCTCCAAGATAATCTCACGTATCGAGAGTACCCCGTTCGTATCCTCGATCAAGCTGAGCGTACCACTCGACGTCATAATATCAAGTTTCTCAAGGTTCAATGGTCGCACCATTCTGAGAATGAAGCAACTTGGGAAAGGGAGGATCGTCTTTGACTCGAGTATCCCGCCTTCTTCCCGGAGGAACCCAAATCTCGGGACGAGATTCTTTTGAGTGGGGGTGAGTTGTCACACCCTAGCTAGTCCATGCATTAGTGTGTGCATCATGTTTAAATATCATTTGAATTTGAAATGGGGAAGGACAGAAACCCCCAGAACCCCTTTTAATCCAACTAGGGTTTACTAAAAATTATTTCAATGAACCTGAAATGCCCTTAAAAATGCTCATCACCTTTGTTTTGGTTCAGAGCCTCTGCCAAAAGTGGTGCACCATTTTCTAGGTCATCCTAAGGTCTTTGAATTAATTCATTAGTATTTGAATTTGAACAGCTCAAATTTTATAAAATATTGCAAATGCCCAAATATTCCCAAACAGAAATGTTTCATGTTGGAAATAATCCAACTATGGACCAGGAGCAGTTTGGTGATTTTTGGAGCCATCTAAGTATTTTTAAAAACTCCACAAAGTTGCAGAAAAATAGAAAAAGGAAAATAACAGAAAGAGTTACCTGGCGCCCGCTAACCGGCCCACCTGCCGGCCCAGCCCAGCGCCGCGCCAGCGAGCTGCTTGCCGGCCAGGCAGGCAGGTAGGTGCCCGACGGCGGCCGCAGCGTGCGCCACGCAGCTGGCCGTCGCCCTGCTTCACCTCCTCGCCTCGTTGCTGGCTTGGATGAACTCCACGTCGAGCCGTGAACCCCCAGGACACCTCCATTCTCCCCAACTCCTCTCCTCGCTCTCCCACGCCATGGCCGACGCCATCGCCGCCACCCCCTCGCCGTAGCCACGCCCTCCGTCAACCCCACGCCGTGCCACCGTGTCCAGGAGCTCCGCTACCCTCCTCTCCTTCGAGCAAGCCGAGCCCCGAGCGCTCGCAAGGCCCGAGTCCACCGCATCGACTTCGCCCGAGTCCACCATCGCCGGAGATCCCCTTCAACGCCGTCGTCGCTCCGGCCCGTCCCCGGCCGCACCAAGTGTTTCGTCGAGTTCCCTGTGAGCTTAACCATCTTCCCCTCCCTTCCTTTCTTGCTCCCGAGCTGTGTAGTGACCTCCCGGAGCTCAACCGCACCCACCGCCGCGGAGCTCGTTGCCGACGTGCTCCTGGTCACCCTTCGGCCACCACTTGGTGTCCATCGTGCTCACCACGTCACGTAGCACCTAACCAACTACTCCCCGCACCTCACTGACCCCTCTAGCCTCAAGTTCGCCTTCGGCCGAACTCCGGCGGCCGCCTAGGTCGTCGCCGGCGCCGATTCCGGCCGCCCCGATCCCAACCGACTCCACCAGAAGCTGCGGCATGTTCCCAGCTATCCATAGCCACCCTCCGCGGCTCGTTTGGTTGCCGAAACGGCCAAACTCACTTCCGCCGCCGCGTCGGGCTCGCCGGCAGCTAAACGCCGGTGCAGCCGACGTTGACTTTGACAACGGTGGGCCCTGGTTGACTCTGATGAGTCAATGACAGGTGGGGCCCAGCCCTGTTAACTAAATAGGTTTAGTTTTAATTAAACTTTAATTAAACTAATTACCCTGACACCCTGGACCCACAGTCAGGTTTGACCTAGATGTCTCCGTTGACCCTGACGTCATTCTGACGCATGGCTGACGCAATAAATTAATTTCTGGATTTATTCTAATATAGGAAATTCCAGAATATAGTTTAAACTTCAAAAATTCATAACTTTTAATCTGTAACTCCAAATCAAACAAGTTATATATGAAAAATGATCAGAAAAATCCAATCTATCCATCTGTACTGTTTTCATGCATGTTTAAACAAGTTAACTTGCTGTTTAGTGCAGAACAAGATAAAACACTTTAAAGGGCCATTTATGAGTTTGAAATTTGAATCTTTGGTTCAAATTGATTCAAACCCATCTGGTTTAGTTGCATTAGCCCAACACACTCACATGGCCATGTTTCATGCATGCATCATATTGTCGCACATTGTTTGGTGATGGTTGTGTATCGGTGTTCTTTGCGGCAGGTTCTGCCTCCAAGGAGTACCGTGATTACCCTAGCGAAGAACCGTATCCGTGCATCGATCCATCAGGCAAGCAACCAACCATTTGATCATATCGATACAATCCCATGTTCTCGCTCCTGCTCTCTTTTACTGCATTAAGACAACGCGTTTCAAACTGCTGTGTGCTACGGTAGTTGAACCCATTTCCTCTGCATGACCTGTCATTGCCACAGTAACTAGATGAAACCCACTAGCATGTGTAGGAGTTGTTTGAGCCATATGTATGTGTTGTTCCTACCTTGCTATGCCTGCTATGCTTAGAGTCGTGTCAGGTCTGGTTCATCTGGGTGATGGGCTAGAGTGAAATGATTATGTCGGTAATGAGAGTGATGTGGTGAACACGATTTGGTAAAGGTATCGATGAGAGGCCATGTAGGAGTACATGGTGGGTTGTTTCATTGAAGCCGACCTTAAGCACTGAGATCTGTATGTGTGATTTAAGAATCAGCTACTACCATGCATTGGGCCCGAAACCAATGGACCCTCTCGGCTTCTTATTCACCCTAGTTCTCTGTCCAGGAGTTGCAAGTAGTTTCTGGTGTTTGTAGCCTACTGGAGGCCGTGGGCAGCGCTGACCGTAGGGGTGGGCTGTGATGCGGTAGGTACGTGGCACGGTGTATCGAATACCCATTAGGTATCTCAAGAACCCTATACACATCGTTCGGGGCCGTATGGGAAACCTCGGCCGGACTCCCTGCGGATGGAACCTAGATAGGCGATAAACCTGGATTGGAGGCTTAGGTGATTAGGTAGGTCGTGGCCAACACCCACATTAGGCTTCCGCTTGAAGGTTGCCGAGTACATGTCGTGTAAACGGCGGTAAGTGGTGAGAGCGTGTATGAAGAAGTACACCCCTGCAGGGTTAACATGATCTATTCGAATAGCCGCGTCCGCGGTGAAGGACTACTTGGTTGCCTATACAGTTCATAGACAAGTAAACTGGAAAGTACTAAAAGCTTCAAGATAAGCGTGAGTGCCGAGGATGGCCCTCCGTAGGAAGACGGAGGTGGATTCTCGGTTGTGTATTGAAGTGGTGAGTAGTGGACTCGTGTGCGCAAAACCTTTTCAATTTGGAGTCTCGTAGGATAGTTTAGCCAAGAGTCAAAGCTGGCTTGCTGCAATAACTCCACCAACCCTTCTTGACAATGTGCATGTATGTAGGATCTGACGTAAGTCTTGCTGGGTACCTTTGTACTCATGTTGCTATAATTTACTTTCTACAGAAGGCGCTGCAACCCCTTCTGATAGGTTCTTCGTAGACGTTGACATCGACGAGTAGACTAAGGCCCAGGTGGTGATCCTGAGCACGTGAAGGTCCACTTAGTATAGCTAGGCTTTCCAAGCCTCTTTTATTTTACTAGTTGTTTGTACTCAGACAAGTTACTTCCGTTGCTGGTTTGTATGACTGTATGACTTGAATGTGGGTAGTGTGACCCGTACTTGTATGTATGTTATGTATGGCTCTCTGAGCCTTTAAATAAAGTACTTGTGTCGTAGAGTCATGTTGTGATGCCTTGTTGTATTTGCACATATCGAGCATATTGTGTGTATGATTGAAATGCTTGGTATGTGTGGGATCTGACTATCTAGTTGTTTATCTTTAGTAGCCTCTCTTACCGGGAAATGTCTCCTAGTGTTTCCATTGAGCCATGGTAGCTTGCAACTGTTCCGGAACACTTAGGCTGGCCGGCATGTGTCCTTCTTCGTTCCTGTGTCTGTCCCTTCGGGGAAATGTCACGCATTGAGTACCGGAGCCCTGTTAGCCCGCTATAGCCCGGTTTACCAGAGTCCTGCTAGCCCAGTGCTACAGCCCGGACCCACTTGCTGATGACCGACACGTTCGATGCTGGGTCATGAATGCCTGTCCCTGTAAGTCTGTGCCACTTTGGGTTTACGACTAGTCATGTCAGCCCGGGCTCCTTATCGTATGGATGCTAGCGACATCATCATATACGTGAGCCAAAAGGCGCAAACGGTCCCGGGCAAAGGTAAGGCGACACCCGTGGGAATACCATGCGTGAGGTCGCAAAGTGATATGAGGTGTTACAGGCTAGATCGATGTGACATTGAGTCGGGGTCCTGACAGTGTGACGCGGCGAGACGGGCGAGGATGAGGTTTTTGGCGGTGGTGGTGGTTCTAAGGGATAGGGACAATGATGAAGCTAGGGTGGCAATGGAGCTAGTGGATGGCCTGGGAGGACGAGAAAGAAGCAAGGAAAGGCAAATGGCTCGTCCAACCAGGTCGGGGGGAGGGGGAGGGCATTTTGCGCAATTTGGGGTGGGTCTTGCATGTCGGATCCAACATGTTGGCGAGCTTTCACATATCCGCCCTAAATTTGGGCTAGATACAAGGGGTGTAGGTTTGCCCATAAGTATACGACTGGTTTGAGGAGCCCGGTTATAGATGCTCTTACTGCTCACCTCCAGTTGCCTCCGTGATCTCGTGGATCAGAACTCGGGTTTGTATCCTTGCTGTAAGATTGTTTTTATGCTTTTGTTGCTTCGACTTTTGTGGCATTAGTATCCCTCCTCCGTGATAACAGATGTAGCTAGAAAAAGTAAATAGACGTCGCTCCGTGCGTGAAAACGCTGCCGCCTTTGCACATGCCTGCTTACTAGTAATTACTAAAAATCTTTTTAGCTATGCGTAGACTAATTCAGATTTCTCGCAAAAAAGTAGACTAATTCAGATGGTTAGATTTTTTAAGTGGATATGATCCAAAGATGGTTAGTGCTCTTCGTACGTTAAGTGAGGTGTACTTAAGAAAGATAATGTTTGCTCTCGAAAGCATGTGAACAATCTAAATAATTTACAATCTGATCAAATGTGGAACCCCTCGAGACATCCTCTCATCTGTTACCTAATAATAAAGGGCGGAGTGATTCTGTCCGTTCGTCCAAAAAATACCCGTGAAGTTGCTATAAATTACCCGCTATGCCATCCATAAAGGAAGAAAACGATTCGGTTTTCTTTCCAAACTCACAGTCATGCTCAGTTGTTTTATAGAGACGATACCCAATATATATCATAGACCCACCAGTGGCATAGTGCCTAAAGCCTTTCTCTGCCACCCTGGAGACCAGGATTTGAACCCTTGGTCCCACCTTTTTCCCACTCGTTTTTCTCACGCATCTCCTCCTCCCACGGACGTGTTCATGGGCCGGCCCGCAGGGCGTGGCACCCTTGTTTTTTTATTTTATTTTTTTCTTTTCTTTTCTCATTTCTATCTTTGTTTACTTCTTTAAATTAATTCGGGATTTCTAAACTTCAAAATGCTGTGAGTTTTGAAAAAGGTGTTTGAAAAATCATAAAAAGGTGAATTCAAAAAAAGTTTGGGAAATCACAAAATTTTCGCGGTTTCAAAAAATGTTGGTGGTTTTACAAAACTATTTGCAAATTATAAAGAAATCACAATTTGGGAAAAAATGTTGGGAAATAAAATCATGTTCATGATTATGAAAAAATTATCATGTATTCAAAATGTATTCGTGGATCTAAAAATATGTCTATGGAATTTTAGAAAATACTCAAAAATGCAAGTATTTCTACGAATTTCAAATTTTTTCCCCAATTTAGAAAAAACTTCATTGATTCAAAAAATGCTTGCTGAGTCAAAAATGTTCATGAATTCGAAAACTATTCAAGCATTTCAAAAAATGTTCGTTAAACAAAAAAATGTTCGTGAATTTAAAGAGAATACCAGAATTTTTAAAAAGATATTTGTTGATTCAAAAAATTGTTCCCAGATTCAAAGTCTTTTATGTTTAGGTTTTGATTAGTTTTTGGAAAGTCTTTGTATGTCTAGGAAATATGCCTATGCGTTGTAACGGGAGAAAAACAATCCGAGATAAAAAAAAGTCTGAAACATATGCCAGAATGAGATAATGAGTTTTAAAATGTGACTTAACAAACTACATCTGAATCATCTCACAATGAGATAAGGACTTTTAGAAACTCATTTCAAAAGCTAAAAATATGATGGTCCCATCACGATTTGACCTAACGTCGCGATGTTTACCATGACCAATAAAATTGTGGTATCAGAATAAATATAGATGTTCGCCACCAAAAAAAGAATAAACATAGATGTGTATGAGGCAAATTAGACATTTAGTCATTTTCATATAGCTTAAAAAACTAACACATAGGAAGATGTGTCATGTTTTTGGGGCTCAACGCTGAACAGAACACGGAAACCGTTTTTTAGGAAACGCGTGATGTACTAAATAAAATCATAAAACAACGTCCATAGATCCACAAAAGACCTCTATGTAAGCGGGTTAATTTTGTTTTTTATTTACGCATCTGTTTGAATTTTGGAACATTTTTTTAATTTCCAAAATATGTTTTGAATACACAATAAAATCATGAGTACTTATGTTTTCGTGAGCATTTTTCGAAATCATGATTTTTATTATAATATGCAAAGAGTTTTTTAAAATACCGGACATTTTAAAATTTTCCAAACATTTTTTGAAAATTCATGAAGATTGTTTGATTTCTCAAAAAAAAAATCCAAAACTCGCACCTTTTTAAAATTAGTAATTTTTGGAAATCCCAACTTAATTTAAAGAAGGAAAAACAGAAATAAGAAAAGAAAAACAGGAATGAAAAAAGGGGCGTGGGATCAAACCCGGGTCTCCCTTGCTAGAAACAGAGGCTATGGCCACTGCGGTACTTGAGTACTTTGAGATACATCAGGGCATGACCATATAAGAACCGTTTCCGAGGATGACGACTTTGAAAAAAAATCAAATTGTTTTCCTTAGAAATGGGTGGCATGGTGGGTAATTTACGTCAATTTTGGGGGTAATTTTAATGACGGACAACCAGAAGCAGTCTATACTTTATTATTAGGAAAAGATTTTAAGTATTCCCTTGCGCGACACAATGACAAGTGTGTCTTACAGTGGCAAGCTCATATGTCAAGGTATTGAGTCATACTTATTTAGCTAGCGTGTAACCTTTTTTGCCTACCGTTGCAACGCACGGGCATGTTTGCTAGTCCACTATAATATAAATTTTGCAAAAGAAAAAGAAATACTGTATTGTATAAAAGTGAAAAGTGTGTAATTAATCCTAAAAAGGTGTATAATTAAACAAAGAAAGATTCAAGATGACGTAGGCATCAACATTTCAGGCGCCACATCATCTTGCAAGCCATGACCCGGATTGTGCAAAGTAGTAGTTCCCCGTTCCATGTTGTACACATACAGTCCCTTGTCACCTCCTCTCAAGAAGTAAATGCAGTTTCCCTTCAAACCGACGTCTTGTGCGCTTAGCGATGCCCCAAAATATCTATAATTGACAAAGAACACTCTATCGCCGAGCGTTTCCACCTTCAGCCAGGCCCTTTTTGCCATGTCTAGCCTGCGAACACGGACATGCACAACTTTATCTGTTTCACACGGCTGACCGAAATCTAAGCTGAACAACTGCCCGCATGATTCTAACAAGGAACTGCCCTCCCAGGGCCAGGGGTACTCATGATCGCATGTATTACCAACCGGGATTTGCGTGAACGTCGGGTCCGGCAAGAACCTGAGTATCACAGCACTATAACAAGTGGAATGTGTTCTGAAATATGTATGGAATTCGCCCCCAACTGCCGTTAGAGCCTCCATCCCTTCAATGACGTCACCACGTCTTTCCCCGAGTGCCCCTGACTCGTACGTGTGCTTCTTCCAGCGGTCTCCTTCAGGGTGGCAATACCAGAACACCGTGTCTCTGCAATTCACGACTAGCACGGTGCAGTTTGGGTCGGTGGGCGTATGCGATAGCAAACATCTGGCGGTGCTCTTTGTGAGGAATTCCTCTTGGTCTGAAGGCAGGCTAATTCTCTGGCGTGTGAATGGATTCCATAGACAGGTCGCATGTGAAGCACGGTGCAGCATGAGCAGCCAGCCTTGTGGTGTTATCCAGTAAAAGTGGCTTTCCAAATCATCTACTCTCCTGCTTTGCAAATTTCTTCTGGTTATACTGTAAAACAACAATGCATCATTTGTCTTGTCAACAACGTCATCCTCACCCTCATCGTGACCTTTGCCCTTGCCATAGCTCTCTTGGCATCCACCCTCCTGTTCACCCTCCTCATCGCTTGCATCCGAATCAGTGTCGGTTTCCCCTCGAGGCTCATTGTAGTTGTAATGAAACAGTAACAACGGGGAGTTTTCGTCCAGCAGATCTGCGTCTTGGGTTTGTTCCATCGCTATCTCTATGTCTCTGTCCTGCAACAAACTGAATGGGTCCTTTACTGACGATGTCATGGAGTATGATAGTTTTGTAAATTTTGATCGACATACAAGTCAGAAGCAATGGAAGAACTCGGGTATGGCATACTTATGCCGATTTCTAAGAGCTCAAACGAATCCATTATAATTTAGAGTATCTATATCTAATCGTATATATATATATATATATATATATATATATATATATATATATATATATCTTTCCCTACTAATAAAGCAGCGATCGCTTCTGGTCGTACGTAGTCGACGTTTTTGCATAAAAGTCCCTGTAGTTTTTGCTATTCAACCCGCAGTCTTCGTGATAAGTCAACCGAACCGTACAGGCGATAGAAAAAAAAAACCATCCTCACGACTCTGCCTCCCGAGTCCCGATCCCATCTCCACCTCCATCGCGCCGCCGCCTCCCGCCTCCTGCGTCGCCCCGCCCGGCGCCGCCGCCTCCCGCCCCGCCCCGCCCGGCGCCGCCGCCTCCCTCCCCACCCCGCCCCGCCCGGCGCCGCCGTACACCGCCGCCGCGCCTACCCCTGCCTCCTGCACCTGCTACCATGGCACCGCCGGGACTCCTCCCCACTGCTTCCACCTCGACAATGGTTTCCCCAACCCCGCCGGCTTCGCCACCAGCCACTCCTTCATCCACAATAATC
The DNA here is from genome assembly GCF_018294505.1 of Triticum aestivum. NCBI lineage: Eukaryota > Viridiplantae > Streptophyta > Magnoliopsida > Poales > Poaceae > Triticum > Triticum aestivum. The sequence continues at coordinate 551,235,555 of NC_057810.1, read as the reverse complement.
ATAGGAGACAGCTACACGGGCGAGCCTACGAGCAAGACCTCGACGACGCTGGCGGTGGAAGACCACGGATGTGAGGGCGCTTGGAAGGCCGCGGTGCCGCGATTAAGTCATGAGGACCGCGGCGGCAGCAGTCAAAATCTTCATGAAGTCTCTCCGCTTACCCTCCCTCGGTCTGATTTCTCTCCAATCTTTGAATCCCCTCAGTTTGAACTAATGCCATGTATTTTCTGAACAGTTAGTGAATCATTTGTCAGTTGAAAGATGGTTGATGCACCAAAAAAGATTGTATTGATTCAATCTGGAAAAGTCAAGATCACAATAGCAATTACATATGCATTTGTTGGGCCAAAAGTAGCAGTTACATATGCATTTAGTTAATCTTTTGGCCTATCACCGTTTCATGCATTTTTTTGTGGACTTTCATTTGACCTTGAGTGTTGACTTGCTTTTCTGTTGCTAACAATGTCCGGCTTGCCGAATGTACTTGCTTATCCTTGTACTGGAGTACCATTATTCACCATATACACACTTTCCAATTCTGTCTGTTTACTATCTAGGAGTCAGACCATGGCTGCACGGAGCAGGTCCACCCACTAGGGGCTGGCCGCCGTGTCCGCCATGAGGATTCCTGCACTAAGCCTTGCCGGCGTTCCCGGCCACCAAGGTACTTCTACTTATGTGTCTCTATAAGATTCCTGCATATGTTTTTGTGCTTTCCACTTAATGCATTGTTAGCTCTATGTTACACTTCTTTTAGGTACTTCCTGCTCCAAAATCAATATACATAGGCATATTTGCTCATGAAACTGCTCTGGTTTTTCTTTTAGAGTTTACTCCCATTTACTTGTGTCGTTCTACAATAATAACAGAATTGATATCGATTAAACTTCTTTGAGTATCTTGAAATTTAATGATTTCCCATGGAATATGAAGTTTGAGAATGACACCTGCTGAGCTGAAAATAATCTAGCGAGCAATAGTATAATGAATAGTTATTACCGTATCGGCATCACATTGCTCATGGGTGAATAACACAACAATAAACTAGAAAAATGGAAATGCTCTGTTTGGTTTGGGTACCATTCAGGAAAGTAGTTAACAGAGATAGACTATTTGACAGTTGCAGAGTGACACCACCACCACATATGAAGCAGAGAGTTTGTAAAGAGACACTAAATAATCATCTGGAGTGAGACACAATTGCTTTCTTGTTTAGTGAAGACGATCTTTTTTGGGGTGTAATATAACTATGGTAGCTCTCTGGAGTGAGAATGCCGAGGCCCTAAAAAACAGCCATCGACACGGAGTTCCTGCCATTAAGGATAAAAAAGCTAGCAGAGAAACAGCTTGGGGAATCACAAGCTTATCTTGCCTTTTGAATGTGCAGCCTGTAACCAGAGAAGCTTGTTCTAATTATCGTATGCTTATTTTCCCCGAGCTGTTTCTCTGCTAGCTATTATTCTCAAGCAACTACCAAACTATGGATAGAAGAAGTCCTAACATGGAGCTATTTCAAAACAAGATGAGGAGAGACTCAAGAATTTAAACAGTAAAATACGAACCTGCACATGATCATATAATGTGCGGATCACAGGCTGGCCAAAGCCTTCTTTCGAGTCTCCTAACATTGCCTGCTTAATTTTCACTACCTGCAAGTACAACTAGCTAGAAATTTCGGTATGCTGCTATGTGCCTTGAGTTTGTAAGTCAAGATCTCTTTGCTTCCAGGAGAGTTTGACCACTCATATCTCTCTTTTTCTTGCCACCTGCACTTAGTAATTTTTTTTCCTATGATATATATTGTATCATTTTGGTTGCTGAATATGATAGTCGTAGCCCGTCAAAATATTATGATAGCCGATTGATTCTTCTTAAAAGGTATATTGACTGTTGCAAAGTTTACCTGGTCTTCTATTTATATTTTCCAGAATACAGTCCTAGAGATGTTGCTTTATTTGAGTTCTGCTTATTGCATTTATTGGAGCACTTGCAATGGGCACATTGAATGTTTAAATGTTCCTCTTGCTGCTGACCACACTACAGTTCATTATATCTCATTGAGACCTTAATCATCTTCCATGTTTATTAGAAGGTAGCATAGTACTGGTTGAACCCGATAGTTACCTGAAACCATTGCTTAACACCGAGCCCCTCTACTTTCTAAAAGGTTTCCATTTTGGTTTACTGAATATTTTTTCCTGCTTGAACTATATCAGTTGGGCAAGTGCTAGAACCCAGGAGCATATGATTTTGCTGCTCATGACATACGCGTCAATATTGCAATCAACTCTGACTGCAATTGTATAGACAAGGGCCTGCATTCTATATGGAAGGTTCGACATTGAAGCTGCTCGCATTGATCTGCAATAGATCTTGACTTCAGCGGAAAACGAGGTATATTGAGCTTAATTTCGCATGGTTACATACAGATAGAACCAGTTGTACAATATATGTTTTTTGTCCTAAAGTACCGCTTCTACTTCTGATTCATGTAATGACTATTCAGTGTATATAGTTCATTCTCTACACCTTTTCTTTTAAAGAAAACACTATTTCTTTGTGTTTATATTTAAGACCTATGTTTTTATTTTAGAGAACACATATGAATTTTTGTTGGACATGAAATGAGCTACCATAACTACTATAATCTATGCATATGGTTTCAGTAGATTTTTTTGGTTTTTTTTTTCGAGATTGACGGGGGCCCAAAAAAACCCACCGCTTGTTATATTCCAACTCGAAGGTGACTTGGCAGTCAGTACAGATACAAGTAAGCGCCCAAAGGCGCAAAAGAAAATTACAGGGGAGAGCAAGAGAAAGCCCAAAACTAGAAGAAAGAAACAAAATGGAGGGGAAGGCTGGCACCAGAACCAAACTGAAACCCCTAGAGACCGACATCTCGGGTGGATTTCACGTGTTGAATTTCACATGGAGCAACTTTGTCCGCGGGTTCTGTACACACTATTTTCATCAGCTTGTGTAGTAGCAACAATATTTTGTGCCACGACATGTAGACGAAACAGAGGGAAAAACTTTGTAGAGATAGAAGTTTCACTATTAAAAACACAATAAAAGTGCCCTATGCTCTTTCATCTGACATAAACCATTTCAGATCATATTTGTCTACCAACCAGCATCTATGAATAGCAGTGGTGATATTATAAGGTGGCGGTATTATATATATATATATATATATATATATATATATATATATATATATATATATATATATATATATATATATATATTCTTAGTTGAGAACTTGGTAGTTAGGGCATGTGGATTACAAATACCACGCCGAGAAAACTTACATGCTCTTGTCATTGCAGGTTTCATGGAGGCAGTGCCTTATTCTACATGATGGGAATTCAACGGCATTTTATTGTTTTGTTCTTAAATACTAGCTGGGTGTGCCGTCTATTCACAGATGAAGTAATCTGAACATCTCTTGCAGACAAAACGCTCGGGGAAAGTTCCCAGCCGTGCACCTGTGACCGCTGAAGAGGCATACTGTTTTAGGAATGCATGACAGACTGGTCGCGAGATTTGTGTCTAGGATGGAATTACATGATATGTCAAAATGGTGGTCTTTATTATGCAATTTAACTGATCTCTTGTTGCACCTCTCCTTTCCAGAAAAACAATTATTTAATTTTTCAAATTTGATCTTCTGTCTGCATAGTTTGCAAGGGAAATGCATCGGTTCAAACCATTTTGGAAAATCTAGGTCGACAACCATATACTAAGTGAACTTACTACCGACTGCATTTCCTGTTAACAGAGTTTATTGTTTGATATTTGGGACTCTTAGTTTCTAAGGATAATTCAACCGAGGCAACACACCCGCATATGCACCTTATAGAGATGAGGGCAACCTTATTTGTTTGTTAGACTTGAATGTAAGTGGAGCGTACTGGCATGTGAAGTAGCTTTTGTCAAGTTTTCCGCCCATTGCAACGCACGAGCATATGTACTAGTATATATATATATATATATATATATATATATATATATATATATATATATATATATATATATATATATATATATATAAGAGAATCACTGCTTACGTTGACGTCCGTCCTCTCCTCGTCACCTCGTGGGCTTTTTTCTGCTTCTACTCCAGGCTTTCACCCCTCAAAGAAACTATAGGCTTCGGCCTCCTGCTCTATCTAAGCTCGAACTTAGTCAGTGTACTTGTGTATAGAAAAAGGAAAACGAATCGTGGTCGGTATTGGCATTGTAATTAGGAATAATCCGGTGACATGTCGTGCTGGGCTGGGACTCTCGCCGTAACTAGCGTACGCCCGCACGAGAGCTCATAAGTTACGCACGAGATCGAGACTTATTACATCGTGGGTTGCTCGCGACGTTCTGCTGGGACGAAAAGTTCAACTGGATCGGAATCGCCTCATACTGATGAGCGAGAGCGAGACGGAGACGGCGACGGCGTCGTCGCGTGAACGAGATTGGTCGTCTCTTCCGGCGGACATACTGGTGGAGATTCTGGAGTATTTGCGGTGGTCGAGCCACCCGAGTTTCGGCTTGGTGTGCCGAAGATGGCAATCTGCACGCGCTCTATCGCCCTTCTACCCGGCGTGGATCACTCCTCTCCTCCTCAATGTCGCCGATGTGGGCAGCAGCAACGTGCGGTACTACAGCCCCTTTTACCACAAGAATTTCGAGATCGCCTACAAGCTGAACACGCCAGGCGCCATGATCTGTTGCGCCACCGGACAACACTTGACGCTATGCATGAAGAACCTGGTCCTCACGGCACAACTCCTGACAGGCGACGTCTGCAAGTTGCCACCGATCATACGTGGAAGGTTCGACGCGGTCGTTTATGACGGCAATCGTAGGATGTTTGGTGTCGAGAAGTCGTTCGGTATGCTGCGGATTGCCCGTTGCATCAAAAACAATATGGGCGAGTGGGCGGAATGGGAATACAGGTGGTTTGATCCAGACGGTCCAATGTTTCCCCCGTCGCCAGATTGTAACCCAGTTCTCCACAACGGCTTGATGTACCTATTGGGAGAAGACGGAGGGCTAGCAGTCTATGATGTGAGTAGGCATGATGGAAATTTTGAAATCCTGGACAAGCCCAACAGCTTTGGATTCGAATGCGAAGACAGCTACTTGGTTGAGTCGGACCAACACGAGCTCATGGCTGTCCTTTTTGGGCACCGTGGGACGCCGGTAAATGTTGTCAAGCTCAATGAGCATACAATGGAGTGGGAGAAGATAGAAAACCTAGAGGGGAGATCCCTATTCACCGGAACGTTGTCGACGACAATGAAGGAGACTAACATCAAGTGGATGCAGAACAAGATATTTCTCCCTAGGTTCTATGATTGGCCTCAGACCGTCCTCGTTGACCTTGTACAACGAGACGGTGAATTGGCCTTCGTGCCAAATTCAAGATTCTCAGATGCCACGATAGAGGATAACTATGGCACAGACATATGGACTTACGAATTGGGACAAGGTGAGGAAGCAAAGGAATTTTGGGAAACGGAGAAAGTGAACTATAGTATTTGGGTTGATTTCAGTAGTTATTAAATTTGTACAATGTCGTTCGCAATATTGTGACATGCATTCCTAATGAAATTGTACATGAAACACTATCGCCAGATAACTTTGTCGTAGCATCTTCTTCTTTTTGTATGTTTTTTTAGAACTGTATCTCTTGTTATCACTAGTCATGATGTGGGGAATGATGTAAGGGCAACCAACTACAATATCGCGGACCCAAACGCCACTAAATATCCGGACCGTGCGGTCCGGACATTTTTTTGACATCCAACACCGTGCATCAAGCGTCCACGGCGTGGACTGGGTATCTGAATTTTCCTAAACTGACATCAAACCTGGAGAGCTTTAGGGGAGTCCGAAACATCCACCAGGACCACTTGTTATTTGGATTATATCTCTCCACACCCCACGTGCTTTTTTCCTCTAGGTCCACATGGCACATCTCGTTGCCCGGATTTGATAGTTATATTTGATGTCTACACTAGTGGCTGGGGAGTGCCCTAGGCGCACCTCTTGAGGCGGTCAGGTGCGTTGCTAATTAGGTTGTTGTTCTTGTTCACTCATCAGCACCACAACAATGATGAGCTTTATAAAGTTTTGAAAAACACATATATTCATCAACAATCTATCAACCAGTTTTCTCTAAGATGAATCAATAAAAATGGCACCCTTCCATCCACACATACTCTTCTATGTAGCACCACTTGGAAGTTGCCCAGAATCAAATACTATTATCATCATCAGGACAGCCACACATGGTTGCTCGTGTCCATGTCCCCAACCCTATCAATCATAAAGACAAGGAGAGATGTCAGCAGGTGACCAAAGGGTGCAGAGCCAACAGGAAGACATGTAACTGAGAATGTGTTCTTCTCGTTTATGGTTACAGGTCAATTGGCATTGCTCTCCTCCCTTACGGTTTCATGGTTTTGTATTGCTAATAGAACAAAGCAGGTTGTGTTTATAGATGGTGCACGTGTCAGTTCAGTGGCATGTTCTTATATTTTTAATTTACCATGGCTATGAGCTCTTACAGTACAGAAACAAAGTTTTGGATCAGGCAATGGCATTATGCAACCTTTCCAATTTGCCTACACCTATACAATGAAAACTTTGCAAACTAATCCAAAATGACTTTTTCAGTTCAGAAAGGAATCAATGCAAATCGCGGACAATGGAAATTAACAAGAGCAAAAAGGAGAGCTCACCAAGTCCGCCTTTGTGAATGCCGAGATGCTTTTGTAGCCATTGTTCCACGGCTCATCGCCGTGGCCATTGTAGCTACCGCCGTCAGTACCTGAAAACTCCAAACAAGCTTTAACAACTTAAAATGCTATTAATGTGTGTATATTCCATTCAGGGCGATCTAATATCAATTGCTAGGTGAACTAAGTGGTTTGTCCAAGGCTGGAAGGTGGAAGGTATAAGAATATAAGTGAGTTTAACAATAAAACAAACCAACTAGTCCAAGTATATAAAAAAGCTATAATTTTGCTCAGAGCTACAACAGTATCAAAAAAGAATTCCACTAGACCAGAAATATAAGATAGGATGACATAAAGTTGTGAAGCAACACGGTATAATATTAGAAGAAAAGTAAAAACTGAAACTAAGAAAGAAATATACTTAAGTTAGATCAAACCAAATGCTCCAAAAATCTGACCCGGATATATGTAATTTCTGTCTACAGTGTGTTGTGCATCTGCGGCATACAATGATCATGATAGATGATTATTGGAAACGGTAACAGGCAGAAATCATTGTTATGCTCATTACACCATGTAGCTTCTGGACACTCCAAACAGAGTAACTTACAAAAGGTCGAGAGTGGAATTTCTAGCGGTGCCGGTTTCTACCGGGTAAGTTGGCGCCACCTGATCCTGTGAGGTGATTCAGGATGGATTTCTGGGTATTCAACATTTCGATTTTCCTTTTGCGGGGAACTTTCAAAGATCTTTATTCAACGAATGCATTCCCCGAGTAGTCAGCCAAAAGGCTAGTGATCAGGAAGCTAGGGGTAGTCTCGAGCCAGTTTTCAGTCACATTAAGCGTACTAGCACGCTTAGCACATAGATGTGCAGGACCATTTGCCGCTCTTATTACATGTTGAATTACAAATGATGAAAATCTAATAATGAGCTCTCTAATTTCTGCGAAAATCGGTGCTACAATCAAACGATCGTTGTAGCGATTGTTCCAGAGGTTTACTGCCTCTAGACAGTCAGTCTCCAGGGTCACCTCGGTGAAGCCCCTCAACCTGGCGAAAAGCACACCCTCCTTCATGGCTTGAACCTCGGGGACCAGTGAGTCAGAGACCCCCATGTATGGCTTGCACCAGGCTCCTAAGAAGGTTGAAGTCGATCGGGCCACTCCTACACCCGCAATGTCGTCTCCAAAGTTGATCGAGGCATCCGTGATGATTTTTATGTTGTTTACACCCGTAGAGCGCCAGCCATAGCCTGGCAGTATGGTGGTCTGCTGTTTAGGAAGTTCCAGCAGTGCTAGATCTTCTCGAGTGCGTCTTACCGAGCTCGCTGGGTCGATCTGCACCTGATCATGCGTCCACCTATTGCGAGACATCCGGATGGACCACATAATTGTGATGATTATTGCGCGGTCTTTCTCCGAGAACCGCTGCTCGCATAAAATGTGAAGGAAATATGCCCTAGAGGCAATAATAAAGTTATTATTTATTTCCTCATATCATGATAAATGTTTATTATTCATGCTAGAATTGTATTAACCGGAAACATAATACATGTGTAAATACATAGACAAACATAGTGTCACTAATATGCCTCTACTTGACTAGCTCGTTGATCAAAGATGGTTGAGTTTCCTTGTCATGGACATGAGTTGTCATTTGATTAACGGGGTCACATCATTAGGAGAATGATGTGATTGACTTGACCCATTTCGTTAGCTTAGCACTTGATCGTTTAGTTTACTGCTATTGCTTTATTCATGACTTATACATGTTCCTATGACTATGAGATTATGCAACTCCCGAATACCGGAGGAACACTTTGTGTGCTACCAAAAGTCACAACGTAACTGGGTGATTATAAAGGTGCTCTACAGGTGTCTCCGATGGTGTTCGTAGAGTTGGCATAGATCGAGATTAGGATTTGTCACTCCGATTGTCGGAGAGGTATCTCTGGGCCCTCTCGGTAATGCACATCACTATAAGCCTTGCAAGCAATGTGACTAATGAGTTAGTTGCGGGATGATGCATTATGGAACGAGTAAAGAGACTTGCCGGTAACGAGATTGAGCTAGGTATTGAGATACCGACGATCGAATCTCGGGCAAGTAACATACCGATGACAAAGGGAACAACATATGTTGTTATGCGGTTTGACCGATAAAAATCTTCGTAGAATATGTAGGAACCAATATGAGCATCCAGGTTCCGCTATTGGTTATTGACCGGAGACATGTCTCGGTCGTGTCTACATAGTTCTTGAACCCGTATGGTCCGCACGCTTAAAGTTCTGTGACGATCGGTATTATGAGTTTTTGTGTTTTGATGTACCGAAGGTAGTTCGGAGTCCCGGATATGATCACGGACATGACGATGAGTCTCGAAATGGTCTCGACGTAAGGATCAGTATATTGGACGACTATGTTCGGACACTGGAAGTGTTTTGGGAGGTTTCAGACATATACCGGAGTACCGGGGGGTTACGGAACCCCACAGGGAGTATAATGGGCCTATTGGGCCTTAGTGGAGAAGAGGAGGGGCGGCCAGGGTAGGCCGCGTGCCCCCTCCCCCTCTAGTCCGAATTGGACAAGGAAGGGGGGCCTTTCCTTCCTCCTCTCTCCTTCCCTTCCCCCTTCTCCTACTCCTACTAGGAAAGGAGTCCTACTCCCGGTGGGAGAAGGACTCCCCCTTGGCGCGCCCTCCTCCTTGGCCAGCCGCCTCCCCCCTAGCTCCTTTATATACGGGGGCAGGGGGGCACCCCAAGACACAACAATTGATCATTGATCTATTAGCCGTGTGCGGTGCCCCGTCCACCATAATCCACCTCGGTCATATCGTAGCGGTGCTTAGGCGAAGCCCTGCGTCGGTAAGTTCATCAACACTGTCATCACGCCGTCGTGCTGACGAAGCTCTTCCCCGAAGCTCTACTAGATCATGAGTTCGCGGGACGTCACCGAGCTGAACATGTGCTGGTGCCGTACGTTCGATACCGAGGATCGGTCGATCGTGAATATGTACGACTACATCAACCGCGTTGTCATAACGCTTCCACTCACTGTCTATGAGGGTACGTAGACAACACTCTCCCCTCTCATTGTTATGCATCACCATGATCTTTCATGTGGGTAGGATTTTTTTTGAAATTACTACGTTTCCCAACAGTGGTATCAGAGCCATGTTTATGCATAGATGATATATGCACAAGTAGAACACAAATTGAGTTGGGGGCGATACAAGTCATACTGCTTACCAGTATGTCATGCTTTGGTTCGGCTGTATTATTGGATGAAGTGGCCCGGACCGACATTACGCGTACGCTTACGCGAGACTGGTTCTACCGACGTGCTTTGCACACAAGTGGCTGGCGGGTGTCAGTTTCTCCAACTTTAGTTGAACCGAGTGTGACTAAGCCCGGTTCTTGAGAAGGTTAAAACAACACTAACTTGACGAAATATCGTTGTGGTTTTGATGCGTAGGTAAGAACGGTTCTTGCTCAGCCCGTAGCAGCCACGTAAAACTTGCAACAACAAAGTAGAGGACGTCTAACTTGTTTTTGCAGGGCATGTTGTGATGTGATATGGTCAAGACATGATGCTATATTTATTGTATGAGATGATCATGTTTTGTAACAGAGTTATCGACAACTGGCAGGAGCCATATGGTTGTCGCTTTATTGTATGCAATGCAATCGCCCTGTAATTGCTTTACTTTATCACTAAGCGGTAGCGATAGTCGTAGAAGCAATAGTTGGCGAGACGACAACGATGCTACGATGGAGATCAAGGTGTCACGCCGGTGACGATGGTGATCATGACGGTGCTTTGGAGATGGAGATCAAAGGCACAAGATGATGATGGCCATATCATATCACTTGTATTGATTGCATGTGATGTTTATCCTTTATGCATCTTATTCTACTTTGATTTACGGTAGCATTATAAGATGATCTCTCACTAAATTTCAAGGTACAAGTGTTCTCCCTGAGTATGCACCGTTGCCAAACTTCGTCGTGCCGAGACACCATGTGATGATCGGGTGTGAAAAGCTCTACATTCACATACAACGGGTGCAAGCCAGTTTTGCACGCGCAGAAATGCTCGGGTTAAACTTGACGAGCCTAGCATATGCAGATATGGCCTCGGAACACTGAGACTGAAAGGTCGAACGTGAATCATGTAGTAGATATGATCAACATAGTGATGTTCACCATTGAAAACTACTCCATTTCACGTGATGATCGGTTATGGTTTAGTTGATTTGGATCACGTGATCACTTAGATGATAAGAGAGATGTCTATCTAAGTGGGAGTTCTTAAGTAATGTGATTAATTGAACTTTAATTTATCATGAACTTAGTACCTGATAGTATTTTGCTTGTCTATGTTGTTGCAGATAGATGGCCCGTGTTGTTGTTTCGTTGATTTTTAATGCGTTCCTTGAGAAAGCAAAGTTGAAAGATGATGGTAGCAGTTACACGGACTGGGTCCGTAAATTGAGGATTATCCTCATTGCCGCATAGAAGAATTACGTCCTGGAAGCACCGCTGGGTGCCCGGCCTACTGCAGATGCAACTAACGACATTATGAACGTCTGGCAGAGCAAAGCTGATGACTACTCAATAGTTGAGTGTGCCATGCTTTACAACTTAGAACCGGGACTTCAACGATGTTTTGAACGTCATGGATCATATGAGATGTTCCAGGATTTGAAGTTAATATTTCAAGCAAATGCCCGGATTGAGAGTTATGAAGTCTCCAATAAGTTCTACAGCTGCAAGATGGAGGAGAATAGTTCTGTCAGTGAACATATACTCAAAATGTCTGGGTATAATAACCACTTGATTCAATTGAGAATTAATCTTCCGGATGATAGTGTTATTGACAGAATTCTTCAATCACTGCCACCAAGCTACAAGAGCTTCGTGATGAACTATAATATGTAAGGGATGGATAAGACAATTCCCGAGCTCTTCGCAATGCTAAAGGTTGCGTAGGTAGAAATCAAGGAGCATCAAGTGTTGATGGTCAACAAGACCACCAGTTTCAAGAAAAAGGGTAAAGGGAAGAAGAAGGGAAACTTCAAGAAGAACAGCAAACAAGTTGCTACTCAGGAGAAGAAACCCAAGTCTGGACCTAAGCCTGAGACTGAGTGCTTCTACTGCAAACAGACTGGTCACTGGAAGCAGAACTGCCCCAAGTATTTGGTGGATAAGAAGGATGGCAAGGTGAACAAAGGTATATGTGATATAAATGTTATTGATGTGTACCTTACTAATGCTCGCAGTAGCACCTGGGTATTTGATACTGGTTCTGTTGCTAATATTTGCAACTTGAAATAGGGACTATGGATTAAGTGAAGATTGGCTAAGGACGAGGTGACGATGCGCGTGGGAAATGGTTCCAAAGTCGATGTGATCGCGGTAGGCACACTACCTCTACATCTACCTTCGGGATTAGTTTTAGACCTGAGTAATTGTTATTTGGTGTCAGCGTTAAGCATGAACATTATATCTGGATCTTGTTTGATGTGAGACGGTTATTCATTTAAAACAGAGAATAATAGTTGTTCTATTTATATGAGTAATATCTTTTATGGTCATGCACCCTTGAAGTGTGGTCTATTTTTATTAAATCTCGATAGTAGTGATACACATATTCATAATATTGAAGCCAAAAGATGCAGAGTTGATAATGATAGTGCAACTTATTTGTGGCACTGCCGTTTAGGTCATATTGGTGTAAAGCGCATGAAGAAACTCCATACTGATGGACTTTTGGAATCACTTGATTATGAATCACTTCGTACTTGCGAACCATGCCTAATGGGCAAGATGACTAAAACGCCATTCTCCGGAACAATGGAGTGAGCAACTGATTTGTTGGAGATCATGCATACTGATGTATGTGGACCGATGAATATTGAGGCTCGTGGCGGGTATCATTATTTTCTCACCTTCACGGATGATTTGAGCAGATATGGGTATATCTACTTAATGAAACATAAGTCTGAAACATTTGAAAAGTTCAAAGAATTTCAGAGTGAAGTGGAAAATCATCGTAACAAGAAAATAAAGTTTCTACGATCTGATCATAGAGGAGAATATTTGAGTTACGAGTTTGGTCTTCATTTGAAACAATGCGGAATAGTTTCACAACTCACGCCACCCGGAACACCACAGCGTAATGGTGTGTCCGAACGTCGTAGTCATACTTTACTAGATATGGTGTGATCAATGATGTCTCTTACTGATTTACCGCTATCGTTTTGGGGTTATGCTTTAGAGGCGGCTACATTCATGTTAAATAGGGCACCATCGAAATCCATTGAGACGACGCCTTATGAACTGTGGTTTGGCAAGAAACCAAAGTTGTCGTTTCTTAAAGTTTGGGGATGCGATGCTTATGTGAAAAAGCTTCAACCTGATAAGCTCGAACCCAAATCGAAGAAATGTGTCTTCATAGGATACCCCAAAAAACTATTGGGTACACCTTCTATCACAGATCCGAAGGCAAAACATTCGTTGCTAATAATGGATCCTTTCTAGAGTAGGAGTTTTTCTCTCGAAAGAAGTGAGTGCAAGAAAAGTAGAACTTGATGAGGTAACTATACCTGCTCCCTGATTGGAAAGTAGTTCATCACAGAAACCGGTTCCCGTGACACCTACACCAATTAGTGAGGAAGCTAATGATATTGATAATGAAACTTCAGATCAAGTTACTACCGAACCTTGTAGGTCAACCAGAGTTCGATCCGCACCAGAGTGGTACGATAATCCTGTTCTGGAAGTCATGTTGCTTGACCATCTCGAACCTACGAACTATGAAGAAGCGATGGTGAGCCCAGATTCCGCAAAATGGCTTGAGGCCATGAAATCTGAGATGGGATCAATGTATGAGAACAAAGTGTGGACTTTGGTTGACTTGCCCGATGATCGGCAAGCCATAGAGAATAAATGGATCTTCAAGAAGAAGACTGACACTGACGGTAATGTTACTGTCTACAAAGCTCGACTTGTTGCGAAAGGTTTTCGACAGGTTCAAGGGGTTGACTACGATGAGACTTTATCACCCGTAGCGATGCTTAAGTCTGTTTGAATCATGTTAGCAATTGCCGCATTTTATGATTATGAAATTTGGCAAATGGATGTCAAAACTGCATTCCTGAATGGATTTCTAGAAGAAGAGTTGTATATGATGCAACTAGAAGGTTTTGTCGATCCAAAGGGTGCTAACAAAGTGTGCAAACTCCAATGATCCATTTATGGACTGGTGCAAGCCTCTCGGAGTTGGAATAAACGTTTTGATAGTGTAATCAAAGCAATGGTTTTATACAGACTTTTGGAGAAGCATGTATTTACAAGAAAGTGAGTGGGAGCTCTGTAGAATTTCTAATATTATATGTGGATGCCATATTGTTGATTGGAAATGATATAGAATTTCTGGATATCATAAAAGGATACTTGAATAAGAGTTTTTCAATGAAAGGCCTTGGTGAAGCTGCTTATATATTAGGTATCAGGATCTATAGAGATAGATCAAGACGCTTAATTGGACTTTCACAAAGTACATACCTTGATAAAGTTTTGAAAAGGTTCAAAATGGATCAAGCAAACAAAGGGTTCTTGCCTGTGTTACAAGGTCTGAAGTCGAGTCAGACTCAATGCCCGACCACTGCAGAACATAGAGAGAAAATGGAAAGTGTTCCCTATGCTTCAGCCATAGGTTCTATCATGTATGCAATGCTGTGTACCAGACCTGATGTGTGCCTTGCTATTAGTTTAGCAGGGAGGTACCAAAGTAATCCAGGAGTGGATCACTGGACAGCGGTCAAGAACATCTTGAAATACCTGAAAAGGACTAAGGATATATTTCTCGTTTATGGAGGTGACAAAGAGCTCGTCGTAAATGGTTACGTCGATGCAAGATTTGACACCGATCCAGACGATTCTAAATTGCAAACCGGATACGTGTGTTTATTGAACAGTGGAGCTGTCAGTTGGTGTAGTTCTAAACAAAGTGTCGTGGCGGGATCTACGTGTAAAGCGGAGTACATAGCTGCTTTGGAAGCAGCAAATGAAGGAGTCTGGATGAAGGAGTTCATATCCAATCTAGGTGTCATACCTAGTGCATCGGGTCCAATGAAAATCTTTTGTGACAATACTGGTGCAATTGCTTTGGCAAAGGAATCCATATTTCACAAGAGGACCAAGCACATCAAGAGACGCTTCAATTCCATCCGGGATCAAGTCCAGGTGGAAGACATAGAGATTTCAAAGATACATATGGATCTGAATGTTGCAGACCTGTTGACTAAGCCTCTTCCACGAGCAAAACATGATCAACACCAAGACTCCATGGGTGTTAGAATCATTACTGGGTAATCTAGATTATTGACTCTAGTGCAAGTGGGAGACTGACGGAAATATGCCCTAGAGGCAATAATAAAGTTATTATTTATTTCCTCATATCATGATACATGTTTATTATTCATGCTAGAATTGTATTAACCGAAAACACAATACATGTGTGAATACATAGACAAACATAGTGTCACTAGTATGCCTCTACTTGACTAGCTTGTTGATCAAAGATGGTTGAGTTTCCTAGCCATGGACATGAGTTGTCATTTGATTAACGGGGCCACATCATTAGGAGAATGATGTGATTGACTTGACCCATTTAGTTAGCTTAGCACTTGATCGTTTAGTTTACTGTTATTGCTTTCTCCATGACTTATACAAGTTCCTATGACTATGAGATTATGCAACTCCCGAATACCGGAGGAACATTTTGTGTGCTACCAAACGTCACAACATAACTGGGTGATTATAAAGGTGCTCTACAGTTGTCTCCAATGGTGTTCATAGAGTTGGCATAGATCGAGATTAGGATTTCTCACTCCAATTGTCGGAGAGGTATCTCTGGGCCCTCTCGGTAATGCACATCACTATAAGCCTTGCAAGCAATGTGACAAATGAGTTAGTTGCGGGATGACGCATTATGGAATGAGTAAAGAGACTTGCCGGTAATGAGATTGAGCTAGGTATTGAGATACCGACGATCGAATCTCGGGCAAGTAACATACCGATGACAAAGGGAACAACGTATGTTGTTATGTGGTTTGACCGATAAAGATCTTCGTAGAATATGTAGGAACCAATATGAGCATCCAGGTTCCGCTATTGGTTATTGACCGGAGACATGTCTCGGTCATGTCTACATAGTTCTCGAACCCGTAGGGTCCGCACGCTTAAAGTTCTATGACAATTGGTGTTATGAGTTTTTGTCTTTTGATGTACCGAAGGTAGTGCGGAGTCCCGGATATGATCACGGACATGACGAGGAGTCTCGAAATGGTCTAGACGTAAAGATCGATATATTGGACGACTATGTTCGGTTACCAAAAGTGTTTCGGGAGGTTTCGGACATATACCGGAGTACCGGGGGGTTACCGGAACCACCCGAGGAGTATAATGGGCCTATTGGGCCTTAGTGGAGAAGAGGAGGGGCGGCCAGGGCAGGCCGCCCCCCCCTCTAGTCCGAATTGGACAAGGAGGGGGGCGGCGGCACCCCCCTTTCCTTCCTCATCTCTCCTTCCCTTCCCCTTCTCCTACTCCTACTAGGAAAGAAGGAGTCCTACTCCCGGTGGGAGTAGGACTCCCCCCTGGCGCGCGCCGGCCGCCTCCCCCCTAGATCCTTTATATACGGGGGCAGGGGGGCACCCCAAGACACAACAATTGATCATTGATCTCTTAGCCGTGTGCGGTGCCCCCGTCCACCCTTATCCACCTCGGTTATATCGTAGCGGTGCTTAGGCGAAGCACTGCGTCGGTAACTTCATCAACACCGTCATCACGCCGTCGTGCTGACGAAGCTCTTCCCCGAAGCTCTACTGGATCATGAGTTCGCGGGACGTCACTGAGCTGAACGTGTGCTGAACACAGTGTTGGGGAACGTAGTAATTTCAAAAAAATTCCTACGCACACGCAAGATCATGGTGATGCATAGCTACGAGAGGGAAGAGTGTCGTCCATGTACCCTCATAGACTGCTAAGCGGAAGCGTTATAACAACGCGGTTGATGTAGTCGTACTTCTTCACGATCGACCGATCTTCAGCACAGAACGTACGGCACCTCCGCGTTCAGCACACGTTCAGCTCGGTGACGTCCCGCGAACTCACGATCCAGTAGAGCTTCCAGGAAGAGCTTCGTCAGCACGACGGTGTGGTGACGGTGATGATGATGCTACCGATGCAAGGCTTCGCCTAAGCACCGCTACGATATGACCGAGGTGGATTATGGTGGAGGGGGGCACTGCACACGGCTAAGAGATCAATGATCAATTGTAGTGTCCTTGGGGTGCCCCCCTGCCCCCATATATAAAGGAGGTAGGGGGGAGGCGGCCGGCCAAGGAGGAGGGCGCGCCAAGGGGGGAGTCCTACTCCCAGGGAGTAGGACTCCTCTTTTCCAAGTAGGAGTAGGAGTAGGAGAAGGGGGAAGGAGGAGAGAGTGGGGAAGGAAAGGGGGGCTTCGCCCCCCCCCTCCTTGTCCAATTCGGACTAGAGGGGGAGGGGGTGTGCAGCCTGCCCTAGCCGCCCCTCCTCTTCTCCACTAAGGCCCATTAGGCCCAATATACTCCCCAGGGGGTTCCGGTAACCCCCCGGTACTTTGGTATATGTCCGAAACCTCCCAAAACACTTCCGGTGTCCGAACATAGTCATCCAACATATCGATCTTTACGTCTTGACCATTTCCAGACTCCTCGTCATGTTCGTGATCATATGCGGGACTCTAAACTACCTTCGGTACATCAAAATACAAAAACTCATAATACTGATCGTCACATAAGTTTAAGCGTGCGGACCCTACGGGTTCGAGAACTATGTAGACATGGCCGAGACACGTCTCCGGTCAGTAACCAATAGCGGAACCTGGATGCTCATATTGGTCCGTACATATTCTATGAAGATCTTTATCGGTCAAACCGCATAACAACATACGTTGTTCCCTTTGTCATCGGTATGTTACTTTCCCGAGATTCGATCGTCGGTATCTCAATACGTAGCTCAATCTCGTTACTGGCAAGTCTCTTTCCTCATTCCGTAATGCATCATCCCGCAACTAACTCATTAGTCACATTACTTGCAAGGCTTATAGTGATGTGCATTACCGAGAGGGCCCAGAGATACCTCTCCGACAATCGGAGTGACAAATCCTAATCTCGATATATGTCAACTCAACAAGTACCATCGGAGACACCTGTAGAGCACCTTTATAATCACCCAGTTACGTTGTGATGTTTGGTAGCACACAAAGTGTTCCTCCGGTAATCGGGAGTTGCTTAATCTCATAGTCATAGGAACATGTATAAGTCATGAAGAAAGCAATAACCATAAACTAAACGATCAAGTGCCAAGCTAACAGAATGGGTCAAGTCAATCACATCATTCTCCTAATGATGTGATCCTGTTAATCAATTGACAACTCATGTCTATGCCTAGGAAACTCAACCATCTTTGATCAACGAGCTAGTCAAGTAGAGGCATACTAGTGACACTGTGTTTGTCTATGTATTCAAACATGTATTATGTTTCCGGTTAATAAAATTCTAGCATGAATAATAAACATTTATCATGATATGAGGAAATAAATAATAACTTTATTATTGCCTCTAGGGTATATTTCCTTCAGTATCCCACTTGCACTAGAGTCAATAATCTAGATTACACAGTAATGATTCTAACACGCATGGAGTGTTGGTGCTAATCATGTTTTGCTCGTGGAAGAGGCTTAGTCAACGGGTCTGCAACATTTAGATCCGTATGTATCTTGCAAATCTCTATGTCTCCCACCTGGACTTGATCCCGGATGGAATTGAAGCGTCTCTTGATGTGCTTGGTTCTCTTGTGAAATCTGGATTCCTTTGCCAAGGCAATTGCACGAGTATTGTCACAAAAGATTTTCATCGGACCCGATGCACTAGGTATGACACCTAGATCGGTTATGAACTCCTTCATCCAGACTCCTTCATTTGCTGCTTCTGAAGAAGCTATGTACTCCGCTTCACACGTAGATCCCACCACGACGCTTTGTTTAGAACTGCACCAACTAACAGATCCACTGTTCAATGTAAACACGTATCCGGTTTGCGATTTAGAATCGTCTGGATCAGTGTCAAAGCTTGCATTGACGTAACCATTTACAATGAGTTCTTTGTCACCTCCATAAACGAGAAACATATTCTTAGTCCTTTTCAGGTATTTCAGGATGTTCTTGACCACTATCCAGTGATCCACTCCTGGATTACTTTGGTACCTCCCCGCTAAGCTAATAGCAAGGCACACATCAGGTCTGGTACACAACATTGCATACATGATAGATCCTACGGCTGAAGCATAGGGAACATTTTTATTTTCTCTCTATCTTCTGCAGTGGTTGGGTATTGGGTCTGACTCAACTTCACACCTTGTAACACAGGCATGAATCCTTTCTTTGCTTGATCCATTTTGAACTTCTTCATAACTTTATCAAGGTATGTGCTTTGCGAAAGTCCAATTAAGCGTCTTGATCTATCTCTATAGATCTTGATGCCCAATATATAAGCAGCTTCACTGAGGTCTTTCATTGAAAAACTCTTATTCAAGTATCCTTTTATGTATCCAGAAGTTCTATATCATTTCCAATTAGCAATGTGTCATCCACATACAATATTAGAAATGCTACAGAGCTCCCACTCACTTTCTTGTAAATACAGGATTCTCCAAAAGTCTGTAGAAAACCATATGCTTTGATCACGCAATCAAAACATTTATTCCAACTCCGAGAGGCTTGCACCAGTCCATAAATGGATCGCTGGTGCTTGCACACTTTGTTAGCTCCCTTTGGATCGATAAAACCTTCCGGTTGCATCATATATAACTCTTCTTCCAGAAATCCATTCAGGAATGCAGTTTTGACATCCATTTGCCAAATTTCATAATCATAAAATGCGGCAATTGCTAACATGATTCAGACGGACTTAAGCATCTCTATGGGTGAGAAAGTCTCGTCGTAGTCAACTACTTGAACTTGTCAAAAACCTTTCGCAACAAGTCGAGCTTTGTAAACGGTAACATTACCGTCAGCGTCAGTCTTCTTCTTGAAGATCCATTTATTTTCTATGGCTTGTCGATCATGAGGCAAGTCAACCGAAGTCCATACTTTGTTCTCATACAGGGATCCCATCTCAGATTTCATGGCCTCAAGCCATTTTGCAGAATCTGGGATCACCATCGCTTCTTCATAGTTCGTAGGTTCGCCTTGGTCAAGTAACATGACCTCCAGCATAGGATTACCATACCACTCTGGTGCGGATCTGCTACGTCTTGAGCTTGCGTTGGTTTTCTTTGAAGAGGAAAGGGTGATGCAGCAATAGTGGCGTAAGTATTTCCCTCAGTTTTTGAGAACCAAGGTATCAATCCAGTAGGAGGCTCCTCAAAAGTCCCACGCACCTACACAAACAAACAAAGAACTCGCAACCAACGCAATAAAGAGGTTGTCAATCCCTTCACGGCCACTTGTGAAAGTGAGATCTAATAGAGATAGTATGATAAGATAAATATATTTTTGGTATTTTATAATATAGATGCAAAAGGTAAAGATGCAAATAAAAGTAGATTGGAAGCAAATATGATAAGAGATAGACCCGGGGGCCATAGGTTTCGCTAGAGGCTTCTCTCAAGATAGCATAAGTATTACGGTGGGTGAACAAATTACTGTCAAGCAATTGATAGAAAAGCGAATAATTATTAGATTATCTAGGCATGATCATGTATATAGGCATCACATCCGTG
Source organism: Triticum aestivum (assembly GCF_018294505.1). Taxonomy (NCBI): domain Eukaryota; kingdom Viridiplantae; phylum Streptophyta; class Magnoliopsida; order Poales; family Poaceae; genus Triticum; species Triticum aestivum. The sequence goes on along the minus strand of NC_057810.1, from coordinate 551,214,985 downwards.
ACAAGTAGACCGACTCCTGCCTTCATCTACTACTATTACTCCACACATCGACCGACTCCTGCCTGCATCTAGAGTATTAAGTTCATAAGAACAGAATAACGCCTTAAGCAAGATGACATGATGTAGAGGGATAAACTCATGCAATATGATATAAACCCCATCTTTTTATCCTTGATGGCAACAATACAATACGTGCCTTGCAACCCTTTCTGTCACTGGGTAAGGACACCGCAAGATTGAACCCAAAGCTAAGCACTTTTCCCATGACAAGAAAGATCAATCTAGTAGGCCAAACCAAATTGATAATTCGAAGAGACTTGCAAAGATAACTCAATCATACATAAAAGAATTCAGAGGAGATTCAAATATTTCTCATAGATAAACTTGATCATAAACCCACAATTCATCAAATCTCGACAAACACACCGCAAAAAGAGTTTACATCGAATAGATCTCCACAAGAGAGGGGGAGAACATTGTATTGAGATCCAAAAAGAGAGAAGAAGCCATCTATCTAATAACTATGGACCCGAAGGTCTGTGGTAAACTACTCACAACTCATCGGAGGGGCTATGGTGTTGATGTAGAAGCCCTCCATGATGGATTCCCCCTCCGGCAGAGCGCCGGCGAAGGCTCCAAGATGGGATCTCGCGGATACAGAAGGTTACGGTGGTGGAAATTGTGTTTCGTTAGCTCCTTGGATGTTTTCGGGGTACGTAGGCTTATATAGGAGGAAGAAGTACGTCGGTGGCCGCCCGAGGGGCCCAAGAGACAGGGGGCGCGCCCTGTAGGGGGCGCCCTACCCTCTCGTGGCCGCCTCGGCTGCTTCTTGACTTGCACTCCAAGTCCTCCGGATCACGTTCTTTCCAAAAATCACGCTCCCTAAGGGTTTCATTCCGTTTGGACTCTGTTCGATATTCCTTTCCTTCGAAATACTGAAATAGGCAAAAAAATAGCAATACGGGCTAGGCCTTCGGTTAGTAGGTTAGTCCCACAAATGATATAAATGTGTAAAATAAAGCCCATAAACATCCAAAAGGGGTAATATAATAGCATGGAGCATTCAAAAATTATAGATACGTTGGTGACGGATCAAGCATCCCCAAACTTAATTCCTGCTCATCCTCGAGTAGGTAAATGACAAAACAGTATTTTTGATGTGGAATGCTACCTAGCATAATTCTCAATGTAATTTTCTTTATTGTGGCATGAATGTTCAGATCCAAATGATTCAAAATAAAAGTTCATATTGACATAATAAATAGTGACACTTCAAGCATACTAATCAAAGTAATCATGTCTTCTCAAAATAACATGGCCAAAGAAAGTTATCCCTACAAAATCATATAGCTGTTGCTCTATCTTCATCACACAAAGTATTTAATCATGCACAACCCCAATGTAAAGCCAAGCAATTGTTTCATACTTTAATAATCTGAAACTTTTTCAACTTTCACTCAGTACATGAGCGTGAGCCATGGACATAGCACTATATGTGGAATAGAATGGTGGTTGTGGAGAAGACAAAAAAAAGAGAAGATAGTCTCAAATCAACTAGGCATATCAACGGGCTATGGAGATGCCCATTAATAGATATCAATGTGAGTAGGGATTGCCATGCAACGGATGCACTAGAGCTAGAAATATATGAAAGCTCAACAAAAGAAACTAAGTGGGTGTGCATCCAACTCACTTGCTCACGAAGACCTAGGGCATTTTGAGGAAGCCCATCATTGGAATATACAAGCCAAGTTCTATAATGAAAAATTCCCACTAGTATATGAAAGTGACAACATAGGAGACTCTCTATCATGAGGATCATGGTGCTAATTTAAAGCACAAGTGTGGAAAAAGAGATAGTAGCATTGTCCCTTCTCTCTTTTTCTCTCAATTTCTTTTTTCTTTTTCTTTTTCCTTTCCCCCTTTTTTTGGCCTTTTTTTTCTTTTTGGCCTTTCTCCCTTTTTTCTTATTCTTTTTATCCTTTTTTTTTCTTTTTGTAAAGTCTGAAGTCTCATCCCGACTTGTGGGGGAATCATAGTCTCCATCATCCTTTCCTCACTGGGACAATGCTCTAATAATGAAGATCATCACACTTTTATGGATTTACAACTCAAGAATTACAACTGAAAGCTAGAACAAGATATGACTCTATATGAATGCCTCCGGCGGTGTACCGGGATATGCAATGAATCAAGAGCGACATGTATGAAAATTATGAAGGTGGCCTTGCCACAAATACAATGTCAACTACATGATCATGCCAAGGGCAATATGACAAAAGTAATGCGTGTCATATGAACGGAACGGTGGAGAGTTGAATGGCAATATATCTCGGAATGGCTATGGAAATGCCATAATAGGTATGTATGGTGGCTATTTTGAGGAAGGTATATGGTGGGTGTATGGTATCGGCGAAAGTTGCGCGGCACAACAGAGACTAGCAATGGTGGAAGGGTGAGAGTGCGTATAATCCATGGACTCAATATTAGTCAAAAGAACACATGTACTTATTGCAAAAATCTAGAAGTCATCAAAAACAAAGCACTACGTGCATGCTCCTAGGGGGATAGATTGGTAGGAGAAGACCATCGCTCGTCCCCGACCGCCACTCATAAGGAAGACAATCAATAAATAAAATTGTGCTCCAACTTCATCACAAAGTGGTTCACCATACGTGCATGCTACGGGAATCACAAACCTCAACACAAGTATTTTTCATAATCACCTCAACTAGCATGACTTTAATATCACTACCTCCATATCTCAAAACAATTATCAAGCATCAAATTGATCATAGCATCCAATTCACTTTCTATGATAGATTTTATTATACCCAACTTGGATGCTCATCATTCTAGGACAAAATTTTGTAACCAAAGCAAATACCATGCTGTTATAAAAGACTCTCAAAAAGATATAAGTGAAGCATGAGAGACTAGCAATTTCTTCAAAATTAATCCACCGCCGTGCTCTAAAAGATATAAGTGAAGCACTAGAGCAAAAACTATCAAGCTCAAAAGATATAAGTGAAGCACACAGAGTATTCTAGCAAATTCTAATCAAGTAGGCTTCTCCCAAAAGTTGTGTACAGCAAGGATGATTGTGGTAAACTAAAAATCAAAGACTAATATAATACATGACGCTCCAAGCAAAGCACATATCATGTGGCAAATAAAAATATAGCTCCAAGTAAAGTTACCAATGAACAAAGACGAAAGAGGGGATGCCTTCCCAGGGCATCCCCAAGCTTAGGCTTTTGGCTATCCTTGAATATCTTGGGGTGCCATGGGAGTCCCCAAGCTTAGGCTCTTGCCACTCCTTATTCCATAGTCCATAAAAGCTTTACCCAAAACTTGAAAACTTCACAACACAAAAACTCAACAGGAAATCTTATAAGCTCCGTTAGTGAAAAAACAAAACCACCACATAAGGTACTGTAATGAACTCATTCTTTATTTATTTGGGTGTTAAACCTACTGTATTCCAACTTCTATATGGTTTATAAACTATTTTACTAGCCATAGATGCATCAAAATAAGCAAACAACACACGAAAAACAGAATCTGTCAAAAATAGAACAGTCTGTAGCAATCTGTAACTAACGCAAAGTTCTGGAACTCTAACAATCCCACCAAAATAGGAAGTCCTAGACAATTTGTCTATTGATCAGCAGCAAAAAGAATCAACGCAAAAGCACGTTCCGTTGATTTCACAAAACTAAATTCATGCGTGCAAAGTTTCTGTTTTTCAGCAAAATCAAATCAACTATCATCATAGGTTATCATATACGTTCTACTTGGCACAACCGCTAATTAAAAGATAACAACACATCTAAACAGAAGGTAGATGCAAGATTTATTACTAAACAGGAACAAAAACAAAAAACACAAAGAAAATTGGGTTGCCTCCCAACTAGCGCTATCGTTTAACGCCCCTAGTTAGGCATAAAAGCGAAGATAGATCTAAGTAGTGCCATCTTTGGCACTAAATTCATAAGTAGCTCGCATGATAGATTCATAAGGTAATTTGACTTTCTTTCTTGGAAAGTGCTCCATGCCTTTCTTTAATGGAAATTGTAATCTAATATTCCCTTCCTTCATATCAATAATCACGCCAATCGTTCTAACGAAAGGTCTACCAAGAATAATAGGGCAAGAAAGATTGCAATCTATATCAAGAACAATAAAATCTACGGGCACCAAATTTCTATTTGCAACAATGAGAACATCATTGATCCTTCCCATTGGCTTTTTAATGGTGGAATCCGCAAGGTGCAAATTTAAAGAGCAATCATCAAGATCATGGAAACCTAGAATATCACATAAAGTTTTCAGAATCGTGGAAACACTAGCACCCAAATCACACAGAGCAAAACACTTGTGATCTTTAATTCTAATATTTATAGTAGGTTCCCACTCATCATTAAGTTTTCTAGGTATAGAAACTTCCAAATTAAGTTTTTCATCATAAGATTGCATCAAGGCATCAACGATATGTTTGGTAAAAGCTTTATTTTGACTATAAGCATGAGGAGAATTAACAACGGATTGCAACAAGGAAATACAACCTTCTAAAGAACAATTATCATAATCAAATTCTTTGAAATCCGAGATAGTGGGTTCAATACTATTTAAAGTCATGACCTCTCCAATCCCACTTTTACCAAATTTAGCATCAAGATCTAAAAACTCCGAATTCCTGGGATGCCTTCTAGGTAAAGCTACCGACGCAGGGCTTCGCCTACTATTCCAAGAATCTTTGCACTTGGAGATAAAAGCATCTTGGAGATAAAAGCATCTTTGCACTTGTTCCAAGAATCAATACTATTTTTAGGCAAAGACGAAAACCAAAATTTAGCATGATCTCTAAGTGAAAACGGAAATAACTTCAATTTAACAATATCATTATCCGTATCTTTCTTCTTTTGCATATCACACAAATCAACAAAGTTGTTTAGATGAGTAGCGGCATCTTCACTTGGAAGGCCGGCGAATTGATCTTTCATAACAAGATTCAGCAAAGCAGTATTGATTTCACAAGACTCAACATCATTAAGAGGACCAATCGGAGTACTAAGAAAATCATTATTATTGGTATTCGAGAAATCACACAATTTGGTATTATCTTGCACCATGGCAACAAGTAATCCAACACACAAGCAAACAGAAAAGGGCAAGTGAAAGAGAGGAGGAGATTGGGAAAGAGAGGGCGAATAAAAGGGCAAGGGTGAAGTGTGGGGAGAGGAAAACGAGAGGCAAATGGCAAATAATGTAAATGCGAGGGAGATGAGTTTGTGATGGGTACTTGGTATGTCTTGACTTGAGCGAAGACCTCCCCGGCAACGGTGCCAGAAATCCTTCTTGCTACATCTTGAGCTTGCGTTGGTTTACCTTGAAGAGGAAAGGGTGATGCAGCAATAGTAGTGTAAGTATTTCCCTCAGTTTTTTAGAACCAAGGTATCAATCCAGTAGGAGGCTCCTCAAAAGTCCCACGCACCTACACAAACAAACAAAGAACTCGCAACCAACGCAATAAAGAGGTTGTCAATCCCTTCACGGCCACTTGCGAAAGTGAGATCTAATAGAGATAAGATAGATATATTTTTGGTATTTTATAATATAGATGCAAAAAGTAAAGATGCAAATAAAAGTAGATTGGAAGCAAATATGATAAGAGATAGACCCGAGGGCCATAGGTTTCACTAGAGGCTTCTCTCAAGATAACATAAGTATTACGGTGGGTGAACAAATTACTGTCGAGCAATTGATAGAAAAGCGAATAATTATGAGATTATCTAGGCATGATCATGTATATAGGCATCTCGTCCGTGACAAGTAGACCGACTCCTGCCTGCATCTACTACTATTACTCCACACATCGACCGACTCCTGCCTGCATCTAGAGTATTAAGTTCATATGAATAGAGTAACGCCTTAAGCAAGATGACATGATGTAGAGGGATAAACCCATGCAATATGATATAAACCCCATCTTTTTATCCTCGATGGCAACAATACAATATGTGCCTTGCAACCCTTTCTGTCACTGGGTAAGGACAACGCAAGATTGAACCCAAAGCTAAGCACTTCTCACATGGCAAGAAAGATCAATCTAGTAGGCCAAACCAAACTGATAATTCGAAGAGACTTGCAAAGATAACTCAATCATACATAAAAGAATTCAGAGGAGATTCAAATATTTCTCATAGATAAACTTGATCATAAACCCACAATTCATCGGATCTCGACAAACACACCACAAAAAGAGTTTACATCGAATAGATCTCCACAAGAGAGGGGGAGAACATTGTATTGAGATCCAAAAAGAGAGAAGAAGCCATCTAGCTAATAACTATGGACCCGAAGGTCTGTGGTAAACTACTCACAACTCATCGGAGGGGCTATGGCGTTGATGTAGAAGCCCTCCATGGTCGATTCCCCCTCCGGCAGAGCGCCGGTGAAGGCTCCAAGATGGGATCTCGCGGATACAGAAGGTTACGGTGGTGTTAATTGTGTTTCATTGGCTCCCTGGATGTTTTCGGGGTACGTAGGCTTATATAGGAGGAAGAAGTACGTCGGTGGCCCGAGGGGCCCACGAGACAGGGGGCGCGCCCTGTAGGGGGGGCGCCCTACCCTCTCGTGGCCGCCTCGGCTGCTTCTTGACTTGCACTCTAAGTCCTCTGGATCACGTTCGTTCCAAAAATCACGCTCCCGAAGGTTTCATTCCGTTTGGACTCCGTTTGATATTCCTTTTCTTCAAAATACTGAAATAGGCAAAAAACAGCAATACGGGTTGGGCCTCCGGTTAGTAGGTTAGTCCCAAAAATGATATAAATGTGTAAAATAAAGCCCATAAACATCCAAAAGGGGTAATATAATAGCATGGAACAATCAAAAATTATAGATACGTTGGAGACGTATCAGGAGGCGGCCGTCCAAGGAGGAGGGCGCGCCAAGGGGGGGGCCTACTCCCACCGGGAGTGGGACTCCTCCTTTCCTTGTAGTAGGAGAAGGGGGAAGGAGGAGAGAGAGGGGAAGGAAAGGGGGGTGCCGCCCCCCCTCCTTGTCCAATTCGGACTAGAGGGGGAGGGGCGCGTGGCCTGCCCTGGCCGCCCCTCCTCTTCTCCACTAAGGCCCACTAGGCCCAATATACTCCCCGGGGATTCCGGTAACCCCCCGGTTGTCACATCCCTAGTCTGGTATGACTTAGACTAGCTAGCTATTTGTGCATCATATTTAAATTTCATTTAAATTTGAAATGAGGATTGGTGGAACCCTCAGAATCATTTTTGAAAATGACCTAAATAAAAATTTCTCCAAAAGGGTCCAAGAAAATGCTCTTGATGCCCTCTAAAAATATTGGACAGAGATAAAAATCAAAACAATATTTTTAGGAGCCCATGGACATTTATTTTGGCCATTTGGATTAATTCGATAAATATTTGCATTGGAAATATATTTCTATATATATGAAATATGGCCCAAAAATTATGCCATTCATAAAAGAGCTCTGGAATAATACATCCAGCTCCTGCAAAAATTGGCATAATAAAATTAAATGATTTAATATATTTATTAAATCAAACAAATGTCAGAAAATTAAAAAAAGAAAACAGAAAAGGGGAGAGAAACTTACCTGGGCCTCCCCTCCCCTGCGCAGCCCAGCAGCAGCAGGCCGGCCCAGCCAGGAGGCGGCCCAGCCCGCCTGGCCCCCCCTCCCCTGTCGCCTTCCTCCTCTGCCAGGAGGACGGGCGTGTGCCCGACGCTCGCCGGCATGCGCGCGCGCCACCTCCCCCCCTGCTGGCCACCTCCTGCTTCCTCCTCGTCGCCTGGAACGCCCCGGACGAAGCCACGCAGTTGTCGCACCGCTCTCACTCTCCCTCGCCCTCCTCCTCTTCACCTGCTCTCTCTCCCTCTCACCCGAGAACCACCGCCGCCGCCGACGGGCATCACCGTAGCCACCGCCTCTCCCTCGCCTCCCCGTCGTCCCCAGGAGCTCCGCCTCGTCGCCAGCTACCTCCTCGCCGAGCCACGCAAGCCGGAGTGCCCCGTGGAGCCGTCGCCGTCGCCAAATTTGACTCCGGCCGCCGTGGACCCTCGCCGGCGATTCGGGAGCTACCGGGCATCCCCGACCTCGCCCTCGCGCTCGCTAGTTCCGCGGTGAGCCCCCGCACCGAACCCCCTCCTCCCCGTGTCCGTTTGCCCCGTCTAGCTAGCTCGCCACCGCGCCCGTAAGCCCCTCGCCGCCGGCCATGGCGCCACGGTGGCACGAGCCCAAGCCGGTCCCTTCCGCGCGCGTCCCCGTGTTCCTGGTGACGCCAGGAGCCCGTAGGAACCCTCCGTCTCCACTGCCGTGCACCACAACGCCGCGGCCACCAGTTGCCGAACTCCGGCCGCCGCCCTGAGCTCTGCTCCGGCGAGCTCCGGCGCCCCCGCAGCCCCCCACCAGCTCCCCTGGTTGCGGACGACGACGGGCTACGCCCTGGTGCTTTTCGCGCGACCAAACGCCGCCTGCAGCGCAAGTCCGGCGAGTCGCCGCCGCGCTAATGGTCGCCGCCGGCCAGAACCCCGGCGGGCTGACGTGGCTTGTTAATTAGCCACTAATTCCCCACCCGCTGACGCTGACAAGTGGGCCCTAGGGCTTAGTCAAAGCTGACCAGCCCAGGTTTGACTCGGGGTTAACCCCCTGTCACTGACGTGTGGGTCCCACACGTCAGATTTGACCTGGACAGCCGCGTTGACCCGCTGATGCAATGATGACGTCATGCTGACGCAATTATACATTTCTGGAATTAAATAAATCAGGAAAATCCAGAAATTGATTTAAACTTCAAAAATTCATATCAATTCAACCGTAGCTCAGATTTAAATAATTTATATATGAAAAATTATCAGAAAAATGCCATCTTTCCATCTGTACTAGTTTCATGCATGAAAAACAAACTTATACATGCTGAATATGGGAAAACACATTATGGCATATATAAGAGACTTAATTTAGAAATGCATTTGAACCTTTGGTTCAAATGGACTTCAAACCAAGTGAACACTAGTTGCATTAGCTCAACAGCATCACATCTACATGCCATGTTCATGCATCATATTGTTGCATATGATTGTGTTTTGATTGCCGGCACCGTTCCTTCTCGATAGGTCCTGCTCCGGAGACGTTCCAGAGTACCTGTCTGTGAAGCAGTGCCTCCCTTGTTGATTTACCAGGCAAGCAAACCCCCTTGTTCATTTCGATAAAACCCTACTCTCTCGCTCCTGCTCTCAGTTATTGCATTAGAACAACAACGATTCATCTGCTACTTTGTGCCGCGGTAGTTGAACCCATTCCTCTGCATGACCTGTCATTGCCACAGTAAATAGTTGAAACCCACTAGCATGTGTAGGAGTTGATTGAAGCCACTGATGTGTTCCTACCATGCTATGCCTGCTATTGCTTAGAGTTGTGTCAGGTCTGATTCATTGGGAATGAATTGGAGTGTCACGATATGTTCTGATGCTGAGAGTGAAGTGTGTGAACACGATTTGGTAAAGGTAGCGGTGAGAGGCCATGTAGGAGTACATGGTGGGTTGTCTCACTGGAACCGTCCTTAAGCCCTGAGTTCTGTGTATGTTGTCCAATGACTCGATACTACCACACATTGGGCTCCGGGCGCTCCAAGCCCTCTCGACTTATTAACCAACTTGATCTCTGTCCAGGAGTCGCAACTAGTTTCTGGTGTTTGTAGGTAGTGCTATTTTTCTACCAAGTGGCACCCGGCAGGGTGGGCTTGGGACAGACTAGGCACACGTGGCCGGTGTACCGAGTGGCACCCGGTTGGTGGGCTCGGGAACCCTGTACACATCGTTTGGGGCCGTAAGCGACACCCCGGCCGGATCTCCTTGCGGATGGAACCCGAATAGGCGATAAACCTGGACTAGAGTCTTGTGTGGTTAGTCAGGTCGTGGCCGACACCCTCGCCAGGCTTCCGCTTGAAGGTTGCCGAGATACATGACGTGTACATGGCGGTAAGTGGCGAGAGCGTGTGTGAAGAAGTACACCCCTGCAGGGTTAACATGATCTATTCGAATAGCCGGGTCCGCGGTTATGGACTTCTTGGATGCTTACATGGTACATAGACAACTTGAAGTGGATACTATAAAATGCTCAAGACAAGTGTGAGTGCTATGGATGGCCTTCTCGTAGGGAGACGGGGATGAATCCATAGTAGTGTATTGTATGGTGATTAGTGGACTCGTGTACGTTGTTTCACCTCCAGAGTTTCTGGTAGTCGTAGAACAGGATAGCCACAGAGTCAAAGCTGGCTTGCTGCAACTAAACCCCACATTACCCTCTTGATACAATGCATGTATGATAGGATCTGATGTAAGTCTTGCTGAGTACCTTTGTACTCATGTTGCTTTATTTATGTTTTTGCAGCGGAGACTTCGGTCTTACTAGTGTTCTCGTGGACTTCGACTAGTAGCTAGTACCTCAGCTACGATCTTGATCGGATGTTGTAGATAGTCAGGCTCTTCAGCCTTTTTCATTTGTAGATGTCTGTACCCAGACATGTAATGCTTCCGCTTGTTGCTTGTATGCTCTGTATGATGGGTCTTGTGACCCCTGTTTGCAATATATGCTATGACGGCTCTTCTGAGCCTTTATCTATATGAGTTGTTGAGTTATGCTGTGATGCCATGTTGTACAGCACATACTTGCATGTTATGCGTACGTGTAATGTGTATTGCTATGTGTGGGATCTGACTATCTAGTTGTTTATTCTTAGTAGCCTCTCTTACCGGGAAATGTCTCCTAGTGCTTCCACTGAGCCCTGGTAGCTTGCTACTGCTCCGGAACACTTAGGCAGGCCGGCATGTGTCCTTCTTCGATCCTGTGTCTGTCCCTTCGGGGAAATGTCACGCGATGAATACCGGAGTCCTGCTAGCCCGCTACAGCCCGGTTCACCGGAGTCCTGTTAGCCCAGTGCTACAGCCTGGATTCACTCGCTGATGACCGACACGTTCGATGCTGGGTCATGAATGCCTGTCCCTGTAAGTTAGTGCCACTTTGGGTTTACGACTAGCCATGTCAGCCCGGGCTCTTTATCATATGGATGCTAGCGACACCATCATATACGTGTGCCAAAATGCGCAAACGGCCCCAGGCAAAGGTAAGGCGACACCCGTGGGGATACCGTGCGTGAGGCCGCAAAGCGATATGAGGTGTTACATGCTAGATCGATGTGGCATCGAGTCGGGGTCCTGACAGCTTTTGGTATCAGAGCCTGACTGCCTGTAGGATTACCAAGCCATACTGGTCGAAGTTGAGTCTAGAAATTCTTTAGTTATATAAGGGAATTGATTGTGGGTTGGAACGTAAGGCTCTTTTTACTCCTTTAACTCATGGCCTTCTGATCTGAGTCATCCTATCTTTCCTACGGGGTTAAGGAACTAGGCTTTCTCTTCCGTCTATCAGGATCACCTGTTACTACTCCGTAGTTCCATAGGACTGGTTGATCAGAGTCATACCCCAGTTTTGAGTATTTCCGGTGTAGTCTGTTTAGTATGATCTCAGAACCTTGAGTAATGCTAATGAGTATGTTACCACCCCATGTTTAGTAGGATGTCTCATTCTGAGCATTTTACTGCCGTTATGCTGCCGGATTTTTCCTAGGAGTTCGAGTGATACTAATTCCTTGTCCTACATTCTACAGTCCTTAGTTGTTGCTGACTCCGTCCTTGATTCGTTTCTCAGGATGTCATCAGCCAAGCGAAGTTCCGTTGCTCGTAACCAGAATCACGGAGATGGTAGGGATGAGGATCCTCCTGACCAGCCTTCGTTGACAGAGCTCATGCTAGAGATGGAGAGGAACAAGCGTGAGTCTAATCGCTTGTTGGCACGTATCGAGGAGAACACCGCACATCAGTCCAACAAGTCTGTGACCATTCATGACTTCATTCGTTTGCACCCACCTACCTTTCATCATTCCATCGAGCCACTCGATGCAGATGATTGGCTCCGTAGCATCGCTCATAAGCTGCGTTCCGCGAACGTAGCTGAAGATGACAAGGTCACTTATGCCACATATCACCTGGAAGGTCCTGCTAGTCTTTGGTGGCAGAACTACGAGGTTATGCTTCCAGCTGGCCAGATTCCTACCTGGAAGGATTTCACTGAGGCTTTTCGCGAGCATCACATTCCCCAAGCCCTCCTTGATCGCAAGAGAGAGGAGTTCTGTAGTTTCACCCAGAGTAAGTTGGCTGTTGATGCTTATAGCAGAGAGTTCGAGAACCTTGCCCGCTATGCCACAGAAGAAGTGTCCACGGACGCCAAGAAGCAGGCTAGGTTCCGAAAGGGTCTCAACCCCAAGTTGCATCGTGATCTCCACCTGCATCATTGTGATACATTCCAAGCCCTTGTGAACAAGGCCATCAATGCAGAGACAGCTCAACTCACTTACGAGGAGTCTCGTAAGCACACCCGTGATTTGGGATCTTCCTCTGGCTCTAGCTCCCAGAAACGCCGAATTTGGGTTCCAAACTCCGCTCTTCCTTCCGGTTATGCACCGAGGCCATCCTATGTGGTGCCTTCCCCAGCTCAGTCGTATGTTCCACCCAGGCCTACTGGTAGACCGCTTGTTAGTGCGGGTCCCCGTCCAACCTCAGGGACTTGCTTCACATGCGGGAAGCCAGGACACTATGCACGTGATTGCTCTCAGACTAGTTATGCTCCACCCCAGCCCGAGAAGACTGTGGGCTGTATTAAGCCATCACGCAAGATGATCAGTGTCAAGTCAGCCCCCACTGAACGTGGACGTGTGCATCACGTCTCAGCTAAAGACGCTCATGATGATCCAGATGTCGTTCTTAGCACACTCCTTGTCAATTGTCACCCAGCATCAGTTCTATTTGATACTGGAGCATCTCACTCCTTCATTTCTGAAGGCTATGCCCGTTTGCACGACATATCATTTTGTGATATGCCAACTCCGCTTGAAATCCAAACCCCAGGGTCTAGATGGCAGACCACCAGAATCAGCCATGGTAATGAAATTCTTGTTGATAGACTTGTATTCCTTGCATCACTTGTAGCCCTCAAGTCTTCAGATATTAACATCATCTTGGGTATGGACTGGATGACAGCTCATCATGCCAAGATTGATTGTTACACCAGATCTGTTCAGCTTACACACCCATCTGGCAAGATAGTCACCGTCTCCACTAGAGTTGCAAAGCGTCAACTCTATTCTCTTAATGCCAGCCCTCTTCCAGACCTTGAAGATATCCCGGTAGTCCGTGACTTTCCGGATGTCTTTCCAGAGGAACTGCCAGGTGTTCCACCTGACAGAGATGTAGAGTTCGTCATAGATCTTATCCCAGGAACAGCTCCAATCTCCCGGAGACCTTACAAGATGGCACCCCTAGAACTAGCCGAGCTTAAGAAACAACTCGATGAGTCCTTGCAAAAGGGTTTCATCCGTCCTAGTTCTTCTCCTTGGGCTTGCCCCGTCCTCTTTGTCAAGAAGAAAGACGGTACGGACCGGATGGTTGTAGATTATCGTCCCGTTAATTTGGTCACGATAAAGAACAAGTATCCGCTTCCCAGGATCAACGACCTGTATGATCAGCTCGCTGGATCCTCAGTCTTCTCCAAGATGGATTTAAGGTTAGGCTACCATCAAATCAAAATCAGAAGCGGGGACATTCCCAAGACAGCTTTTGTTACTCGTTATGGTCAGTACGAGTACACCGTCATGTCCTTTGGTCTAACCAACGCCCCAGCCACATTCTCCCGTTTGATGAACTCGATCTTCATGGAGTACTTAGATAAGTTCGTCGTGGTTTACCTCGATGATATTCTTATTTACTCGAAGAACGAGGAAGAGCATGCCGAACATCTTAGACTTGTTCTAGAAAAACTCAGAGAGCACCGCCTTTATGCCAAGTTCTCCAAGTGTGAATTTTGGTTGTCAGAAGTGACCTACCTAGGCCACGTAATCTCTGGTAAGGGCATTGCTGTCAATCCCGAAAGAGTTCAAGCCGTTCTCGATTGGACTCCACCTGAGACCGTAAACAAGTTAGGAGTTTCCTTGGTCTAGCCAGCTATTGTCGCCGCTTTGTTGAAAACTTCTCCAAAGTAGCCAAACCCCTCACGGAACTTCTCAAGAAAGATAAAAAGTTCGAGTGGTCCCCACAGTGTGAGTACAGTTTTCAGGAACTGAAAAGGCGCCTGACTTCTGCTCCCATACTTGTGCCACCGGATTTCACTAAAGACTTTATTATCTACTGCGACGCCTCACGACAGGGACTAGGTTGCATTCTTATGCAGGATCGTCATGTGATTGCCTATGCATCTCGACAGTTGCATCCACATGAGGAGAATTATCCTACACATGATCTAGAGCTTGCAGCCGTAGTCTATGCACTCAAGACCTGGCGACATTACCTCCTTGGTAAACGTTGCGAGATCTACACCGATCACCAGAGTCTCAAGTATATCTTCACCCAACCGGATCTGAACCTTAGGCAAAGACGTTGGTTGGAGTTGATCACAGATTATGATCTAGGGATTACCTACACCCCAGGCAAAGCCAATGTCATGGCTGATGCTCTAAGCCGTAAATCCTATTGCAACAATCTCATGTTGCAGCAAGGCCAACCACTTCTCCATGAGGAATTCTGTAAGCTTAATCTTCACATAGCTCCTCGCGGATTCCTTTCTACCCTGGTGGCGAAACCTGATCTTGAAGATCGGATTATCGCTGCTCAAAAGCAAGACACAGGAATTTCTCGGATCAAGAGAAACATTAAGAAGGGAGTTGGTGGATGTTTCTCTATGGATGATCGTGGTGTTGTTTTCTTTGAGAATCGCTTGGTGGTTCCCAAGAATCAACATCTGCGACAATTGATCCTTAAGGAGGCGCATGAATCTCCTCTCACGATTCATCCCGGTAGTACTAAGATGTATCAGGACCTACGCCAGAGGTTCTGGTGGACTAGGATGAAGAGAGAAATCGCTGAGTTCATTGCTAAATGTGACATTTGTCGTCGCGTTAAGGCAGAGCATCAAAGACCTGCTGGCACCCTTCAGCCTTTAGCTATTCCTGAATGGAAATGGGATAAAGTTGGTATGGACTTCATCACCGGCTTTCCCAGGACCAAGAGAGGGAATAACGCTATCTTCGTAGTCATTGATCGTCTCTCCAAAGTGGCTCACTTCCTTCCTGTTCGAGAGAGTATCACTGCTAGTCAGCTTGCTGACTTATATATTTCTCGAATAGTGTCACTTCATGGTGTTCCACTAGAGATCAATTCAGACCGTGGCAGTCTTTTCACTTCTCATTTCTGGGAGAGTTTCCAAACTGCCATGGGAACCCATCTTTCCTTCAGTACCGCTTTCCACCCTCAGTCGAGTGGTCAGGTGGAACGGGTCAATCAAATTCTCGAAGACATGCTCAGAGCTTGCGTTATCTCATTCGGTATGGATTGGGAGAAATGTCTTCCTTTCGCCGAGTTTGCTTATAACAACAGCTACCAATCCAGCCTCAAGAAAGCTCCTTTTGAGGTTCTCTATGGACGAAGATGTCGAACACCTTTGAACTGGTCAGAAACCGGTGAAAGACAATTCTTTGGACCGGATATGATCCAGGAGGCAGAAGAGCAAGTTCGCATCATTCGTGAGAATTTGAAAACAGCCCAGTCTCGTCAGAAAAGCCAGTATGATCGTCATCATAAGGATATGACCTATGAAATTGGCGACCAAGCTTACCTTCGGGTTACTCCTTTGAAGGGTACCCATCGTTTCGGTATCAAGGGCAAGTTGGCTCCTCGTTACATTGGTCCTTTCGCATTCTCGCTAAACGAGGAGAGGTTGCCTACCAATTGGAACTACCTCCGCATCTCTCCAGAGTTCATGATGTCTTCCACGTCTCTCAACTCAGGCGTTGCTTCTCGGATCCTATCCGCGGAGTGGACCACGAAACGCTTGATCTCCAAGATAACCTCACATACCGAGAGTACCCGGTTCGCATTCTTGATCAAGCAGAGCGTGTTACCCGACGTCAGAACATCAAGTTTCTCAAAGTTCAGTGGTCTCATCATTCCGAGAGAGAGGCTACTTGGGAGCGAGAAGATCGTCTTCGACTGGAGTACCCCGCTTTCTTTCCGTCGACCCCTGAATCTCGAGACGAGATTCTTTCAAGTGGGGGCGAGTTGTCACATCCCTAGTCTGGTATGACCTAGACTAGCTAGCTATTTGTGCATCATATTTAAATTTCATTTAAATTTGAAATGAGGATTGGTGGAACCCTCAGAATCATTTTTGAAAATGACCTAAATAAAAATTTCTCCAAAAGGGTCCAAGAAAATGCTCATGTTGCCCTCTGAAAATATTGGACAGAGATAAAAATCAAAACAATATTTTTAGGAGCTCATGGACATTTATTTTGGCCATTTGGATTAATTCGATAAATATTTGCATTGGAAATATATTTCTATATATATGAAATGTGGTCCAAAAATTATGCCATTCATAAAAGAGCTCTGGAATAATATATCCAGCTCCTGCAAAAATTGGCATAATAAAATTAAATGATTTAATATATTTATTAAATCAAACAAATGTCAGAAAAATTAGAAAAAAGAAAAAGAAAGGAGGAGGACTTACCTGGGCCTCCCCTCCCCTGCGCAGCCCAGCAGCAGCAGGCCGGCCCAGCCAGGAGGCGGCCCAGCCCGCCTGGCCCCCCCTCCCCTGTCGCCTTCCTCCTCTGCCAGGAGGACGGGCGTGTGCCCGACGCTCGCCGGCACGCGCGCGCGCCACCTCCCCCCCCCTGCTGGCCACCTCCTGCTTCCTCCTCGTCGCCTGGAACGCCCCGGACGAAGCCACGCAGCTGTCGCACCGCTCTCACTCTCCCTCGCCCTCCTCCTCTTCCCCTGCTCTCTCTCCCTCTCACCCGAGAACCACCGCCGCCGCCGACGGGCATCACCGTAGCCACCGCCTCTCCCTCGCCTCCCCGTCGTCCCCAGGAGCTCCGCCTCGTCGCCAGCTACCTCCTCGCCGAGCCACGCAAGCCGGAGTGCCCCGTGGAGCCGTCGCCGTCGCCAAATTTGACTCCGGCCGCCGTGGACCCTCGCCGGCGATTCGGGAGCTACCGGGCATCCCCGACCTCGCCCTCGCGCTCGCTAGTTCCGCGGTGAGCCCCCGCACCGAACCCCCTCCTCCCCGTGTCCGTTTGCCCCGTCTAGCTAGCTCGCCACCGCGCCCGTAAGCCCCTCGCCGCCGGCCATGGCGCCACGGTGGCACGAGCCCAAGCCGGTCCCTTCCGCGCGCGTCCCCGTGTTCCTGGTGACGCCAGGAGCCCGTAGGAACCCTCCGTCTCCACTGCCGTGCACCACAATGCCGCGGCCACCAGTTGCCGAACTCCGGCCGCCGCCCTGAGCTCTGCTCCGGCGAGCTCCGGCGCCCCCGCAGCCCCCCACCAGCTCCCCTGGTTGCGGACGACGACGGGCTACGCCCTGGTGCTTTTCGCGCGACCAAACGCCGCCTGCAGCGCAAGTCCGGCGAGTCGCCGCCGCGCTAATGGTCGCCGCCGGCCAGAACCCCGGCGGGCTGACGTGGCTTGTTAATTAGCCACTAATTCCCCACCCGCTGACGCTGACAAGTGGGCCCCAGGGCTTAGTCAAAGCTGACCAGCCCAGGTTTGACTCGGGGTTAACCCCCTGTCACTGACGTGTGGGTCCCACACGTCAGATTTGACCTGGACAGCCGCGTTGACCCGCTGATGCAATGATGACGTCATGCTGACGCAATTATACATTTCTGGAATTAAATAATTCAGAAAATCCAGAAATTGATTTAAACTTCAAAAATTCATATCATTTCAACCGTAGCTCAGATTTAAATAATTTATATATGAAAAATTATCAGAAAAATGCCATCTTTCCATCTGTACTAGTTTCATGCATGAAAAACAAACTTATACATGCTGAATATGGGAAAACACATTATGGCATATATAAGAGACTTAATTTAGAAATGCATTTGAACCTTTGGTTCAAATGGACTTCAAACCAAGTGAACACTAGTTGCATTAGCTCAACAGCATCACATCTACATGCCATGTTCATGCATCATATTGTTGCATATGATTGTGTTTTGATTGCCGGCACCGTTCCTTCTCGATAGGTCCTGCTCCGGAGACGTTCCAGAGTACCTGTCTGTGAAGCAGTGCCTCCCTTGTTGATTTACCAGGCAAGCAAACCCCCTTGTTCATTTCGATAAAACCCTACTCTCTCGCTCCTGCTCTCAGTTATTGCATTAGAACAACAACGATTCATCTGCTACTTTGTGCCGCGGTAGTTGAACCCATTCCTCTGCATGACCTGTCATTGCCACAGTAAATAGTTGAAACCCACTAGCATGTGTAGGAGTTGATTGAAGCCACTGATGTGTTCCTACCATGCTATGCCTGCTATTGCTTAGAGTTGTGTCAGGTCTGATTCATTGGGAATGAATTGGAGTGTCACGATATGTTCTGATGCTGAGAGTGAAGTGTGTGAACACGATTTGGTAAAGGTAGCGGTGAGAGGCCATGTAGGAGTACATGGTGGGTTGTCTCACTGGAACCGTCCTTAAGCCCTGAGTTCTGTGTATGTTGTCCAATGACTCGATACTACCACACATTGGGCTCCGGGCGCTCCAAGCCCTCTCGACTTATTAACCAACTTGATCTCTGTCCAGGAGTCGCAACTAGTTTCTGGTGTTTGTAGGTAGTGCTATTTTTCTACCAAGTGGCACCCGGCAGGGTGGGCTTGGGACAGACTAGGCACACGTGGCCCGGTGTACCGAGTGGCACCCGGTTGGTGGGCTCGGGAACCCTGTACACATCGTTTGGGGCCGTAAGCGACACCCCGGCCGGATCTCCTTGCGGATGGAACCCGAATAGGCGATAAACCTGGACTAGAGTCTTGTGTGGTTAGTCAGGTCGTGGCCGACACCCTCGCCAGGCTTCCGCTTGAAGGTTGCCGAGATACATGACGTGTACATGGCGGTAAGTGGCGAGAGCGTGTGTGAAGAAGTACACCCCTGCAGGGTTAACATGATCTATTCGAATAGCCGGGTCCGCGGTTATGGACTTCTTGGATGCTTACATGGTACATAGACAACTTGAAGTGGATACTATAAAATGCTCAAGACAAGTGTGAGTGCTATGGATGGCCTTCTCGTAGGGAGACGGGGATGAATCCATAGTAGTGTATTGTATGGTGATTAGTGGACTCGTGTACGTTGTTTCACCTCCAGAGTTTCTGGTAGTCGTAGAACAGGATAGCCACAGAGTCAAAGCTGGCTTGCTGCAACTAAACCCCACATTACCCTCTTGATACAATGCATGTATGATAGGATCTGATGTAAGTCTTGCTGAGTACCTTTGTACTCATGTTGCTTTATTTATGTTTTTGCAGCGGAGACTTCGGTCTTACTAGTGTTCTTGTGGACTTCGACTAGTAGCTAGTACCTCAGCTACGATCTTGATCGGATGTTGTAGATAGTCAGGCTCTTCAGCCTTTTTCATTTGTAGATGTCTGTACCCAGACATGTAATGCTTCCGCTTGTTGCTTGTATGCTCTGTATGATGGGTCTTGTGACCCCTGTTTGCAATAATTGCTATGACGGCTCTTCTGAGCCTTTATCTATATGAGTTGTTGAGTTATGCTGTGATGCCATGTTGTACAGCACATACTTGCATGTTATGCGTACGTGTAATGTGTATTGCTATGTGTGGGATCTGACTATCTAGTTGTTTATTCTTAGTAGCCTCTCTTACCGGGAAATGTCTCCTAGTGCTTCCACTGAGCCCTGGTAGCTTGCTACTGCTCCGGAACACTTAGGCAGGCCGGCATGTGTCCTTCTTCGATCCTGTGTCTGTCCCTTCGGGGAAATGTCACGCGATGAATACCGAAGTCCTGCTAGCCCGCTACAGCCCGGTTCACCGGAGTCCTGTTAGCCCAGTGCTACAGCCTGGATTCACTCGCTGATGACCGACACGTTCGATGCTGGGTCATGAATGCCTGTCCCTGTAAGTTAGTGCCACTTTGGGTTTACGACTAGCCATGTCAGCCCGGGCTCTTTATCATATGGATGCTAGCGACACCATCATATACGTGTGCCAAAATGCGCAAACGGTCCCGGGCAAAGGTAAGGCGACACCCGTGGGGATACCGTGCGTGAGGCCGCAAAGCGATATGAGGTGTTACATGCTAGATCGATGTGGCATCGAGTCGGGGTCCTGACACCGGTACTCCGATATATGTCTGAAACCTCCCGAAACAATTCCTGTGTCCGAACATGGTCATCCAATATATCGATATTTACGTCTCGACCATTTCGAGACTCCTCATCATGTCCGTGATCATATCTGGGACTCTGAACTACCTTCGGTACATCAAAACATATAAACTCATAATACCGATCATCAAAGAAGTTTAAGCGTGCGGACCCTACGGGTTCTAGAACTATGTAGACATGACCGAGACACATTTCCGGCAATAACCAATAGCAGAACCTGGATGCTCATATTGGTTCCACATATTCTACAAAGATCTCTACCGGTCAAACCGCATAACAACATATGGTGTTGCCTTTGTCATCGGTATGTTACTTGCCCGAGATTCGATCGTCGGTATCTCAATACCTAGCTCAATCTCGTTACCGGCAAGTCTCTTTACTCGTTCCGTAATGCATCATACTACAACTAGCTCATTATTCACATTGCTTCCAAGGCTTATAGTGATGTGCATTACCGAGAGGGCCCAGAGATACCTCTCCGACAATCGGAGTGACAAATCCTAATCTCGATCTATGTCAACTCAACAAGTACCATCGGAGACACCTATAGAGCACCTTTATAATCACCCAGTTACGTTGTGACGTTTGGTAGCACACAAAGTGTTCCTCCGGTAATCGGGAGTTGCATAAGCTCATAGTCATAGGAACATGTATAAGTCATGAAGAAAGCAATAGCAGTAAACTAAACGATCAAGTGTTAAGCTAATAGAATGGGTCAAGTAAATCACATCATTCTCCTAATGATGTGATCCTGTTAATCAAATGACAACTCATGTCTATGGCTAGGAAACTCAACCATCTTTGATCAACGAGCTAGTCAAGTAGAGGCATACTAGTGACACTGTGTTTGTCTATGTATTCACACATGTATTATGTTTCCGGTTAATACAATTCTCGCATGAAAAATAAACATTTATCATGATATGAGGAAATAGATAATAACTTTATTATTGCCTCTAGGGCATATTTCCTTCACCAGTTACGTTGTGATGTTTGGTAGCACACAAAGTGTTCCTCTGGTAATCGGGAGTTGTATAATCTCATAGTCATAGGAACATGTATAAGTCATGAGGAAAGCAATAGCAGTAAACTAAACGATCAAGTGCTAAGCTAACGGAATGGGTCAAGTCAATCACATATTTCTCCTAATGATGTGATCCCGTTAATCAAATGACAACTCATGTCTATGGCTAGGAAACTCAACCATCTTTGATCAACGAGCTAGTAAAGTAGAGGCATACTAGTGACACTGTGTTTGTCCATGTATTCACACATGTATTATGTTTCCGGTTAATACAATTCTAGCATGAATAATAAACATTTATCATGATATGAGGAAATAAATAATAACTTTATTATTGCCTCTAGGGCATATTTCCTTCACGCAGAGGTGCGTACGTTCGGTACTATGGATCGGTCGATCATGAAGACGTACGACTACATCAACCGCGTTGTCATAACGCTTCCGCTTACGGTCTACGAGGGTACGTAGACGACACTCTCCCCTCTCGTTGCGATGCATCACCATGATCTTGCGTGTGCGTAGGATTTTTTTTGAAATTAGTATGTTCGCCAACAAAATGTCCTTGGTCCAAGTGTTTGGGTGAAGCCGGGGTAGGAATATATCGAACAAATGACATGCTTCCTCCCTGAATTGACGAGCATGAGAACAATGAATGAGTGCATGAATGAGATCTTCATCAATAGCCAGACAAAGTTTGCAAGTACTCACATCTTTTATGTGTCTTCGTTTTAGGGTGCATCCATCAGGGATGATGCCCCTAATCACTCGCCACCAAAAGACCCTCACCTTAGGCTCTACCTTGAGTTTCTAGAGAGCACTCCACATATGTTGTTCGTACATTGATGGTCCAGTTATTCGCCCTTCATCTTGAGTTGCCCGCTCTTTTTGATTCACTAGAGCTCGATAAGCTGATTTTCAGAATACGTGCCTGAATTCTCATGTGCCCAGATAAGAAAATCCTCACCTCAACCTCGTTAAATTGGAATGTTCAATATAGGATCTCCATCGGGGGGTATGAGAGTGTCACAAACTAAATTCTGGTTCCAAGTCCAGTTTTCTGTGTCAATCAAGTCGCTAACCAGCTAAACATGGGTGTTGGCCGGCTTGAACATTGGTGTCATGGATATAGTAGATGGAATCCCTTTGTCATCCCATACCAAAATGGAAGATCCATCACCAACTCTTTTCAATAATCCCACATTGAATGCATCATGACTAGCTATGATCGCCCTCCATGTGGCCGAAGCAGACTTCGGTATAGTGGCATGCATGAAATCTGAATTGTGGAAATACATTCCTTTCAGAACTCTGGTGCACAAGGAATTTGATTCTGTCATTAGTCTTCATCCATGTTTCCTTAATAGTGCCAGGTTGAATGGTCTAAGGTCGCGGAAGCCCATCCTGCCCTTAACTTTAGGCGTAGCGAGCTTGTCCTAAGACATCCAATGAAGGGATCTTCTATTCAGCGAGCTCCCTGAGGGAGTCCTGGATTATGGGGTCCTCGGGTGTCCGGGCTGTGTAGCATGGGCCGGACTGATGGGCCATGAAGATACAACATAGAAGGCCTTCCCCCATGTCCGGATGGGACTCTCCTTTGCATGGATGGCAAGCTTGACGTCCGGATGTGTAGTTTCCTTTCTCTGTAAATCGACTCTGTACAACCCTAGGCCCCTCTGGTGTCTATATAAACCGGAGGGTTTAGTCCATAGAGGCCATCAGATATGCATAGGCTAGACAACTAGGGTTTAGCCATTACGGTCTCGAGGTGGATCAACTCTTGTAACCCTATACTCATCAAAGTCAATATCAAGCAGGAAGTAGGGTATTACCTCCATTAAGAGGGCCCGAACCTGGGTAAACATCGTGTCCCCTTGTCTCCTATTACCTTCGATCCTCAGTCGCACAGTTCGGGACCCCCACCCGAGATCGGCCGGTTTTGACACCGACACTGGTGCTTTCATTGAGAGTTCCACTATATTGTCGGTGGCGGGATCGATGACTCGCCTTATCATTATCGACAACATTACCTTTGGAAGGCCCCTAGCTTCGGGACAGGTCCTCCAGCTCGGCGGTTTCACCATGGGCGCCTGTCGGTGTCAAAACCGGTGGATCTCGGGTAGGGGGTCCCGAACTATGCGTCTAAGGTCAATGGTAACAGGAGACATGGGACATGATGTTTACCCAGGTTCGGGCCCTCTCTATGGAGGTAATACCATACTTATTGTTTGATTGATCTTGATGAATATGAGTATTACAAGAGTTGATCTACCACGAGATCGTAATGGCTAAACCCTAGAAGTCTAGCCTGTATGACTATGGTAATGAGTATCTCTCCTTATTCGGACTAAGTCCTCTGGTTTATATAGACACCGGGGATATGTAGGGTTACATAGGGTCGGTTAAATAGAAAGTAATCTTCATAGTTGATCGCCAAGCTTGCCTTCCACGCCAAGGAGAGTCCTATCCGGACACGGGTACAGTCTTCGGCCTTCATGTCTTCACAGCCCATCAGTCCGATCCATGGATAACAGGCTGGACGCCCGAGAACCCCTTAGTCCAGGACTCCCTCAGTAGCCCTTGAACCTGGCTTCAATGACAAGGAGTCCGGAGCAAAGATTGTCTTCGGCATTGCAAGGTGGGTTCCCCTTTCCGAACTCCAGAATACTCTTCAGATGCAATGACTGTATTCGGACCTATAACACACACCACACACAACCGCAGAGAGAATATAATACTTCCACGAGTCCAATCCACTGACAACTTTTACAACATGACATCATGTCTGCCCGGTCACAATTCCGAACCGTTTTTCTGCCGCTCCATGTTTTGAGACGCGGTGGCCATTGGCACGTCTTGTTAAAGTAGAGATCGTGTCCCCTTACCGTGGGATTCTCATCAATACGGGCTTGGGTAACCCAACCGTGTCGTTTACACAGGCCTCGGGAATAGGCGAGTTTCGAGGCGAATGGGGAGGCGTTAGATATTCACTGCCTTTATAAGGGGATAAGGATTCCCTTCTTCCCCCACGCCTTCTCTCTTTCTCCGCCCTTCCAATCTCGAGATCCAGCGCCCAAGTTCTTATCTCCTTTCCACTCGAGCTAGCACTGCAACCATGTCCAGATCCGGAGGTTAGGGCAAGTGGATGTGTCGGTGTCAAAACCGGCGGATCTCGGGTAGGGGGTCCCGAACTGTGTGTCTAAGGCTAATGGTAACAGGAGGCGGGGGACACAATGTTTACCCAGGTTCAGGCCCTCTCGATGGAGGTAATACCCTACTTCCCGCTTGATTAATCTTGATGATATGAGTATTACAAGAGTTGATCTACCATGAGATCGTAGAGGCTAAACCCTAAAAGCTAGCCTATGATTATGATTGTTGTATATATTCTATCGACTAGCCTGGCCCTGGTTTATATAATGCACCAGAGGCCTAGGATAACAAGAGTCCTAGCCGAATACGCCGGTGGGGAGGAGTCCTTGTATTGATCACCAAGTCTTGCAGAATCTTCCTTGTATGCGGCAGCTGTCCGAACTGGCCCATGAGTATACGGCCATGGGGGTCCTCGGCCCAATCTAACAGATCGGGAGACGACGTGGTGAGTACCCCCTAGTCTGGGACACCGTCAGTAGCCCCCTGAGTCGGTCTTCAAGTTGGGGACGCTCCTTGATTCTTCTGAACTGTTCTTCATCTTCGATCGTCGGTCTTGAAAACTGGTTCAACAAATCTGCTCATCTTTGATCTTGAGGATCGCCGAAGTAAATCAAAGAGTTTACACGTCGGGTATCTGAGGAGCCCCTTTAAGTTCTCGGCCTTTATCAATGCCTTATTATTATTTTTTACGCCGCACCCCGGGTTTGAAGTTGTTCCCGGGCGGCAGTGTTCTCTTGCGTCCGAGCTCCAACGCCGGACTGCTTCCGAGCTCCAACGCCGGAATGTATAGGTGTATTGTTACAGCCGAGCTCCAACGCCGAACTGCATCCGGGCTCCAACGCCGGAATGTATCCGAGCTTCAACGCCGGACTATATCCGAGGTCTCATAGATCACCTTGGCTCAAAAAAGTTGAAGGAGTTTAGCCGAGCTTAATGCCAGAAATGCCCTCTATGGAGCCAGTCACTGGCACCCGAGCTTTATGCTGGACTGCTTCCGAGGTGGTGCACCACCCCGACTACGGGCTGATTTTTTGTAAATATTTTTGATTGGCCCAATTTATTCTCTGCTGAGATATATATCCAGTATCCCTCAAGGTGTGTGTTGGTCTAAAACCCGAGATGCACCTGAAGGATGACATAAGACCGCTGATCCCAGTAGCCCCTAAGACTCAGGTTGATTCGCAAAATCAGCCTGAGGATCAAGTCCTAGCTCGGCAAGATACTTTGGGACACAAAAAGCGGCGTGCTTAGTCCTCGAGACTCAGGTTGGGTGCGGCCGACCAACCTGAGGATCATAATCTCCTCGGAAACTACATTGCACTTGAACTTCTCTGCATTGAATAGGCAATGCAGTAGCCCCCGAGACACTGGTCGGGTGGCAACACCAGATCAGGAGATCGATGTGCTCCTTTATTAGTAGTAAATGATAAGCGCGAAGCCCAGTAGCCCCCAAGCCTTAACGTGGGAACGGGTGGCCGAATTAAGGATCGATATCCAGAGTAAAATCACAAATTATGTGTAATGATTCTATGTATCCAAGTACTTTACATCATTAATGCTCGGATCCGCATTGTAAAAAACTTTGTTGACTGACCATCGGCTTCCACCTCCTTGGCCAGCAGCCAAGGAGTGTTTGTCCTACTTTATAAAGCCTTTATGAGGGCAAAGATTTACGGCAAACAAGGCAATCCGGCCATACGGTTTTATAAACAAAGGTACACGGAGAGATATGTTATATTACTTTTTAACGTAAGAAACATCTTCCAAAGAAAATAGTCCCACTATCGGTTCCTTTCTTTGGGTTGCCATGCTAAGCATGATCATGAAACCTCAGCTCCGATCAATGTGGGAGGAAAATATTGAGGATTTAGTTCGGGGAAAGTTCCCGAACTCTATGGTGTTATTGAACCAAAAAATTTACTTCCGTCGTTGCCGACCAATGTGATCCTTTAAGATTGCTAGCTTTCGGCTTCACCCAGTCTGAGGTACTAACTCGGATGACCCGGTAGTAACAATCACAGAGGTGCTCCCTTTACCGCCTAGCCGAACAATCGGGAACGTAGGGGTAAGCACAGTAGCCAGGCAACCCAGCTTGGCCAAAATCTTAAGTCAAATTGATGCATATTAATGGCTTTATATAAAGATAATTGCGGAAGGCAAAACTTGTATAATGAATACAAATGTTGATGATATATACTTATTTTGACTCCATTGCGACCGTTTATCAGTTGAAAGTGGCCCATCTTCGGCTTCTACCCCTTTGTAGATACTACGCAGGGTGTTTCCACAATAACAAGACAACCTGTTAACCCACAAGTGTAGGGGATCGCAACAGCTTTCGAGGGTAAAGTATTCAACCAAAATTTATTGATTCGACACAAGGGGAGCCAAAGAATATTCTTGAGTATTAGTAGTTGAGTTGTCAATTCAACCACACCTGGATAACTTAGTATCTGCAGCAAAGTGTTTAGTAGCAAAAGTGGTATGATAATAAAGGTAACGGTAGCAAAAGTAAAGATAAATGTTTTTGGGTTTTTGTAGTACTTGTGACAGTAGCAACGGAAAAGTAAATAAGAGAAGAACAATATGTGAAAAGCTCGTAGGCAATGGATCAGTGATGGATAATTATGCCGGATGCGATTCCTCATGCAATAATTATAACATAGAGTGATATAGAACTAGCTCTAATTCATCAATGTAATGTAGGCATGTATTCCGTCAATAGTCATACGTGCTTATGGAAAAGAACTTGCATGACATCTATTGTCCTACCCTCCCGTGGCAGCGGGGTCCTTACGGAAACTAAGGGATATTAAGGCATCCTTTTAATAGAGAACCGGAGCAAAGCATTAGCACATAGTGAATACATGAACTCCTCAAACTAAGGTCATCACCGAGAAGTATCCCGATTATTGTCACTTCGGGGTTGTCGGATCATAACACATAATAGGTGACTATAGACTTACAAGATAGGATCAAGAACACACATATATTCATGAAAACATAATAGGTTCAGATCTGAAATCATGGCACTCGGGCCCTACTGACAAGCATTAAGCATAGCAAAGTCATAGCAACATCAATCTCAGAACATAGTGGATACTAGGGATCAAACCCCAACAAAACTAACTTGATTACATGGTAAATCTCATCCAACCCATCACCGTCCAGCAAGCCTATGATGGAATTACTCACGCACGGCGGTGAGCATCATGAAATTGGTGATGGAGGATGGTTGATAATGACGACGGTGATGAATCCCCCTCTCCGGAGCCCCGAACGGACTCCAGATCAGCCCTCCCGAGAGAGAGTAGGGCTTGGCGGCGGCTCCATGTCGTGAAACACGATGAAACTTTTTCCCTGATTTTTTTCTCCCCGAACGTGAATATATGGAGTTGGAGTTGAGGTCGGTGGAGGTCCAGGGGGGCCACGAGATAGGAGGCCGCACCCTAGGGGGGAGGCGCCCCCTATCTCGTGGACAGCCTGTGGGCCCCCTGGCATTGATTCTTTTGCCAAAAATTCTTATTAATTCCAAAAAGTGCCTCCGTGGATTTCCAAGACATTCCGAGAACTTTTATTTTCTACACATAAAACAACATCATGGTAGTTCTGCTGAAAACAGCGTCAGTCCGGGTTAGTTTCATTCAAATCATGCAAGTTAGAGTCCAAAACAAGGGCAAAAGTGTTTGGAAAAGTAGATACGTTGGAGACGTATCACAACCCTTAGCCGATGTCTCGGTGCCCGGAGGCGGTTGTGTTAGCGAAAACGAGGCAATCAGATATCTTGGCTTTATAACTTTCACTTAGTCATAGGAGCTTTAAACTGAGGAAGCTAGCTATGAGCCCCCGGTTAGTGTTCAGGAACAGCTGAAGTCAAGTCGTGAACACTTCGGCCAATGTTATGAACGGCCCATCATTTAACATGGTCATCAGATTGCTGACCAGTTTGTGCTTATTGTGACAGTCAGTTTTCGGCTTTCTCCACTGAGGTGCTTAACCATGCGAGCTGGAAACACAATCGCAGTGGTTCTCCCGTTGCACACCTAGCCAAACAAAGCGTAACATAGGAGTCAAGCACAGGAGTCGGGCAACCCAACTATTGACCGAAGACACAATTCGAAACCGGCGCATATATAGCAATATCCGAGAATGTTTTTGCCGAATCTCTAAAGGTGTCCAGCGTTGCACTGCGAGACTTATGCTGGAAACACACAAATATTTTAAAAGTGCCAAAAGCTTGGAAAACCAAAAACATCAATAAAAACATGACGTCCAAACAAGATCAAGTGTTCGGTGCCAATCCGAGAATTGGAAAAAAATTTGTGCTTCTGTCGTGCTTTAACATGACACATCCGATCTCAAGACTTCGAGTCAAAAAAGGAGCGGTAGAGAAAGACTTTGCAGCGAGCAAGAAGAAAACAAATTTACTATAAAATAGCTCATATAAATTTAAGAGCCCCCAAGTGACTTGGGTAAAAGAATTTTATGTATAATGATTGTATGTACCGAAGTACTTATATCATATATGTGTTCACCCAAACTTTAAACTCGTCTTAACCGACCGTCGACTTCTCCCTCTTCGGTCAAGGGCCGAAGAGTGTTATGTACTCCACCTGTCGAGAATATCGATGGTGTTTCTGATAACCAGGCAATCAGGCCATAAGGTTGTAACAGACAAAGCGCGCTCAGGGAACTTATGCTATATTACCGACGAAGTGTAAGAAGCATCTTCGAAGAAAATAGTACCCCCACCGATACCTTTCTTCGGTTGCTCATTATTACTATGATACTTGTGCAATAGATTTTTTGTACTCATGAGTTCCGTTGTGTGTCGACCATTATTGAAAACAGTAAGAGCGCTAGCTTTCGGCTTCACCAAGTCTGATGTCCGGCTTGGATGACCCGGTCGTGACAATCGCAGAGGTGCTCCCTTTACTCCCTAGCCGAACAATCGGGAACGTAGGGGTAAGCACAGGAGCCAGGCAACCTAGCTTGTGGAACACTTAGGTCAATATGGTGCATATTGTGGCATAACACACGAATAAGGAACGAAGCCGTACAAGTATAAACATATGCAAGAGGAAAAGCTTCATAAAGGAAGCCCCCAAGTGGAAGGGGTATTTGAATTTGTGTGTTACAAACAAAGTTTTGACAATGAACTTTTTCAAAAACAACTTTTTTCAGAAAAACTATAATGCTTGGTCGAACCGAACGCAAGTTAAAAATTTAAAGCTTTGAGCATGAAAGCGACTTAGCTGGTTAATGCGTTCGGCATTAATGACTTGGTCCGAGCTTGATGCGGTACAAGGATCCATCCCCCAAGCCGGTCCCGAGGTGGCGGAGCAAAGAGCTTGGCACTCCGAAGTGGTGACATAGCACCGCCAATGTAGGCCGGCAGAGTGACGCCGAAGAGACCACGTGACGCAGTCAAAGTCCATTACCTGCACATGTAAAATAGTGCAGGCCAACAATAATAATATAAATATATAAACATCTTTGCATAATTAATTTACGCAAAATAAAATGGATGTGGCCTGGCGCCGAAGCCAATGTCGATGCAGGGCGTCGGCGTGACACAGTGAAGGCGTGACAAAGCCTGAATTTGCAGGGTGATCCGGGTTCCGGATGCGGCGTTCGCCGAACTATGTACGGAAACCGACTGAACCACCACGCGACCGTTTTTAATGTGACCGCCAGTTGATAGACCTGTGTACAGATGATGAAACAACCCAGAGTAATAATTCCTTAAGAAAAATAAACCCAACAAGCAAAAATTGTTAGGATTAATAGCACCTGGTTTATTTGTTGTAGCAGTCCGAAGAAAAGTGACTCCCAAAACTGGGAATCGATCTGCACACCCATTGCCCGATGGGAGAAAAAGCGACGACATGGCGATGCTGTCAAAGGTTGGCTTGCCGAGGCAAAGCCCTCGGTCCAGCTAACGTGATGAAGCTGGTCGGCTGGTGACGCCGAAGTCGCCGGAGTATGTTGATGAAGAAATAGCCAAGTCCCCGGTCTAGCCGAGGTGACGGAGTAGGTCGGTGAGGAGTCGTTGCAGTTGCCATGTCAGCCGTAGTGTTGAAGTAGTTCGGCGTGATGGACATCGGCTCTAAGAAGCAACAGTGTGTCCATGCCGACGCAGGTCGTAACTTGTGACGCGGCA
This sequence comes from Triticum aestivum, assembly GCF_018294505.1. Classification (NCBI taxonomy): domain Eukaryota; kingdom Viridiplantae; phylum Streptophyta; class Magnoliopsida; order Poales; family Poaceae; genus Triticum; species Triticum aestivum. The sequence continues at coordinate 551,184,313 of NC_057810.1, read as the reverse complement.
AATGCTGGTTTAATGAAGTGACCATGCGACGATGCCGGTGTGCCTGCTCTGTGTAATCCGTGGGGCGGCGATGTTGGTGATGATTTATCCTTGGCGATTCCGAACTCTTGTTCGGCTCACTGAGGTGAGGATCCGAAGAAGTTGAGCTCGGCTCAAAAAGCGACAACATGTCTAGCGCAGGTCGGCAGCCGCGGAGCTATATTGCCGGACTGGTTTGACACCAGCGTGATGGCGAAGATTACCTCAAAGGAGGCTTAAAATTTTATGGGCACGTGTTAAGAACAACGCATAATACCTTAGAATAAAATTCCTTTAAAAAGGTTGTCCAATATCATGTTCATAAAGAAACATGAATTCGGGTTGGATCCGTATTCGCGCAGAAAACAGATCTGAAAAGTGATGCACTAATCGGAAGGTTCCCGGAGTTTGGGTGGTCGGATCGAGCTGAAATTTCGAAGGGTGGTAGATATGGGAATTCCGCAGCAAATGCACGGTTGGATATTCCAAAGGACCTCCGAGCTTGGCTCTGGAGACCACACCCTAAACTCGTCCAGATTCCCATCCGGATTTGACAGGGCTCCGATATATCGTAGATTGCCGGAGATTCCTTCATCGGAACTCGACGAAATTTTCCAGGGTTGTTGTAGACTCAATTCCGCACAGTTCCACCAAAGCAATCATTAAAACAACACTCGAGGAGGTGGTGGCGGTGGATACAAGTTCGCTGTCCAGAAAAACAGCACGGTCGCCCGAGGGCAATGTTGACGTTGAGCCCCCGAGCTCCATGGATGATTCCTCCATGATCTTGATAGAGATCGGAGTTGATGTTGATGAAGGCCCTCATCTGAACATCACAATCGGAGGTAGGGCGCAGTCCTTGGTTAAGCCAAGGTGACCAGTCGAGCCGGTGACGAAGAAGTCGATGTCGCAGTTGATCTGCAGTCGAGCCATTGACCCTTTTGCCGATCACACAGCGGAACTCTCAATGAAAGCACCAATGTCGGTGTCAAAACTGGCGGATCTCGGGTAGGGGGTCCCGAACTGTGCATCTAAGGCTAATGGTAACAGGAGGCGGGGGACACAATGTTTACCCAGGTTCGGGCCCTCTCGATGGAGGTAATACCCTACTTCCTGCTTGATTGATCTTGATGATTTGAGTATTACAAGAGTTGACCTACCACGAGATCATAGAGGCTAAACCCTAGAAGCTAGCCTATGATTATGATTGTTGTATATATTCTATCGACTAGCCTGGCACTGGTTTATATAATGCACCAGAGGCCTAGGATAATAGGAGTCCTAGCCGAATACGCCGGTGGGGAGGAGTCCTTGTCTTGATCACCAAGTCTTGTGGAATCTTCCTTGTATGCGGCAGTTGTCCGAACTGGCCCATGAGTATACGGCCGTGGGGGTCCTTGGCCCAATCTAACTGATCGGGAGATGACGTGGTGAGTACCCCCTAGTCCGGGACATTGTCAGGATGGTCTCCTCCGTTAAGGAGAAGGACAATACCGAGCTTCGGGCGGCTGGGTACTTGGCGAAGGAAATCGCCCACCACCTTCCAGCCCAGGGGCAAGTTGTCCCCACGCTGAAGCCCAATGAGAGGATGGTATTCATCCCTCATTTCATCCGCGGGCTAGGGGTTCCTCTCCCCCCTTTCGTCTGCGGGCTGATGTACTATTATGGGATAGACTTCCATGATCTATCTCCAAACTCCTTCCTCAACATCTCGGCGTTCATCGTCATGTGTGAGGCCTTCCTCCGTATCCAACCCCACTTCGGGCTGTGGCTCAAGGTATTCAACATGAAGTCGAAGGTAGTGGACAACCAGCACGTGGAGTGCGGAGGAGCCATGGTGAGTAAGTTGTCCAATGTCTCTTGGCTGAAAGGCACCTTTGTGGACATTGTCAAGGAATGGCAGAAACAATGGTTCTATATTACAGAACCCCGCGGCACCGACTGGGCCACAGCTGTCGAATTCAACCCCGGTGCCCCAATGCGGCTCACCTCTTGGGTCGAGAAGAGCCCAAACTGGTGTTCACTAGACGAGCTGATAGTGCTACAGACGCGTATTCAAAGCATGGTGGACAAGGATGTCAAGCTTATCGATGTAATCCAGGTGATGTTACTTCACCGGATTCTCCCGCGCCAGAGCCGAAGTCGTCCTCTACGGAATTTCAATCCAAAGAAGCACCATACCCTGAAGAGGATCTCTGAGACTACTCATGAGGGCGCCTAGAAGTTGCTCTTCAAGGGCAACGAGAAACCACCGGCCACAGATTCAGACCGCGGGCACGACATTAACCACCCCGCCAGCGAGGTATGTTACTTTTAACGCATCCCCTACTTGCTTGTTTCGAGAATGATGTCTGAGCTTTTAGCATTTGCTTTCTTCAGGATTGGATGGAGAGGGCGAAGCGGATCCAGTGTCCGGCTCCGCTGCCTGAAGAACCAGTCATCCCGCGTCTGGCGAAGATGCTGGTGCCGGCACCATATAAGGCGCCGGAGAAGAAGGCCAAGGGCGCTTCGGACGTGACGTCCGAAGACAAAGAAATCCATTCCTCCGTCCCTGAGGATGATGACGAGGAAGAGGAGCATGGGGAGGAGAAGATCCTTCCCCCTGAGGAGGGAAAGAAGAAAAGGGGAGCCTCCACGAATTTGGAGGCAGGAACGCCCAAGAAGGGGAAGGGCGCCCTTGCGGTTAACACCGCATGGGACGTTGACAGCAGTCCGGAGCGATGCCTCCGCACTAAGCCTTAGGCCGCGTCGTAAGTACTATGACTTACGTATACATGCATACCCGGCCTCTCCTTTTTATTGTTTTGACGTGCTTAATTGTGCTATTATAGTCCGGCCCGTGACAGCATCCCGCGATCCTCATCTGGAGGTTCGTTGGATCCGGCGGAAATGGCCAGCGCGTCACTGCCGACCGCGTCCTCCCCCGAGGCCCAGGATGACGCCGAGGTGTTGTCCCGGAGGACCGCTCGGAGCCAGGGAGATGCCCAGGACGCTGTCCAAGAGGCGCTGCAAGGCGAGACCTCCGCTGCCGGACACATGGGGGTACAGACCCCCATGGAGACTGGCGAGGAGGGACGTGTTTAGTTCGGCCCTCAGCCGAATACAATTTCGGAGACCCATACGGTTCCATAATCCGGCAAGCACCCTCCTTCGAAGGAGGGAGGTGTGCCGATTCCATCGGTGGCCCCTGTCCAACCAGGGGCACCGGATAACCTGATGGAGGCGTTACAAGGCGCCTCCGTTATGGACGAGCATCATGCTCTTATGGGTGCGGTGATCGAGGAGGTTCAGTCCGCCAAGAGCAGACTAAACAAGGCCTGCAGCAACTTGTTGACAGGTTTTGAGGTAAGTCACGTAGAAAGAGAACAATCCCATGCAGACAGTAGCCCCTGAGGCACTGTCCGGTGTTCGAGAAGAAAGGCCGGACAGAGGATCAATCCTTTGTTGTAGGAGACTAACTTGATATGTATGAATAAGCAAGCTTTGCTGTTGGCCGCGACTTCGCATACTGCCGAAGTCTCTAAACTGAAGCAAAGGCTGGAGCGAGCCAAGAGCGAGCTCGGCGAGGTGAAGGCTCAGCTCCAGGAGAAGCAAGGTGTGTAACGACTTGCTGTATATTCGAAAAGAATAAGTGGTCGTAATATGTGTAGGAGCGACGACCGAGGTCGAGGCCCTAAAAAAGGCCCTGGCCGAAGCCGAGGGGAAGGCTGTTCAGCAGCAAGCCACCCGCAAGAAGCTCAAGGCCTGGGTCGACGAGGTCTAGAAGGAGCTCTAGGACGCGGTGACAAAGTGCGAGGCCTTGGAGCATGATGCGTCGGTCCGAGAGACCGAACTCGCCAAGGCTCGTCAGAGCACGAAGGCCGCATGGACTGAGGCCCGCGACGCCCTCAAAGAGATCCAAGAGGCCAAGAAGATCGTGGCGGGTAAGGCATTTAAAATGCAAAGCAAGTATGCAGAGAGGAAGTACATTTTACTAACCCGGATTCGGAGTTTCCCAGGGGCTTTTGCGGATCTACCACGCAACGTGTCTGATGCGGTGGAGTTCTTCCAAGCCAAAGAAGGGAGCTCCACGGAGAAGCTGTTCTGGACGCAGTACACTGTGCCCGAACATCCGGTGCCCTTTACTGATCAGCTGAAACAGCTAGTCGAGCTGCACAGGGTGGCCGAACTGGCCATGAAGGATTTAATAATCCGGCTGTGGCCAGCCGAGGCGATACCCAGCAGTTATTTTGGCCTCGTGAAGCGGGTGATGGAGGCCTGTCCTCGGCTAGACATCGTCAAGCAATCAGTCTGCATCGAAGGTGCGCGCATGGCTTTCGCCCGTTGCAAGATGTGGTGGGCAAAGATGGACGCCATCGAGGTGGCCAGGGGGCCGCCAGAGGGCAAGGAGCACCGCACACCCGAGCGATATTTTGCGGATGTCCTCGAAGGGTCTTGTCTTGCAGCAGCACAGTGCGGGCAGGACATTGTTTTCGAATGAATACAATCGTGTTTTGTCCTTGCCTTGTATGATAAAAACAAAGCTGATTTGCAATATAATGCTTATTATGTTTTAATTGTTTCCTCCTGTCCGGCCGTGTTGTATGGAATCTGAGGGTTGGCCACTCATTGGCTTCTGCCCTCACATAGGTAGTACGGAGGTGTTCGGGGTGGGATCTAAACAATCTTTATCCAATTATATGGTCCTTGAAGGAGTTGTTTAGCGCAACAAACCAGGCAATCAGACTATGCGGCTTAAACGCCCTCACTTAGCCATAGGAGTTTTATAATAAAACATGAGCGCAGCCCCTGGTATATGAATCAGAGGGCTGTCAACATCTAATCGGGAAGTACCGATCCTTCGCGTAACACGGAGAAAATCTCTAACGATTTGTGACCTCCGAATAGCTGACCGGCTCTCGCCGCATCATGACAGTCAGTTTTTGGCTTTCTCTACTGAGGTGCTCATCCGGTTTAGACCAGGGCACAATCGCAGTAGTTCTCCCTTTACTACCCTAGCCGATGTAGCGGAACATAGGATAGCAAGCACAGGAGCCGGTCAACCCAACTATTGACCAAAGATGCCAATGCATATAATGCTAAATTTGGGGTGCCAAACTTATATATAAGAAGTGTTCGGACTTTGTTGCCGTATTATGGGGCGATGGGGAGCCCCTGGCGAATATGAAACGTGCCAAAGTGCATGGATGCGTGAATATAAGTAATTAATGGCAAAGGAAGACAAAACAAGAGCAAAGATAATATCCGGGGCCCCTTGACTTGGGCCGTGAGCTGTTTCCATTATAGTTGGGTTAATGCGTCAAAGCGCATTTTTACAAATAGTGCGAGAAGCAACCGGCTATTTAACATGCCATAACCAAAGGAGAGCCGCATTTGGGTGCTGAAAAACAGGTAGAGTGATCATTGGATTGTCCTCTAGGGCTTCCCCTATATGCCTGTGCTCTGTGCCAATTTGGTGTACTTGTCCTTTGACAGGACCAGTAATCGGGCCTTCGACGGAGGCCTGTATAAAAGAGACCTAAAAAAGGAAAGAAAATAGTGAAGTTATGTGTAAGCCTATGATCGGTCTAGCCGAACTGTGGATCACGAGCTAGTTGTGCCTCCGTCGATGCCCATGGAATTTTAAGTGCGTAATTATGTACGCGTGGTACGAATGCCACTACCTCATTGGGACTGGGACGGAGGCCGAACTGCTAATCGAGCTCTTGACGAGCCGAGATGTCCTCTTGTAGTGTGGTCCGGACCCTCTTAATAATGTCCAGGGGCTCGGCAGCCGGATTGTGTTTCTGCTTGGGAAGGCCACTCTGTACCTCTGCTGCTAGGGTAGCGGTATGCTCTTCCGTATGGAGGGAGCGCTCCGTATTTCCATTGACTGTTATGACACCCCGCGGACTGGGCATCTTGAGCTTGAGATAAGCATAGTGTGGCACCGCATTGAATCTAGCGAACGCGGTTCGTCCGAGCAGTGCGTTGTAGCCGCTGCGGAAGGGGGCGATATCGAAGATTAACTCTTCGCTTCGGAAGTTGTCCGGGGAACCGAAGACAACCTCTAGTGTGATTAAGCCCGTACAACGGGCCTCTACACCTGGTATGACTCCTTTAAAGGTAGTCTTTGTTGGTTTGATCTGTGAGGGGTTAATGCCCATTTTGCATACTGTATCCTGATAGAGCAGGTTGAGGCTGCTACCACCGTCCATTAGGACTCGTGTTAGGTGAAATCCGTCAATGATTGGGTCGAGAACTAGTGCGGCCGAACCGCCATGACGGATACTAGTTGGATGGTCTCGACAATCAAAGGTGATCGGAAATGATGACCATGGATCGAATTTGGGGGCGACTGGCTCTACCGCGTAGACGTCCCTCAGTGCGCGCTTGCGCTCCCTTTTGGGAATGTGTGTAGCATATATCATGTTCACCATTTTGACTTGAGGGGAAACTTCTTCTGCCCCCCGAGTGTTCGGCTGCCGGGGCTCTTCGTCATCGTCCTTACTTTGTGATCCCTTTTCTTTGTTCTCGGTGTTTAACTTGCCGGCCTATTTAAAAACCCAACAACCTCCATTGGTATGATTGGCTTGCTTTTCTGGGGTGCCATGTATCTGGCACAGACGGTCCAGTATGCGGTCCAAGCTGGATGGTCCCTCACTGTTCCTTTTGTAGGGTGTCGGTGTCAAAACTGGCAGATCTCGGGTAGGGGGTCCCGAACTGTGCGTCTAGGCAGATGGTAATAGGAGACAAGGGACACGATGTTTTTACCCAGGTTCGGGCCCTCTCGATGGAGGTAAAACCCTACTCCTGCTTGATTAATATTGATGATATCGGTAGTACAAGAGTAGATCTACCACGAGATCAGAGAGGCTAAACCCTAGAAGCTAGCCTATGGTATGATTGTTGTTCGTCCTATGGACTAAAACCCTCCGGTTTATATAGGCACCGAAGAGGGTTAGGGTTACATAGAGTCGGTTACAATGGTAGGAGATCTACATATCCGTACCGCCAAGCTTGCCTTCCACACCAAGGAAAGTCCCATCCGGACACGGGACGAAGTCTTCAATCTTGTATCTTCATAGTCCAGGAGTCCGTCCAATGGTGATAGTTCGGCTATCCGGACACCCCCTAATCCAGGACTCCCTCAGTAGCCCCTGAACCATGCTTCAATGACGACGAGTCCGGCGCGCATATTGTCTTCGGCATTGCAAGGCGGGTTCCTCCTCCGAATACTTCATAGAAGATTTTGAACACAAGGATAGTGTCCGGCTCTGCAAAATAAGTTCCACATACCACCGTAGAGAGAATAATATTTACACAAATTCAATCTTCTGACGTATTTCGTGGCGTGACATCACACCACGGCCAAGCCTTTATTCAAGTCGTTTTTACTGTCCCACCTCAGCGTGTTGAGCGAGGCGGTTTCCTTGGCACGTCTTGTCAAAGCAGAGATCGTGTCCCCTTATTCCGGGATTCTCATCAATACGGGCGTGGGTAACCCAACCGCGCCATTGATTACGGCGCTTGGGAGATAAGCGAGTTTTACCAGGCTGGTGGGGACGCATAGTTTCGTCCGTCCATATAAGGGGATAAGGATCTACTTTTTCACACACGCCTTCTTCCTCCTTTGCTCATCCATTTCCGCGCACTCGAGCTCCAGCGCCCAAGTCCGCACATCTCGCCTCAACCTTCCCCAGCCATGTCCGGAGGATGAGGCAAGTGGATGGTCTCCTCCGTCATGGAGGGGCACATCAAAAAGCTGCGGAAGGCCGGATACCTGTCCAGCGACATCGCGCATCGGCTCCCCGACAAGGGGCAGCTCATCCCCACCCCCAGGCCCCATGAGAGGGTGGTGTTCCTCACCCACTTCCTCCGCGGACTAGGTTTTCCACTTCACCCATTTGTCCGGGGGCTCATGTTATACTACGGCCTGGATTTCCACGATCTGGCCCCGAATTTCATCCTCAACATCTCGGCGTTCATCGTCATATGCGAGGCCTTCCTCTGCATCCAGCCCCACTTCGGCTTATGGCTGAAGACCTTCAATGTCAAGCCGAAGGTAGTGGGCGGCCGCCAAGCGGAGTGCGGAGGTGCCATGATGGGAAGGATGCCCAATGTCTTATGGCTCGAGGGCTCCTTCGTGGAGACCATAAAGGGGTGGCAATCGGGGTGGTTCTACATCACTGAGCCGCGCGACCCTAAATGGGAAACGGCCCCCGAATTTCGATCTGGCTTCCCTACACGGCTCACCTCTTGGAAAGAGATGGGCTTGACGTGGGGTAATTCGGAAGAGCTGACCGGACTTCAATCCTGCGTCCAAAGCCTGGTGAACAAGAAGCTCAAGCTTGTCAACGTAGTCCAGGTCATGCTCATCCGCCAGATCCTCCCGTGCCAACAACGGGCCTTCAGCTTGTGGGAGTTTGATCCGGCACAGCACCAAACCTTGAGCGGGCTCTTTGACACTACGTACGAAGATGCCTGGAAGGTGCTGTTCAAGGGCGCCGAGGCTCCCGCATCTGCTACTGAAGATCGCGGATACAACTCACAGCGTCAAGCCAGCGAGGTAAGCTACTTTACCCTTTATGGGACTCTTGTTTTCCATAGTTTGACTCTATGCGGGATCTAAACTCCCTTACCTTTGAAGGCCTGGCAAAAGATGTCCGGGCAGGTTAACTGTCCGGCTCCCTTGCCAGAAGACCCAGTGGACGCACGATTGACGGGGCTGCTGGTTCCGGCACCTCATGTGGTGCCGGAGAAGAAGGCCAAGAAGAAGGCCACGGGAACTCGAAGGAGTTCCCGGCGCCAGGTGTTGTCGGACTCATCGTCCGATGACTCCGAGGCGGACTCCTCCCGCGAAGACGAGGAGGAGGAAAAAGAGGCCTCTCCCCCGGCGGGGGGAGAGAAGAAAAGGAAGGCCGCCCCAATGGGGGAGGCCAAAGGGTCCAAGAAGGGAAGGACCCTCCCTCCGGACTACTCCACCAACACCGACGACGGCAAAGAGGAGTGGCCACCGAGGACTAAGCCCCTGGCGACTTCCTAAGTGTCCGGATACCAGAATAACTCATGGCGTTTCGTTTGTCGTATCGAATCTCCTGACGCCGAATATAACCCAGCAGCCCGCCCAGGGACGGGCTCGACATTTCAACGAGTGGCTCCCTGGCTTCGTCGAACGTGAATAGCACTTCACTTCCAGCCGTCTCCTCTCCTCGCGCTGCGGATGACGCCGAGGTGGGGTCCCAAAAGGGTCCCAGCCAGGAGGAGGAGGTCCCGGAGGCGCCGCAAGGCAACCTCCTGGACTCCGGGAACAAGGGGGATCAAACCCCGAAGGGCTCTAAGTCCGGCCCTGGGCCGGACTCCACACCGGAACCTTTGGTGGTTTCGGAGTCCGGCAGGCGGCCCCTTCGTCAGAAGGGTGAGACGGCGACAACGGTGACCTCCGTCCAACCGGAGGCACCGGATAATTTGCTGGAGGCGCTTAACGGCGCCTCCATCGACGAGGAACACCGCACTGTCATGAGTGTGGTGATTCAGAAAGTTCAGTCCGTGAAGAGCGGGCTGATTGAAGCATGTGCCAGCCTTCTAACAGGCTTTGAGGTATGTATTTAAGATATGTAAAAATATTACCGTATAGACAATAGCCCCTGATGCTCAGTTTGGTGTTCGGAAAGAAAAGCCGAAGTGAGGATCTAAAAAGATGTACGCAGGAGTCTAACATAAGTATGTCCATATGGGAATGCAGGCTGCGCTGCTGACCTCTGCCACACTGACTACGGAGGTCAATGCATTGAAGCAGAGCCTCGAGCGGTCCGAGAACGAGCACGGCCTTGCCAAAAAGCAGCTCGAGGACAAGGAAGGTAAGTAATACCTTATGGAAGTATGTAAAAGATGTGGTTGCAAAAAATAACAGGAATAACGTGAGAATTGCAGGGGCCATGAACGAGGTGGCGACCCAGAAGGAAGCGGTGTCCAAGGCTGAAAGCAATGCGGCCGCGGAGCGCATCAAGCTAGAGAAGCAGGAGGCGCGGGTAGCGGAGGTGCGGCAAGAGCTCCAGGCTCTCGTGGAAAAACATGAGAGTTTGGAGCGTGACTCAAAGACTCGAGAGTCCGAGCTCGCCTCGGCTCTTGAGAGCGCCAGAGCCGCTAAGGCCGAAGCCCAAAAAGCCCTATAGGAAATTGAGGCGATGAAGAAGATAGCGGCGGGTAAGGCATTCTTCATGCAAAGCAAGCACGTGAAAGTGAATTACTTGTTACTTACCCGAATCCGGAGCTCTCCAAGAGCATTCGCAGATCTGCCCTGCAGTGTATTCGACGCTGCCGCATTCTACCGGGCCGAGGAGGGGAGCTCGACGGAGAAGGTGTTCTGGTCTCAGTATGCTGAGGCCGGACACCCGGTGCCCTTGAGCGACCAGCTGAAGCAGCTGGTCGAGCTCCATAAGGTGGCCGAATAGGCCATGAAGGGCCTCATAGTTTGGTTGTGGCCTAAGGAAGCCATGCCTGGGAGCTACTTCGGGCTGGTGAGGCGGCTGATGGACGCCTGTCCATGGATTGAAGTGGTCAAGCGCTCCGTCTGTATCGAAGGTGCCCGTAGGGCCCTTGCCCGTGCTAAAGTGCACTGGGGCAAGATGGACCTGAGAAGCTTGTGACGGACGCTCCACCGCCGGGCAGGAAGTATCGCACGCCCGAGATGTATTATGCGAGCGTCCTGAAGGGTGCCCGCCTTATAGCGGGTGAGTGCTCCAAAGATGTAATTTTTTAGTAAACTCGCATTTGTTATCATGTACGCTTGAAAACTTGTTCATATGCGCTAAGCAACGCTTGTGAATTTAAAATATTACCTTCCGTGCGGACGTTTATTAAATCTGAGAGATGGCGAGTCGTCGGCTTCTGCCCCCATGCCGCGAGTGCTGGGGTGTTCGGGATAAACTTGAGAGCTCTTTTTCCCATTCTTGGGTCCTTCGAGGGAGGCGCTCAACGCAACGAACGAGGCAACCGGACTATAGTGCTTGAACACTCTCACTTAGCCATAGATACTTCTATAATTTTAAATTTCAGCGAAGCCCCTAGTATTCGGAAGACCGAGTTCGGGGCGCTATCCACGCCTGGGCCGGACAAAGCCGACTCCTCGCTCTAAGCGGCATAAGTCTTTAGGGACTCGAAAAACCTCTCGAACAGCGACCGGCTCTCGCCCTATCATGACGGTCAGTTTTAGCTTTCTCCACTGAGGTGCTTAACCCAGCTCAACCGGGGCACTATCACAGTGGTTCTCCCAGCGCTACCTTAGCCGATATAACGGAATATAAGGTACCAAAACATGGGAGCCGGGCAAACCCAACTATTGACCCAAGACATGATTCGGAGCCGATGCATATAATGCTATAAGTTCGGGGTGCCGCACTTGTGAAAGTGTTCGGACTTATCACACCATATTTTGGGGTACTTAAGCCCCTGGTGTATTTGGCCGTACCAAAGCGTACAGATGCAACATGTCATAAGTGAACATGTATAGATAAAAAAAGGAATGCAATAATAGGCAAAAGCTATGCATTGTTTATTCAAAAAAGCTGCGGTAAAAGCAGAACGATACAAATAGTGCGATAAGCAAGGGACGGGACTATTTGACATGTCTCCCTCCAGGAGCGACCTGCGGGATGATATGTAAAACAAGTATACTGCTCGTTATAGAGACCACCTGGACACTCGACGTAGCTTTCTGCTTCCCTGGTTGTTGCATCGTGTGTTCGGTGATTCTATTGCCGGACAGGGCTTCTTGAGAAAGGAGTCCTGAATGTAAGAGAAAAAAGAAGAATGACACAATTGGGAGACCCTGGTGCGGTTGAGCCGCATTCTGGGCCTGCCGTGGTCGTGCCCCTCCCCCTATGCCCATGGTATTTCCAGAGCGTAATTATGTACGCGTAGTACTGGTTTCGCAATTTCGCAAGGGCTGGGGTTGGGGCCGCATTGCTATGCGTGCTCGGAACGTGCCAGGCGGTCTAGTTGTTGGTTACTCCGGGCGCGCTTGACGGTGTCCGGACGTTTAATAGCCGTACTCGAGAATTGCCTTAAGAGGCTGCTTTGTACTTCTGCCGCGAGGGCCGCCGTATGCTCCTCCCTTCGGAGAGAGTGTTCGGTGTTTCCGTTGACCGTAATGACTCCTCGAGGGCCTGGCATCTTGAGCTTGAGGTATGCGTAGTGCGGCACCGCATTGAAATTTGCAAATGCGGTTCGTTTGAGCAGTGCGTGATAGCCGCTGTGGAACGGGACTATGTCGAAGATTAATTCCTCGCTTCGGAAGTTATCCAGTGATCCGAAGACCACTTCAAGTGTAACTGAGCCTGTACAGTTGGCCTCTACACCTGGTATGACGCCTTTAAAGGTCGTCTTTGTGGGTTTAATCCTTGAGGGGTCTATGCCCATTTTGCACACTGTATCCTGATAAAGCAGGTTCAGGCTGCTGCCGCCGTCCATCAGGACTCTAGTGAGGTGAAATCCGTCAATGATTGGGTCTAGAACCAATGCGGCGAATCCGCCATGGCAGATGCTAGTGGGGTGGTCCCTTCGATCAAAAGTGATCAGGCAGGAGGGCCGCGGATTGAACTTTGGGGCGACTGGCTCCATCGCATATACGTCCCTTAGTGCATGCTTCCGCTCCCTTTTGGTTATGTGGGTTGCGTATATCATGTTCACCGTCCGCACTTGTAGGCGGAAGCCCTTCTGTCCTCTATTGTTCGACGGCCAGGGCTCCTTCTCGTCGTTGCTATGCAGCCCCTTGTCATTGTTTTCGGCATTTAGCTTGCCTGCCTGCTTGAACACCCAACAATCCCTACTGGTGTGATTGGCTGGCTTTTCGGGGGTGCCGTGTATCTGGCACGAGCGATCGAGTATTCAGTCCAAATTGGACGGGCCCGGAGTATTTCTTTTGAATGGCTTTTTCTGCTGACCGGGTTTAGAGCCTCCGAATCTGGCATTGACTGCCGCATCTTCAGCATTATCGCCATTAATGCAGCACTTGTGCTTGTTGCGATGCGACCTGCCGTTGTTGTCCTTGGTATCCGAATTACCAGGGATCTTGGTCATATTGTTACTACGAGCTAGCCAGCTATCCTCTCCCGCGCAAAAGTGGGTCATGAGTGTTGTGAGGGCTGCCATGGATTTCGGCTTTTCCTGTCCTGGGTGCCGGGCAAGCCACTCGTCGCGGATGTTATGTTTGAAGGTTGCATGGGCCTCTGCATCCGGACAGTCGATGATTTGATTTTTCTTGGTTAGGAACCATGTACAGAATTGTCTGTCTGATTCCTCTAGCTGCTGAATTATGTGGCTTAGGTCATCGGCGTCTGGTGGTCGCACATAGGTGCCATGGAAGTTGTCGAGGAATGCGGCTTCCAGGTCTTCCCAACAACCAATTGACTCCGCTGGCAAGCTGTTAAGCCAATGCCGAGCTGGTCCTTTAAGCTTGAGTGGGAGGTATTTGATGGCGTGTAGATCATCACCGCGGGCCATGTGGATATGAAGGAGATAGTCCTCGATCCAGACCGCAGGATCTGTTGTGCCATCGTATGATTCAATGTTTACGGGTTTGAAACCCTCAGGGATTTGATGATCCATCACTTCGTCTGTGAAGCATAGTGGGTGTGCGGCGCCTCTGTATTGGGCTATATCACAACGTAGCTCAAATGAGCTTTGTCTACTGTGTTCGTCCCGGCCGGAATTGCCATATCCAACGTGATGGTTATTATCACGTATCGTGGGGCGCCCACGCGATCTGTAGATCGATCTTGTTTGCCTTACCTTGTCCTCCAATATATCCCGCAGGTCTGGCGCATTTTCCCGCGCCTTGGTATTATTTAAGCGGCGCCGGGGTGCGGCTTGAGTGGAGGGCCGAGAGGCCTCTCTATCGCGGCCACGAGGTGGCCGGTCGGCCATATTATGCGCTGGTGATATAGGTTTAGGTGCTTCCTCCTCTAATTGGGGTAGCAGCCTGCGTTTTGGGTAGCTCTTGGAGGGGCGTTCGAGTTCATACTCTTCGGCCGCAAGGACTTCAGTCCATTTGTTGGCTAGTAGGTCTTGGTCAGCTCTAAGTTGTTGCTGCTTTTTCTTGAGGCTGCTTGCCGTGGCCATAAGCCTGCGTTTGAAATGCTCTTGTTCGACGGGATCCTCAGGCACGACAAATTCGTCGTCGTCGAGGCTTGCCTCGTCTTCGGAGGGAGGCATGTAATTATCGTCCTCTACCTCTCCGTCTGCCGCTCTCTCATGAGGGTTGGCTTCTCCATCCTCCTGCACTGAATCCTACTGGAGGGAGTTGTCTTCGGCACTGTCCGGGGTGTTATTGTCTCCCGTGCCGGAATCACCGTTTTTGCTGTTGCGGGATTTAGAGCGGCGCCGCTGACGTCGGCGCTTAGGTTGTTTCTTGGAGAGGTCATCCTCCGTTGTTCCATCGCCATTCCCATCTTTTGGGATGTCCACCATGTAAATGTCGTATGACGAGGTGGCCTTCCAGTGCCCTGTAGGCGCTGGTTCTTGGTCGTCTCCTGCATCGTTGTCCATACCGTCGATGTCTTTGGAGTCGAAGTCGAGCATGTCGGTTAAATCATCGACAGTGGCTACGAAGTGGGTGGTGGGTGGGCTTTGAATTTCTTCGTCGTCCGCATCCCAACCTTCCTGACCAAAGTCTGGCCAGGGCTCTCCTGATAAAGAGAGAGACTTTAGTGAGTTCAGGATGTCACCAAAGGGCGAGTGCTGAAAGATGTCAGCGGCGGTGAACTCCATGACCGGCGCCCAGTCGGATTCGATTGGTAGGGGCGCGGGAGGTTCGGAGTCCGGAGAGGAGTCCGGCACCTTGGAGTCACGGGCTTCGCAAAGGACAGGGTTGGTGTTCGGCTCAATCGCCATAGAGATAGCAGCCCCCGAGGCGGTGTCCAGCCACCCGTCCTCGATCGGCGCAGTCGGCTCCGAGCTAAGGGTCGGAGCGGACACTGGTGCGGCCTCCAGGGCACTGTCCGGTGGCAGAGCTAGATCATGCCCTTCGTGACAGTGCGGCGCGCTTGGCTGTGGCTCGAACCCGTCGAAGATCAAGTCTCCGCGGTCGTCAGCCGTGTAGTTCAAACTTCCAAATCTGACCTGATGGCCAGGGGCGTAGCTTTCAATCTGCTCCAGATGGCCAAGCGAATTGGCCCGCAGTGCAAAGCTGCCGAATACAAAGATCTGTCCGGGGAGAAAAGTCTCACCCTGGACCGTATCGTTGTTGATGATTGGAGGAGCCATCAGGCCTAAAGATGACGACACAGAGGAACTCTCAATGAAAGCACCAATGTCGGTGTCAAAACCGGCGGATCTCGGGTAGGGGGTCCCGAACTGTGCGTCTAGGCGGATGGTAACAGGAGACAAGGGACATCATGTTTTTACCCAGGTTCAGGCCCTCTCGGTGGAGGTAAAACCCTACTCCTGCTTGATTAATATTGATGATATGGGTAGTACAAGAGTAGATCTACCACGAGATCAGAGAGGCTAACCCTAGAAGCTAGCCTATTGTATGATTGTTCTTCGTCCTATGGACTAAAACCCTCCGGTTTATATAGGCACCGAAGAGGGTTGGGGTTACACAGAGTCGGTTACAATGGTAGGAGATCTACATATCCGTACCGTCAAGCTTGCCTTCCACGCCAAGGAAAGTCCCATCCGGACATGGGACGAAGTCTTCAATCTTGTATCTTCATAGTCCAGGAGTCTGGCCAATGGTGATAGTTCGGCTATCCGGACACCCCCTAATCCAGGACTCTCTCATAGGGCTTCTTTCGTTGGCCGGAATTGGAGCCACTGAATCCGGCGTGAACCGTAATGTCATCGGTGTTATCGCCATTGCTTTGGCGCTTGTGTCTATTGTGCCGGAGCTTGTTGGTGTCGTTTTTGGCCTTGGAGGGGCCTGCATCGCTGGCTGTGGTTTTGCTATGAGCCAGCCAGCTATCCTCACCTGCGCAAAAGCGGGTCATGAGCGCCGTGAGGGACACCATGGATTTTGGCTTTTCTTGGCCGAGGTCGCGGGTGAGCCATTTGTCACGGATGTTGTGTTTGAAGGCTGCTAGGGCTTCGGCATCCGGACAGTCAACGATCTGGCTCTTCTTGGTTAGGAACCTAGTCCAGAATTTTCTAGCTGATTCTCCAAGTTGTTGAACTATATGACTTAAGTCATCGGCGTCTGGTGGTAAGTGCCTTGGAAGTTGTCAAGAAAAGCTTCTTCCAAGTCCTCCCAGCTGCCGATGGAATTTTCAGGCAGGCTATTCAACCAGTGTCTAGCTGTCCCTTTAAGTTTTAGTGGGAGGTATTTAATGGCATGGAGATCATCTCCTCGGGCCATATGGATGTGGAGAATAAAATCCTCTATCCATACTGCGGGATCGGTTGTTCCGTCGTATGATTCAATATTGACGGGCTTGAATCCCTCAGGGAATTCATGATCCAGTACCTCATCTGTGAAGTAGAGAGGGAGTGCGGGCCTCTATATCAGGCCGCGTCGCGGCGCAACTCCGATGACGTCTGCCTGCGGTTATCGGCCCGGGCATGACTAGGTTTGTCATGTCCGAATATGTAGCCGTCATCGCAAGACGAAAGGCGTCCTCGCGATCCGTAGATTGATCTGGTGTGTCCTGCTCTACTGTCCAAGTCCTGCCAAAGTTCGTATGTATATTCCCAAGCTGTTTTGTATCTATTTTTACGAGGCGGAGGGGTAGGCTGCCACTCGGCCTAAGTTGCCGCTTTATCCCGACCGCGGGGTAGTCGGTCCGCTGCACTGTCCCGACCACGTGGTGGTCGTTCCGCATTGCGCGAGGGAGATATGGGCCCCGGCGCTGATGACCCACAAGTATAGGGGATCTATCGTAGTCCTTTCGATAAGTAAGAGTGTCGAACCCAACGAGGAGCGGAAGGAAATGACAAGCGGTTTTCAGTAAGGTTTTCTCTGCAAGCACTAAAATTGTAGGTAACAGATAATTTTGTGATAAGATAAATTGTAACGGGTAACAAGCAATGAAAGTAAATAAAGTGCAGCAAGGTGGCCCAATCCTTTTTGTAGCAAAGGACAAGCCTGGACAATTTCTTATAATGAGAAAAGAGCTCCCGAGGACACGTGGGAATTATCTCAAGCTAGTTTTCATCACGCTCATATGATTCGCGTTCGGTACTTTGATAATTTGATATGTGGGTGGACCGGTGCTTGGGTACTGCCCTTACTTGGACAAGCATCCCACTTATGATTAACCCCTATTGCAAGCATCCGCAACTACAAAAGAAGTATTAAGGTAAACCTAACCACATCATTAAACATATGGATCCAAATCAGCCCCTTACGAAGCAACGCATAAACTAGGGTCTAAGCTTCTGTCACTCTAGCAACCCATCATCTACTTATTACTTCCCAATGCCTTCCTCTAGGCCCAAATAATGGTGAATTGTCATGTAGTCGACGTTCACATAACACCACTAGAGGAAAGACAACATACATCTCATCAAAATATCAAACGAATACCAAATTCACATAATTACTAATTGAAGGAAATATGCCCTAGAGGAAATAATAAAGTTATTATTTATTTCCTTACTTCATGATAAATGTTTATTTTCATGCTAGAATTGTATTAACCGAAAACATAATACATGTGTGAATACATAGACAAATATAGTGTCACTAGTATGCCTCTACTTGACTAGCTTGTTGATCAAAGATGGTTGTGTTTCCTAGCCATAGACATGAGTTGTCATTTGATTAACGGGATCACATCATTAGAAGAATGATGTGATTGACTTGACCCATTCCATTAGCTTAGCACTTAATCGTTTAGTATGATGATATTGCTTTCTTCATGACTTATACATGTTCCTATGACTATGAGATTATGCAACTCCCGTTTACCGGAGGAACACTTTGTGTGCTACCAAACGTCACAACGTAACTGGGTGATTCAAATGAGCTCTACAGGTGTCTCCAAAGGTACATGTTGAGTTGGCGTATTTCTAGATTAGAATTTGTCACTCCGATTATCGGAGAGGTATCTTTGGGCCCTCTCGGTAATGCACATCACTACAAGCCTTGCAAGCAATGTAGCTAAAGAGTTAGTTACGGAATGATGCATTACATAACGAGTAAAGAGACTTGTCGGTAACGAGATTGAACTAGGTATTGAGATACCGACGATCGAATCTCGGGCAAGTAACATACCGATGACAAAGGGAACAACGTATGTTGTTATGTGGTTTGACCGATAAAGATCTTCGTAGAATATGTGGGAGCCAATGTGAGCATCCAGGTTCCGCTATTGGTTATTGATCGGAAACGTGTTTCGGTCATGTCTACATAGTTCTCGAACCCGTAGGGTCCGCACACTTAAGGTTTCGTTGACAGTTATATTATGAGTTTATGTGTTTTGATGTACCGAAGAAGTTCGGAGTCCCAGATGAGATCGGGGATATGACGAGGAGTCTCGAAATGGTCGAGACGTAAAGATCGATATATTGGACGACTATATTCAGACTTCGGAAAGGTTCCGAGTGATTCGGGTATTTTTCGGAGTACCGGAGAGTTACGGGAATTTGCCGGGGAGTATATGGGCCTTATCGGGCCATACGGGAATAGAGGAGAGAGGCCAAAAGGAAGGAGGCCTGCGCCCCCCCTCTGGTCCGAATTGGACAAGGGGTGCAGCCCCCTTTTCCTTTTCCCTCTCCTCCTCTTTCCTTCTCTCCTACTCCAACAAGGAAAGGAGGAGTCCTACTCCCGGTGGGAGTAGGACTCCCCCCCTTGGCGCGCCCTCCTCCTTGGTCGGCCGCCTCCCTCCTTGCTCCTTTATATACGGGGGCAGGGGGGTACCCCATAGACACAACAATTGATCTCTTGATCTCTTAGCCGTGTGCGGTGCCCCCTCCACCATAGTCCTCGATAATATTGTAGAGATGCTTAGGCGAAGCCCTGCGACGGTAGAACATCAAGATCGTCACCATGCCATCGTGCTGACGGAACTCTTCCCCGACATTCTGCTGGATCGGAGTACGGGGATCGTCATCAAGCTGAACGTGTGCTAGAACTCGGAGGTGCCGTAGTTTCGGTGCTTGATCGGTCGGGCCGTGAAGACGTACGACTACATCAATGATACGTCCATTTTGCATCATGCTTTTATATCAATATTTATTGCATTACGGGCTGTTATTACACATTATATCTCAATACTTATGGCTATTCTCTCTTATTTTACAAGGTTTACCATGAAGAGGGGGATTGCCGACAACTGGAATTCTGGCTGGAAAAGAAGCAAACGTTGGAAACCTATTCTGCACAACTCCAAAAGACCTGAGACTCCACGAAACAACTTTTTGAATTTTAATAAGAATTTATGGGAAAAAGAAATAGGCCAGGGGTCCCACACCCAGTCCAGGAGACAAGGGGGCGCCCCCCCCCCCAAGGGCGCGGCTTACGGGACGAAACTCCGTCGCCACGAGGTGGAACCTCGGCGGAATCAATCTAGGGCTCTGGTGGAGCTGTTCTGCCGGGACACTTCCCTCCGGGAGGAGGAAATCATCACCAACGTCATCACCAATGATCCTCTCATCGGGAGGGGGTCAATCTCCATCAACATCTTCAGCAGCACCATCTCCTCTCAAAACCCTAGTTCATCTCTTGCATCCAATCTTGTATCAAAACCAGAAATTGGTACATGTGGGTTGCTAGTAGTGTTGATTACTCCTTGTAGTTGATGCTATTTGGTTTACTTGGTGGAAGATCATATGTTCAGATCCTTTATGCATATTATTACTCCTCTGATTATGAACATGAATATGTTTTGTGAGTAGTTACGTTTGTTCCTGAGGACATGGGTGAAGTCTTGCTATTAGTAGTCACTAATTAAAAGCCTGTGCGTTGCTACGGGGCATATCTAATAGTTGTTCAATACCAATTGTGTCTACTGTATGCGTTTCGAATCCTCGTGTATTTCTTCTCCTTCTCTCACCATATCACCCTCTCTCCCTATCACGCATTTCCAGCTTTGAGATACTAACAAAAATATTATCTGAGTTTAATATGTCACTTGTCTTATGTCTCCATTACTATGAAAATATCGATATAAGCTGGTTACATGCTTATTCACATAAGATGGGTACATGCAAGTTTAGTTTTTGACGATAAACACCTCTCTTTTTCCATTCCTTCCTTTACAGTAACTGCCCTACAACACCCTCTCCCATCTGCAAAGTGTCCCTTCCTACCCTTGGCCCACAATAGATATAAGGTGGTGTCATCTTTTTTGCCACTAGGAGTAACAAACCAAACCTAAAAAAGGGAGAAAATGATATTTGTAAAGAATAGATAGGGTGAAATCTAAACCTTGTGCAACAGTTTATCTGGCACACATATATATCAGTGCTTTCTATAAGTCAGATGGTGATGCTAAAGCTTGTTAAAAATCTATTATTCCGAAATAAAGAGTAAGCAATTAGGGAGTAAGAAATAATGATGCAAAACATTCAACTTGACATAACAGTAGTCAAGCATCTCTTAAATCATTAAATTAACAGGAAATGGGAGAGCTCTTTCCGGTGCCACAATGTACGATGGAAAAATCATTAGTAAAGGTTTGCCAAACCACAAACAAAAGGAACAATAATGTATTCACCGTAATGATAAGCAGCGTATCCTAGCATTCTTGTTTTTGTTAAACCGGCATTACCACTGATGCAACCTACAATTAAAGAACAACGGCCTGCAACTTTGATTTCATCAGACTGAGGAAGTAGTAAATAATGTTTACATATGTTATCTCATTGTCATTCTGAAGTATTTCATTGAACAAAATAGTATAATACCAAAGAGCGAAAACACATATTGTCCCAACAACAAATACACATTGCCTTGCCCACCCTATACAAATAATTTGGTTACTCATTTAGGATACAGGACCAAGAATAAAAGGAAAAAAATCATCACAATTTACTTGCACTATAATTAGGCAAGGGAATTAGGGCCAATTCTTTTGAGCAATTCTTCCAGAATTGACCCCCTCCCCAGCTTCTCCCAGAATTGCCACTTAATATTTTTTTACAATTCCTAGCTAATTAGACCTTAACTAGCTAGGAATTGTAAAAAAATATTAAGTGGCAATTCTGGGAGAAGCTGGGGAGGGGGTCAATTCTGGGAGAATTGCCCAAAAGAACTGGCCCTTAGTTTGGTAGAGTGGTAATTGTGGAAACAAAATGGAATTGTTCAGTATCAGATACTGCCAATTACATCTCAATCACTAAACTGGTTGGAGATCATTAATTAATCGGTGATAAGAGTTTGTCAAATGTTAATGTGTGCATATAACTTGGCACAAAACAGAAGGATCTCACAGCACAACAATAACAACAATTACCAGCTTAAAAATACAATATGTCGCAAATATCTTAAGTGTTTCTGAATGTGTTTCACTACCTCCATGTGTACCAACTGCCTCTGTAGAAGGAAGCACACTCCTTGTGTACAATTTATCTCTGTAGAAAGAAGTACTTCAAATTAAATAGATCCCACCAAAAGAAACATGAACCTAAAGAAAAATGAATATTTTCTTAACAGTAAGACATAAAATGAAAGCATCCATCAACATCCCTACAACTTAACCGAGAAACATTATGCAACAGGAACAACATCCGTACAACTTAACTAAAACCGAAAGCATCAATCATCATCATCATGAACTGAAACATCGTCATAATTGCAGTATACTTGCCACACACCCATATAATCATCCATGTATATTTTGAACTACAAAAAAATAACAAAATGAAGTGTTAATAGACAATGCATTGACATGATGCAAGTAGTGATAGAGGCAGGATATTAGTCACATACAAAGGTTGAAGGCTGGCCCAGCTAGCACCCCTTCATCATTTTGGATAGGAGTAGCGGCATATGTTGCCAAGATGGTGGATTCAAGCACATTGTTGTAATACTTTGTAAGGTCCTCGAGAATAATCAATAAAGTGGCCGTATGCATCTCCCAGATGCAGAGGCCGGGGGTCATCCTTCTTTTCTAAAAAAAGGTTGAAGGCCATGCAATCTTTGTTTTTTCTGCATTACCGAGAGTATTGCAGTTTTTGCGACTCCGTACCAAATTTTCAGTTTTCACAAGTGCCATATCGGCATGATGCTAGCAAAAAGAAGAAAGCAAAAATTCATGATTATTGACAACTATTCGGAAGCAATGCATTGAGAAATTTAAATGTCACTACAGCTATGAATTATTTAGATCGCTTATAAGTATGGCATTAACAAATGTTACCTCCTATGTTATAGTTGTTGGGGAACGTTGCAGAAAATTAAAAATTTTCCTACGGTTTCACCAAGATCCATGTATGAGTTCATCTAAGCAACGAGTCAAGGGAGAGAGTTTGCATCTACATACCACTTGTAGATCGCGTGCGGAAGCTTGAAAGGTGATGATGTAGTCGTACTCGACGTGATTCGAATCACCGATGACCAAGTGCTGAACGGACAGCACCTCCGCGTTCAACACACGTACGGGACGGGAGACGTCTCCTCCTTCTTGATCCAGCAAGGGGGGAGGAGAGGTTGAGGAAGACAGCTCCACCGGCAGCATGACGGCGTGGTGATGGTGGAGAGGCAGTACTCCGACAGGGCTTCGCCAAGCACACAACGGAGGAGGAGAGGCGTTGGGGAGGGGAGGGCTGCGCCTTGGAGGGTCGTCCTACTGCCCTCCCCTCACCCCTCTATTTATAGGGGGAAGGGAGAAGGGGGCCGGCCCCCTAGAACCCATCTAGGGGGGGTGCGGCGGCCTAGGGGAGAGGGGAGAGGGTGGCTTGCCCCCCAAGCCAAGGGGGGCGCCCCCTCTAGGGTTCCCCCTCAACCCTAGGCGCATGGGCCCAAGGGAGGGGGGTGCGGCCAGCCCACCAGGGGCTGGCTCCCTGCCCCACGCAGCCCATGTGGCCCCCGGGAGGGGTGGCCCCTCCCGGTGGACCCCCGGAACCCTTCCGGTGGCCCCGGTACAATACCGGTATGACCCCGAAACTTCCCGGTGTCCGTTTGACAACTTCCCATATATAAATCTTTACCTCCGGACCCTTCCGGATCACCTCGTGACGTCCAGGATCCCATCCGGGACTCCGAACAACATTCGGTAGTCACATACTAGTCTTCCTAATAACCCTAGCGTCACCGAACCTTAAGTGTGTAGACCCTACGGGTTCGGGAGACATGCAGACATGACCGAGACGCTCTCAGTCAATAACCATCAGCGGGATCTGGATACCCATGATGGCTCCCACATGCTCCTCGATGTTGTCATCGGATGAACCACGATGTCGAGGATTCGATCAAACCCTGTATGCAATTCCCTTTGTCAATCGGTACGTTACTTGCCCGAGACTCGATCGTTGGTATCCCAATACCTTGTTCAGTCTCGTTACCGGCAAGTCACTTTACTCGTACCGTAATGCATGATCCCGTGTCCAACACCTTGGTCACATTGAGCTCAATATGATGATGCATTACCGAGTGGGCCCAGAGATACCTCTCCGTCATACGGAGTGACAAATCCCAGTCTCGATCCGTGTCAACCCAACAGCTACTTTCGGAGATACCTGTAATGCACCTTTATAGTCACCCAGTTACATTGTGACGTTTGATACACCCAAGGCACTCCTACGGTATCCGGGAGTTACACGATCTCATGGTCTAAGGAAGAGATACTTGACATTGGCAAAGCTCTAGCAAAACGAACTAAACGACCTTTGTGCTATGCTTAGGATTGGGTCTTGTCCATCACATCATTCTCCTAATGATGTGATCCCGTTATCAACGACATCCAATGTCCATAGCCAGGAAACCACGACTATCTATTGATCACAACGAGATGGTCAACTAGAGGCTCACCAGGGACATATTGTGGTCTAAGTATTCACACGTGTATTACGATTTCCGGACAATACAGTTATAGCATGAATAAAATACAATTATCATGAACAATGAAATATTATAATACTTTTATTATTGCCTCTAGGGCATATTTCCAACAGTCTCCCACTTGCACTAGAGTCACCAATCTAGTTACATTTTGATGAATCGAACACCCATAGAGTTCTGGTGTTGATCATGTTTAGCTCGCGAGAGAGGTTTAGTCAGCGGATCTGCGACATTCAGATCCGTGTGCACTTTGCAAATCTCTATGTCTCCATCTTGAACATTTTCACGGATGGAGTTGAAACGACGCTTGATGTGCCTGGTCTTCTTGTGAAACCTGGGCTCCTTGGCGAGGGCAATAGCTCCAGTGTTGTCACAGAAGAGTTTGATCGGCCCCGACGCATTGGGTATGACTCCTAGGTCGGTGATGAACTCCTTCACCCAAATCGCTTCATGCGCTGCCTCCGAGGCTGCCATGTACTCCGCTTCACACGTAGATCCCGCCATGACGCTCTGCTTGCAGCTGCACCAGCTCACTGCTCCACCATTCAACATATACACGTATCCGGTTTGTGACTTAGAGTCATCCAGATCTGAGTCGAAGCTAGCGTCGACGTATCCCTTTACGACGAGCTCTTCGTCTCCTCCATAAACGAGAAACATGTCCTTCGTCCTTTTCAGGTACTTCAGGATATTCTTGACCGCTGTCCAGTGTTCCTTGCTGGGATTACTTTGGTATGTTGCTACCAAACTTACGGCAAGGTTTACATCGGGTCTGGTACACAGCATGGCATACATAATAGATCCTATGGCTGAAGCATAGGGGATGACACTCATCTCCTCTTTATCTTTTGCCATGGTCGGTGACTGAGCTGAGCTCAGTCTCACACCTTGTAACATAGGCAAGAACCCCTTCTTGGACTGATTCATTCTGAATCTCTTCAAAATCTTATCAAGGTATGTGCTTTGTGAAAGACCTATGAGGCGTCTCGATCTATCTCTATAGATCTTGATGCCTAATATATAAGCAGCTTCTCCAAGGTCCTTCATTGAAAAACACTTATTCAAGTAGGCCTTAATGCTGTCCAGAAATTCTATATTATTTCCCATCAAGAGTATGTCATCTACATATAATATGAGAAATGCTACAGAGCTCCCACTCACTTTCTTGTAAACGCAGGCTTCTCCATAAGTCTGCATAAACCCAAACGCTTTGATCATCTCATCAAAGCGAATGTTCCAACTCCGAGATGCTTGCACCAGTCCATAAATGGATCGCTAGAGCTTGCATACTTTGTTAGCATTCCGAGGATCGACAAAACCTTCCGGCTGCATCATATACAGTTCTTCCTTAAGATGCCCGTTAAGGAATGCTGTTTTGACGTCCATCTGCCATATCTCATAATCATAGTATGCGGCAATTGCTAACATGATTCGGACGGACTTTAGCTTCGCTACAGGAGAGAATGTCTCGTCGTAGTCAATCCCTTGAACCTGTCGATAACCCTTAGCGACAAGTCGAGCTTTATAGATGGTAATATTACCATCCGCGTCCGTCTTCTTCTTAAAGATCCATTTGTTTTCTATCGCTCGCCGATCATCGGGCAAGTCTGTCAAAGTCCATACTTTGTTTTCATACATGGATTCTATCTCGGATTTCATGGCTTCAAGCCATTTGTTGGAATCCGGGCCCGCCATTGCTTCTTCATAGTTCGAAGGTTCATTGTTGTCTAACAACATGATTTCCGGGACAGGGTTGCCGTACCACTCTGGTGCGGAACGTGTCCTTGTGGACCTTCGAAGTTCAGCAGTAACTTGATCCGAAGTACCTTGATCATTATCATTGTTTTCCTCTTCAGTTGGTGTGGGCATCACAGGAACGGTTTCCTGCGCTGCGCCACTTTCCCGCTCAAGAGGTAGTACTTCATCGAGTTCTACTTTCCTCCCACTTACTTCTTTCGAGAGAAACTCTTTTTCCAGAAAGCATCCGTTCTTGGCAACAAAGATCTTGCCTTCGGATATTAAGTAGAAGGTATACCCTACAGTTTCCTTAGGGTATCCTATGAATACGCATTTTTCCGACTTGGGTTCGAGCTTTTCAGGTTGAAGTTTCTTGACATAAGCATCGCATCCCCAAACTTTTAGAAACGACAGCTTAGGTTTCTTCCCAAACCATAATTCATACGGTGTCGTCTCAACGGATTTAGACGGTGCCCTATTTAAAGTGAATGCAGCTGTCTCTAGAGCGTATCCCCAAAATGATAGTGGTAAATCGGTAAGAGACATCATAGACCGCACCATATCCAATAGGGTGCGATTACGACGTTCGGGCACACCGTTTCGCTGAGGTGTTCCAGGCGGCGTGAGCTGTGAAACGATTTCACATTTCCTTAAGTGTGTACCAAATTCGTGACTTAAGTATTCTCCTCCACGATCTGATCGTAAGAATTTTATCTTTCGGTCACGTTGATTCTCTACCTCATTCTGAAATTCTTGAACTTTTCAAAGGTCTCAGACTTGTGTTTCATTAAGTAGACATACCCATATCTACTCAAGTCATCTGTGAGAGTGAGAACATAACGATATCCTCCGCGAGCCTCAACGCTCATTGGACCGCACACATCGGTATGTATGATTTCCAACAAGTTGGTTGCTCGCTCCATTGTTCCGGAGAACGGAGTCTTGGTCATTTTGCCCAAAAGGCATGGTTCGCACGTGTCAAACGATTCATAATCAAGAGACTCTAAAAGTCCATCGGCATGGAGCTTCTTCATGCGCTTGACACCAATGTGACCAAGGCGGCAGTGCCACAAGTATGTGGGACTATCGTTATCAACTTTAAATCTTTTGGCATCTACACTATGAACATGTGTAATATTACGCTCGAGATTCATTAAGAATAAACCATTGACCATCGGAGCATGACCATAAAACATATCTCTCATATAAATCGAACAACCATTATTCTCAGACTTAAATGAGTAGCCATCTCGTATTAAACGAGATCCTGATACAATGTTCATGCTCAAACTTGGCACTAAATAACAATTATTAAGGTTCAAAACTAATCCCGTAGGTAAATGTAGAGGCAGCGTGCCGACGGCGATCACATCGACTCTGGAACCATTCCCGACGCGCATCGTCACCTCGTCCTTCGCCAGTCTCCGTTTATTCCGCAGCTCCTGTTGTGAGTTACAAATATGAGCAACGGCACCGGTATCAAATACCCAGGAGTTACTACGAGTACTGGTAAGGTACACATCAATCACATGTATATCAAATATACCTTTGGTGTTGCCGGCCTTCTTATCCGCTAAGTATTTGGGGCAGTTCCGCTTCCAGTGACCCTTCCCCTTGCAATAAAAGCACTCAGTCTCAGGCTTGGGTCCATTCTTTGACTTCTTCCCGGTAACTGGCTTACCAGGCGCGGCAACATCTTTGCCGTCCTTCTTGAAGTTCTTCTTACCCTTGCCCTTCTTGAACTTAGTGGTCTTATTGACCATCAACACTTGATGTTCTTTCTTGATTTCAGCCTCTGCTGACTTCAGCATCGAGAACACTTCAGGAATGGTCTTTTCCATTCCCTGCATGTTGTAGTTCATCACAAAGCTCTTGTAGCTTGGTGGGAGCGACTGGAGGATTCTGTCAATGACCGCCTCATCTGGGAGGTTAATGTTCAGCTGGGTCATACGGTTGTGCAACCCAGACATCTTCAGGATGTGCTCACTGACAGAACTATTTTCCTCCATCTTACAACTGTAGAACTTGTCGGAGACATCATATCTCTCGACCCGGGCATGAGCTTGGAAAACTAGTTTCAGCTCTTCGAACATCTCATATGCTCCGGGATGCTCAAAACGCTTTTGGAGCCCCGGTTCTAAGCTGTAAAGCATGCCGCACTGAACGAGGGAGTAATCATCAGCACGAGACTGCCAAGCATTCATAATGTCTTGGTTCTCTGGGACGGGAGCGTCACCTAGCGGTCCTTCTAGGACATATTGTTTCCTGGCAGCTATGAGGATGATCCTCAGGTTCCGGACCCAGTCCGTATAGTTGCTGCCATCATCTTTCAGCTTGGTTTTCTCTAGGAACGCGTTGAAGTTCATGTTGACATTAGCGTTGGCCATTGATCTACAAGACATATTTGCAAAGGTTTTAGACTAAGTTCATGATAATAAAGTTCTAATCAAATTATGAACTCCCACTTAGATTAGACATCCCTCTAGTCATCTAAGTGTTACACGATCCGAGTCGACTAGCCCGTGTCCGATCATCACGTGAGACGGACTAGTCATCGTCGGTGAACATTCTCATGTTGATCGTATCTTCCATACGATTCGTGTTCGACCTTTCGGTCTCCGTGTTCCGAGGCCATGTCTGCACATGCTAGGCTCGTCAAGTTAACCCTAAGTGTTTTCGCTATGTAAAACTGTCTTACACCCGTTGTATGTGAACGTAAGAATCCATCACACCCGATCATCACGTGGTGCTTAGAAGCGACGAACTGTAGCAACGGTGCACAGTTAGGGGAGAACACTTCTTGAAATTTTATAAGGGGTCATCTTATTTACTACCGTCGTCCTAAGTAAACAAGATGCATAATACATAATAAACATCACATGCAATTATATAGTTGTGACATGATATGGCCAATATCATATAGCTCCATTGATCTTCATCTTCGGGGCTCCATGATCATCTTGTCACCGGCTTGACACCATGATCTCCATCATCATGATCTCCATCATCGTTTCTTCATGAAGTTGTCACGCCAACGACTACTTCTACTTCTATGACTAACGTTTAGCAATAAAGTAAAGTAGTTTACATGGCGTTATTCAATGACACGCAGGTCATACAAAAAATAAAGACAACTCCTATGGCTCCTGCCGGTTGTCATACTCATCGACATGCAAGTCGTGAATCCTATTACAAAGAACATGATCTCATACATCACAACTCATCATTTATCACAACTTCTGGCCATATCACATCACATGATCAATCGCTACAAAAACAAGTTAGACGTCCTCTAATTGTTGTTGCATCTTTTACGTGGCTGCAATTGGGTTCTAGCAAGAACGTTTTCTTACCTATGAATCACCACAACGTGATTTTGTCAACTTCTATTTACCCTTCATAAGGGCCCTGTTCATCGATTCCGCTCCAACTAAGGTGGGAGAGACAGACACCCGCCAGCCACCTTATGCAACTAGTGCATGTCAGTCGGTGGAACCGGTCTTACGTAAGCGTACGTGTAAGGTTGGTCCGGGCCGCTTCATCCCACAATACCGTTGAGCAAGAAAAGACTAGTAGAGGCAAGTAAGATGACAAAATCCACGCCCACAACAAAATTGGGTTCTACTCGTGCAAAGAGAACTACGCATAGACCTAGCTCATGATGCCACTGTTGGGGAACGTTGCAGAAAATTAAAATTTTTCCTACGGTTTCACCAAGATCCGTCTATGAGTTCATCTAAGCAACGAGTCAAGGGAGAGAGTTTGCATCTACATACCACTTGTAGATCGCGTGCGGAAGCTTGCAAGGTGATGATGTAGTCGTACTCGACGTGATTCGAATCACCGATGACCAAGTGCTGAACGGACAGCACCTCCACGTTCAACACACGTACGGGACGGGAGACGTCTCCTCCTTCTTGATCCAGCAAGGGGGGAGGAGAGGTTGAGGAAGACAGCTCCACCGGCAGCACGACGGCGTGGTGATGGTGGAGAGGCAGTACTCCGACAGGGCTTCGCCAAGCACACAACGGAGGAGGAGAGGTGTTGGGGAGGGGAGGGCTGCGCCTTGGAGGGTCGTCCTGCTGCCCTCCCCTCACCCCTCTATTTAGAGGGGGAAGGGAGAAGGGGGCCGGCCCCCTAGAACCCATCTAGGGGGGGTGCGGCGGCCTAGGGGAGAGGGGAGAGGGTGGCTTGCCCCCCAAGCCAAGGGGGGCGCCCCCTCTAGGGTTCCCCCTCAACCCTAGGCGCATGGGCCCAAGGGAGGGGGGTGCGGCCAGCCCACCAGGGGCTGGCTCCCTGCCCCATGCAGCCCATGTGGCCCCCCGGGAGGGGTGGCCCCTCCCGGTGGACCCCCGGAACCCTTCCGGTGGCCCCGGTACAATACTGGTATGACCCCGAAACTTCCCGGTGTCCGTTTGACAACTTCCCATATATAAATCTTTACCTCCGGACCCTTCCGGATCACCTCGTGACGTCCAGGATCCCATCCGGGACTCCGAACAACATTCAGTAGTCACATACTAGTCTTCCTAATAACCCTAGCGTCACCGAACCTTAAGTGTGTAGACCCTACGGGTTCGGGAGACATGCAGACATGACCGAGACGCTCTCAGTCAATAACCATCAGCGGGATCTGGATACCCATGATGGCTCCCACATGCTCCTCGATGTTGTCATCGGATGAACCACGATGTCGAGGATTCGATCAAACCCTGTATGCAATTCCCTTTGTCAATCGGTACGTTACTTGCCCGAGACTCGATCGTCGGTATCCCAATACCTTGTTCAGTCTCGTTACCGGCAAGTCACTTTACTCGTACCGTAATGCATGATCCCGTGTCCAACACCTTGGTCACATTGAGCTCAATATGATGATGCATTACCGAGTGGGCCCAGAGATACCTCTCCGTCATACGGAGTGACAAATCCCAGTCTCGATCCGTGTCAACCCAACAGCTACTTTCGGAGATACCTGTAATGCACCTTTATAGTCACCCAGTTACGTTGTGACGTTTGATACACCCAAGGCACTCCTACGGTATCCGGGAGTTACACGATCTCATGGTCTAAGGAAGAGATACTTGACATTGGCAAAGCTCTAGCAAAACGAACTAAACGACCTTTGTGCTATGCTTAGGATTGGGTCTTGTCCATCACATCATTCTCCTAATGATGTGATCCCGTTATCAACGACATCCAATGTCCATAGCCAGGAAACCACGACTATCTATTGATCACAACGAGCTGGTCAACTAGAGGCTCACCAGGGACATATTGTGGTCTAAGTATTCACACGTGTATTACGATTTCCGGACAATACAGTTATAGCATGAATAAAAGACAATTATCATGAACAATGAAATATAATAATACTTTTATTATTGCCTCTAGGGCATATTTCCAACAATAGTAACCTTTTGTTAGTTACTTGATGCTAATGCATGTACTAACAGTAAAAACTGGAGCAATCAGACCAACTCAAAAATGCAGATATATAAAGGCAAGCATCAACCATCCTATACTTGCAAACCGTCATATCCACCGGAACGCGTGCTCCAAAATATATCATATGAAGCCAAGACCCAGCCATGCACCACGTGATAATCATTCAATTGGATAGGAGAGCAGTACCCGTAAATAAAGTAGAATAACAATCAAATTCTCCGGCCAGTTTAGCAGGTGGTGAGAATCCCTTTGCCGGCGTCTTGTTCCATAGGTTGCACTTAGCCGTCAATGACATCCAGCAGGTACCAGCCACTGCATATTGGCATATCCTCCTCAGCCTATCATCGATTACGCACTCTCGCCCACATCTTGGTAGCAAACGATGACCAGTCTGCCTTTAAGACATATCAAGAGTTTTTTCTTTATCATGAAGTACTACTTCCTGCCGAGACCGTAGTGTAAGACGTGATGAATATGCTGATGAAAAGTATTGTGAAGTGAAACACACAGCATCAGCAAAAGCATAGCTTGTACGACAGAGCAGCAGAGGCTTATGACCCACTGTGTACAGGCACTACCTTGGCCAGGCCCACTTTGCAAGGCATTATGCTAACGACGACATAGATTACCATTGGACAAATCTAAGTGTGGGATCAATCTAAGGGGGTCAAGTCTGCTGCACCTGCGATCTGCAATGCGATTTTTCATGAACTTAGTGTTTTTGGGTGGTCTGTTGGAAACATGCCAACGGTGGCAGCGAATAAGACCCATGGTGAGATCGGCTTAATTTGACGATATGACCAGGGTATTGAATTCCATTCAAGAGCCCAGGTGCGCTCCGTCAAGAAAAGAAAAAGAGACCAGTTCATATGTCAAATTATACATGCTCCCTATAAAATTCCACTGAAATTTAAGTAAAACATAATGCATAAAATAGCTGCCGAATTTATGAGAGACAAATAGTAGAAGCTTCATTGCAGGCTTACAGGTGGTTTCAATTAATTACTAAAAGAAACAAATCTTCTTGCCTTTTCACGAGATAAAACTATTGCATCTTATAACATGGTTTCAGTGGATCATCAGTTAATAAGCACCTTTGCAAGAACAGAGAAAACTACCATTAGGACACTGAGGGTAATTCATAAGCACATCCCTATCTTTATTGTCTAATGATGTTGATATTTTGCAGTGCATCTATCCAGAAACAGATTTTGATTGCTTTCAAAAAAATTATTGTATCCCCAGCTGATTGAACCAAATTTTATGTTGAAGAAAAAGAATAGAGCCTTGTAGCAGTTTACCGTATAGACTGCATTGACCAGCACCATGAATAAGTAGCTAGTGAAGGGATGAGGATCGGAACTTGTTAGGAAAAAGGCAAATTGTGCATATGGGCAAACTTACAGAATAGTAGATTTAGTATGATTTTTTCTTTGCTGAGGATGATATGGAGACGTCAAAATATAGTTGCTAACCACAGAGGTGCAGCTGCTAACCACGGAACATACCCCTTTTATTCTGCTTTCTTAGCAATTGAAACACAGCACCGATCTAGCATCAAAATATGCATAGGATGGCAAAATAGATGGATGTTTGTGACCTACCTTGACCTGGCCCTGCCCTACTTTCTAGGTTATCGCGCTAGCCGTTCAATGGATCATGGCGGACAAACTCACCTGAAGCCAGAGGAGGAGGCTTAATTGCTGCTTCGTCCTGAGCAGTAGCAAGGCTGTCCACTGTACCTCTCTGCACGTCTACAGGAGAAGAGAAAAGCAGAGGTTAGAGAGAGAGAGAGAGAGAGAGAGAGAGAGAGAGAGAGGGCGAAGCCAGGGAAGGGCATGCACTCACCGGACGAGAGGAGGGCGATATGGCCACCGGCGCCGGAGCCGCCCGAAACCCTAGCCATGGGAGGAGTGTCGCCGGTGAGCTTCGCTGGCCGCGAGCACCAGATCTAGTCGTATGGGAGCGCCCCGCAAGCGCGAGGGGGGCCTCGGGCTCTGGTTCGTGGTGGTGGGATTCATCGGACGTCGCCTGACTCAGTCGCCGCAGGTAGCGCAGCGAGGAGCCGCGTGAAGAGAGAGAGAGAGAGAGAGAGAGAGAGAGAGAGAAAGATGAGACGCGAGAAGGATGGGTCGGTGGGGATGCAGGCGGATCTGGCAGACGCTGGAGCTATGAGGTGGGAGAAGGGGAGGGGGAGGGCCAGCGACGAACGAGGCGATGCCGTGGGGGCGATGCGAGCGCAGTCGTGCGGGTGGAAGGATGCGGGTGACTCTTTTTTCACGAAGGAACAATTATTTCACTAATTAGAACGTACCGGTCAATCGAGTTACACGTACAAAATTTAGTACCACCTCGAATAAGTTTTAAAATTCAAAATAAAAGCGTAAAATCACAGGAAAAAGCGCCTGACTCAGTCGCCGCAGGTAGCGCAGCGAGGAGCCGCGTGAAGAGAGAGAGATAGAGAGATGAGACGCGAGAGGGATGGGTGGGTGGGGATGCAGGCGGATCTGGCAGACGCTGGAGCTATGAGGTGGGAGAAGGGGAGGGGGAGGGCCGACGACGAGCGAGGCGATGCCGTGGGGGCGATGCGAGCGCAGTCGTGCGGGTGGGAGGATGCGGGTGACTCTTTTTTCACGAAGGAACAGTTATTTCACTTATTACAATGTACCAGTCAATTGAGTTACACGTACAAAATTTAGTACCATCTTGAATTAGTTTTAAAATTCAAAGTGAAAGCGTAAAATCACAGGAAAAAGCGCATTGTGACAATGAACCCACGGAGTCAATCCGTGCTTTATTATTTTATATATATATATATATATATATATATATATATATATATATATATATATGTATATATATATATATATATATTAGGGAGAGATGTGAATTTGGTATTCGTTCGATATTTTGATGAGATGTATGTTGTCTCTCCTCTAGTGGTGTTATGTGAACGTCGACTAAATGACACTTCACCATTATTTGGGCCTAGAGAAAGGCATAGGGAATTAATAAGTAAATGATAGGTTGCTAGAGTGACAGAAGCTTAAACCCTAGTTTATGTGTTGCTTCGTTAGGGGTTGATATGGACCCATATGTTTAATGTTGTGGTTAGATTTACCTTAATACTCCTTTTTGTAGTTGCGGATGCTTGCAATAGGGGTTAATCATAAGTGGGATGCTTGTCCATGTTAGAGCAGTACCCAAGTGCCGGTCCACCCACATATCAAATTATCAAAGTACCGAACGCGAATCTTACAAACGTGATGAAAACTAGCTTGACGATAATTTCCAATGTGTTCTCATGAGCTCCTTCTTCATTACTAAAAATTGTCCAGTCTTATCCTTTGATACATAAAGGATTGGTCCGCCTTGCTGCACTTTATTTACTTTATTTACTTTTTGCTCGTTATTATTTATCTTATCATAAAACTATCTATCACCTGCTATTTTAGTGCTTGCAGAGAAAACCTTACTGAAAACCGCTTATCATTTCCTTCTGCTCCTCGTTGGGTTCGACACTCTTACTTATCGAAAGGACTACGATAGATCCCCTATACTTGTGGGTCATCAAGACTCTTTTCTGGCGCCGTTGCCTGGGAGTGTACCGCTCTTGGTGAGTGGAACTTGGTAAGGAAACATTTATATAGTGTGCTGAAATTTTCTGTTACTTGTCACTATGGAAACTAATCCTTTGAGGGGCTTGTTTGGGGTATATTCACCCCAACCAGAAGAGCAAAGAGATCCTCCTCAACCTATTGAACCTTATGAAAATATTCACTTTGAGATTCCTTCGGGTATGATAGAAAAACTGCTAGCTAATCCTTTTGCAGGAGATGGAACATTGCATCCCGACTTACACCTTATCTTTGTGGATGAAGTTTGTGGATTATTTAAGCTTGCAGGTATTCCCGATGATGTTGTCAAAAGGAAGGTATTCCCTTTATCTTTGAAGGGAGATGCAGTGACATGGTATAGGCTATGTGATGATACGAGATATTGGAATTATAAGCGATTAAAGTTGGAATTTCACCAGAAGTTCTATTCTATGCATCTTGTTCATCGTGATCGTAATTACATATATAACTTCTGGCCTCGCAAAGGAGAAAGCATCGCTCAAGCTTGGGGGAGGCTTAAGTCAATGTTGTATTCATGCCCCAATCATGAGCTCTCTCGGGAAATGATTATTCAGAATTTTTATGCTCGGCTTTCTCTTGATAATCGCAACTTGCTCGATACTTCATGTGCGGGTTCCTATATGCTAAAGGCTATTGATTTCAAATGAGACTTATTGGAAAGAATTAAACGCAACTCTGAAGATTGGGGTTCCGATGACGGTAAGGAGTCAGGTATGACACCTAAGTTTGATTGTGTTAAGTCTTTTATGGATACCGATGCTTTCCGTGGATTTAGCTCTAAGTATGGACTTGACTCTGAGATAGCAGCCACTTTTTGTGAAACTTTTGCTACTCACGTTGATCTCCCTAAAGAGAAGTGGTTTAAATATAATCCTCCTGTTGAAGTTAAAGTAGTTGCACCTATTACAGTCGAAGAAAAGACTACGACATATAGTGATCCCATTATTCCTACTGCTTATGTTGAAAAACCTCTTTTTCCTGTTAGGATAAAAGATCATGTTAAAGCTTCGACTGTTGTTGTAAGAGTAATACTAGGACCTATACACCTCCTGAGCAAATTAATGTTGAACCTGGTATTGCTATGATTAAAGATCTCTTGGATGAGGACTTAGATGGGCATGTTATCTCTTTCTTGGGTGAAACTGCTAATATTGCTAGACCTGATACTAAGACACGTAGACCTGTTGTAGGCATGCCTGTTATTTCTATTAAAATAGGAGATCATTGTTATCATGGTTTATGTGATATGGGTGCTAGTGATAATGCGATACCTTATGGTCTTTATAAAGAAATTATGCACGATATTGCACCTGTTGAATTAGAAGACATTGATGTTACTATTAAGCTTGCTAATAGGGACACCATTAAACCTATTGGGATTGTTAGAGATGTTGAAGTCTTGTGTGGGGAGATTAAATACCCTGCTGATTTTCTTGTTCTTGGTTCCCCACAAGATGATTTTTGTCCCATTATTTTTGGCAAACCATTCTTGAATACTGCTAGTGCTAAGATTAATTGTGAAAAGAATATTGTCACTGTTGTCATAGATGGTATGTCTCATGAGTTTAATTTCGCTAAGTTTAGTAGACAACCTCGTGAAAGGGAACCTAGTAAGGATGAAATTATTGGTCTTGCTTCCATTGTTGTTCCACCAACTGATCCGTTAGAACAATATCTGCTAGACCATGAAAACGATATGTTTATGAAGGAAAGGGAAGAAATAGATGAAGTGTTCCTTAAACAAGAACCTATGCTGAAACATAACCTTTCCGTTGAAATTCTTGGGGATCCCCCTTCACCCAAGGGTGATCCCGTGTTTGAACTCAAACCCTTACCTGATAATCTTAAGTATGCTTATCTTGATGAAAAAGAAATATATCATGTTATTATTAGGGCTAACCTTTCAGAGAAAGAATAAAAAAGATTATTGAAAACTCTAAAGAAGCACCGAGCTGCTATTGGATATACTCTGGATGATCTTAAGGGCATTAGTCCCACATTATGTCAACACAAAATCTCAGTGCAGAAGGATGCCAAACCAGTTAGAGATCCTCAAAGTTGATTAAATCCCAAAATGAAGGAAATGGTAAGAAAGGAGATACTAAAGCTCCTTGAGGCACGTATTATTTATCCCGTTGCTGATAGTGAATGGGTAAGCCCTGTCCATTATGTCCCTAAAAAGGGAGGTATTACTGTTGTCCCTAATGATAAAGATGAATTGATCCTGCAAAGAATTATTACAGGCTATAGGATGGTAATTGATTTTCGTAAGTTAAATAAAGCTACTAAGAAAGATCATTACCCTCTACCTTTTATTGATCAAATGCTAGAAAGTCTATCCAAACACACACATTTTTGCTTTCTAGATGGTTATTCTAGCTTCTCTCAGATACCTGTATCAGCGGGGGATCAATCTAAAACTACTTTTACTTGCCCTTTTGGCACTTTTGCTTATAGACGTATGCCTTTTGCTTTGTGTAATGCACATGCTACCTTTCAAAGATGCATGATGGCTATATTTTCTGATTTTTGTGAAAATATTTGTGAGGTATTCATGGATGACTTCTCCATCTATGGATCCTCTTTTGATGATTGTTTGAGCAACCTTGATCGAGTTTTGCAGAGATGCGAAGACACTAGTCTCGTCCTAAATTGGGAAAAGTGTCACTTTATGGTTAATGAAGGCATTATCTTGGGGCACAAGATCTCCGAGAGAGGTATTGAAGTTGATAAAGCCAAAGTTGATGCTATTGAAAAGATGACATGTCCCAAGGACATAAAAGGTATAAGAAGTTTCCTTGGTCATGCCGGTTTTTATAGGAGATTCATTAAGGACTTTTCTAAAATCTCTAGGCCTCTGACTAATTTATTGCAAAAAGATATTCCTTTTGTCTTTGATGGTGATTGTGTAGAAGCATTTGAAACACTTAAGAAAGCTTTGATCACTACACCTATTGTTCAGCCACCTGATTGGAATTTACCTTTTGAAATTATGTGCGATGCTAGTGATTATGCTGTAAGGGGCTATTTTAGGGCAAAGAGTCGATAAGAAATTGAATGTTATCCATTATGCTAGCAAGACTCTTGATACTACCCAGAGAAATTATGCTACCACTGAAAAAGAGTTCTTAGCAGCTGTATTTGCATGTGATAAGTTTAGACCTTATATTGTTGATTCTAAAGTTACTATTCACACTGATCATGCTGCTATTAAATATCTTATGGAAAAGAAAGATGCTAAGCCTAGACTTATTAGATGGGTTCTCTTGCTCCAAGAATTTGACTTGCATATTATTGATAGAAAGGGAGCTGAGAACCCCGTTGCAGACAACTTGTCTAGGTTAGAGAATGTTTTTGATGACCCACTGCCTATTAATGATAGTTTTCCTGATGAACAATTAGCGGTTGTCAATGCTTCTCATACTGCTCCTTGGTATGCGGATTATGCTAATTACATTGTTGCTAAATATATATCGCCTAGTTTCACATAACAGCAAAAGAAAAGGTTCTTTTATGATTTAAGACATTACTTCTGGGATGATCCACACCTTTATAAAGAAGGAGTAGATGGTATTATTAGACGTTGTGTGCCTGAGCATGAACAGGAACAAATCCTACGCAAGTGTCACTCTGAATCCTATGGAGGACACCATGCTAAAGATAGAACTGCACACAAGGTACTACAATCTGATTTTTATTGGCCTACTCTTTTCAAAGATGCTCGTAAGTTTGTCGTATCTTGTGATGAATGTCAAAGAATAGGTAACATTAGTAGACGTCAAGAAATGCCTATGAATTATTCTCTTGTTATTGAACTGTTTGATGTTTGGGGTTTTGATTATATGGGACCTTTTCCTGCCTCTAATGGTTATACACATATTTTAGTTGCTGTTGATTACGTTACTAAGTGGGTAGAAGCTATTCCAACTAGTAGTGCTGATCATAACACTTCTATTAAAATGCTTAAAGAAGTTATTTTTCTGAGGTTTGGAGTCCCTAGATATCTTATGACTGATGGTGGTTCACACTTTATTCATGGTGCTTTCCATAAAATGCTCGCTAAGTATGATGTCAACCATAGAATTGCATCTCCTTATCACCCGCAGTCTAGTGGTCAAGTAGAGTTGAGCAATAGAGAGCTCAAATTAATCTTGCAAAAGACTGTGAATAGATCTAGAAAGAATTGGTCCAAAAAACTTGATGATGCATTATGGGCCTATAGAACTGCATACAAAAACCCTATGGGTATGTCTCCATATAAGATGGTTTATGGAAAAGCGTGTCATTTACCTCTTGAACTTGAGCATAAAGCATATTGGGCTATTAAAGAGCTCAATTATGACTTCAAACTTGTCGATGAGAAGAGGTTGTTTGATATTAGCTCACTTGATGAATGGAGAACCTAAGCATATGAGAATGCCAAGCTTTTCAAAGAAAAAGTCAAACGTTTTAGTGCTTGCAGAGAAAACCTTACTGAAAACCGCTTATCATTTCCTTCTGCTCCTCGTTGGGTTCGACACTCTTACTTATCGGAAGGACTACGATAGATCTCCTATACTTGTGGGTCATCAATCAACCGCGTTGTTCTAACGCTTCCGCTTTCGGTCTACGAGGGTACGTGGACAACACTCTCCCCTCTCATTGCTATGCATCACCATGATCTTGCGTGTGCGTAGAATTTTTTTTGAAATTACTACGTTCCCCAACAGTGGCATCCGAGCCTGGTTTTATGCGTAGATGTTATATGCACGAGTAGAACACAAGTGAGTTGTGGACGATACAAATCATACTGCTTACCAGCATGTCATACTTCGGTTCAGCGGGATTGTTGGATGAAGCGGCCCGGACCGACATTACGCGTATGCTTACGTGAGACTGGTTCTACCGACGTGCTTTGCACACAGGTGGCTGGCGGGTGTCAGTTTCTCCAACTTTAGTTGAACCGAGTGTGGCTACGCCCGGTCCTTGCGAAGGTTAAAACAGCACTAACTTGACGAACTATCGTTGTGGTTTTGATGCGTAGGTAAGAACGGTTCTTGCTCAGCCCGTAGCAGCCACATAAAACTTGCAACAACAAAGTAGAGGACGTCTAACTTGTTTTTGCAGGGCATGTTGTGATGTGATATGGTCAATACGTGATGCTATATTTTATTGTATGAGATGATCATGTTTTGTCACCGAGTTATCGACAACTGGTAGGAGCCATATGGTTGTCGCTTTATTGTATGAAATGCAAGCGCCCTGTAATTGCTTTACTTTATCACTAAGCGGTAGCGATAGTCGTAGAAGCAATAGGTGGCGAGACGACAATGATGCTACGATGGAGATCAAGGTGTCGCGCCGGTGACGATGGTGATCACGACGGTGCTTCGGAGATGGAGATCACAAGCACAAGATGATGATGGCCATATCATATCACTTATATTGATTGCATGTGATGTTTATCCTTTATGCATCTTATTTTGCTTTGATTGAGGGTAGCATTATAAGATGATCTCTCACTAATTATCAAGAAGTGTTCTCCCTGAGTATGCACTGTTGAGAAAGTTCTTCGTGCTGAGACACTACGTGATGATCGGGTGTGACAGGCTCTATGTTCAAATACAACGGGTGCAAAACAGTTGCACACATGGAATACTCAGGTTAAACTTGACGAGCCTAGCATATACAGATATGGCCTCGGAACACGGAGACCGAAAGGTCGAGCGTGAATCATATAGTAGATATGATCAACATAGTGATGTTCACCATTGAAAACTACTCCATCTCACGTGATGATCGGACATGGTTTAGTTGATTTGGATCACGTGATCATTTAGATGACTAGAGAGATGTCTGTCTAAGTGGGAGTTCTTAAGTAATATGATTAATTGAACTTAAATTTATCATGAACTTAGTTCTGGTAGTATTTTGCAAATTATGTTGTAGATCAATAGCTCGCGTTGTTGCTTTCGTATGTTTATTTTGATATGTTCCTAGAGAAAATTGTGTTGAAAGATGTTAGTTGCAATGATGCGGATTATGCATTAGAGATAGCTGCATTCACTTTATGAACTATGGTTTAGCAGTAAACCTAAGTTGTCGTTTCTTAAAGTTTGGAGTTGCGATGCTTATGTGAAAAAATGTTTCAACCTAAT
The DNA here is from genome assembly GCF_018294505.1 of Triticum aestivum. Classification (NCBI taxonomy): domain Eukaryota; kingdom Viridiplantae; phylum Streptophyta; class Magnoliopsida; order Poales; family Poaceae; genus Triticum; species Triticum aestivum. The sequence continues at coordinate 551,143,421 of NC_057810.1, read as the reverse complement.
AAGCTCGAACCCAAATCAGAGAAGTGTGTCTTCAGAGAATACCCAAAGAAAACTATTGGGTACACCTTCTATCACAGATCCGAAGGCAAAACATTCGTTGCTAAGAATGGATCCTTTCTAGAGAAGGAGTTTCTCTCGAAAGAAGTGAGTGGGAGGAAAGTAGAACTTGATGAGGTAACTGTACCTGCTCCCTTATTGGAAAATAGTTCATCACATGAACCGGTTCCTGTGACGACTACACCAATCAGTGAGGAAGCTAATGATATTTATCATGAAACTTTAGATCAAGTTACTACCGAACATCGTAGGTCAACTAGAGTAAGATCCGCACCAGGGTGGTACGGTAATACTATTCTGGAAGTCAGGTTACTTGACCATGGCGAACGTACGAACTATGAGGAAGCGATGATGAGCCCAGATTCCGCAAAATGGCCTGAGGCCATGAAATCTGAGATGGGATCCATGTATGAGAACAAAGTATGGACTTTGGTTGACTTGCCCAATGATCGGCAAGCCATCGAGAATAAATGGATCTTCAAGAAGAAGATCGACGTTGATGGTAATGTAACTGTTTACAAAGCTCGACTTGTTGCGAAAGGTTTTTGACAAGTTCAAGGGGTTGACTACGATGAGACTTTCTCACCCATAGCGATGCTTAAGTATGTCCGAATCATGTTAGCAATTGCCACATTTTATGAAATCTGGCAAATGGATGTCAAAACTGCATTCCTTAATGGTTTTCTTAAAAAAGAGTTGTATATAATGCAACCAGAAGGTTTTGTCAATCCTAAAGGTGCTAACAAAATGTGCAAGCTCCAGTGATCCATCTATGGACTGGTGCAAGCATCTCAGAGTTGGAATATACGCTTTGATAAGTTGATCAAAGCATATAGTTTTATACAGACTTGCGGTGAAGCCTGTATTTACAATAAAGTGAGTGGGAGCACTACCGCCTTTCTGATAAATATATGTGAGTAACATATTGTTGATCAGAAATGATGTAGATTTTTTCTGGAAAGCATAAAGGAGTATTTAAAAGGAGTACTTTAAAAGAAAGACCTCAGTAAAGGTACTTACATATTGAGCATCAAGATCTATTGAGATAGATCAAGACACTTGATAAGTTTTTCAATAAGTACATACCTTTTCAAGATTTTGAAATAGTTCAAAATGGAACAGGCAAAGAAATAGTTCTTGCATGTGTTGCAAAGGTGTGAAATTGAGTAAGACTCAAGATCCCGACCACGGCAGAAAATAGAAAAGAGAATGAAAGTCATTCCCTATGCCTCGGACATAGGTTCTATAAAGTATGCTATGCTATGTACCAGACCTATTGTATACCTTGCTCTAAATTTGGCAAGCGAGTACAATAGTGATCTAGGAGTAGATCACTGGACATTGGTCAAGAATATCCTTAGTAAGGACTAAGGAAATATTTCTCGATTATGGAGGTGATAAAAGAGCCCGTCGTAAAGAGTTACATCGGTGCAAACTTTTATACCGATCCAGATTAATCTAAATCTCAATCTGGATACATATTGAAAGTGGGAGCAATTAGCTAGAGTAGCTCCGTGCACAACATTGTAGACATAGAATATTTGCAAAATACATACGGCTCTGAATGTGACAGACCCGTTGACTGAGCTTCTCTCACGAGCAAAACATGATCACACCTTAGTACTCTTTAGGTGTTAATCACATAGCAATGTGAACTAGATTATTGACTCTATTAAACCCTTTGGGTGTTGGTCACATGACGATGTGAACTATGGGTGTTAATCATATACAGATATGAATATTGGTGTTAAATCACATAGCGATGTGAACTAGATTATTGACTCTAGTGCAAGTGGGAGACTGAAGGAAATATGCCCTAGAGGCAATAATAAAGTTATTATTTATTTCCTTATTTCATGATAAATGTTTATTATTCATGCTAGAATTGTATTAACCGGAAACATAATACATGTGTGAATACATAGACAAACATAGTGTCACTAGTATGCCTCTACTTGACTAGCTTGTTGATCAAAGATGATTGTGTTTCCTAGCCATAGACATGAGTTTTCATTTGATTAACGGGATCACATCATTAGAAGAATGATGTGATTGACTTGACCCATTCCGTTAGCTTAGCACTTGATCGTTTAGTATGATGTTATTGCTTTCTTCATGACTTATACATGTTCCTATGACTATGAGATTATGCAATTTCCGTTTACCGGAGGAACACTTTGTGTGCTACCAAACGTCACAACGTAACTGGGTGATTTAAAGGAGCTCTACAGGTGTCTTCGAAGGTACATGTTGAGTTGACGTATTTCAAGATTAGGATTTGTCACTCCGATTGTCGGAGAGGTATCTCTGGGCCCTTTCGATAATGCACATCACTACCAGCCTTGCAAGCAATGTAGCTAAAGAGTTAGTTACGGAATGATGCATTCCATAACAAGTAAAGAGACTTGTCGGTAACGAGATTGAACTAGGTATTGAGATACCGACGATCGAATCTCGGGCAAATAACAAACCAATGACAAGGGGAACAACGTATGTTGTTATATGGTTTGACCGATAAAGATCTTCGTTGTTGACACGGAATTTCACGGAAGTAAAATACAAAGTGATATCTATTATCAAAATATGATAAAAGGCAAATTATATAAAAATAGCGAACTGCCAAATAGACCAAGGAAATGATTATGGTGAATTTTAGGCCGCTCGGTATGAAATAGCGGTCGCAAAAATAAATAAATAAATAAAGTGTCACTTATAACTGCAAATTCATTTACTTGTGAAATTATGATTAGTACGCATGCACGCCACCACTGGCGACAGATGGCCGATGCGAACTTAAAATGGTCACAAGGGACTAATATTGCCAAAATATCGATCATATCCTAAATGTCGGCTTCAACACATCCATAATGTAAAATATCATTGCGATGCATAAAAATGTATCATGCTAATGAATATACATGTTGTATTTCATCAGCATCATCGCGATGCATAAAAAAATGTAACTGTGTCGTATTTTATCAGCATATTTTGTTAAATATCATTGCGATGCATAAAAAATGTATAGCACCAATGAAGTATATACGTGTCGTATTTTGAGTTGCGTGTAGAAAATAATTAATGCATGCACCCACACCATATATAAGTCTTAATGAGCCGTTAATAGCTAATTAGGCCCTGGCCCATTGGAAATATGCTTACGTTTAGCAAACAAGCGTAGTTATAATTCCAATACAAGGTTGCATGCATCGTAGGCCACTTCTTGATTAAAAGCATGCAAATGGACTATGCCTAGGCCCACATGGGTGATTAAAGAAAAAATGTTTTAGCCCATAGCGGCCAATTGCAAGACCAAGCCGGTCCAAATCTCAGTCAACAGGTAATTAAAGAAATAGATTAAAGAAAAGGGAGGAAGCTCCACCATCCCACGATGCTCCCACAACCTGCATGATCTCCAGAACGTGGGCGCGTGCCCAAGTGGATCCATGTGCTGCTCCCTCCTATAAATAGCACCACAGGGGCTGCTCTCCGGGCGCTCCTTTTTCCTAATCTCCTTTGTGCTGCCGCTGCTGCTGTTGTGCTACCGCTGCTGCTCTTAACCATGCCCATATACTGCTTAGAAACAAGCTCATATACGATGTTGCTGCAAGGCCGCCGTCCGTCCAGGAGCGTGAGGAAGGTAGTCCAGGTGGGAATCATGATCCTCCTTTAATCTTCTTGCTCCTCCCCATATCTCTCATCATATCCACCTTTCTTCTTGGTTGATCATTGTGATACAAACCAAGAAGTATGCCTCATGTATCCTCATCTTGACATTCTTCCTTGGTTGATCATCGTGATACGAGCCAAAGAGCAGTTATGTTTAGGAGAGGAAATTTTCCCTTGGTTGATCATTGTGATACAAACCAAGGAGCATACGTCATATAGCCTCATCTTGAAATTTTGCCTTGGCTCATCATCGTGATACGAGCCAAAGAGCAATTATGTTCAAAAGAGGAAAATTACCCTTGGTTGATCATTGCGATAGGAACCAAGGAGCATATTTCACATATTTTCACCCTGTCATTTTTGCCTTGGTTGATCATCATGATACAAGCCAAAGTGCGAACATTTTTGAGAGCCACAAAAATACTCCTTGGAAGGTTGTGAATTTTTTGCCTTGGTTGATCATTGTGATACAAACCAAGGAACATTCTCCATATAGTCTCATCTTGACATTTTGCCTTGGCTGATCATCATGATACAATCCAAAGCGCGAATATGTTTAAGAGCAGAAAAGAAAATACTCCTTGGCGGATCATCATGATACAAATCAAGGAGCATACAACATATAATTCCATCTTGTCATCTTTGCCTTTGGCTGATCATTATGATACGAGCCAAAGTGCGATTATGTCAAAGAGGATAAATTTCACTCCTTGGTTGATCATGGCGACCCAAACAAAGGAGGACATATTTTCCCTTCCATCATAAATGAGAGCGACGCAAAGGCAAAGTTCGGGGGAAAACAAATATGGAACATACACAAACCCTATATAACCAGCTACATAAAATCATAGAATAAGTATGTGCTTACAAAAAAATGCACTCTTCATTAGTTTGAGTTGCACAAAACAAGGTCATGTAAATTGTGCATGTACCTCCATACCTAGTGCATGAAAATGTATAAATCAGGTGCTTGCCAAATCATATTTGAGGCCTCTTGTTGGTTACACCGTGGACATACATGCTATGACACGTCAGTAGTAATACAAACAGGGAGGTATAAACATCACATACATCTGTCATATAGATTATGAAATGAGCATACTCTAATGCATATAGAATATGCTAAGTGAAATCTAACGTGTAAACATGAGATAATAAAAATGCTAGTTGTCTCATTTTGCACTAAAATAAAATATGCCCACAAAAGAAAATGAATGCGTGTAGGTTGAGTAAAAAAATATAATCCTACGTATCTAAAAATATGAAATCTAGAGCGTATAGACTCTATGCAATACGCATATACTATCCACCAATAGTTAGGGTATATGCATGTGACCCATAACAAAATAAAAGATATTTGCATCTAGCTTGCTTTAGTCCCAACCAAAAGAAACTAATTCACTTAGCAGATGCCATCATCAAAACATACCAAAGAAAATCCAACAAGATAACATATGGGAGGGTTCTAATATTAGAACTCCCCTTTTCTTAAATTTCCATGCATGCGCAGAGGCTAACATGGATTAAATTATATACCATCATCTCATGCATGGTCATATATGCATTAATAAAAGATGTAACATGCATGTATTAAGCGGATACTCTTCTAGTCGAATCATCACTCCTTAAAATGAAATGACCTGAAAGTTGATTAAGATAGCCGCATGGTCATACTAGCATATGTTGGTTAAGTCGACTACACAAATTTGGTATCTACAAAAAGCATACGCTTGCACTCGTACTCTATGTACTACTCATAATAGTACAAGGGTAAAAATATAAATGAACAAGACACATGATAACTTGAAGAAGATCGAGGATGCTCCCCCAAGCACACCGGCGTCAACGACAGCAAGGAGGAGCAATTTTTTTTATCATTTTGTAGTGGTCATGTGTTGCAATTCTATGTAATAGGATAGTTGGAATTCTTAATCAGGGGTTTTCTCTTCGGAGATGTAATTAACAGATCTTTTATGGAAATGTAAGAGTTGTGGAAATAATGTACCTGCAATGTTTGATCTCCATTTTATTTATGCATTTAAATTATTCACTCTGTATCAATGACGTGGACGCGTGTCTCACGCCCGCCATTTTCCCGTCATCAGATTCTAGCACGCTCGGTAGGACATATTTCTCCCCTCATCTTTCAATTCTAACATAGGATTGCAACATATGAATTCCCATAGTACGTAAAGCATAAAACATTATGCCCCCATATAAAAAAATCAAAGAAAACTAATATATGGTTTCTTTATTTTGAAGGTATGGAGGGCCAAGTGTAGCAGTTTGTGACCCTTCGCTTCGGTGACCTTTGGCTTAATGTGCCAATTGGTCCTATCGTGACCTCACTAAGTGAAAGTTGGAAGACTACTGCTGCATCTCCAGTTGTACCAGATCAAGAAGAAGTCACTTCTCCACCAATGGAGGGGTTCACACCTGTTTTGTCAAAGTCTGCAAAGAGGAAAATGAGGGCTGCTAGAAAGAGGGTTGCTCAGAGTTCTGCAGGAAGGGTTACTCATGCTCCACTGTCAGTAATGAAAGGAAAGATAGTTGAAGCAGAACCATCCGACTGCCATCAATCCAAGGACAAGGGAAAGAAAGTGGTGTTTGAGAAATCCGAGTTTCCGCCACTTGTTTACAAGGGAAAAGAGAACATGGTAGAGACACTCAACTCCAAGCTACCTGAGAAAAGAGGCGGCGTTGCGGTCATATTGCCGTCAGCGTCATCTTCAATAGGAAGGCCCACCAACGCTCGGAATATACTTCGAGCCGATGCTCCTGAGTTTGTCCCCTCACTGGCCCATAAACCTAGTGAGGAACACTTGGGAATAATGCAAAACGTTCTGTGGAATGGAAGGGAGTGTGCCTTACATCTGGTGACCTCAAAACAGGCCACATAAATCCAGCATGTGCACCATCAGTTCCTCTGTTTGAAGAAGCACCCATCTTACGAGAGTCCTTTGAAGGTTCGTTTGATCCAGTGCGACATCAACGGCGACAAAGAAATGTTCATCGATCTTGGATTGATCTTCCAGCTGCCGTAGATCAAGAGGTGGCGAGCCGACACCGTTCTCATGTGAGCAAGTCCGTTAAGGGAAGATGGAAAAACACTCGTCCAAAGATCCAAGTTCAGAATCCAGATGACTCATATGTTGTTAAATGCATCTGTCAAGCAATAAGGTCACAGCTTCCCGGCGCATCCACATCACAAAATGATGAGGGTGGTGCCATCATGCGACTGGCGGAGGCCCTGGCCCAACAGCCTGAGTACCAAGAATTCATTCAGCAACATCCTGAACATCAAGAGTATGTGAACCAAGCTGCTCATGTCCGTTCAAGAAGGGCGGTGTACAAAGAAAGAGAAAGGGCAGTAAGGGCAAGGTCGGGGTCAAGCAGAGTCCAAGGGGCAGAACACGCTCCATCAGATGAGGACAGTCAAGCTAAAGTGAACAAGTGGCTATCAAATCCATCAAATGAGGTGGCCACGAGCTTATCTCCATGGCCCTCTCGTAAGCAAACCAAGAATAAATCATTCAAGGTGTTCCAAGCAATGCCAGTTGGTGTCAGGGCGGCGTCAGACAAGACCAGCAAAACATCCTCCACATCAACACATTTCAAGAGGAAGAAGGCACGCAAAACTGTCATAGAAGGTCCTCGTCGTAGTACACAGAGCCAAAAGGGCTCAGATTATGAAGAACTTGGATCCAGCTGTGGTGGGTCTTATAATCCCCTATCGGACAATACCCCATGTCCTTCTGAAAATGAGATAGAACTTCACCATGGTGCAGAGCATACAGAACAAGTCCTAGCCGCGAATGAAACTCGTTCGGTTGAGGAGCAATTAGCCAACCTTACGGCAGCGCTTCAGCAAAAGGAAGATGAGCTAGCAGCCCTTCAAATTCAGATGAGCAATAACCAGAACAAAGGAAATGAAGGGGATGGTGGCGCGAGTGCTAGCAGCCAGCATGGAGGAGCAGGGCTCAACCTTGAGGCGATCCAAAGAATGATCGCTAAGGGGGTAAAGTCCGAGTTGATGCAAACTCAGTACTCGATGTGGCCAGGGTATGTTAAGCCGTACCCACCCGATGTGGACCTAGTTCCTTTCCCCACAAATTACAGGCAGCCGCAGCTTAGTAAGTTCAATGGGAGTGGATCTCCCCATGAGCATATAACACACTTCCTTGCTGCTTGCCAAGATACACCCAACAATGGAGCACTTCTCCTTAGGCAGTTTGTACAGACATTGTCTGGGCCTGCCTTCACCTGGTATAGCAAGCTACCTCCAAGCTCTGTAAAAACGTGGGAACAAATGCAAAACTCATTCCTCGAACGGTTCTATATCACACAGAGGACGGTGGGCATAACTGAGTTGACCCAAACTGAACAAGGTTTCAACGAGAAGGCGGCTGACTTCATAAATAGATGGAGAAACCTAAGTCTTCACTGCCCATAGCCCATCACCGAGCCAGAAGCAGTGCGAATGTGCATGAACAATCTCCGCTCGGAAGTGGCTGTCCAGTTACAAGGGGTGAGGCCCCTAACGTTTGAAGAGTTAGCTTCAAAATCCACGGATATAGAAAATTATATGCAACTTGTCGCCCGTCGAACAAAAATGACGTTCAACAAGCCTACAGACAAAGGTGGTCAGCGTGAAAAGTTGCCGATGAAACCCAAGTCTGCACAAGCCATGGAGACAACAGCGGTAAAACCTCAGTTTCAGCCCAGAAGGGCACCTATAGGGAACCAAGGACAGTGAGATGCTCAGGTCGCTAGGAGGCCAACTCTCAGTGAACGAAAAAATAGGGAGTATTCTTTTCCTGTAGAAGAAATTGATGATCTTTTCACTGGTTTAAAGGAGTTGAGCCTTATAGAACTTCCCAAGCCCAAAAGGCCAGAAGAAGCTTCAAAATTTAATGACCCGAATTTCTGTCACTACCATCGCATTTTGGGCCATACACTCAAAGATTGCTTTGTTGTGAAGAAATCATCCAGAAAATGATCGATGAGGGGACTATTGATGTGGATCTCCTCAAAAGCATGACAAAGGGAAAGAAAAAGGCTTCAGCAAATGTCGCCACCCTCCAGGATGACGCGGTGAGTTTTGCATTTTCAAATATGAAGGGTACTTATGATGATGCAGTACTAATTTCCAAATATGGATGTTCTCCTATGATAATTCCAGGCCTTGCCAAATCGCAAGATCATCATAAAGGAGAGGCTTACATTCCCTTCGGCAATGGTGCATCCCAAGGTTGGGGGCCACGGCGGTCAAAACACCGTGTACTACCCCAAGTGATGGAAGAAGCTCCTCCTCTGCGCTTCACACCGAAGATATATCAGCACACCACAAAGCGCATGAGAATACCAAGTGAAGAATTCAACGTTCTCACTATTGGTGTGTTCGAGGATGATGGCGAGTCTCTATGCTTCCCTGACGAAGAGCCATTAGAAGTTGATCAGGTTCATCTTAGATCAGGTCGTCAATTAGCAGACCCTCATCCTCCACCTAGGAAGGAATCAAAAAGCAAGGATGCAGTTCCAAATGATTCGACGGACCCTGCATGTAGGGTGCCAGTCAAGTACGATGTAATCGCACATTTGAAGAAAATACCAGCTATGCTTTCTGTGTATGATGCTTTGTATCTTTCATCTGATATGCGTAAAGCTCTTGTCACGGCACTCACGTTTCCTGAAGACTACAGAGTAGAAGTATCTCAAACCGAGGTAGAAGAATCTGAAGTCCTAAATATGACATTCACAGATGAGGATATGTTGTTAGGCCCCAAGAAGCACAACAGACCTCTTCTCATGTTCGGCGAAATTGGTGTATTGCCAATAAATCGCATAATGATAGATGGTGGGTCAGCTATAAATCTGCTACCATTGCGTACGCTCAAAAAGATTGGATATTCCAAGGGAGATTTGAGCAAGTCTAACGTGGTTATACATGGATTTAACCAATCAGGGCAAGAAGCTATGGGTACCATTTCGTTGGTTTTAAAATTGGATGCATTATCCACATACGTGAAGTTTCACGTAATTGATGCGGCCACATCATATAATGCATTGCTTGGACGCCCGTGGTTACATGAGAATCAAGTTGTGCCATCCACATTACATCAATGTATCAAATATATAGATCGGACAGGTGATACAGTCAGAATATTTGCTGATAAGAAGCCATTCACAATAGCTGAATCTTTCTATGCCGATGCAAAGTTCTACTTCGAGCCTGTTGATAAGGTGCAAAAGCCAAAATCCTGGAAATACCCAAGTCAAATGTGGTAGAAAAGGAGGCTGCAGAATCCTCGTCAAAGAAAAAGACCTATCAGTATATACCAAGCAACCAAAGGAAGAAGGGTGACCCAATATTTCGTGTCATAGACAAATCCCATGACATGAAAGGCACTAATTTCCCTACGCCTTTACCTCCTTTGGTACAATATAGAATAAAACAATCCCAAAAAGAGCCGCGTGGTTCAAAAGTTGGTGAAAGTGAAAATAAAAATACAACACAAATATCTGTGTTTAACAAAAATGATGAATCTTTACCCATTTCTTTGTATGATAACAGGGTCTTGTACATGATGCAGCAAATGGGTTATGACATCGCCACTGGCCCGTCCCTATGTGATGGCCGGGGACAGCTAGCACCGTTCGAAAAGGTGTTATCTCAAGAACAACTCGAAGCTCTGCACGAAGATCATGTTTTAAAAGAAATGAAGTATGGGTTAGGATATGAGGTTTGTATGGCTTCGGCTGAGTATACAGACATGACAGAAGCATCTCCACAAATGGAGGATGGCAACCAATGCAACGTGGATGACTTAGAAGAAATAAATATTGGTACAACTGATGATCCTCGTCCAATTTTTATTAGCAAACATTTGTCCAAAGAAAATAAACTAAAATATCAGGAGTTCCTGCGTGCGAATAGAGATGTATTCGCTTGGACTTATGAAGAAATGCCTGGGTTAGACCCAAACATAGCTGTCCATCGCCTCGATGTGCGAGATGATGCCACACCAGTGAAGCAAGCTCAAAGAAAGTACCGGCCTGAAATACTTCCACAAATAGAAGCCGAGGTCGACAAACTCATAGCCGCAGGGTTTATTAGAGAAGTCAAATACTCCATATGGGTCTCTAGTATTGTACCCGTTAAAAAGAAGAATGGTCAAACACACATATGTGTAGATTTTAGGGATATGAATAAAGCATGTCCCAAAGATGACTTCCCAATACCCATCTTTGAAATACTAGTCGATGCTACTATGGGGTATGAAATATTTTCTTTCATGGATGGTTGTGGTGGCTATAATCAAATTAAAATGGCACCTGAAGATGAAGAGTTAACAGCATTCCGCACACCCAAAGGCATATATTGTTATAAAGTAATGCCTTTCAGATTAAAAAACGATGGGGCGACATATCAACGAGCAATGACAATCATCTTAGACGGATTGTTATATGTGATTGTTGAATGCTATATAGACGACATAGTTGTGAAAACAAAGCATGAACAAGACCACTTGAAACACCTTGAAATGGTTTTGAGCGTCTTAGGCAACATAATCTAAAAATGAACCCCATGAAGTGCGCGTTCGGAGTTTCCTCTGGAAAATTTCTCGGTTTCGTGGTTACAAAAAATGGTATTCAGATCGATCGAAGCAAAATCAAGGCAATCGTTAAGATGCCGCCACCCACTAACTTACATGAACTGAAGAGTTTCCAGGGCCACCTAGCATATATTAGGAGGTTCATCTCAAATTTATCTGGGAGATGCAAACCTTTCTCGCGACTTATGAAGAAAGGAGTCCCTTTTGAATGGGATCAAGCATGCCAAAACGCATTCCTAGAAATTAAGAAATATTTGATAAATCCCCCTATTTTAGGCGCACCGATTAAAGACCGACCATTAATTCTCTATACTGCTGCAATGCCTACTTCACTAGGTGCACTCCTGGCGCATAATAATGATGCAGGAAAGGAAACGTCCCTGTATTATCTTAGCCGCACCTTGGTAGGGGCCGAGTGCAACTATCCAGACATGGAAAAAATATGTCTCGCACTGGTGTTCGCTGCACAAAAGTTGCGACACTACATGTTAGAACACACTGTACATTTAGTCTCAAGAGCAGACCCACTCAGATATATCTTAAGTAAAATGGTACTCTCAGGGAGACTAGCTAAATGGGCGATGCTTTTGTCACAATTTGACATCACGTATATACCGCAAAAGGCCGTAAAAGGCCAAGCTTTGGCTAACTTCCTTGCGGCACATCCGATCCCAGATGATTTTCCTATAGATGATGACTTGCCAGATGAGGACGTATTTGCCACGACGGTAACAAAATCAACATGGCAAATGTACTTCGATGGCGCTCGCCGGCAATCTGGGTCAGGCGCCGGAGTCGTTTTCATTACACCTGACGAAGGGGTGATCCCATACTCATTTACCCTAACTTCGGCAGTGTCAAATAATTCAGCCGAATATGAAGCTCTTATCATTGGGCTTGAAATAGCAATAAACATGAGGCTCGATACGCTCTCTGTTTATGGGGATTCACAATTAGTGATTAATCAACTGATGGGGACCTACATGGTAAAGAAACAAGAATTATTGCCATATTTCAAAAGGGCAAAAGAGCTCCTAGCTATGTTTAAAGATCTAAATATTCAGCACATAGTTAGAAATCAAAACGAAAAGGCTGATGCTTTAGCCGGTTTAGCTGCAAGTATGTCACTAGACTCGCATGAAATGATGGACGTACACATAGAGGAGCGAAGAATATTGCCAATATTTGTTGTTGAAGAAGAAGTGATAGTATCTTCTGCAATGACAGCTGATGTATGTGAAATCGAGGTAGGGGATTGGCGAGCATCATTCCTAGAATATCTGCTTCACGGATACCTACCTCTTGATGCTAGCGAAAGATCTAGAATCCGCAAAAGATCAATTCATTACAAATGCATCAATGACATACTCTATAGGCATTCTCATGATGGCATCTTATTGCGCTGCCTTGCTGGAAATGAAATTATGGAGGCCTTAAACGAGGTGCATGCTGGAATATGTGGCTCGCACCAATTAGGTCCTAAATTGCACTACCAATTAAGGCGTCTAGGTTACTACTGGCCCACAATGTTTGAAGATGCCACTAAATTTGCAAAGAAATGCCATGAATGCCAAGTGCATGTTGACTTCATACATCAGCCGCACGAACCACTCCATGCGACAAATATGTCTTGGCCTTTTGAAATGTGGGGAATGGATATAGTTGGTCCAATCCATCCACCGTCCTCCAAAGGTCACAAATTCATTTTAGCAGCAACAGACTATTTCTCCAAGTGGGTTGAACTTACACCTCTAAAGGAAGACAAAGCGGAGAATGTAGAACATTTTATAAGAACACAACTCATTTATCGCTTTGGCGTTCCTTCTCGGATTATGTCTGATAATGGAACTCCTTTTAAAAACAAACAAGTGGAGAAATTATGCTCAAAATTTAAGATAGACCATCATTATTCCACGGCATATAATCCATCCGCCAATGGACAAGCAGAAGCTTTCAACAAAACTCTTTGCAAGTTACTAAAGAAAGTTGTATCAAAAAATAAGCGTGACTTGGCATGAAAAGCTTCTCGAAGCCTTGTGGGCTTATAGAACCACAACACGCACGCCGACAGGAATGACACCTTATTCCCTAGTATTTGGAGGTGAAGTTGTTCTACCTTTGGAGGTACAAATCACGTCACTGAGAGTCGCTACACATGAAAATTTGTCGGAGGAAAAATCAGTACAATTACGCCTCGATGAATTGGAAAGACTAGAAGGAAGACGACTTCAAGCTTTGCAAAATCTTGAGGCATACCAAGCTAGGATGTCGCGAGCATTCGACAAACGAGTCAAAAGAAGGTCGTTCAAACAAGGAGATCTAGTACTCGTGGTCATCCGTCCCATGAATATCACGCGGCGGATGGAAGGAAAATTTGAACCAAAATGGGAAGGCCCTTTTGTCATAAAAGAGGTTTATTCTAGGGGCGCGTATTGGATCATATCACCAGATGGGAAATACTCGCCGGCACCAGTAAATGGGAAATTCCTTAAGCGTTACTATGCATAAGAAAAAAAAGTACTCTATATCCTCACGAGTCTAAACTGGGGCATAGAATAATAATAATTACTCCAACGACTTACGAGTATAAACTGTGATGCAAAGAAAATAAATCATCGAGCACACTCCATACCCTCACGAGTCTAAACTGGGGCACATAAGGAAAAACTTATTCCATACCCTCACGAGTTTAAACTGGGGCACAAAAAAATTACTCCAACGACCTACAAGTATAAACTGTGATGCAAAGAAAAGAAATCATCAAGCGTACTCTATACCCTCAAGAGTATAAACTGGGGCACACCACAAAAATAAATTACTCCAACAACCTACGAGTATAAATTGTGATGCAAAAATAAGGACACATAAAATTTTACTCCTTATCCTACGAGTCTAAACTATGGCATAAAAAAAATGATGACTCCAAATTCGCATAAGCTTAAACTGTTGTACAAAAGGCAGTGTATATAAAAATATACAAATAAATTTGTAAAAGATAAAAAAATGAACAATGAAATAAAGTAATAAGGCTTCAAGAAAAAAATGTAAATAAATAAAGGGGCCCAAGCTAGTTCATGCAATTAGCTCGGAGTATCCATTCCACATAGAAACCAGCGCTATACGAATAACATTTCATAGTCCATCAGTACACCTGAATAAATCTCATGCAAACATACGTGAATGGTTCTACTGGCGTGTGAGAAGACAAGAGAAAATGGGTTTGCCGATTGGCCGCCTTATGCAAGTCTGAGTAGGAAATGTAAACAGACGACATGTCTAATTTATTGAGAGCAAAAAAAAACTCAGTTCGACATGGAGCGCAAGTCCCTCTGACTTATAATAATAGACTTGGCTTCGTCCTCCAGTGTCGATGTCTTCCCTTTAAGAGCCTCCAATTCCTCGGAAGCTTTCACATTAGCTTCGAGCAAATCTTCGTGCAACTTCTTGGCTTCAGCTTGCTTGGCGGAATGGTCTGACTCTAGTTGCTTGACCCTTTCATCAGTTGTAAGCAACTCAGCAGTAGCTTCTTGCAATTGAGCAGAGAGGGCCTCCACATGTTCCTTCTTCTCAGCTTGTTTCTCCAGTATGGATGACATCTCTTTCGCTGAAGTTTTCAAAGACGCTTCAATGGATTCAGCCCTGCTCTCTGCTGCAGTAACAAACTCAGACTTTTGCTTTGACTGATCCTCAATGGTTCTACGGGTTTCTTGCACTGTATCTGATATCGAAACAAAATTTTCCCAAGCCGCACGGACAGGGGCAATTTGGGGAACAACGTCACCAGCAGGGAGCATCGACCGAACTGCCTGAAAAATCTCATGGCGCTGAGAATATGTTAATGTAGGGGCATCTAAAGCTTCAAAAGCATTCTTCAACAACAAGTCGATAGCGTCCACAATGGGCTTGGTAATAGCAGAAATATCCATGGGTGGTGCTGAAATCTGTGTCATTATTCCCTCGCCACTGACGAGATTAGAAGCTCCTTCCGCACCACCTGGAGATAAGAAGGAGCGATAAGATAAATGATACTGCAATGAAATTAATAAATAAAAAAGATACAGGGTACGAATAAAGCTACCGTGCGTAGAGATAGGCGAAGTGTTTGAAATATAAGCCTGCGAGGCCACGCCTGAGTATAGATACGTAGGGGGAGTTGGAAGATTAAGAGAGGGTTCTGATATATCAAAATCCTCAAATGATAGATCAGAACCTATGATATTATCATCAGTCCCTGTATCACCAAGTTCATCCATAAAGTCAACCAACTCGTCAAGGTTACATGGGCTTTCTCCAAGAGAAAATTCAATCTTCCTTTTTACAGCAGGTCTCTCCTCCCCACCGGAAGAGATTGTTGCATTTGGACTAGGTCCCTCTGAACTCCCATCAACCAAAATGTCAGTACCCTCCTTCCTTGCATTTAAACGCGTGACTGATACTGTCACGCTTATAAGTGGTCGAGGATTGGAAGAGGAACTTGCAGCAACATCATTTGGATTATTTTTCCGCTTCTAAAAAAGGGAAAATATAATATGAGTTAGTAAAGAGTAGTGTTGGCACATAATAATAGCAGCAAAAATGCATATATATGTATATATTACCTGTTGCAACAAAGGCGGTGGGGCATTATTATCCAAGTGGTAACCTCTTAAGATGTCCCTCCAATGATTCACTGCCGTCATTTCTCTCGCCTCAATAGCTGCAAGATATTCCTCTTGCCGTTCAGCAGACAACTTCTTTACTACGACAAGATTCCCTTCCAAAATGTTGCGAGAAAAAATATGTTTCTTCCCATTATTCACATATTTGGCAAGCCTTTCTTCATAGGAATCTCGCCCGTGCATGTTACCTTGACGAAGCTGGCCTAGAACGCTAGTGAAAGGTCGGATGAAAATGGTCCACCAATTTGTCCATGCCACTGAGGAATTGCCCACAAAATCTTTGTTGGGAATATAGTGAGTCTGTTTCGGATTCGAGCGCAATAAATGCCACCAGTGTGCATAAGCAACGCTAATGTCATCTATTATATATAAACTGCGCAATGAAGTATATGGTACTTGCTGATCCAATTTGAATTGTCGAGCCACCCGGTCAGCATGATACGGCTAAACAATGCACAAGTCGTCATCATAATCAGACCTTCTCCATGGTAGCATCCCTCGACAGATGGAAATGGTGAATGCTTTTTGCAGCCAACAAGTACTAGCCAAGTCAGAGAAATTTGAGGGGTACCACACAATATTCTTGTGTTTCTCAAAGAAATCATGCGCCTTTTCAGGGCTAAAATCGTGTGGAATCCTAAACATAGTCCCCACTATACATAATCTCCCTGGACAAAGCTTAGGAGTTGGAAATTTGCTCACTTTTGCTCGTTTACCAAATACATTCTTCAGATAAACCCCCATCCAGCCGATAATGAAATGGACGGGCCATCCCCTAATCCGATAGCAGGGTCCTACAGGATGGGTGCTGATGCGACGAAGCGAAAAATAGATAGAGCAAAGTGCTAGTGGAGCTAATGAAATTCGACGCCCCAAAGCGATCCAGGACGCCATCACAAGGACACCAGCGCGAACGTAGGCTCCCCCGCCAATGACAACAAAGTAGCACAACCAAACAGCAATGTACGCCGCGACATACAAGCGAACCTCACGAAGAGACGCGAAAGGAACGGAGTAGTCTCGCCGGTTGTGGAAATAGTCACACCAGACCTGGAAAGTCACGTGGCCACCGTTATTCTTGGCAAGATGATCATGTGCGGATAATAGGTCCGCCAAGAAGTCAGGGAATTGGCAAAGGGAGGGGTCTAGTGCGTGTTCTGGTGGGATAAATTCTTCATATAAGTCTCCATCCAGAGGGAGACCAGCCATTTGATACATATCAAGGAGTGTAATAGTGCGTTCACCACATGAGAATAGGAACGTGTTGGTTTTTGGATCCCATTTTTCTAACAGAGATCTTAGCAAGGCAGGGGAAATAGAATAATCACCCAAAGAGCAGTAAATGGCTCCACATAGGTAATCTGAACCTTCACCAAGTCCTTTTAGGGAAAAAGAATGATTCCGTAAGATGTTTGCCCCCCATTCATTATAACCTGAAGGACGGGGCATATACTCAATATCATGACGTTCCCAAGTCAGACCTTTAGATACCATCCTAGTACCCAGATAGAAAGTTGTATCAGTTCGCGGTGAAGCCGCCAATGGGTAATATGAGTAAGCTAGTTTGGACTATATCGCTCGCCAACCGCGAGGGCCGTGGTCGAGTTCACCCTTTGGTATACTTATAGCTTTAACTATGGGACGGTCTTGGTCATCGGAGCTAGGTTCATATAGTTTCTGTTGCTTGGCTAGCTCGACAAGGGATAGTCGATGTGAGGGAACCGTGGGCAAATTCTGCGCCATCTCTATACAAGAAAAATATACGTGTGTTGGTACAGTTACAAGTCATGTTCAAAACAGCAAAACAAATGAACCATGGTAAATGAATGGAAATTTTACCTCAGAGGCAATAGTCCGAGCGAAGCCAGTCCCTGGTGAAGAGGAAAGGATTTGCACTCTACAAAAAGTGATGATGACTATTAGTGCTAAACAAATTATGCAAAGGTCAAAGACCAGCGAAATGAATTATCCTAAAAAAGAGATATGTGTCAACTTTGAAAGGGTTGATGGATGCAAAACTTTGAAAAAAGTTGATATATGCAAAACCTTGAAAGAGTTGGTAATTCTTGCATCAAATAAAGAGAAGTCTCATTGATCTCGCAGTTTGTACGTCGGACCAAGTTCATATAAACTTGCCGGCACGCCAGCTGTGAGAAGGATATATATGTGTGTAGCCATAAAATGATCATCTTATATATAAATTGTGCTCTATAGCTTGTACGTAGGACCAAGTTCATATAAACTTGCCGGCACGCCAATTGTGAGGAAGATATAAGTTTGCATCTGTAAACGGCCATCTAATAAATAAAACATTCACGTCGGGCTAAGTTCATGTAAACTTGCCGGCATGCCAACTGTGAAAAAGATATACGTGTGATCAAACGAGCATCTTATATAAACTTGGAAAGAGTTGATAATTCCCGCATGAAATAAAGGGGAGTTTCATTGATTGTATGACAGATCTCACAGTGTGTACGTCGGGCCAAGTTCATATCGACTTGCTGGCACGCCAACTGTGAGAAGGGTGTATGTTTGATCTTTAAAACGAACATTTTAAATATATAAAATAAAATTGATCTATGCAATTGTACGTCGGACCAAGTTCGTATATAACTTGCCGGCACGTCATTGCGAGACCAAATTTCTGCATACATACGGGACAAGATGCACAATCATTCGCGGCCTAAAGGAAGGCTACGTGCATGGATTCATCTATAAATTATTTATCCAATCTGTGATGGTGGTATATGTATAAGAAGAAAAAAGGACAGTAGGTATAGTACCTAAAGAGAGAGCAGGTATACGTCCGAAACTAAAATATGGTTGTTTTGCCAATTGTACCTAAACCTGCCTGCAATGTTGAGGGAACAAAAAATCAAGAGGCAATCAGAGGACGTAAATCATGTACGTAGATGTCTATTTGAATGAACTAAGTACAAACTTACCAACATAAGATCTGTGCTTCAGTGACCGATGCTAATCTTATTCATACATAGAAAGGAAAGGGAATCAGAGATGAGAATCATCCGAGAGAATGATGAGAAAAATACAATCAATGATTGCACATCAATGCGTACCTAGTAGTCCAAAGAATAGCAGGCCACTCATAAAAAGGATCTGGACTTTTGGCAGGAGTTACGCGTGAGGTAAATAGATTCCTCTTGCAAGACGATAGGTAGAAGATATATATAAGGAAAGACATACGCTCCGGCCGGACACAACTACATGGCGGAAGGCCAGCGTCTTGTAACAAATTTTCAAGATTGAGTTCTTATCCAATGAAGGGACTAACAAACTTTCAAAAGGCAGGGCTAGATAAATATCTAGCTGGATATTTTAAACAAAATAAGTGTGTCACCCACGCTAAAAAAAATTGCGATATATGTGTGAAACGGAATATGGCTACATATATTTTTTCGAGTTCTCAAATTGAATCAAAGAAATATTCGCTTCCAGAACTCGAGGGGCATCTGTTGACATGGAATTTCGCCGAAGTAAAATACAGAGGGATGTCTATTATCAAAATATGATAAAGTCAAATTATATAAAAAATGGCAAATTGCCGAACAGACCGAGGAAATGATTATAGTGAATTTTGGGTCGCTCGGTATGAAATAGCGGTCACAAAAATAAAATAAAGAAAGAAAGTGCCACTTATAGCTGCAAAATTCATGTATCATGTGAAATTATAATTAGCACGCACGCATGCCGCCAGTGACGGCGGGTGCCCGATGTCAACAATACATTGTCATGAGGCGGCGCTAATATCTTCAAAATAACCATGAATGAAATGCCAACATAAAATCGTCGCTGGCAGCGCTTATTTGGCAAATATTGCACCATGCAATATACGTGGGCATTATTTCATTGCTGGTAATAAAATATCATGGCAACAGAAAAAAAAGAGATGTACAGAATTCCTAATGAAAAATGGGTACGACGGATATAACGGCACGCAGGAAAAGAAAAATACATTTTCCATGTATATATGGCATGCACGTTGAGAAATAATTCTTAATGTGCCGTCAGTAATTAATTAGGCATGTCCCATTGGAAAATTGCTTACGCGTAGCTAACAAGCGTAATTGCAATTTTGATACAATGCTGCATGCACGTACTAAGGCCACTTTTTGATTAAAAGCATGCAAATGGACCATGCCTTGGCCCACATGGGTGATTAAAGAAATAGCATTTTAGCCCATAGCGGCCAATCACAGGACCAAGCGATCCAATCCAGTAATCAGTCAATAAGTGATTAAAGAAATATGATTAAAGAAAAGGGAGAGACGCTCCATCATCCCAGGATCTCCCAGGATGCACACGATCTCCAGAACGTGGTCACGCTTCTGGTCGGACGAGAGTGCTGCTCCCTCCTATAAATAGCACCAGAGGGGCTGCTCTCCAGACGTCCCTTTTTCCTAATCTCCTTTGTGCTGCCGCTGCTGCTATTGTGCTGCCGCTCCTGCTCTCAACCACGCACATATACTACTGCTGTAGAAACATTCTCATATATGCTGTTGCTACAAGGCTGCCGTCCGTCCAGGAGCGTGAGGAAGGTAGTCCAGGTGGGAATCATGATCCTCCTCTAATCTTCTTGCTCCTCTCCATATCTCTCATCATATTCACCTTTCTTCTTGGTTGATCATTGTGATACAAACCAAGAAGTATGCCTCATGTATCCTCATCTTGACATTCTTCCTTGGCTGATCATCGTGATACGAGCCAAAGAGCAGTTATGTTTAGGAGAGGAAATTTTCCCTTGGTTGATCATTGTGATACAAACCAAGGTGCATATGTCATATAGCCTCATCTTGACATTTTACCTTGGCTCATCATCGTGATACGAGCCAAAGAGCAATTATGTTCAAAAGAGGAAAATTACCCTTGGTTGATCATTGCGATACGAACCAAGGAGCATATTTCACATATTTCCACCCTGTCATTTTTGCCTTGGCTGATAATCATGATACAAGCCAAAGTGCAAACATGTTTGAGAGCCACAAAAATACTCCTTGGCAGGCTGTGAAATTTTTGCCTTGGTTGAACATTGTGATACAAACCAAGGAACATTCTCCATATAGTCTCATATTGAAATTTTGCCTTGGCTGATCATCATGATACAAGCCAAAGCACAAATGTGTTTAAGAGCAGAAAAGAAAATACTCCTTGGCGGATCATCATGATACAAATCAAGGAGCATACAACATATAATTCTATCCTGTCATCTTTGCCTTTGGCTGATCATTATGATACGAGCCAAAGTGCGATTATGTCAAAGAGGATAAATTTCACTCCTTGGTTGATCATGGCGACCCAAACAAAGGAGGACATATTTTCCCTTCCATCATAAATGAGAGCATAGAATAAGTACGTGCTTACAAAAAATGCACTCTTCATTCGTCTGAGTTGCACAAAACAAGGTCATGTAAATTGTGCATGTACCTCCATACCTAGTGCATGAAAATGTATAAATCGGGTGCTTGCCAAATCATATTTGAGGCCTCTTGTTGGTTACACTGCGGACATACATGCTATGCCACGTCAGTAGTAATACAAACAGGGAGGTATAAACATCAGATACATCTGTCATATAGATTGTGAAATGAGCATACTCTAATGCATATAGAATATGCTAAGTGAAATCTAATGTGCAAACATGAGATAATAAAAATGTTAGTTGTCTCATTTTGCACTAAAATAAAATATGCCCATAAAAGAAAATGAATGCGTGTAGGTTAAGTAAAAAAATATAATCCTACATATCTAAAAATATGAAATCTAGAGCGTATAGACTCTATGCAATACGCATATACTATCCACCAATAGTTAGGGTATATGCATCTGACCCATAACAAAATAAAAGATATTGCATCTAGCTCGCTTTAGTCCCAACCAAAAGAGACTGATTCGCTTAGCAGATGCCATCATCAAAACATACCAAACCAAATCAAACAAGATAACATATGAGATGGTTCTGATACTAGAACCCCTTTTATTAAATTTCCATGCATGCACAAAGGCCAACATGGATTAAATCATGTGCCCCATCATCTCATGCATGGTCATATATGCATTAATAAAAGATGTAACATGCATGTATTAAGTGGATACTCTTCTAGTCGAATCATCACTCCTTAAAATGAAATGACCTGAAAGTTGATTAAGATAGCTGCATGGTCATACTAGCATATGTTAGTTAAGTCGACTACACAAATTAGGTATCTACAAAAAGCATATGTTGCACTCGTACTCTATATACTACTCATAATAGTACAAGGGTAAAAATATAAATGAACAAGACTCATGATAACTTGAAGAAGATCGAGGATGCTCCCCCGAGCACACCGCCATCAACGACAGCGAGGAGGAGCGATTTTTTTATCATTTTGTAGTGGTCATGTGTTGCAATTCTATGTAATAGGATAGTTGGAATCCTTAATCAGGGGTTTTCTCTTCGGAGATGTAATTAACAGATCTTTTATGGAAATGTAAGAGCTCTGGAAATAATGTACCTGCAATGTTTGATTCTACCTTATTTATGCATTTAAATTTTACTCTGTATCAATGACGTGGACGCGTGTTTCACGCCCGCCATTTTCCTGTCATCACTTCCCTTAGGCCATAAGGGCCCAATATGAGCATCCAGGTTTCGCTGTTGGTTATTGACCGGAAACGTGTTTCGGTCATGTCTACATAGTTCTCGAACTCGTAGGGTCCGCACACTTAAGGTTTCGTTGACAGTTATATTATGAGATTATGTGTTTTGATGTACCGAAAGAGTTCGGAGTCCCGGATGAGATCGGGGATATGACGAGGAGTCTCGAAATGGTCGAGACGTAAAGATCGATATATTGCACGACTATATTCGGACTTCGGAAAGGTTCCGAGTGATTCGGGTATTTTTCGGAGTACTGGAGAGTTACGGGAATTCGCCGGGGAGTATATGGTCCTTATTGGGCCATACGGGAATAGATGAGAGAGGCCAAAAGGAAGGAGGCCTGCGCCCCCCTTTGGTCTGAATTGGACAAGGGGTGTAGCCCCCTTTTCCTTTTCCCTCTCCTCCTCTTTCCTTCTCTCCTACTCCAACAAGGAAAGTAGGAGTCCTACTATGGGAGTAGGACTCTAATAACCCACAAGTATAGGGGATCGCAATAGTTTTCGAGGGTAAAGTATTCTACCCAAATTTATTGATTCGACACAAGGGGAGCCAAAGAATATTCTCAAGTATTAGCAGCTGAGTTGTCAATTCAACCACACCTGGAAACTTAGTATCTGCAGCAAAGTGTTTAGTAGCAAAGTAATATGATAGTAGTGGTAATGGTAACAAAAGTAAAGACAGCAAAAGTAATGGTTTTGGTATTTTGTAGTGATTGTAACAGTAGCAACGGAAAAGTAAATAAGCGAAAACCAGTATATGGAAAACTCGTAGGCACCGGATTAGTGATGGATAATTATGCCGGATGTGGTTCGTCATGTAACAGTCATAACATAGGGTGACACAGAACTAGCTCCAGTTCATCAATGTAATGTAGGCATGTATTCCATATATAGTCATACGTGCTTATGGAAAAGAACTTGCATGACATCTTTTGTCCTACCCTCCCGTGGCAGCGGGGTCCTATTGGAAACTAAGGGATATTAAGGCCTCCTTTTAATAGAGAACCGGAACAAAGCATTAGCACATAGTGAATACATGAACTCCTCAAACTATGGTCATCACCGGGAGTGGTCCCGATTATTGTCACTTCGGGGTTGCCGGATCATAACACATAGTAGGTGACTATAGACTTGCAAGATAGGATCAAGAACACACATATATTCATAAAACATAATAGGTTCAGATCTGAAATCATGGCACTTGGGCCCTAGTGACAAGCATTAAGCATAGCAAAGTCATAGCAACATCAATCTCAGAACATAATGGATACTAGGGATCAAACCCTAACAAAACTAACTCGATTACATGATAAATCTCATCCAACCCATCACCGTCCAGCAAGCCTACGATGCAATTACTCACGCACGGCGGTGAGCATCATGAAATTGGTGATGGAGGATGGTTGATGATGACGACGGCAACGAATCCCCCTCTCCGGAGCCCCGAACGGACTCCAAATCAGCCCTCCCGAGAGAGATTAGGGCTTGGCGGCGGCTCCGTATCGTAAAACGCGATTATTTCTTCTCTCTGATTTTTTTCTCCCCGAAAGCCAATATATGGAGTTGGAGTTGGCGTCGCAGGGCCACCAGGGGGCCCACGAGGTAGGGGGCGCACCCAGGGGGGCACGCCCCCACCCTCGTGGACAGGGTGTGGGCCCCCTGGTCTTCATCTTTTGCGAGGATTTTTCTTTATTTTTTCTAAGGTGTTCCGTGGAGTTTCAGGTCATTCCGAGAATTTTATTTTCTGCACAAAAAACAACACCATGGCAATTCTGCTGAAAATAGCATCAGTCCGGGTTAGTTCCATTCAAATCATACAAGTTAGAGTCCAGAACAAGGGCAAAAGTGTTTGGAAAAGTAGATACGACGGAGACGTATCAACTCCCCCAATCTTAAACCCTTGCTTGTCCTCAAGCAGTTCAGTTGACAAACTGAAAGAGAAAAAGAAAAACTTTTACAAACTCTGTTTGCTCATGTTGTTGTAAACATGAAAAGCCAGCATTCAAGTTTTAGCAAATATTATGAACTAACCATACTCACAATGACACGTAGGTCTCAAAATTACTCATATCAATAGCATAATCAGCTAGCGAGCCATAATAGCAAAACTCGGATGACAACACTTTCTCAAAATAATCATAACATGATATAACAAAATGGTATCTCGCTAGCCCTTTCTGAGACCGCAAAACATAAATGCAGAGCACCTTTAAAGATCAAGGACTGACTAAACATTGTAATTCATGGTAAAAGAGATCCAGTCAAGTCATACCCAATATAAACCATAATAATGAATGCAAACGACAGTGTGCTCTCCAGAGGGTGCTTTTTAATAAGAAGGGTGATGACTCAACATAAAAGTAAATGGATAGGCCCTTCGCAGAGGAAAGCAGGGATTTGTAGAGGTGCCAGAGCTTGGTTTTGAAATAGAAATAAATTATATTTTGAGCGGCATACTTTCATTGTCAACATAACAACTAAAGATGACGATATCTTCCATGCAAAATAGATTATAGGCGGTTCCCAAACAAAATGGTAAAGTTTATACTCCCCTTCCTCCACAAGCATCAATCCATGGCTTGCTCGAAACAACGAGTGCCTCCAACATTCAACGGGTCCCAAGGGGAGTTTTGTTTGCAGTTATTTTGATTTAGTTTGCATAAAGCATGGGACTGGGCATCCTGGATACCAGCCATTTTCTCGTGAATGAGGAGTGGAGTCCACTCCTCTTGAGAATAACCCGCCTAACACGGAAGATAAGGGCAGCTCTAGTTGACATATGAGCTATTCGAGCATGCAAAACAGAATGTTTATTTGAAGGTTTAGAGTTTGGCACATACAAATTTACTTGGAACGGTAGGTAAATACCGCATATAGGAAGGTATAGTGGACTCATATGGAATAACTTTGGGGTTTAAGGAGTTTGTATGCACAAGCAGTATTCCCGCTTAGTACAGGTGAAGGCTAGCAAAAGACTGGGAAGCGACCAACTGGGAGAGCGACAACTGTCGTAAACATGCATTAAAATTAATTCACACCGAGCACAAGCATGAGTAGGATATAATCCACCATGAACATACATATCATGAAGGCTATGTTGATTTGATTCAACTACATGCGTGAACATGTGCCAAGTCGAGTCACTCAATTCATTTAAAGGAGGATACCATCCCATCATACCACATCATAATTATTCTAATAACATGTTGGCACGCAAGGTAAACCATTATAACTCATAGCTAATCAAGCATGGCACAAGCAACTATAATCTCTAAATATCATTGCAAATATGTTTACTTCATAATAGCTGACTCAGGAACGATGAATCATCATATTTACAAAAACAAAAGAGGTCGAGTTCATACCAGCTTTTCTCTTCCCAATAAGTCCATCATATATCATCATTATTGCCTTTCACTTGCACGACCGAACGATGTGTATAATAATAAGGGTGCACGTGCATTGGACTAAGCTGGAATCTGCAAGCATTCAACTCAAGAGAGAAGACAAGTAATATGGGCTCTAAGTTAAATAAACAATCATGCATATAAGAGCCCCTAAGCAATTTAATCATGGTCTTCTCCTACTGACCCCCAAAGAAAAGAAAAGGAAATAAAACTATTTACACGGGAAAGCTCCCAACAAGCAAAAGAAGAACGGGAAATATTTTTGGGTTTTCTTTTTAATATCTACTACAAGCATGGAAATTAAACTAACTAATTTTTTGTTTTTTCTTAAGATTTATCAAGCACACAAGAAGAAAAACTAGAAAAAGAAAATTAAACTAGCATGGATATTCCAGTGAAAGAGTATGAGCACCGACATCTAGCAATGAGTGTGTGTGAACATGAATGTAATGTCGGTGGGAAATACGTACTCCCCCAATCATAGGCTTTTGGCCTAAGTTGGTCTATTGCCAGGGATAGCCTGGCGGATACCCGTAGGTGTAGCTGGGGTCGTACTGCGATGAAGAAGACTCTGACTGCCACTGGCTGGCAACCACCTCTGGATCCCAAGAATAAACAGACTGTTGTGGAGGCTCATCTTGTGGCTCTGGTTCCGGGGACGGTGTAGGATTCCGATAGGCTTGAACGGCCGCCCACGGAATGATGTGAGGACCTGCAGACAAGTTAAACAAAGAGGGAGTAGGCAAAGTAATAGTCTCAGGGTGATGTTTATCAAAGTATAATTTATATTTGAGCTCCCCTTCACGACTCTTAACAAGAAAGTCATGCGCTAGCATACTCTTATAATCTAAATAAGCACGGGGCAATGATGTTTCTTCTTTCTCCTCATGCCTAATAGGTATTTCAAAATGTTCAGCTAGGCGCGAAGCATAAATGCCTCCAAAGATAGGGCCCTTAGTATGGTTCAGACTTAACCGTCTAGCAACAATTCCACCCATACTAACGGAGTTATTTCGGTATAAACCATGGAACAAAATAATAATATCAGGAACACTAAGGTTTCCACAGCTCCCGCGTCCATTTATGCATCTTCCTATGAAGAGAGCAAAATAATGTATAGCAGGAAAGTGAATGCTCCCTATAGTGGCTTGTGTTATATCTTTAGATTCCCCCATAGTTATTCTAGCAAGAAAGTCTCTATATTCAGATTTAGGGGGATCCCTGACATTACCCCAAGATGGAAGTTTGCAAGCAGAAGTGAAATCCTCTAAGTCCATGGTATAAGATTTATCATAAAGGTCAAACATGACTGAAGGAGAATTACGCGAAGATGAAAACTCAAATCTCCTCACAAATGAACTTGTGAGATCATGATACTGGGGGCATTTGTCAGCTTCAAAGTCCTCAAGACCGGTGTTACTCAAATATGTGCTAAATTCTTCTTTGATTCCCACTTGATTCATAAAATTTTCTGATGGCCATTCACAAGGCCGGTCCTCCGTGGTGCGGGGCAGATTAAATTTGGGCTTCTGTTCTTCTTCCTTTTGTTTTTCCTTAGAGCTTCGGCTCGACGAGCCCCTCAAAAATTTCTTCATTATTTCTGAAACAATCTGAAATTTTTAGTAACTTCAAATAAAAGTGAACCAACTTCAATAAAATTGATAGTAACAACTCCCACAAGTGCCTAGAGCCTATATAAAGCATTGGAACTACTTGGAACCATATAAATTTGACATGCAAGCTCAAGAACATGGTCACCTATGCAGCACAAATTTGCAATGAATAAAGCACTAGAACAAAAACTAATTGGACCAATGGAGGAGTCACAACCAAGGAACAATCTCCCCAAGCAGTTTTGCGAGAGGTGCTTTGAGCAAGGAGATCGAAAATCACAGCAACCAGGGGCTAGAACTCGTGCTTGAGTTGGTTTTTCGTGTTTGTGTGAGGAAGAGGAAGAAGATGGGTGCAGGAATAAGTGGAGGAGGGCCACCGTGGGCCCACAAGGCAGGGGGGGCGCGCCCTCCACCCTCGTGGCCAGGTGGCAGCTCCTCCCATGGTAATTTTTGCACAGTAAATTCTCAAATATTCCTGAATAAATCATATTAAATTGGCATGGCATTCCGAGGACTTTTATTTTCGGGATATTTTTATATTGCACAGATAAGTCAGGAGACAGACAGAAAAATACTATTTTACTTTATTTCTACTAAATAACAGAAAATATAAAGAGGGTACAGAAGGTTGTGCTTCTAGTTCCATCCATCTCGTGATCATCAAAATGAACCCACTAACAAGGTTGATCAAGTCTTGTTAACAAACTCATTCCGAATAATCACGGAACCGGAGAAATTTCGAATGACACTAAGTTACCTCAACGGGGATATGAAAATCCCCAACAATAAGAATATCATACTTTTTCTTGGCAGTAGGGAGAGGAAATTCAAAACCTCCAAATATAATCGATGGAATTTTTCCAATAGAGTTGATACTATAAACTTGAGGTTGTTTCCTTGGAAAATGTACCGTGTGCTCATTGCCATTAACATGAAAAGTGACATTGCCTTTGTTGCAATCAATAACAGCCCCTGCAGTATTAAGGAAAGATCTTCCAAGAATAATAGACATACTATCATCCTCGGGAATATCAAGAATAACAAAGTCCGTTAAAATAGTAACATTTGCAACCACAACAGGCACATCCTCACAAATACCGACAGGTATAGCAGTTGATTTATCAGCCATTTGCAATGATATTTCAGTAGGTGTCAACTTATTCAAGTCAAGTCTACGATATAAAGAGAGAGTCATAGCACTAACACCAGCTCCAAGATCACATAAAGCAGTTTTAACATAATTTCTCTTAATGGAGCAAGGTATAGTAGGTACTCCGGGATCTCCAAGTTTCTTTGGTATTCCACCCTTAAAAGTATAATTAGCAAGCATGGTGGAAATTTCAGCTTCAGGTATCTTTCTTTTATTAGTAATAATATCCTTCATATACTTAGCATAAGGATTTGTTTTGAGCACATCAGTTAATCGCATACGCAAAAAGATGGGTCTAATCATTTCAGCAAAGCGCTCGAAATCCTCATCATCCTTTTTCTTGGATGGTTTGGAGGAAAAGGCATGGGTTTCTGAACCCATGGTTCCCTTTCTTTACCGTGTTTCCTAGCAACAAAGTCTCTTTTATCATAACGTTGATTCTTTGATTGTGGGTTATCAAGATCAACAGCAGGTTCAACTTCTACATCATTATCATTACTAGGTTGAGCATCATCATGAACATCATCATTAACATTATCACTAGGTTCATGTTCATTACCAGATTGTGTTTCAGCATCAGAACAGAGATATCATTTGGATTCTCAGGTGGCTCAGCAATAGGTTCACTAGAAGTTTGCAAAGTCCTATCATTTTTCTTTTTCTTCCTCTTAGAAGAACTAGGTACATCAATATTATTTCTCTGAGAATCTTGCTCGATTCTCTTAGGGTGGCCTTCAGGATACAAAGGTCCTGAGTCGTTCTACCAGTTCTAGTAGCCACTCTAACAGCATAATCATTTTTCTTACTATTCATTTCATCAAGCGCTTCTTTCTGAGCTTTAAGTACTTGTTCTACTTGAGTGGTGACCATAGAAGCATGTTTGCTAACAAGTTTAAGTTCACCTCTAATATCAGCCATAAAATCACTCAAGTGTTTAATCATAAAGGTATTCTGTTTTAATTGTCTACCAAAATAAGCATTAAAGTCATCTTGCTTAAACATAAAGTCATCAAACTCATCCAAGCACTGACTAGCAATTTTAGTAGGAGGGACTTCAGCTTTATCATATCTATAGAGAGAATTTACCTTTACTACCTTTGTCAGGATATCGGATCAGGAGGTTCTTCAGTGAATAAGGTATTGAGATCATATACTTCTTCAACAGGCGGTAAATTAAGACCGTGTATTTCTTCAATAGGAGGTAAATTCTTAACATCTTCGGCTTTAATACCTTTTTCTTTCATAGATTTCTTTGCCTCTTGCATATCTTCGGGACTGAGAAATAGAACACCTCTCTTCTTCGAAGTTGGTTTAGGAATAGGCTCAGTAATTGGCTCTAGACTGGCTCAGGAGGTGGCTCAGGAGGTGCCCAATTATTTTCATTTGTCAACATATTATTCAATAGAATTTCAGCTTCATCCAGTGTTCTTTCCCTGAAAAGAGAACCAGCACAACTATCTAGGTAATCTCTGGAAGCATTAGTTAGTCCATTATAAAAGATATCAAGTATTTCAGGTTTCTTAAGAGGATGATCAGGCAAAGCATTAAGTAACTTGAGAAGCCTCCCCCAAGCTTGTGGGAGACTTTCTTCTTCAATTTGCATGAAGTTGTATATTTCCCTCAAAGTAGCTTGTTTCTTATGAGCAGGGAAATATTTAGCAGAGAAGTAATAAATCATATCCTGGGGACTATGCACACAACCAGGATCAAGAGAATTAAACCATATCTTAGCATCACCCTTTAATGAGAACGGAAATATCTTGAGTAAATAAAGGTAGCGCGATCTCTCATTATTAGTAAACAGGGCAGCTATATCATTTAACTTAGTAAGATGTGCCACAACAGATTCAGATTCATAGCCATAAAAAGGATCAGATTCAACCAAAGTAATTATATCTGGATCAACAAAAAAATCATACTAATCCTGATCAGGAACACAGATAGGTGAAGTAGCAAAAGCAGGATCAGGTTTCATCCTATCTCTAAAAGATTCTTTACTCCATTTAACTAGCAACCTCTTAAGTTCCTGTCTATCCTGGCAAGCAAGAATAGTTGCAGAAGATTCAGCATTAAAAAGATAACCCTCAAGAATAGCAGGCATAGGTTCATCTTCACTAACATCATCGTGTTCAGGTTCAATCATTTCTCTTTCTCTAGACCTAGCAATTTTCTCACCAAGAAATTCACCAAGGGGCACAGTAGTATCAAGCATAGAAGTAGTTTCATCATAAGTATCATGCATAGCAGAAGTGGCATCATCAATAACATGCGACATATCAGAATTCATAGCAGTAGCAGGTTTAGGTGTCGCAAGCTTACTTATAACGGAAGGAGAATCTAGTGCAGAGCTAGATGGCAGTTCCTTACCTCCCCTCGTAGTTGAGGGCAAAATAGTAGTTCGATCATCTTTCAAGTTCTTCATAGTGTCCAGCAGATATAAATCCCAAATGACTCAAAGAATAGAGCTATGCTCCCCGGCAACAGCGCCAGAAAAAGGTCTTGATAAGTGATAACCCACAAGTATAGGGGATCGCAACAGTTTTCGAGGGTAAAGTATTCAACCCAAATTTATTGATTCGACACAAGGGGAGCCAAAGAATATTCTCAAGTATTAGCAGCCGAGTTGTCAATTCAACCATACCTGGAAACTTAGTATCTGCAGCAAAGTGTTTAGTAGCAAAGTAATATGATAGTGGTGGTAACAGTAACAAAAGTAAAGACAGCAAAAGTAATGTTTTTGGTATTTTGTAGTGATTGTAACAGTAGCAACGGAAAAGTAAATAAGCAAGAACCAGTATATGGAAAACTCGTAGGCACCGGATTAGTGATGGATAATTATGCCGGATGCGGTTCGTCATGTAACAGTCATAACATAGGATGCACAGAACTAGCTCCAGTTCATCAATGTAATGTAGGCATGTATTCCGAATATAGTCATACATGCTTATGGAAAAGAACTTGCATGACATCTTTTGTCCTACCCTCCCGTGGCAGCGGGGTCCTATTGGAAACTAAGGGATATTAAGGCCTCCTTTTAATAGAGAACCGGAACAAAGCATTAGCACATAGTGAATACATGAACTCCTCAAACTATGGTCATCACCGGGAGTGGTCCCGATTATTGTCACTTCGGGGTTGCCAGATCATAACACATAGTAGGTGACTATAGACTGGCAAGATAGGATCAAAAACTCACATATATTCATGAAAACACAATAGGTTCATATCTGAAATCATGGCACTCGGGCCCTAGTGACAAGCATTAAGCATAGCAAAGTCATAGCAACATCAATCTCAGAACATAATGGATACTAGGGATCAAACCCTAACAAAACTAACTCGATTACATGATAAATCTCATCCAACCCATCACCGTCCAACAAGCCTAGGATGGAATTACTCACGCACGGCGGTGAGCATCATGAAATTGGTGATGGAGGATGGTTGATGATGACGACGGCGACGAATCCCCCTCTCCGGAGCCCCGAACGGACTCCAGATAAGCCCTCCCGAGAGAGATTAGGGCTTGGCGGCGGCTCCGTATTGTAAAACGCGATGATTTCTTCTCTCTGATTTTTTTCTCCCCGAAAGCCAATATATGGAGTTGGAGTTGGCTTCGGAGGGTCTCCAGGGGGCCCACGAGGTAGGGGCGCGCCCTAGGGGGGCACCCCCACCCTTGTGGACAGGGTGTGGGCCCCCTCGTCTTCATCTTTGGCGAGGATTTTTTATTATTTTTTATAAGGCATCTCGTGGAGTTTCGGGTCATTCCGAGAACTTTTGTTTTCTGCACAAAAAACAACATCATGGCAATTCTGCTGAAAATAGAGTCAGTCCGGGTTAGTTCCATTCAAATCATACAAGTTAGAGTCCAAAACAAGGGCAAAAGTGTTTGGAAAAGTAGATACGACGGAGACGTATCAGACTCCCCCCCTTGGCGCTCCCTCCTCCTTGGCCGGTCGCCTCCCCCCTTGCTCCTTTATATACGGGGGCAGGGGGCACCCCATAGACACAACAATTGATTTCTTGATCTCTTAGCCGTGTGCAGTGCCCCCCTCCATCATAGTCCTCGATAATCTTGTAGCGGTGCTTAGGCGAAGCCCTGCGACGGTAGAACATCAAGATCTTCACCACGCCGCCGTGCTGACGGAACTCTTCCCCGACATTCTGCTGGATTGGAGTACGGGGATCGTCATCGAGCTGAACGTGTGCTAGAACCTGGAGGTGCCGTAGTTTTGGTGCTTGATCGGTCGGGCCGTGAAGACGTACGACTACATCAACCGCATTGTTCTAACGCTTCCGCTTTCGGTCTACGAGGGTACATGGACAACACTCTCCCCTCTCGTTGCTATGCATCACCATGATCTTGCGTGTGCGTAGGAATTTTTTTGAAATTACTACGTTCCCCAACAATGGCATCCGAGCCTGGTTTTATGCGTAGATGTTATATGCACGAGTAGAACACAAGTGAGTTGTGGGTGATACAAGTCATATTGCTTACCAGCATGTCATACTTTGGTTCGGCGGTGTTGTTGGATGAAGCGGCCCGGACCGACATTACGCGTACGCTTACGTGAGACTGGTTCTACCGACGTGCTTTGCACACAGGTGGCTGGCGGGTGTCAGTTTCTCCAACTTTAGTTGAACCGAGTGTGGCTATGCCCGGTCCTTGCGAAGGTTAAAACAGTACTAACTTGACGAACTATCATTGTGGTTTTGATGCGTAGGTAAAAACGGTTCTTGCTCAGCCCATAGCAGCCACGTAAAACTTGCAACAACAAAGTAGAGGACGTCTAACTTGTTTTTGCAGGGCATGTTGTGATGTGATATGGTCAAGACGTGATGCTATATTTTATTGTATGAGATGATCATGTTTTGTAACCGAGTTATCGGCAACTAGCAGGAGCCATATGGTTGTTGCTTTATTGTATGAAATGCAAGCGCCCTGTAATTGCTTTACTTTATCACAAAGCGGTAGCGATAGTCGTAAAAGCAATAGGTGGCGAGACGACAACGACGCTACGATGGAGATCAAGGTGTCACGCCGGTGACGATGGTGATCACGATGGTGCTTCGGAGATGGAGATCACAAGCACAAGATGATGATGGCCATATCATATCACTTATATTGATTGCATGTGATGTCTATCCTTTATGCATCTTATTTTGCTTTGATTGACGGTAGCATTATAAGATGATTTCTCACTAATTATCAAGAAGTGTTCTCCCTGAGTATGCACCGTTGCGAAAGTTCTTCGTGCTGAGACACCACGTGATGATCGGGTGTGATAGGCTCTACGTTCAAATACAACGGGTGCAAAACAGTTGCACACGCGGAATACTCAGGTTAAACTTGATGAGCCTAGCATATACAGTTATGGCCTCAGAACACGGAGACCGAAAGGTCGAGCGTGAATCATATAGTAGATATGATCAACATAGTGATGTTCACCATTGAAAACTACTCAATCTGACGTGATGATCGAACATGGTTTAGTTGATTTGGATCACATGATCACTTAGATGACTAGAGAGATGTCTGTCTAAGTGGGAGTTCTTAAGTAATATGATTAATTGAACTTAAATTTATCATGAACTTAGTCCTGGTAGTATTTTGCAAATTATGTTGTAGATCAATAGCTCGCGTTGTTGCTTTCATATGTTTATTTTGATATGTTCCTAGACAAAATTATGTTGAAAGATGTTAGTAGCAATAATGCGGATTGGATCCGTGATCTGAGGTTTATCCTCATTGCTGCACAGAAGAATTATGTCCTTAATGCACCGCTAGGTGACAGACCTATTGCATGAGCAGATGCAGATGTTATGAATGTTTGGCTAGCTCAATATGATGACTACTTGATAGTTTACTGCACCATGCTTAACGGCTTAGAATTGGGACTTCAAAGACGTTTTGAACGTCATGGACCATATGAGATGTTCCAGGAATTGAAGTTAATATTTCAAGCAAATACCCGAGTTGAGAGATATGAAGTCTCCAACAAGTTCTATAGCTAAAAGATGGAGGAGAATCGCTCAACTAGTGAGCATGTGCTCAGATTGTCTGGGTACTATAATCGCTTGAATCAAGTGGGAGTTAATCTTCCAGATAAGATAGTGATTAACAGAGTTCTCTAGTCACCATCACCAAGTTACTAGAACTTCATGATGAACTATAGTATGCAAGGGATGACGAAAACGATTCCCGAGCTCTTCGTGATGTTGAAATCGATGAAGGTAGAAATCAAGAAAGAGCATCAAGTGTTGATGATTGACAAGACCACTAGTTTCAAGAGAAGGGCAAAGGGAAAGAAAGGGAACTTCAAATAGAATGACAAGCAAGTTTTCACTCCTGCGAAGAAGCCCAAAGCTGGACCAAAGCCTGAAACTGAGTGCTTACACTGCAAAGAAAATGGTCACTGGAAGCGGAAATGCCCTGAATATTTGGTGGATAAGAAGGATGGCAAATTGAACAAGGGTATATTTGATATACAGGTTATTGATGTGTGCCTTACTAGCGTTTATAGTAGCCCCTGAGTATTTGATACTTGTTCGGTTGCTGAGATTAGTAACTGAAAAATAGGAGTTACAGAATAAACATAGACTAGTTGAGGGGGAAGTGACGATGAGTGTTGGAACTAGTTCCAAGATTGATATGATCATCATCACACACTCCCTATATTTTCGAGATTAGTGTTAAACCTAAATAAATGTTATTTGGTGTTTGCGTTGAGCATAAATATGATAAGATCATGTTTATTGTGATACGGTTATTCATCTAAGATAGAAAATAAATTGTTATTCTGTTTACATGAATAAAACCTTCTATGGTCATACACCCAATGGTGATGGTTTATTGAATCTTGATCGTAGTGATACACATATTCATAATGTTGATGCCAAAAGATGCAAAATTAATAATGATAGCGCAACTTATTTGTGGCACTGTCGTTTGGGTCATATCGGTGTAAAGCGCATGAAGAAACTCCATAAATATGGATTTTCGGAATCACTTGGTTGTGAATCATTTGATGCTTGCGAACCGTGCCTTTTTGGCAAAATGACTAAAACTCCATTCTTCGGAACAATGGAACGAGCTACTAACTTGTTGGAAATAATACATACCAATGTATGCGGTCCAATGAGTGTTGATTCTCATGGCGGGTATCATTATTTTCTGACCTTCATAGATGATTTGAGCAGATATGCGTATATCTACTTAATGAAGCACAAATCTGAAACATTTGCAAAGTTCAAAGAATTTAGAGTGAAGTGGAGAATCATCGTAACAAGAAAATAAAGTTTCTACAATTTGATCGTAGAGAAGAATATTTGAGTTACGAGTTTGGCCTTCATTTTAAACAATGTGGAATAGTTTCACAGTTCACGCCACATGGAACACCACAGCGTAATGGTGTGTCCGAACGTCGTAACCGCACTTTATTGGATATGGTGCGATCTATGATGTATCTTACCGATTTACCACTATCATTTTGGGGTTATGCATTAGAGATAGCTGCATTCACTTTAAATAGGGCACCATCTAAATCCGTAGAGATGACACCGTATGAACTATGGTTTAGTAGTAAACCTAAGTTGCCGTTTCTTAAAGTTTGGAGTTGCGATGCTTATGTGAAAAAAGGTTTCAACCTGATAAGCTCGAACCCAAATCAGAGAAGTGTGTCTTCATAGAATACCCAAAGAAAACTATTGGGTACACCTTCTATCACAGATCTGAAGGCGAAACATTCGTTGCTAAGAATGGATCCTTTCTAGAGAAGGAGTTTCTCTCGAAAGAAGTGAGTGGGAGGAAAGTAGAACTTGATGAGGTAACTGTACCTGCTCCCTTATTGGAAACTAGTTCATCACATGAACCGGTTCCTGTGACGACTACACCAATCAGTGAGGAAGCTAATGATATTTATCATGAAACTTTAGATCAAGTTACTACCGAACCTCGTAGGTCAACTAGAGTAAGATCCGCACCAGGGTGGTACGGTAATCCTATTCTGGAAGTCATGTTACTTGACCATGGTGAACCTACGAACTATGAGGAAGCGATGATGAGCCCAGATTCCGCAAAATGGCTTGAGGCCATGAAATCTGAGATGGGATCCATGTATGAGAACAAAGTATGGACTTTGGTTGACTTGCCCGATGATCGGCAAGCCATCGAGAATAAATGGATCTTCAAGAAGAAGACTGACGCTGATGGTAATGTAACTATCTACAAAGCTCGACTTGTTGCGAAAGGTTTTCGACAAGTTCAAGGGGTTGACTATGATGAGACTTTCTCACCCGTAGCGATGCTTAAGTCTGTCCGAATCATGTTAGCAATTGCCACATTTTATGAAATCTGGCAAATGGATGTCAAAACTGCATTCCTTAATGGTTTTCTTAAAGAAGAGTTGTATATGATGCAACCAGAAGGTTTTGTCAATCCTAAAGGTGCTAACAAAATGTGCAAGCTCCAGTGATCCATTTATGGACTGGTGCAAGCATCTCAGAGTTGGAATATACGCTTTGATAAGTTGATCAAAGCATATAGTTTTATACAGACTTGCGGTGAGGCCTGTATTGACAATAAAGTGAGTGGGAGCACTATCGCCTTTCTGATAAATATATGTGAGTAACATATTGTTGATCATAAATGATGTAGAATTTTTCTGGAAAGCATAAAGGAGTATTTAAAAGGAGTTCTTTAAAATAAAGACCTCAGTAAAGCTACTTACATATTGAGCATCAAGATCTATTGAGATAGATCAAGACGCTTGATAAGTTTTTCAATAAGTACATACCTTGTCAAGATTTTGAAATAGTTCAAAATGGAACAGGCAAAGAAAGAGTTCTTGCATGTGTTGCAAAGGTGTCAAATTGAGTAAGACTCAAAATCCCGACCACGGCAGAAAATAGAAAAGAGAATGAAAGTCATTCCCTATGCCTCAGTCATAGGTTCTATAAAGTATGATATGCTATGTACCAGACCTATTGTATACCTTGCTCTGAATTTGGCAAGCGAGTACAATAGTGATCTACGAGTAGATCACTGGACATTGGTCAAGAATATCCTTAGTAAGGACTAAGGAAATATTTCTCGATTATGGAGGTGATAAAAGAGCCCGTCGTAAAGAGTTACATCGGTGCAAACTTTTACACCGATCCAGATGACTCTAATTCTCAATATGGATACATATTGAAAGTGGGAGCAATTAGCTAGAGTAGCTCCGCGCAGAGCATTGTAGACATAGAATATTTGCAAAATACATACGACTCTGAATGTGACAGACCCGTTGACTGAGCTTCTCTCACGAGCAAAACATGATCACACCTTAGTACTCTTTGGGTGTTAATCACATAGCAATGTGAACTAGATTACTGAATCTAGTAAACCCTTGGGGTGTTGGTCACATGACGATGTGAACTATGGGTGTTAATCATATACAGATATGAATATTGGTGTTAAATCACATGGCGATGTGAACTAGATTATTGACTCTAGTGCAAGTGGGAGACTGAAGGAAATATGCCCTAGAGGCAATAATAAAATTATTATTTATTTCCTTATTTCATGATAAATGTTTATTATTCATGCTAGAATTGTATTAACCGGAAACATAATACATGTGTGAATACATAGACAAACATAGCGTCACTAGTATACCTCTACTTGACTAGCTTGTTGATCAAAGATGGTTGTGTTTCCTAGCCATAGACATGAGTTGTCATTTGATTAACGGGATCACATCATTAGAAGAATGATGTGATTGACTTGACCCATTCCATTAGCTTAGCACTTGATCGTTTAGTATGACGCTATTGCTTTCTTCATGACTTATACATGTTCCTATGACTATGAGATTATGCAACTCCCGTTTACCGGAAGAACACTTTGTGTGCTACCAAACGTCACAACATAACTGGGTGATTTAAAGGAGCTCTACAGGTGTCTCCAAAGGTACATGTTGAGTTGGCGTATTCCGAGATTAGGATTTGTCACTCCGATTGTCGGAGAGGTATCTCTGGGCCCTCTTGGTAATGCACACAACTACAAGCCTTGCAAGAAATGTAGCTAAAGAGTTATGGAATGATGCATTACATAACGAGTAAAGAGACTTGTCGGTAACGAGATTGAACTAGGTATTGAGATAACGATGATCGAATCTCGGGCAAGTAACATACCGATGACAAAGGGAACAACGTATGTTGTTATGTGGTTTGACCGATAAAGATCTTCGTAGAATATGTGGGAGCCAATATGATCATCCAGGTTCCGCTATTGGTTATTGACCGGAAACTTGTTTCGGTCATGTCTACATAGTTCTCGAACCCGTAGGGTCCGCACACTTAAGGTTTCGTTGACAGTTATATTATGAGTTTATGTGTTTTGATGTACCGAAGGAGTTCGTAGTCCCGGATGAGATCGCGGATATGTCTAGGAGTCTCGAAATGGTCAATACGTAAAGATCGATATATTGGACGACTATATTCGGACTTCGGAAAGGTTCCGAGTGATTCGGGTATTTTTCGGAGTACCGGAGAGTTACGGGAATTCGCCGGGGAATACATGGGCCTTATTGGGCCATGCGGGAATAGAGGAGAGAGGCCAAAAGGAAGGAGGCCTGCGCCCCCCCCCCCTGTGGTCCAAATTGGACAAGGGGTGCAGCCCCCTTTTCCTTTTTCCCTCTCCTCCTCTTTCCTTCTCTCCTACTCCAACAAGGAAAGGAGGAGTCCTACTCCCGGTGGGAGTAGGACTCCCCCCTTGGCGCGCCCTCCTCCTTGGTCGGCCGCCTCCCCCCTTGCTCCTTTATATACGGGGGCAGCGGAGCACCCATAGACGCAACAATTGATCTCTTGATCTCTTAGCCGTGTGCGGTGCCCCCCTCCACCATAGTCCTCGATAATATTGTAGCGGTGCTTAGGCAAAGCCCTACGACAGTAGAACATCAAGATTGTCACCACGTCGTCGTGCTGACGGAACTCTTCCCCGACATTCTGCTGGATCGGAGTACGGGGATCGTAATCGAGCTGAACGTGTGCTAGAACTCAGAGGTGTCGTAGTTTCGGTGCTTGATCGGTCGGGCCATGAAGACGTACGACTACATCAACCGCGTTGTTCTAACGCTTCTGCTTTCGGTCTACGAGGGTACGTGGACAACACTCTCTCCTCTCGTTGCTATGCATCACCATGATCTTTCATGTGCATAGGAATTTTTTTGAAATTACTACGTTCCCCAACACTAATAGCAAGACTTCACCCATGTCCTCAGGAACAAACATAACTACTCACAAAGCATATTCATGTTCATAATCAGAGGAGTAATAATATGTATTAAGGATCTGAACATATGATCTTCCACCAAGTAAACCAATTAGCATCAACTACAAGGAGTAATCAACACTACTAGCAACCCACATGTACCAATTTGTGGTTTTGAGACAAGATTGGATACAAGAGATGAACTAGGGTTTTGAGAGGAGATGGTGATGGTGAAGATGTTGATGGAGATTGACCCCCTCCCGAAGAGAGGATCGTTGGTGATGGCGATGGTGATGATTTCCCCCTCCCAGAGGGATGTTTCCCCGGCAGAACAGCTCTGCCATAGCCCTAGATTGGTTCCACCAAGGTTCCGCCTTGTGGCGGCGGTGTGACGCCCCCGATTCAATCATACACTAATCATACACGCAAACGTGTACGATCAAGATCAGGGACTCACGGGAAGATATCACAACACAACTCTAGAAATAAAAATAAGTCATACAAGCATCATAATACAAGCCAGGGGCCTCGAGGGCTCGAATACAAGTGCTCGATCATAGATGAGTCAGCGGAAGCAACAATATCTGAGTATAGAGATAAGTTAAACAAGTTGCCATAAGATGGCTAGCACAAACTGGGATACAGATCGAAAGAGGCGTAGGCCTCCTGCCTGGGATCATCCTAACTACTCCTGGTCGTCGTCAGCGGCATGCATGTAGTAGTAGGCACCTCCAGTGTAGTAGGAGTCATCGTTGACGATGGCGTCTGGCTCCTGGGCTCCAACATCTGGTTGCGGCATCCGGGAAGAAGAGGGAAAAGGGGGAAAAGAGGGAGCAAAGCAACCGTGAGTACTCATCCAAAGTACTTGCAAGCAAGGAGCTACACTACATATGCATGGGTATATGTGTAAGGAGACAATATCAGTGGACTGAACTACAGAATGCCATAATAAGAGGGGGATAGCTAGTCCTATCGAAGACTATGCTTCTAGCAGCCTCCGTCTTGCAGCATGTAGAAGAGAGTAGATTGAAGTCCTCCAAGTAGCATCGCATAGCATAATCCTACTCGGCGATCCTCCTCTCGTCGCCCTGTGGAAAAGCAATCACCGGGTTGTATGTGGAACTTGTCTGGGTGTGTTTTATTAAGTATCCGGTTCTAGTTGTCATAAGGTCAAGGTACAACTCCGGGTCGTCCTTTTACCGAGGGACACGGCTATTCGAATAGATAAACTTCCCTGTAGGGGTGCACCACATAACCCAACACGCTCGATCCCCTTTGGCCGGACACACTTTCCTAGGTCATGCCCGGCCTCGGATCGCAGCCCCACCTAGGCTTAACAGAGAGGTCAGCATGCCGGTCTAACTCCTATGACGCAGGGGTCTGGGCCCATCGCCCATTGCACACCTGCATGTTGCGTGGGCGGCCGGAAGTAGACCTAGCCTCCCTAATACAAGAACAGGTGTTCCAGTCCAATCCAGCGCGCGCCGCTCAGTCGCTGACGTCTAGAAGGCTTCGGCTGATACCACGACGTCGAGTGCCCATATCTTTCCCGCGTAGTTGGTTAGTGCGTATAGGCCAGTGGCCAGACTCAGATCAAATACCAAGATCTCATTAAGTGTGTTATTATGAAGCAACCGTGAACGTGACCAGGGCCAGGCCCACCTCTCGCCTAGGTGGTCTCAACCTGCCCTATCGCTCCGCCACAAAGATCCACATAGAGGGCCGTCGGGACAAAGGTCCTTTCAGTCCCCAATTCGTGAATCACTCGCGGGTATTCAACGAGCCGACCCGACTTTATCACCATCTGTATAGTATGTGTATATGTATAGTATATACCCGTGATCACCTCCCGAGTGATCACGGCCCGATAGTATAGCCAGGTAGACCGACAAGAATGTAGGGCCAATGGTGATAAACTACCATCCTATACTAAGCATTTAGGATTGTGGGTAAGGTATCAATGACTGTAGCAACAATGACAGGCTATGCAACAGAATAGGAGTAACCGAACAGTAACACGCTACACTACTCTAATGCAAGCAGTAGAGAGAAGAAAATCGATATCTGGTGATCAAAGGGGGGGCTTGCCTGGTTGCTCTAGCAAGAAGGAGGGGTCGTCAACTCCGTAGTTGAACTGGGCAGCAGCAGCGTCGGTCTCGTAGTCTACCGGAGAGAAGAGGGGGGGAGAAACAGTAAATACAATGCAAACATAAGCATGACGATGCATGACATGACAATGAGCGTTGCTATGGGTGCCCAATCACGGTAGTAGGTGATACCGACGAAGGGGAGAAACATCCGGGAAGGTATCCCCGGTGTTTCGCATTTTCGGACAAATGATCCGGAGGTGAAAAGTTGTAGGTTCACTATGCTAGGGACGCGTGGTGGACGAACGGGCTGCGTATTCGGATTCGTCTCGTCGTTCTGAGCAACTTGCACGTACAAAGTATTTTCATTCGAGTTACGGATTATTTTATATTAATTTTTAAAGATTTAATTCATTTTTAGAATTAACCGAATTAATTTAATTAGAAAACGTAATTATGACATCAGCATGATGTCAGGGTGATGTCAGCAGTCAACTAGTCAGTTGACCTAGTCAAAGTGACATGTGGATCCCAATGTCATGGTCTAAGTCTAACTAAGTAGGTTTAATTAGTTTAGTTAATTCATTAGGTTAATTAAACATAATTAATTAAGTTAGTTAATTAATATTTTTATTTTTATTTTTTAAATTCCTTTTTATCCTTCTCTTTTCTTTTTGGGCGCCGGGACCCATATGTCATAGGTCCAGTGGGGCTTAGCGGGTGAGCGGGCAAGTGGGCAGCGGGCGAAGCCGCCGCCCGCCCTGGTAGCGAGGCGAGGCCGGGGCCATGTGCGAGAGCCGGCGGCGCGTGGGCGCGTGCGGCTGCGGGGCGCCGCGGCCAGGGAGGCTGCGCGGGGAGGGGGGTGTAGGGGAGCGCCTGGGCGACGGCGGCCATGGGCGTGGGCGGAGGGCGACTGCGGCATCGGTCGCGACGGCGACGACAACTACGAAACGATGGTGAGGGTGCTCGAGCTCGAATCCGATCTCGGGAATAAACGGGGAAGTGGCGGAGCTCACATTGAGCCTGCAGATGTGCTTAGTGGGCTCAGGGAAGGCTCGGAGGTGCCGGAATCGACGGCGAAGCTCGACGGGGTGGGCGAAGAAGAAGGCGGTGCGGGGCTCGACGCGGTGGCTTCCGGGAGGGAGGTGGCGTCCGCGAGGTGGTGGTGGGACAAGGCGATGACGCAGCGACGGGGCAGCATGCGTCGACGACGGGTAGCCGAGGCGGGGGCGCTCCGGGCAGTGACGGCAGGCAACGGGGTCGGGAGCGGCTCCGGGCTCAGGGCGGTCCGGTGAGGAGGAGGATGAGGACGGGGTGATGGCCGAGCCACCGGCGACGAGGGCGGCAGGGTGGTGAGCGACGACGGGATTGAGGGGTTATGGAGGTGTGGGGGTGGGCCGGCCTAGTCGGCCTGGTGGCCAGCTGGGCCAGTTGGCCCAGTGGGGGGGGGGCTCCTTTCTTTTTTTGATAGTTTTGTTTTATGTTTTTGTGTTTTCTTTTCTTTTACTTATTTTCC
Source organism: Triticum aestivum (assembly GCF_018294505.1). Lineage (NCBI taxonomy): Eukaryota > Viridiplantae > Streptophyta > Magnoliopsida > Poales > Poaceae > Triticum > Triticum aestivum. Next base: position 551,099,740 of record NC_057810.1, on the reverse strand, counting down.
TTTTCTTTTTTATTTAATTTAGGGCATTTAAGTATTTTCTAAACATGTGCTTTCTTCACTATAATTACCTATGTAATATTTGGCACAGTCCGAATATTTTTGTTTTAATGTTTTAAAACTTTGTTGTTTGCCATATTTTGAATTTGAATTTTGAACCGGTTTTGAACTAATGTGAGATTATCAACACTAACCAAGGTGACATGGCATCATTTCCAGAGGGTTACTATAGCTTAATTATCCGGCGTGTTACAGGCAGAGTTTCATCCCGTAAGCTTGCCTCTGATTTTTCCAGGGTAAAAGCCTTCATATAGCAAAAGATGAGCACCGAAGGGCCACCAGGGGGCCCAGGAGACAGGGGGCCGCGCCCAGTAGGGGTGGGCGCGCCCCCCACCCTCCTGGCCAGGGTGTGGGCCCCCTCTGGTGTTTTCTTTGCTCAATAATTCTTATTAATTCCAAAACTGACTTCCGCGGAGTTTCAAGATTTTTGGAGCTGTGTAGAATAGGTTTTCAATATTTGCTCCTTTTCCAGCCAGAATTCCAGCTGCCGGCATCCCCCCTCTTCATGGTAAACCTTTTAAAATAAGAGAGAATAGCCATAAGTATTGAGATATAGTGTGTAATAACAGCCCATAATGCAATAAATATTGATATAAAAGCATGATGCAAAATGGACGCATCAACTCCCCCAACCTTAGACCTCGCTTGTCCTCAAGCGGAAGCCGATATCGAAAAATATGTCCACATGTTTAGAGATAGAGGTGTCGATAAAAATAAAATACGGACATGAGGGCATCATAACAAACAAACTATAATATCGGTCATTGAAGCAATTGCAATTTATCATAACATCAGAAAGAGTCAATAATAGAGCTTTTCAACAAGTCCACATACTCAACTATCATATAGTCTTCTATAATTGCTAACACTCACGCAATACTTGTGGTTATGGAGTTTCAACCGGACACTAAGAAAGATAGGGGCTTATTGTGTTGCCTCCCAATGTATTCACCTTTGGGTGATGTCAACAATAATAATTCATGCTAACTTACATCCAATTGGATATATATATATATATATATATATATATATATATCAAGATCTTTCAAACACGAGGAGCTTGCCAAAGGATAAAATGAAAAAGGGAAAGGTGAAGATCACCTTAACTCAAGCATAAAGTAAAACATAGGCCCTTCGCAGAGGGAAGTAGAGGTTGTCATGTGCTTTTAGGGTTGGATGCACAAAATCTTAATGCAAAAGAACGTCACTTTATATTGCCACTTGTATGTGGACCTTTATTATGCAGTCCGTCGCTTTTATTGCTTCTACAACAAGATCGTATAAAGCTTATTTTCTCTGCACTAATAAGTCATACATATTTAAAGAGCAATTTTTTATTGCTTGCAACATGACAACTTACTTGAAGGATCTTACTCAATCCATAGGTAGGTATGGTGGACTCTCATGGCAAAACTGGGTTTAAGGATATTTGGAAGCACAAGTAGTATCTCTACTTGGTGCAAGGAATTCGGCTAGCATGAGGGGGAAAGGCAAGCTCAACATGTTGGGAAGATCAATGACAATATACTTTAACTGAGATGTGAGAAAACATAAACCATTACGTTGTCTTCCTTGTCCAACATCAACTCTTTTAGCATGTCATACTTAATGAGTGCTCACAATCATAAAAGATGTCCAAGATAGTATATTTGTATGTGAAAACCTCTCTTTCCTTATTACTTCCTATTAATTGCAATGATGACCAAAACTATGTTTGTCAACTCTCAACAACTTTTATGCCTCATGCTTTTTATGTGTAAAGTCATTACTATCCATAAGATCAATATGAACTCTTTTAATCTTTTACTCTTTCTACTTCCTCAAGATCATAGCAAGATAGCAAAGCCCTTGACTCAACACTAATCTTTATTATAGATAGCTCACGGACTCGATTACATAAAGAGATCACAAAGCAAAACTCAAAACTACTTGATACTAAAACGTCAATCTACTAGATCAAGATACTACTAAAAGGATCGAACTAAGTAAAACGGTAAAGATAGGAGTGTGATGGTGATACGATACCGGGGCACCTCCCCCAAGCTTGGCAGTTGCCAAGGGGAGTGCCCATACCCATGTGATTATGTCTCCTTCATGGTTGGTGTTGTGATCTTCTTGGCGATGATGCCCCTCAGGATACGATTCTCCTCTTCGAGCTTATTGACTTGTTGTTTGAGGTCCATAACTTTTTTGCGGAGCTTGTCCATAACGGCTAAAGCTCCCTTTACCCAAAGGTGTTGCATAGCTTCTGGAGAACAAGTGACGCTCTTTTTCATGTTTTCATAAGAAAGAAATTTAAAGTTGGAAGGGATGACCGAATTTGGGATAGCCGAGCTATGTAGTTCCCCCATCATGAACCCTGCTTGGAGACGAGAGGTAACTTCTTGATCTTCCTCCATGGCATCGATCCTTTTCAAGTCGGCCTCCATCTCATCCTCCGTTGATGGTCCAAAGTGATAAGCATCACTATTTGCTCCTGGACCTGGTGTCGGGTGAGACACCCGACTCTCCCCGACTGACTCTTGAGAAGACATCTTGCTCTTAAACTGCAACAGGAACAGCTCGAAACGAAAACAGAGAATATTTGCGTGATACGGTGGTCAAGGCCTTCGGGAGATTATATAATGAATTTTTACCAACCAAAATACGTAACGTGCAAGAAAACGGAGTCCGGGAGGCACACGAGGTGGCCACAAGACAGGGGGGCGCGCCCAGGAAGGTGTGCGCACCCTCCACCCTCGTGGAGGCCTCGTGTCCTTCCCGGATTACTTCTTTCTTTCCAAAATTCTTAAATATTCCAAAACGGATAAAAATTGCCATTAGAATTGTTTTGGAGTTGGTTTACTTACCGTACCACATACCTATTCCTTTTCGGAGTCTGAAACATTCTGGAATGTGTCCCTTATGTATTCCTCCGGGGTTACGGTTTCAATAATATTAGTTTCAACATTGATAGGATTACCTGAGATATAATGTTTAATTCTTTGACCGTTCACCACCCTCGGACTTGTGCCTTTGAAGTTGTTGTTTTCTATGGCACCGAAACGATAGACCTCCTCGATAACGTAAGGACGTTCCCGTTTAGAGAGAAGTTTTCCTGCAAAAAATCTTAAACAAGAGTTGAATAATAACACATAATCACCTACGTTAAATTCTCGCTTTTGTATCCTTTTGTCATGTCAGCGTTTGACTTTTTCTTTGAACTAGATGACCAGTTGCGCCAAATGGCGCAAAGACCCGTTTAAAACCATGTTCCTGTTGAAAATATTTGCATTTTTTTAATAATCGTATATTTGAGTATATTTGGTAAGAACTTATACCCCTTATATATAAAGGAAATTAAATGCAAATATCTTCTTAAGGTAATAATGCCACAATTTAGATCACCGGTAGGACAAGATAGGTGAGTCTACAATTAGGAACTCCGAGTAGCTGTAAACTTGCATTGAAAAAAAGTAAACACAAGTGACACAATAAAATGTCGATATCTTTATTCAAATATTGCTCGAAATTAGTGGAAATCTCAGGAACACAAATAGTAATAGGATTGGTTAGAGTAAGCTGTGCTGGAAATAGAAACAAAAAATGTCGGTATCTTTATTCAAAAATTGCTCAAAAGCACATGCCCAGGACATTGCATGCAGAAGTTCATCTGAATATTATCTTAAAAGGTTAGGATGTGAGAAAATAACACCTTGGGTAGGCATTTGTAATTCAAAAAGAGCAAACAACTCGATAGTAGAATTTGAAACTGCTAATCCTCCCGAAGTCTTTGCATAATAGGAGTATAGTACTGCATATGCTATGCTGCAGAAGATTTAAAAATGGTAGATAACAATAAATAAGCAAGTACAAAAACAATCTCTTGACAGAAAGCATAGAGGTCGTGTCAAAATAATTAATAAAAATGATCTCCACTGATTAAGAAATAAATAAAGCAACTGCACACAGATCAAACCATCATTTGTGCTTGTCATCTTCTTGGGCAGCGGCAGCAGCTGCGCGCCGCTCAGCGTCTTGGGCAGTTGGTGCAGCGGCGCATCGCTCGGCGTCTTGCCATTCTTCAAGATCACCAACAACTTCCTCTCCACCTCCCTCGCCATATCTCTCTGATCATGCATTCCAAATTGAGCAGGAAGTACAGACTTCAGAGGAATTGAGAGAATAAGCAGCACACTCTGCGAACAACATTACGAAATTATTAGCTGTATATAGTAAAGGATGTATAGCTAGAATCTAGATAAGAGATTCCTGCATACCTGCAGGAAAGAGGATAGGGGCGATAACCAGAACTTGCATATGACTACTTCTAGGCCAGTAGCCTTGAGACGATGAACATCAGAGGAAAGACAAAAGCGAGCACTGCAGCACATGAGCAAAATATGGAATAAAGCAACATGAGAAGAAAAAACCAGAGGAACAAATGAACAAGTAAAATGAGACTACCAGGAACAAATGATTCTAATTCTCTAAGGAAAAAGTGTATGCACAGAGAAATTATAGCTGTACAACTAACCATAAGCATGAGCTCCCAAATGGCAAAACCATTGGTCCCTTCTGATGCAAGAGAATGCCAAGAGTGTTAATGATAAAATGATTTTGCTTGAACAGTTTCATTTTGCTAATTACCAAAGCATCCTAAGTGGGCTCCAAATGGCAAAATCATCAATTACCAAGGCATTCCAAGTGCATATATGCTTGAATCTTTCTACCAACAAACATCATGTGGAACATTTCAAGCATTAAGGTTGAACAATTAAGATTCAGAGATACAGTTTGGGGTGTCCACTGTTATCCTCATTTTTTGGTAATTAATAAACTGGAAGATACATATCATGGATAATTTATTGGCAAATATTAGTAGGTGCTGCTGCAACTGTTAAAATAAGTTTCCTTGGTTATTAGTTTCCATCTAATTGGAAAATACATGACAGAAATATGAAGAGTTGGTCATCCAGTATGTCTAAATGGAAGATACATGGCAAAAAAAGATTGAATGGAACATCGAGCCATTGAAATGCATTTGAGATCAAAATATATCATGCACAAAAAATGGAATTAGCTTGGCTGTCGTTATTCTATTTTAAAGTAAAAAAACAAAAGAAAAACACGGAAAGATTAAAGACGCAAATTGATTACCTGAAGGGGCATATAATGTCAACCTCTTCTCTGAGGACTAATGCTTATTCTTTCAGTTTCTGCTACTCACACGGCATCAAACTTTCATGTAACTGTTGATTCAGTACCCTGCATTGTAGAATGCACAACATAAAAACCATGGAGAAAATAGTATTCAAGGCTAGGAATTTGTTCAAAAGAGAATAAAAATATATGAGAGGGTAGCAGCCTAACTATTTTATCGAACAACCGAAAAGATTATTTACCCCTAGCAGACAGTTCTTTCATGATTTCTCATACATAGAGAACAACTAACAATTTCAGAATGTTATATTATATTTAAACAATAGATCACAGACACACGGAGTTGCACATCAGCTACAGTCAAAACTACTGGCACCAAAAGCATGGTTGATAAATCTATAAACTTTGTCGCATTGCAGTTTTACAACGAAAGAAATAGTAGTAACACGAGACCTAAGTAAATCCACTCTGTACGTATCAGCCACATCCTGCTAAATTGGTAATTTTGCTGCTTCATCCTCTTAACGATACACATACAACACTCTTTTGTTCAAAAACCAAAACAAAATGGCATAGATATCCTTCTCTGAAGCTCAAATATATCAGTGATATTAATGGAGATACATTCACCTACCAAAAGGTATATATTCACTTATATCAAATATCTGCAGATGAATAGAATGAAAATAGCAGCCTACTTTACATTCTACCTCTCGATAACGAAACAAAACATAATAAATTATATAACGAAAAAACTATTCTTTTCAAAGGTCCAGCTGAAGAGTTAAAGGAGGCAATGCAAGGGAAAACTATGAAGGATCAGAGGGTTGATACAGTATCCAAGTGTTAACATATATGGTGGAAGTTCAAGCATGAGCTCACTCTTCTTTTACAAAATAGAAAAGGTGTGACTTATAGAATGAAGAATCGATGCAAGAAAGTCAACGGTTGTGCAGAGTACCATTATTTCAGTTTCCATAGTGAATTTCCATACAAAAGAAGTCTTCAGCTTGATTGTATCTTTAGAACAAAACAACTCAGCCAAATAGTATGCAATCCATCAGCCGAGCTCGCATTTTCTGCACATAGAAATAACAAAACAATGTCAATCAAGTTACCTTCTAGAGAAATAATTGTGTATTAAAATCCACACATAATCAAGAGAGAACAGGTCACATATCCATCAAATCGCACATAATCAAGAGAGAACAGGTCGCATATCCCATCAAATTAAATTTCTTGCACAAAGTAGAAAAATGCCCTAAAACATTATCATGCTTTCTAGTACTCGCTATGTGGAGTTGTGTCATTGCCGATTAGTGCATAGAACGGTATTGCCATGGATGAGCTAATGAGAATAGTATTGCTATGTGTGAAGGATACTCTGACAGGAAAACAGCGCCAAAAGGAATCTGGACGTGGCCGACCAACACCATCCTTAATCGCATCAGTTAAAACTGTAGTTATAGTTATGGCCCCTGAAAACAGGAGACCTGGTATGACAAGATAGATTTCAGATTATTGCATAAGAATAAGATGGCATATATGAATGATTTTTATTTCTTGTAAATAGGTAATCAAATTAACAACTACAGTAAAAACTAAGAACAATTGAAATGAACTATTGTAGGAGAGATAAAAGCAGCCTCAAACTAACTACTATTGGCTTTACCGATCTACTATTGTTCAGAGTGATTACCAACTACTGTAAAAAAACCAAGGTTGACATGAGCATTCTTTGTTCTTTCTGAGTTGAACGACTCCAAATTGTCAAGCTGGCCATAAAAAGAGACCCACACAAAGATGCCGAGAAAAGTGAATCAGTGAAAACAAAAGCAAAAAACTGTATGTGAACAAGTGTATTAGGCAGCAGGTAGATGTAGCATTTCGATGAAATTGGACCTAGTACCTTGTGGGCGGCCCCTTCACCATTTAACGCACGACCAGACCTAGACTATCCAATTAATTCTTGCCAGATCCTGAAGTGTGGGATTATGCCAAACAAGAAAAAAAATCACATTAATGAAGCAATTATCAATTGAAGTGATCCAGAATTGAAGACTGCTAAGGGCTAACCATCACTCCCTTGTCCAAAGATCACATTTGGCAACTCCTAAAAAACAATACAGAAACCAAAGTTTCCAGATTGCAGGAGAAATTGCACTGCCTACAGCAAGATGGCAGCACATCTAAGATCTAACAACATATATGAAGAAAAAGAAACCAACTAAGCATACTCGGTCTCTTCTTGGCTGTGACTACAAAGAATCGTTTCATGCAGAAAATCTAAGGAATCGAGGAGAGGAGAGGAGGGCTTTACCACCGCCATTGTTCCTGAGCTGGCTGGAGAACGAAAGCACCCGACCAAGTCCCTCCCTGCGAACCAGAAAAGGCATCAAATTTAGGGCGGCCGACATACGGACGGACACACGTCCTGCGAAATCCACGGCGTCCCCGTCCCGGAGAGAAACCCTAGCCTACCAGAGACAACCATGAGAGAGAGAAGGCAGGAAGCCGGGGAGAGAGGCTGCTCACGTGCGATGATGCGATGGCGGCCGGCGTGGCCGGGGACGGCCGCGAGCATGGATGGGAAGGGGAGGGGGAGGAGGCGGACGGTGCTTGGTCAGGAGGGCGCGGGCTCCGGGTCGGCAGGTCCGATGGCACCGCTGTCCTCACCTCGTCAATGGTCCTCGGAGCAGCGGCGTGCAGCGCAAGCGGAGGTGGCGGAGTGGGAGGAGGAGGGCACGAGGTAGAGAGGAGGCGGCGCCCCGACCATAAGTGGAGACGGAGGAGGAGATGGGGGCGATTGGGGGAGGAGGAGGAGCAGAGGTGGGGATTGGGGGAGGAAAGGAGGCAGCGGATTGGGGAAGGGTGCTGGGACGAGAGGTGGTCTAGGTGAGACGGGACGCGCAACTGGTTTTCTTTCGCTCGCTCGCTGGCTCTGCTCTCCGCGCACACTGTTCATGGTGAATAAAAGGAGACGTGGCTGGTGCCGCTAGTTGGGCGCACTAGCTCATCCTTTATATGTTCAATAGCTTGGCATTCTCATAGGCTTGGGTTCTCCATTCATCAAGTGAGCTAGTATCAAATAACCTCTTCTCACCGGCAAGTTTGAAGTCATAGTTGAGCTCTTTAATAGCCCAATATGCTTTATGTTCAAGTTCTAGAGGTAAGTGACATGCTTTTCCATAAACCATCTTATACGGAGACATGCCCATAGGATTTTTGTATGCAGTTCTATAGGCCCATAATGCATCATCAAGTTTTTTAGACCAATTCTTTCTAGATCTATTCACAGTCTTTTGCAAAATTAATTTGAGCTCTCTATTGCTCAACTCTACTTGACCACTAGACTGCGGGTGATAAGGAGATGTGATTCTATGATTAACATCATACTTAGCAAGCATCTTACGGAAAGCACTATGAATAAAATGTGAACCACCATCAGTCATAAGATATCTAGGGACTCCAAACCTCGGAAAAATAACTTCTTTAAGCATCTTAATAGAGGTGTTATGATCAGCACTACTAGTTGGAATAGCTTCAACTAAAAAATGTGTGTAACCATTAGAGGCAGGAAAAGTTCCCATATAATCAAAGCTCAAACATCAAATGGTCCAATAACAAGAGAATAATTCATAGGCATTTCTTGACGTATACTAATATTACCAATTCTTTGACATTCGTCACAAGATAAGACAAACTTACGAGCATCTTTGAAGAGAGTAGGCCAATAAAAACCAGATTGCAATACCTTATGTGCAGTTCTATCTCCAGCGTGGTGTCCTCCATATGATTCAGAGTGACACTTGCGTAGGATTTGTTCCTGTTCATGCTCAGATACACAACGTCTAATAACACCATCTACTCCTTCTTTATAAAGGTGTGGGTCATCCCAGAAGTAATGTCTTAAATCATAAAAGAACTTTTTCTTTTGCTGATATGTGAAACTAGGTGGTATAAATTTAGCAACAATGTAATTAGCATAATCAGCATACCAAGGAGCAGTACGAGAAGCATTAATGACTGCTAATTGTTCATCAGGAAAGCTATCATCAATAGGCAGTGGGTCATCAAGAACATTCTCTAACCTAGACAAGTTATCTGTAACGGGGTTCTCGGCTCCCTTTCTATCAATAATATGCAAATCAAACTCTTGAAGCAAGAGAACCCATCTAATCAGTCTAGGTTTAGCATCTTTCTTTTCCATAAGATATTTAATAGCATCACGATCAGTGTGAATAGTTACTTTAGAGTCAACAATATAAGGTATAAACTTATAACATGCAAACACAACTGCTAAGAACTCTTTTTCAGTAGTAGCATAATTTCTCTGGGCAGTATTAAGAGTCTTACTAGCATACTGGATAACATTCAACTTCTTATCAACTCTTTGCCCTAGAACAACACCTACAACATAATCGCTAGCATCACACATAATTTCAAAAGTAAATTCCAATCAGGTGGCTGAACAATAGGTGCAGTGATCAAAGCTTTCTTAAGTATTTCAAATGCTTGTACGCAATCATCATCAAAGACAAAAGGAGTATCTTTTTGCAATAAATTAGTGAGAGGCCTAGAGATTTTAGAAAAGTCCTTAATGAACCTCCTATAAAAACCGGCGTGACCAAGGAAACTTCTTATATCTTTTATGTCCTTGGGACATGGCATCTTTTCAATAGCATCAACTTTAGCTTTATCAACTTCAACACCTCTCTCGGAAATCTTATGCCCCAAGACAATGCCTTCATTAACCATAAAGTGGCACTTTTCCCAATTCAGTACGAGACTAGTGTCTTCACATCTCTGCAAAACTCGATCAAGGTTGCTCAAGCAATCATCAAAAGAGGGTCCATAAACGGAGAAATCATCCATGAATCTTTTCACAGAAGTCAGAGAATATAGCCATCATGCATCTTTGAAAGGTAGCAGGTGCATTACATAAACCAAAAGGCATACGCCTATAAGCAAAAGTATCGAAAGGGCAAGTAAAAGTAGTTTTTGATTGATCCCCCGCTGACACATGTATTTGAGAGAAACCAGAATAACCATCTAGAAAGCAGAAATGTGTGTGCTTGGATAGTCTTTCTAGCATTTGATCAATAAAAGGTAAAGGGTAATGATCTTTCTTAGTAGCTTTCTTTAATTTACGGAAATCAATTACCATCCTATAACCTGTAATAATTCTTTGCGGGATCAGTTCATCTTTATCATTAGGAACGACAGTAATACCTCCCTTTTTAGGAACACAATGGATATGGCTTACCCAATCACTATCAGCAGTGAGATAAATTATACCTGCCTCAAGGAGCTTTAGTATCTCCTTTCTCACCACTTCTGTCATCTTAGGATTCAATCGTCGTCGAGGATCTCTAACTGGTTTGGCACTTTCCTCCAATTTAATTTTGTGTTGGCATAGCGTGGGACTAATGCCCTTGAGATCATCTAGAGTATATCCAATAGCAGCGCGGTGCTTCTTCAGAGTTTTCAATAATCTTTCTTCTTCTTGCTCTGAAAAATTAGCACTAATAATAACAGAATATATTTTCTTTTCATCAAGATAAGCATACTTAAGATTATCAGGTAATGGTTTGAACTCAAACACGGGATCACCCTTGGGTGGAGGGGGATCCCCTAGGATTTCAACAGGTAAGTTGTGTTTTAGAATAGGTTCCTGTTGAAGGAACACTTTATCTATTTCCCTTATTTCATTCATAAACATATCATTTTCATGGTCTAGCAAATATTGTTCTAACGGATAAGTGGGAGGCACTGCAATAGAATCAAGACCAATAATCTCATCCTTACTAGGTGATTCTTTATCACGGGGTTGTCTATGAAACTTAGCAAAATTAAACTCATGAGACATATCCCCTAAGCCAATTGTAACAATATCCTTTTCACAATCAATCCTAGCATTAACAGTATTCAAGAAGGGTCTACCAAAAATAATGGGACAAAAATCATCTTGTGGGGAACTAAGAACAAGAAAATCAGTAGGATATTTAACCTTCCCACACAAGACTTCAACATCTCTAACAATCCCAACTGGTGAAATAGTATCTCTATTGGCAAGCTTGATAGTAACATCAATACCTTCCAATTTAGAGGGTGCAATATCATGCATAATTTCTTTATATAAGTCATAGGGTATTGCACTAGCACTAGCACCCATATCACATAGCCCATGATAACAATGATCTCCTATTTTAACAGAAATAATAGACATGCCTACAATAGGTCTATGTATCTTAGCATCTGGTCTAACAATATTAGCAGTCTCACCATAGAAATAAATAACATGCCCATCTAAATCATCATCCAAGAGATCTTTAACCATAGCAATACTAGGTTCAACTTTGATTTGCTCAGGAGGTGTATAAGTCCTAGTATTACTCTTACGAACATCAGTTGAAGTTTTAGCATGATCCTTTATCCTAACAGGAAAAGGAGGTTTCTCAACATAAGTAGTAGGAACAATAGGATCATTATAAGTGACGGTCTTTTCTTCAACTGTAATAGGTGCGACTACTTTTACTTCAATGGGAGGGTTATATTTAAACCACTTCTCCTTAGGAAGATCAACGTGAGTAGCAAAAGATTCACAAAAAGTAGCTACTATCTCAGAGTCAAGTCCATACTTAGCGCTAAATCCACGAAAGGCATCGGTATCCATAAAAGATTTGACACAATCAAACTTAGGTGTCATACCCGACTCCTTACCATCGTCGGAACCCCAATATTCAGAGTTGCGTTTAATTCTTTTAATAGATCCCATTTGAATTCAATAGTCTTCAGCATATAAGAACCAGCACAGGAAGTATCGAGCATGTTGCGATCGTTAGGAGAAAGCCGAGCATAAAATTTTTGAATAATCATTTCTCTAGAGAGCTCATGATTGGGGCATGAATATAACATTGACTTAAGCCTCCCCCAAGCTTGAGCGATGCTCTCTCCTTCGCGAGGCCAAAAATTATATATGTAATTACGATCATGATGAACAAGATGCATAGGATAGAACTTCTGGTGAAATTCCAACTTCAATGTTTATAATTCCAAGATCCCGTATCATCACATAGCCTATACCATGTCAATGCATCCCCCTTCAAAGATAAAGGGAAGACCTTCCTTTTGACAACATCATCGGGAATACCTGCAAGCTTAAATAATCCACAAACTTCATCCACAAAGATAAGGTGTAAGTCGGGATGCAATGTTCCATCTCCTGCAAAGGGATTAGCTAGCAGTTTCTCTATCATACCCGAAGGAATCTCAAAGTAAATATTTTCAGTAGGTTCAGTAGGTTGAGGAGAAACTCTTTGCTCTTGTGGTCGGGGTGAAGATACCCCGCCCCTCAAAGGATTAGTTTCCATAGTAACAAGTGACAGAAATTTCAGCACACTATATAAATGTTTCCTTACCAAGTTCCACTCACCAAAGGAGCTTCACTCCCCGACAACGGCGCCAGAAAAGAGTCTTGATGACCCACAAGTATAGGGGATCTATCGTAGTCCTTTTGATAAGTAAGAGTGTCGAACCCAACGAGGAGCAGAGGATATGACAAGCGGTTTTCAGTAAGGTTTTCTCTGCAAGCACTGAAATTGTAGGTAACAGATAGTTTTGTGATAAGATAAATTGTAACGGGTAACAAACAATGAAAGTAAATAAAGTGCAGCAAGGTGGCCCAATCCTTTTTGTAGCAAAGGACAAGCCTGACCAATTTCTTATAATGAGAAAAGAGCTCCCGAGGACACATGGGAATTATCGTCAAGCTAGTTTTCATCACGCTCATATGATTCACGTTCGGTACTTTGATAATTTGATATGTGGGTGGACCGGTGCTTGGGTACTGCCCTTACTTGGACAAGCATCCCACTTATGATTAACCCCTATTGCAAGCATCCACAACTACAAAAGAAGTATTAAGGTAAACCTAACCACAACATTAAACATATGGATCCAAATCAGCCCCTTACGAAGCAACACATAAACTAGGGTCTAAGCTTATGTCACTCTAGCAACCCATCATCTACTTATTACTTCCCAATGCCTTCCTCTAGGCCCAAATAATGGTGAAGTGTCATGTAGTCGACGTTCACATAACACCACTAGAGGAAAGACAACATACATCTCATCAAAATATCGAACGAATACCAAATTCACATGGCTACTAATAGCAAGACTTCAACCATGTCCTCAGGAACAAACGTAACTACTCACAAAGCATATTCGTGTTCATAATCAGAGGAGTAATAATATGTATTAAGGATCTGAACATATGATCTTCCACCAAGTAAACCAATTAGCATCAACTACGAGGAGTAATCAACACTACTAGCAACCCACAGGTACCAATTTGTGGTTTTGATACAAGACTGGATACAAGATATGAACTAGGGTTTTAAGAGGAGATGGTGCTGGTGAAGATGTTGATGGAGATTGACCCCCTCCCGAAGAGAGGATCGTTGGTGATGACGATGGTGATGATTTCCCCCTCCCGGAGGGAAGTTTCCCCTGCAGAATAGCTCTGCCAGAGCCCTAGATTGGTTGCCAAGGTTCCGCCTCGTGGCGGTGGAGTTTCATCCCGTAAGCTTGCCTCTGATTTTTTCCAGGGTAAAAGCCTTCATATAGCAGAAGATGGGCACCGGAGGGCCACCAGGGGGCCCAAGAGACAGGGGGCGCCCCCCACCCTCCTGGCCAGGGTGTGGGCCCCCTCTGGTGTTTTCTTCGCTCAGTAATTCTTATTAATTCCAAAACTGACTTCCGTGGAGTTTCAGGATTTTTGGAGCTGTGCAGAATAGGTTTCCAATATTTGCTCCTTTTCCAGCCAGAATTCCAGCTGCCGGCATCCCCCCTCTTCATGGTAAACCTTGTAAAATAAGAGAGAATAGCCATAAGTATTGAGATATAATGTGTAATAACAGCCCATAATGTAATAAATATTGATATAAAAGCATGATGCAAAATGGACGTATCAGGCGCCTCCTCATCAAACTGAGGTAGCGGTCTGCCTTTCGGGTAGCTCTTGGCTAGACGCTTGAGGCCGTATTATTCGGCTGCCAGGACATCGGTCCATCTGTCGACGAGCAGGTCTTGTTCAGCTTGAAGCTGCTGTTGTTCTTTTTCAGGCTCATTGCAGTGGCTATGAGATGAAGCTTAACACGCTCCTGCTCCAGAGGCTCCTCAGGCATGATGAAGTCTTCTTTGCCGAGTTTCATCTCCTCCTCGGAGGGCAGACGATAGATATCGACCTCCAAGTCTTCTTCTATGGCCTATTCGTCAGGGCTGACATGCCCTGATTCCCGATTGTCTTGTTCAGCAGTTTGTTCATCGGGGTCTTCTGTGTCTTCGGCACCATCTGGAGTGTTGTCGTCTCCTGTGCCGGCGGGATTTAGAGCGGTGCCACTGACGCTAGTGCTTTGGTTGTGTTTTAGGAAGGTCCTCCTTTTCTGGGTTTTCCTGGTCACCGCCGTTATTATTTTTCGGCGTGTCTACCATGTAGACGTCATATGAGGAAGTGGCCGTCCGTCGTCCAGTGAATGGCGGGTCCTGGCCTTGCTCCTTGTCGACATCGTCGTCCATACCGTCGATGTCTTCGGAGACATAATCAAGCATGTCGATTAAGTCTTCGACAGTAGCTATTAAGTGGGTGGCGGGTGGGAAGCTAAATTCTCCATCCTCAGCCCCTAGTTCAAACCGGACATAGTTCGGCTGCGAGTTCCCCGCCAAGGATAGGTTCTTAAAAGAGTTCAGCACATCGCCCAAAGGTGAGTGCTGAAAGATGTATGCGGCGCTGAATTTGAAGATCGATAAACGATCAAGTTCGGCGTCCGCGGGCGTGCGCAGTTCGGAATTTATAGCCGGAGGCGATTCCGAAGTTCCGTTGACGCAGATATTCCCAGGTGTCGAGTCTGTGTGCGGCTCCAACACCGCAGACTCGGTGGCTTCGGATGGCGCAATCTGCTCCAGATCTAAGGTCGTAGCAGTTACAGGAACCATCTCCTGAATATGGTCCGATGACAGATTTAAGTCATGTTCATCGGAGCGAGGGGGAGCGATCGCCGTGGTCTCAAATCCGTTGAAGATCAAGTCTCCACAGATATCCGTGACGTAATTCAAGCTTCCGAATCTGACCTGGTGGCCAGGGGCGTAGCCATCGATCTTCTCTAGATGGCCGAGCGAGTTGGCCCGCAGTATGAAGTCGTCGAATACGAAAACCTGTCCGGGGAGGAAGGTTTCCCCTTGGACAACGTCACTATAGACGATCGAGGGGGCCATCGAACCTTTTGTCGACGGTATAGTGGAACTCTCAATGAAAGCACCAATGTCGGTGTCAAAACCGGCGGATCTCGGGTATGGGGTCCTGAACTGTGCGTCTAAGGTCGATGGTAACAGGAGACAGGGGACACGATGTTTACCTAGGTTCGGGCCCTCTCTATGGAGGTAATACCCTACTTCCTGCTTGATTGATCTTGATGAATATGAGTATTACAAGAGTTGATCTACCACGAGATCGTAGTGGCTAAACCCTAGAAGTCTAGCCTGTATGACTATGGTAATGAGTATCTCTCCTTATTCGGACTAAGTCCTCCGGTTTATATAGACACCGGGGAGATCTAGGGTTACATAGGGTCGGTTACATAGAAATGAATCTTCATAGTTGATCGCCAAGCTTGCCTTCCACACCAAGGAGAGTCCTATCCGGACATGGGTACAGTCTTCGGCCTTCATGTCTTCACAACCCATCAGTCCGGCCCATGGATAACAGGCCGGACGCCCGAGGACCCCTTAGTCCAGGACTCCCTCAGCGCCCGCGCGGCTTTTAAGCCAAAGGCAGCCCTCGAAATCGCTAAACATCGTCTTCGCATCGGCCTTGAACACTCTGAAAAGTTGGATCCAACAGATGTCTCATCCTTAAACGAGCTACTAGATCGCATCGTCGCCCTAGGAGTTGCAACAGACTACGATCAGATTGGGCTTAAACCCGATTAGAGGGAAATCAGGTCCCTGTCGATCACCCATCTGGTAGCGGTCGTGGAGGAACAAGCCGAGAATACTTCTCCCCCTAAGTTAAGAACAAGCTATGTTCGGATTTCCGAGTCCTGCGAGCCGGATACCCATCTTCGGGAAGAGACCTCATGTCCTCCGAACATAAGACTGGGCGTTGAGTCCAAAAGCCACCAGGACACTCCGGATCCTGGGCTGGTGACCTCAGAAATTCTTCAAACTCCGGATGCAATAGTGGGTCAGGGTTCGGATTTTAACCCGCCCACCCACCACAAGCAATATTCCCCAAGCAATTCAAGTCCTCCAGATGTATGCGACCTAATACGTACGACAGCAACCTGAGGAAACGGTCCATCACTTTTGGGCTAGATTCCTCCTTGTTAAAAACAAGATCAAAGATTGTTGCGACGACGACGCGGTTTCAGTATTTTGCCGCAACTGTAC
The DNA here is from genome assembly GCF_018294505.1 of Triticum aestivum. Lineage (NCBI taxonomy): Eukaryota > Viridiplantae > Streptophyta > Magnoliopsida > Poales > Poaceae > Triticum > Triticum aestivum. Next base: position 551,083,090 of record NC_057810.1, on the reverse strand, counting down.
GGACGAGGAAATCGTTAACGCCCTCAACCGCCGCCGCATACTGCACTTTACAGATCTGACACACACCGTACAGAAGTACTGCGCAATGGAAAGCGCCTGGAAGGCCCAGACAGCTCGGTGGGAACCTCCTGCCTTCAAGCAGCCCACCGGACGAAACAATATACTCCCTCCGTTCCCTAATATAAGACCTTTTAGCTATTTCAAAATGTTGACTACATACATAATAAAGTGAGTGAACATGTGCATACTAAAATATGTCTAGATACATACGAATAAAAAAAGTTAAAAGGTCTCACATTATGGAACCAAGGGAGTATTACGAAAAGGAGGGAGTATGTTAAACTTTGCATGAATTAGGTCCCGTTTGCATAAATTTCGTCTGATTTATTCAATTTTCTTTTGAAATGCCGGTCCCTGTGTCCGCGAAGGGATAGAGTCCGATTTGCGGCTGTGTTTGATCTAGCAGTTGAGCATGTTTTTCCTTAATAGAGACCGATTTGCGGCCGCGTTAGCTCTAGCAGTTGAGCATGTGTTTCCTTATTAAAGTTAGCAGAGTGTGTGATGTTAGAAACAGAAAAATACCAACTCTAAAGAAAAAAGAGAAAACAAAAGTACAAGGAGAAAAGTCAAGAGAGAATACGGATCTAACAAAATCGAGTGAATGCGCTAACCTCAAAAAAGAGTCAGGCAAAAAGTACAGGACGTAAGCAGCAAAGTTATGCGTCACGAGAAAAGTGAGACGGACAAATGGGCCTACACCCGGTGCACCGGTGTACGGCGCCCGCTTTTCCACATGCAGTCGCTTTCCGTATACTATAACGCGCAGCGAGTTTTAGGTCGCGATATTGTTTTGGCATCGAACAGAGCCGGAATCCCCATCTCTCTCGTTCCTCTGCACGCCTCTCAAACCCTATACGCCGCCTGCCTCATGCCCTGTCCGACGCCGCATCACCACCTGGCCGCCGCCGCAGGCCCCTTCCTTCCCTCGTACGCGACGCTGCCGCCGTACCTTCGGCGGTGCGTTTGACGCGCTCGGGCGAGCTTCTGGTGCTCGGGGCAAGTTTTCCCGGTTTCTGCGCCTCCTGTGAATGGAGGAGTTGGAGGCGCGGAGGCCCGGTCATCCTTCCGAATTTCCCGATGCAGAGACGGTGCGATGGTAGCTGACTTCCATGGCCGGCCTCTGTCGAGGCCTGATGACAAACTGGTGAGTTGATCTGACTGATGGGAGGGGCGGTCCGTCGCCGCCCTGCGCCGGTGACTGTTCTCTATAGACTCCAGGACGGCAATATAATTGTCGCAGATCTACCGGAGGCGCATCCCTCTATGGCGTTGACCGCGACAGATCTGAAGGTACCGGTGGGTGACTCAGATCTGCAAGGAGAGACGTGCCGGTCTCCACTGCTAGGGCCTTGGCTAGTGGCTGATACATGCTACCGGCGATGTGATTAACCAGAGGTAATTTTGCTATAACCCGGTGGCTGTGGTGGCACGGTGGGTCGATCGAGTTCTCCCACTGAGAAATTTGGATCTAGCTTTCTCGTCTACCTACCCCAGGCGAGCTCCCTAGCCTTATAATGCGGCTACTGTTTGATGTCTGTAGCAGAAGCCTAGATCTGTTTGATCTGCTATGATCTACTGTAGCCTTGGCTGAAGATAAGCCATAATCAGCTTCAGATCTCTGATGCAGGATGATGACATCCGCATGCGAGGTAGTGGTTTGGAGCAGGCCAGTGAGGTGCAATGGTTGCCTGAGGAGATTGATATTTTGCTTGGAGGCTAGCCATGATAATCGATAAAATACCACAAGGAACAGACTTACTGGTTTTTGGATAGTTTGATAAAATTATATGGCTTAAATGTTTTTATTGGTACCAAGGTAATTAAGTGTGACCATGTTATTTTGTGGCTATTTTTTATAATAATAATAATAATTATTCACTTTTATCGATTATTTTTCTATTTGTTCTACATGTCTATGATTTTAGATTAGTGCAAATTAAGCCTTACAGATGATGATATGTGATTCCATGTTTATCACTCACAATTTTACTCACTCCGTTTTCTTTTTAAAAGGTGTATATAATTTATAGAAATATATTTTTTCTATTTTTTTAACAAGTTTATAGAATTTATAGAAAAAGGAATATCAATTTCAATAATACTAATAAATAAATAAATACGAAAATATATTATGGATATAGCATTTGATGTGAAGGACGGGCCCCAACTTGTGCCAAGAGGTCCTGGGTTTGACGTGGCCTCTCTGCATTGCACTGTGTAGGGGTAAGGGTTGCCTTGTATAATCCTTCCTCAGACCCCCTACCTCCTGTGGGGCCTTTTAGCACGTTAGTCAATGATCCATGTGGTATTTTGGTTGTCGATATTTTATTATCATTTTCTACAAACGAAACTTAGAGAAATTGACTTTTGAAAGAGATTAGTACACACTATTGTAAATTTAGGCTGTGTTTGGCATTGCCGTGGATTATTACATTCCAGCTTTTGCCTATTTTATTGTCTGCTCATCTTTTTTCCTTACTGCAGTGATTATTGCAGAGTAGTTAACACTAATCATAGTTCAGCAATCCACAAACTAAGCCTCGGTATACATTTTTAAACAAGATAATAGCCTACACATGTTATTTCTTAATCAAGTAACTAGCTAAATTAACCATATAACTATGTTAGCATTGTACAATTATTATTATAGAACTATAATATTTATTAAATTTTAGGTATATGCGTTGTACATGTTTTATGATTGTACATCAGTGAGAAACTACACATCGTTGGACAAGATGATGTTTGTACATGTATGTTATCACGGCGACTAGTATAATATACTACTCCCTCCCTTCACAAATATAAGATGTTCTAACTTCTTTGTAAATAGGATGGATATAGACACATTTTAGTGTGTTTGTTCATTCATTTCTGTCTGTATGTAGTCTATATTGGAATATCCAAAACATCTTATAATTATGAACCGAGGGAGTACATAACTGTGTTGATATTGTACAATTGAAACTTGACTGTATATGCTGTAGATGTCTTATGATTTTACATTATGAGAAAATAATAAGTTTATTAAGACATAATTGTACATGCTTTATATATATTACGATATGATTCTACATCGTGGGAAAATGAGTTTTGAATATCATACTTCTAATGTTCCTCATTAAAAATATATTTATTATAGTGTTAATTCTTTAAAATTTAAGGGCATGTTTTGTTCTGATGATATGTAGGAATAGACACAAGAATAAGGTAGAAATGCGTGTGATAAGAAAACATAGGAATTTTGTCAACTGTATTTGGTTCACAAAACTCGGGATTATTAATAAAAATGTGGTCAAATCTAGGATGCTATTACGCAATTAAAGACCTCGGTAGTAGGAGTTCGGAAAATGAGGTCCAGATGGTTTTTGCGGGGATGTTCTGCATTGCAGAGTAAGTGTGACAGTTGTAGGAACTTGGTCATTTTAGTTCTACGTGCCTATTATTTTCCATCATTGCAAAATAAACCACTCATATTTTTATCTCTTGATTTATGAACTGGTTTGGGAGCGATGCACATTCTTACCACTCATGTTCAAGTATTTATGGCTTCGGTGCTAATGAAATGTGCAGTTCTGTGTTAGTATTTTATTTTGTGTTACTTTTACCATAGAAGTGTAAGAAGGGTCAATTATTTTTTTGTTTATACAGATGTAGTCGTACCTCTTGGTAGATAGAAAAGTTAGGAGCAATATGCTGTAGTTATTAGCATAGCAGATGTATGTTTCCATCGTTTCATGAGTTGACAGTCACCATTTTTTCTTGTTATTACATGTTGCGTATAGTTGTATCTGTTATACAACTTCCACGTTCATCATTGGAAATATAGTTGTCTGTTAAACATCTCTATGGCCCTTTTGTATAACCTGACCTTATATAAACAGGCGGTCTAGCTGTGAATATTTGCTTTTTTCTCTCTGTTAAAGCATGTTTAAAATTTTCCAATTTCTGTGACATTATTTTGCCTCAAAAGCAAGCGAGGTGCATTGAATCTGACTAGCAGTTTGAAGTTCATATTAACTATACAGAAGTATAGGAGGGTAGCTTAATTGTTATATCATGTTGTATTCAAATCTTTATTATGCGATGAGCCTTACAGAATGTTATTATATGCAAGCCAGCACGAGGCGTGATGGTGTTTCCTCCTTCACCTCAAATATGTGCAACTAGATGAGGTATGCTCAGTCTCATTGTTGAATTCCTTTCCGCACGGTTTGCTTTGATTGTTTGTGATAGCATTGTCGAATTCCTTCCCACTCTGTTTGCTTGATTGTTTGCAATGGATCCATCAATATCATAGATGGTTGGGTTTTGACACAAATTAGGAAGCCTCTACCTTAGATTCTCCAGACCAAAGTGATGGAGAGGCCCAACTACCACCATCTTTGTTTTCTGTATTGTTTTCACCCCAGTGTACACACTAGAGCTGTTTGCTTCCTTTTACTCATCTTGTCCGGGCCAAGCTGGGTGGTCCAGCCTATGCCTGTCTAATATAGTTTCTACGAGACGTATGCTGTTCAAGATTTTGGTAGTAGGAGTTTGAAAAATGAGGTCCAGATGGTTCCTGCAATTTTTCTTTGAAACTGGTATCCAAAGAAATTCCTCCATTTCCCCCTGCTCTCTATTCATTTGAACCAAATGGATGAATATTGGCACCAAAGGAAATTCCCCTACCAACATGTTCTTTGAACCAAAGAGCTCATAATCGTATATGTTGGACATGTATTTTTTGCGGGGATTTTTTACATTGCTGAATGCGCGTGGCAGATCATGATAGAAACTTAGTTGTTTTAGTTCTGCATGCCTATTATTCTCCATCATTGCAAAATAAACTACTCCCTCCGATCCATATTACTTGTCGCGACAAGTAATAGGATCGAAGGGAGTACCCATATTTTTATCTCATGATTTATGAACTCGTTTGGGAGTGATGCACGTTCTTATCACTCAACGTTTAAGTATTTATGGCTTCCGTTTTAATAAAATGTGCAGTTCTGTATTAGTATTGTATTTTGTGTTGTTGTTGTAACATATTGCATATTGTTGTGTCTGTTATAAAAACAGGAACCATTGTTGTTCATCATTGGAAATATAGTTGTGTCTGTTAAACATTTCTATTGCCCTGCTGTAACCTGACCTTATATAAACAGGAGGTGTAGCTGTGGTTGTAATATTTGCTTTTCTCTCCGTTAAAGCATGTTCAAAAATTTCCAATTTCTGTGACATCATTTGCCCTCAAAGCTAACGCGGTGCATTGAATCTGACTAGTACTTCGAAGTTCATATTAACAATACAGATGTATAATTAGGAGGGTAGCTTAATTATTTTATCATATTGTATTGAAATCTTTAGTTATGCGATGAGCCTCACATAATTTTATTATATGCAGGCCAGCATTAGGCGTGTTGGCGTTTCCTCCTTCACCTCAAATATGTGCAACTAGATGAGGTATGCTCAGTTTCATTGCTGAATTCCTTTCCCCATGGTTTGCTTTGATTGTTTGTGATAGCATTGTCGAATTCCTTCCTGCACGGTTTGCTTTGATTCTTTGTGATAGCATTTTTTAATTCGTTCCCAGTCTGTTTGCTTGATTGTTTGTAATGGATACATCAATATCATAGATGGTTGGGTTTTGACGCAAATTAGGAAGCCTCTACATTAGATTCTCCGCACCAAAGTGATGGAGTGGCCCAACTACCACCATCTTTGTTTTCTGAATTGTTTTCACCGTAGAGTACACACTAGAGCCGTTTGCTTCCTTTTACTCATCTTGTCCGGGCCAAGCTAGGTGGCCCAACCTGTCTGTCTAATATAGTTCCTACGAGACGTATGTTGTTGAAATAATTGTGTATACTATTTTTGGTACTAATACTACTACTTGAATAGGAATGGTTATTGGGTGGTATCTTCAGCTAGCAGTACCAGGTTTATATGCCCACGGCCAAATCACTTGATGTCTGGCACTCTGATACACATCAGTACTCAATCGAAAACACGCACAAAAAGAAAATAGAGTATTTGAAGGAGTCTCACAATATGCCAACCCATAGTCCAATAGGCCAAATTTGACCATTCTCTATTGATTGATGGGTAATTCCAGTTCTTATGGACAAGAAAACTCAGTCTTCTCACAAAGAAAATCGAGTAATTGAAGTGGTCTCTCAATACGCAAACTCATACTCTCCGATAGAGTAATTGAAGTAGTCTCACAATATGCAAGCTCAAAGTCTCCGATAGGCCAAATTTGACCAATTTTTATTCATTGATGGGTATCTATAGTTCTTTTTGACCAGAAAACTCTCTTGTGCTCCATTTGGATGTAGACATTCAAGGCCTTGGAAAGAATTGGCTTCAATATCAAATCACCAGACATTGATATTGAGATACATCCTGAATTTTGCTGTTTGGATGTTTATGCATTTGCCGCATGGAATTCATGGATATTGACCAATGCTAATTCTTGTTTGGATGGTGGACATTACATCGCAGCGCCGGGAGGCCATGGGAGTCGCGGTCGCACACAAACCCGTTATGAGCCTTTCGGCCGCGCATCCTTGTTGCCGCCAGGAGTGCCGAAGCACGACGGGCAGACAATGTGTGTCCTTTGCTCACGTCCGTCGAGGCAAGCGATGAGGCCAACAACGGCGACGTGTGGGAGGATGGATGGAATGCTCGAGGTTGCCTCCGGGCGACAACCATTGTTGGCGTCCGTCCGAGCAAGGGATGAGGCCCATGACGGCGACCACGGACCAGTGTGACACTGCCGAGCGCCGTCCTCACCGCAGTACATAGTTGTTGAGCTGTCGAGCCCCACCTCTTCTGGATCTATCTGGCGAGCAGCAGGACACCGCCAATCTCCACGGCCAGGAACCCGCAAGGTAGAGAGTGAAGGGGAAGAGGGAGACGACGGTGGGATCTGTGCTTGCTTGTGCCACCATGGACCTCGAGTTGCTTTGCTTCTCATCTCCTCACCATGTGCCGCTGTTCTTCTTTCTTTCCCTAGAGCGGGACGAAGGGTTGAGCAGGGGTAGAGCGCTACCAAATTTTGGGGAAAACCGAGAGCGGGACAAAGGGGCTGCATGCTTGTTGCCACGGACAGGCCAATATTCCGCTTTGATCCCCAGCCTGAATACCATGACCTGCCAAACAACAAACATTTGGGTATCCCAATGCCAATGTCTAATGCTGGGCCTCATCATCAACCTCCAAACGGTGTGTTATCAAAAGACACTTGTATTATGGTGAGCTTGTAATTAGCTTCACAAGAAGCACCTTCTGGATTCTATTGTTGATCAGGTTTGATAAAAAAATTCAACAAGTAAGAGAACTTAACCATCGCAGAATATCACATGGGCATGCACATAGCAGACAGGTGACAGGTAATATGTGAGCACGGCAGGTAATATGTGAAGTAATATGTTCATAGGAGTTCAAAATAGGCAAGGCATAATATGGTCAAAGGAGTACATTATATCAGTAGAACAGATGAATCTCCTGACATTGCGCTTTATTTTGCCATGATACTCCACTTGCTGTTTTGTTCTCCTGCCCTTGATGCCCGCCTTTGCTGCAATGCATAGTAATTAGTTTATGTATATGATCAAATTATCTAGGAGAAAATTTATAGTATGCAATGATTTAAGGTGCATTCTGACCGTCTTTTTTACTTGGCAGGTTTTCTTTTCTGTGATATAAGAGACTCTATTGTCACTACTTATTATTCTTTGATAATTGGTTGGGCTACTACTACACTGAAGGTATAAAATATGTGCAGGAAGCATCACCACAGCTAGCATAGGATACGAGTAAAATCCTGATTGCACAGGAGACTCTCCCTCCTTTCCGGTTTATTAGGCCTCCAAAGCTCAAGAGCTTTGCATATTTGTTAGGCCTAAGAGTTTCGCATATTTATCACCACAGCTAGCATAGGATACGAGTAAAATCCTGATTGCACAGGAGACTCTCCCTCCTTTCCGGTTTATTAGGCCTCCAAAGCTCAAGAGCTTTGCATATTTGTTAGGCCTAGTCCTGGCCATGGGAAGCCCGGCCCGACCCGGCCCGAAAAAGCCCGGCCCGGCCTGGCCCGACGCTACCTCCGGGCCGGGCTCGGGCCTAGTTTTTGAGCCTGAAGGCCGGGCTGGGCCCGGGCTCGTCATTTTTGCAGTTTACTGAAGGTCGGGCCGGGCCGGCCTGAAGCCTGATGGGCTTTTAGGTGTTCGGGCCGGGCTCGGGCCCAGAAACACAGGCCCGATGGCCGGGCCCGGGCCTGGATTTTTTGTGTCGGGCTTGGCCAGGCCCGGCCCGAAGCCCGGCCCGGCCTGAGGTTTGGCCAAGTATAGTTAGGCCTAAGAGTTTCGCATATTTGTGCCTGTACCAGATTGCCAGGAAAAGTTAAAAAACGAGTACTTTTTTTTTTGCTGTAACTGAAAATCTTAGCACATATGAACAGCCATTGGAAATTTGCTTACGCAATCTTAGCACACATGAGCAGACTTTTATGAGCATTAACATTTTGTATAATGCTAAATTGCCTGTTCTGCTGTGAGAAATGTCCATACTTGCAGTTAACAAATACAGTACTACTTACTTAATTCGCTAGTAAAATCCCTCTAGTTGAGCAGAACAAATACAGTACTACCTACCTCTAATTCAGCACAACTACTTTATTCCCACCCAATTTTGCAGTTAACAAATACAGTACTACTTAATTCGCTAGTAAAAGCCCTTTAATTTCCTAACAACTCGGCGCAGTCAGCGCTCCCGTCCATATCTGCCATTGGATTATTATAAATCTTGCTCTAACAATTGCGTCAGAACCCCGTCCAAAATCGTCCAAATCCCCAGTCAATCTGCGCTAATTTCGGAATCTGCAGTCAATCTGAGCTAATCATGGAAGGGTGAACGGAATCGGATTCTGTACCTGAGTTGTTTAATAGCGGCATTCCCTAAACGGCGCCCGTTGCAGGCATGTGCGCAAACGGGCGCACACCCCCCGCGGCACCCATTATGTGTTTTTATTTTTTGTCTTAATCCGCAAAAAAGGGCGCTACCAGGATTCGAACCACCTACCTCCGCATCAAGGACAGCAAGTTCAACCACGCGAGCACAGGGCAGGATATGGTTACGCTTTAGTTTTTCTGTCTATTATTCGTTCTTTTTCCTTTTTCATTTTTTGTTTTCCTTTTTAAATTACACGGCCACGTGTTTTTCTTTTTTCTTTTTTTTCTGTTCTTTCTTTTCGCCTTTTCTTTTTCTTTTTCTTTTTCTGTCTTTTTCAACATCGACGAACTTTTTTTCAATTTTATGAACTTTCTTTCAAATTTGATGAAGTTTTCTTCAAAATCGATGAAGTTTTTTCATATTCGGTGAACTTTTTGCAAAATCGATGAACTTTTCTCACCAAATTCCATGAACTTTTTCCATAATCGATGAATTTTTTTTCAAATTCAATGAACTTTTTTTCAAATTCAATGAACTTTTTTTGAAAATCTGTGAACTTTTTAAAATTTGATGAACTATTTTCGAATTGGATGAACTTTTTTCAATATCCAAAATATGTTCAGATTTTTCGAAATTTCGCTTGAATTTTCAGAAAATGTTTTTAGAAATTCCAAATGTTGTTCATGTTTTCGAATTTTGTTCACGTTTCAAAAATAGTTCTGAATTCCAAATTTTGTTAACCGTATTGAAGAAAAATGTTCACCATACATTGAAAAAATGTTCAGTTTGTATAAAAAAATGTTCATCATGTATAGAAATTTTGTTCAGCATGTATTCAAAAGGAGTTCATCGTATTTAAAAAAAAGTTCTATGTGTATTTGAATATTGTTCACCATACATTGAAAAAAAGTTCAGTGTGTATAAAAAATGTTCATAGTGTAGAGAAATTTTGTTCAGCATGTATCCAGAAAAAGTTCAGCATATTTAAAAAAATGTAACTTTATGTAATACATGGTGAACTTTTATAAAATTTGGTGAAAGTTTTTGAATACATGAACTTTTTTCTAATTCGAGATTTTTTAAAACTTATTTCAGATTTTTTTCTTTTCCAAAAAATTACGTCTTTCTAAATTGTTTGTACCAGAAGTAGTGCGTTAGTATTGTTGTTAACCATCTCGCGCTGTAATGAATCACTAGGTTATAGTAGATGTACTGTTTAGGCACGCTGCGTCATAACTAAACGGCGCGAGATCGAATCCTGTTGGAAGCAGCTTTTTTGGGAGGTTTTTTCTCTGCGTGTTCCTGGGCCGGCCCACCAGATAGTGCCAGTGGGCGCCAGTTGCCTGTACCGGCGCTTAATGCGCCGTATAGGAGCTCCCCCCCTACGCGCGGCCTCCAGCTCCAACTCCCGCGCCCTCTGGGCCTCCAGCTCGCGAGCCTTCGCCGCCTCGGCCACCTTCTTCGCTGCCTGGCATTTCCTGGTATGCTCCGTGCCCGCGGCCAGCCCCTCGATTTTCTCTCCGCACGCGCAGGTGTACCGAACAGTAGCGGACTGGGACTTCTTGCCTCCCTTACCGGCCATCCCGCGGTGGTGGTGGCGGCGGCGGCGGGGATGGGAAGGGGTGGATTTGGAGGAGGCGGAGGCTGGAAAGGGTTGGCTGGTCGTAATAGGTTTGTTGTAGGTTAGGGTGTATTTTAAGTGTGTATGTCTATTTTCTTGAAAAGAATTATCTTAAGGGAAATACTTATATTCATCTGGCCGTTCGGATGCAAAATGTCTGTGGCATTGTTATCGCGCCACGTGCCCCGTGCCCCCGAGACATGATGGCGTGCATGCGCAACAACCCTACCCCAACGGCTGACTGGGGAATACCTACGAGGTAGGCCCATCACTATTGGGAAAAACCTTACAGGTGGCCTCTACTGAGTGGCGGGCGCTGTCAGGAGGGCTTGTTTGAGGACCCGCCACTGTTATACGCTCGCTAATTCTTCATGGGCGAGAAGCAACACTGACGGGCATATAGATGTGCCCGCCAGTGGTTCCTCGCCAAGCAGTGGCGGGTGCTTCCAAGCGACCGCAACAGCTATATCTAGGTACTCGTGTCTGATGGTTTCAAAATTTATCAAAGTTTGGAGTGGTGGGTACTACCGGGCACCCGCCGCAACTATCTGCCACCTACCACGCATATATAGTTGTTGCAGGCGCTATATGTCGCTCGTCACTCTGGTGACAGTCACCCGCGCCTTCCTCCGCATCCAACGTCGCCCGCGTCTCCGCCCAACTCGTCGTTCGCCTCGGCCATCGTCCTGGCCGTCGTCCGACTCCACCCCGGTAAGCACACCCCCTTCTCTGTGTTAATGGAGATTTTAGTTCTCATTATTGTACTTGTACATTAGCAACATTTTGTTAGTGTAGTTAAAATTTGTTATATGATGTATTCCCTTCGTCCCATAATATAAGAGCGTTTTTTACACTAGTGTAGTGTGAAAAATGCTCTTATACTATTGGATGGAGGGAGTACCATTGAATCTTTGGAAGTAGACTTCTTAAATTTGATTGCTATGGACGAGCTACTTAATTGTACTTTTCGTCGGGTGCACAATACTCACTCTTAATCCACAAATGATAGTTGTTTTGAGAAGAGGACACCGACTGTTGCAGGATCAAGGACGACCATCACCTACAGTCGCAAATACAATGAGTGAGTGTACACCATATATACAATCACTTGTACTAGTGAAAAAAGACACAACTTTCATTGGTGATGCGCTGGTTTTCATCAACGCCAACACTATTTTTTTTTCAAATAGTAGTGGCACCAGGCTATTTCGTACGCCATAGCTATTGTATTATTACCGGCATAGGAATTTTAGAGAACGCCACCTGTATGTGGGTCCCAATGTTCTCACCTGGCCTAACTTACTGCTGGCGTAGCCAAAGTGCCCTACGCCAGCACTAACCATAATAGCTATGGCGTCTCCGAGTAAGTTACTCCAGCAGTATATTTTGAGGCAAGCATAATACGGGCGTGAGCATTACCCGAACGCGTGAGAGAGAGAGAGGGAGAGGGAGAGGGAGAGGGAGAGAATTGTAATGGTGTTCCTTATTTCTCGCACGACAGTAATTACGTCGCAACACTAATCACATGTGACCTAGCATCCATTTAGATATTTTTATCCTTCTTCCTCTTTCTTTCCTCTTCCTCCCCTCTCTCTTCCCTGAGAAAAAGGCCAAATTCTTTCTCATGATTTCTTAAGTAGGTAGTTAATTAGATCTAGCTAGCATGTTGCTACCCTTCACACTCTCTCACTCACTAAGCTAGTTCTCTTCTCCACCCACTCAAACACACACACTTGCATTAAAATTTCCACCACACTCCATTAATGGCGCTCCAACTTAGGTACGGTCGGCCGACCCCCCTCTCCCATACCTTTGATGAGGTAAAATAGACCGAACTTCTCGTTAATTTGGATGGATATGTGATGGATGTGTGTGTCGTTAGTTGCTAGCTATAGAAATTGCATTGCTCGTGAATTATTGTCTCGTGCGAAGTTTCATTTTGCAAGCAATGTCTAGAGAGTTGCCAATGTTTTGGTGAAACGTTGATTTATTTCTGTTTTGTCAAATTTCTGGCAATGAATATGTCCCTTTTTTAGTAAAGGTCACGCCGAATTTTTTATGCCTTCATTGGTAATATATTTAATTATTTTTGTACTTTTACCTTTGCAGCGCTATCGCCTATCGAAAGATTCAATATGCATCGAAGTGTGAATGGCTTTCTCAATTTCGCGATGGCAAATATGATACAAAAGGGTGAAGTGCAGATATTATGTCCATGTTTGACATGGGAAAATGGAATTTTGCACAACCCGTTTGAAGGCAGCCTGCTGGCGCACTTGCTCCGTCGCGGTTTCGTTGCAGGTGATACACGGTGGCCAAAGCATGGTGAGGAGGATGTTAGCGATGATGGAGGAAACAATGACGTAGAAAACTCTGGCGATGAACAGGCAGAGCCGCCAGAAGGAGGAAACAATGAACATGCGCATGGAGAAGGAAATGATGAAATGCCACCCGAACATGAAGAGGACCATGAGACTGTCACGCAGGATATGTCGTTGGCTACAATGCTACAAGATCCTCATGTTAAAGATCTGCTTCGGAAGAAGACAACAAGCGAGAGAGCTGCTATTAAAGAGGCTGTAAAGTTGGCGCAATTGGAAATAGACACGAAAACTCCACTGCATGAAGGTTGCAATCCCGAGAAAAAGCGCTTGCACATCACACTCAAACTTCTGGACATCAAGGCAAGATTCAAGAGCACAGATGCAAGTCTGGATGCTACATTGAAATATTTACACAAAGTTTTGCCCAAGGGGAATTTTTTGCCTCGCAGTGTTGATGAGGCAAAGAAGATTCTGTGTCCGATTGATTTGCCACATGTAAGATATCACGCATGCATAAATGATTGCATCTTATATTGAAATGAGTATGCGAACAAAATAGAGCATCCAACTTGCAACAACCCCGATACAGGCCTGGAAAGAAGGAACCTCGGAAGGTTGTATGGTACCTTCTGTTGATTCCTCACTTGCAGCGTTATTTCGCTGACCCAAAGGAGGCAAAGAACATGACTTGGCACAACACTAGAAAGTCTAAAAGTGATGGCATTCTGAGACATCGTAGTTGGTTGTCAGTGGAAAGCACTGGACAATTTCGAACCAGATTTCACAGCAGAACCAAGAAACCCCAGGTTCGGTGTCAGTAGTGATGGACTAAATCCATTTGGCAACTAGAGTAGCACACATAGTACATGGCCCATATTTGTATGGATTTACAACCTCCCGCCCTGGCTCTGCATGAAGCAAAAGTACATACACATGGTTATGCTAATTTAAGGGCCAGCCCAGCCTGACAATGATATCAACACATATATTGAGCTATTGAAGGAGGAGTTAGAAATATTATGGAAGCCTGAAGGGGTGAAAACCTGGGATGCTAGCACAGGAAATTATTTTCACATGAGAGCAGCATTGCTCACGTCCGTTCATGACTATCCAGGTTATAGATATATCTTCGGACATGCATGCCATGGACAGTGCGATTGTGTTAAATGTATGGATGACACATCTTTTCGGCAGCTATCAAAAAAGGTCAGTAGGAAAACCGTGTTCATGGGCCATAGAAGGTGTCTTGACAAAGAGGGTGAGTGGAGAACTCATGGAGATCTTTTTGACAACACTAATGAGACCCGAGGGCTACCGTCTAAGGGGTCTGGAGCAGCAATCATGGAAATGTTAATGAATTGGGAAGATTGCCCTAAGCCAGGAAAAAAAAGAAAGAAGTCCCCTGAGAAAATCTGCTAAAAGTATGGAAAAGGAAGTCTGCTTTCTGGGGCTTGCAGTATTGGGAACTACTAAGTATGCCTCATTCTCTTGATATGATGCATATCACAAAATAATGTGTGCAAGAGTTTGCTTGGCACACTGTTTGACATGTCAGAAAAGAGAAAAGATGGTCTGAGGGCGAGACAAGACGTGAAAGATATCAGTATTAGGGAAGAGCTTCAACCCTCATCCATTAAAACCAAAGACACGATTAAGGAAAAAAAGTCAAAGCCAATGAGTCAACCAAGGGCAAAACTTTGTCCAAAACCAAAGATGATTATTGCCCCCAGCTTACTTCACTCTCGAGGAGGATGCGCTTTCTCAAGTTTTCAAATGCCTCGACAACATGAAAGTTGCTTCCGGCTACTCGGGACTCATACGCAGGTATCTTGACTCGAAAAAGCAAAGGTTTAGCAACATGAAGTCGCATGATTGTCATGTGATGATGACATAATTATTTTCGATAGCTGTCAGAGGGATAATGGACGATCACGTCCTCAACACACTTATTGATTTCTGCAACTTTTTTGACGCTATGTCTCGAAAGTCGATCAGTGTGCGGCATCTTACACGATTACAAGAGGAGATCATTTCAATACTTTGTGAGCTTGAGATATATTTCCCATCGTCATTCCTTGATATCATGGTCCATCTACTAGTTCATATTATTGCGGAGGTTAAAGACCTTGGACCGACATTCTTGCATACCATGTCCCCGTTTGAATGGATGAATGGAATCGTGAAGGGATACGTTCGTAATAAAGCCCGTCCGGATGGAAGTATCGTCCAGGCCTATCTAATCGAGGAGTGTATATCATTCTGCAAGAATGTCATAAATGATGATCAATCGCTTGGTTTGCCCTTGAAGAAACATGTTGATAGGCTTGAAGGAGTGGGTCACTCACACCCGAAGCGCGATTTAAATGTGGATCTACAAAACCGCCGAGCCGACTTCGACAGAGCGCACACAATAGTGTTACAACACGCAGATATAATCAGTCCTTGGCAGCAAACTCACAAGGTCACCTTAAGGAGAGAGCATGAAATGGCAGGGAGGTAAAGGACCGAGGCCCAAATCATTAGAGAGCACACCTCCAAATTTGTGGCTTGGTTCAAAGAGTGAATTCGGGACAAACCACTGCCGAACGATATGGCCAATGCAAATCTCATCTATGCATTAGCAGTAGGCCCCACTTGCACTGTCGCCACATACCAATTATATGATATAAATGGATACACATTCTATACTGAGCCGAAGGACAAAAAGTGTGATTACCAGAACTCAGGTGTGATGAAGCTGCATTTGACCAAAAATGAGAGTAATGGATACTACGATAGGATCGAAGAGATATGAGAACTTGAGTACGATGAAGATTACACGATGCCACTGTTCCGGGTCAGATGGGCGATGAACGTCAAGCATGAACGTGCTTTCATTACCATGTCTCTGCCCGAAGCATAACCTGCTGGTGCAAAGGAGGTGAAAGGAATCACCGGCAAATATGAGCCTTGGGTATTCGCTAAGGACGTGTCACGATGCTTCTACTTAACTGACCCTTCAAAGCCTAGTCGTGTTGTCGTCCGGAGAGGCAAAATGAGCATCGTCAGGATGGACGGAGTCGCCAACGAGGATGACTATGCTCAATTTGGCGCGGACCCAATAGAAGAGGAGATGTATGAAGACCAAGCGGATTACACCACCAGAAGGAGCAGAACTACCTTGCCTGCAACATGAAGTCCCTTCCCGAGAAAGAGTCATAGCACGGGCCGAAAGTACTCAAGCAAGATTAAGAAGACCCAAACCGTCGTTGAGAGGGTTGTCAAACGACGTCGTACTGCATGATTTGTGTACTTCATTTCTTTGTGTCGTACCTCCTAAATCGTGTGTACTTCGAATATTATTAATTAACCATAACATATTTATGTACTCTGAACCACGAGAAGAATATGTATCATTGTAAATATCTGTATTATGCATGTCATCTCTCAAAACGCCATGTACGAACATGTAGTGGACTCTAATTCAAAAACCTACTGCTGGCATTGGCCACGTTACCCGCGCCAGCACTAACAATGAATCAATGCTCAACATTGTTAGTCAAAGAAACTCATTTTCAGTATCTCCCCCATCTCGCGCCGCCGCCCTCGCCCCTGCCCTGCCCTTCGCCGTGCCACTGGCCGGCGTTCTCCTCCACCCCGCCTTGCCCCTCGTCGTGCCACCAGCTGCCGTTCCCCCACCCCGCCTTGCCCACCGCCGTCGACCCCGAGCTGCCTGCCGCCCTCGCCCCCGCCATGCCCTCCGCCTTCGCCAACGCCGTGCCAACGCCCTTCCCCCGCCCCGCCATGCCACCACCGTTCTGCTACACAACTCACCGTGTGCGGATTCCTCCATCGCCGTCCCTCTCGATCTGGATGGTATAAGACCTCCCTCTACCAATTTATTTTCATGTAGATTTTTTCTAGCAGTGTTCATATTTATTGTGATGAAATGCATTACATGTGTACAAATGTGTACCTGTGAATTGATGAAATGCATTACATGTGTACAAATGTGTTCATTGTGCATCATGTATATGTGATAATTGTGAATCGATTGTCTTTTTCGGCGTGTGCTTGTTTTAGTCAATTCAACATTGCATTGTGTTGCTCGCGAAGTGTCTCGTGCTATGTTTCATTTTTGCAGGGATTGTCTATAGAGTTGCTAATGTTTTGGCGAAACGTAGATTTAGTTCCGTTTCATCAAACTGCTGGCACCCAATATGTCCATTTTTTAGCAAAGGTCATGCCGAACTTTTATGCTGATTTTAATTATAAGAATGCATCACAAAATGGAAGAGTGCCCCTACTGTTGCGACACTAGGGGTATGTCTGACGATCCTCACCTTGACAATAATGAAGGCTTCTCCCTCGCGCTTCAAAGTGACTACACATATTATACAGTGATAATCACTTTTAATATTTGTTGGCACATATTTCGTTCTTAGGCATGTATTATATATGGTTTCTGCTTCAAAGTGTAATTTCTAGTTTTCTTACATCTTGACTAGTGTATCCCTTGCCATGCAAGACCTTTTGTCCAAGACAAGTTTTTCCTCCGCGACAGGGAAGAGGTGACTAAGATGAGTACTTACCTCAAGATGAAAGATGGTTTCAATTTCAAATCTAAGATCTATAATTCAACATGACAATGGGTATCCGCTACCCGCGAACTCGACGGGTAAAAACCCTATTAGGGTATGGGTTTGGTAAAAATAATTACCCATGGGTTTATAAACGGGAAAAAAATTATACCCATCGGGTAAGCCGGGTACGGGTATGGGAAGGCAATACCCATACCCGCGTACCCGCATACCCGTATGCTTATTTGTGTCCTGAACCAATTTGCCATTTCTATATTGAACCTATTTGTGGTCTCTAACTTGTATGCTTGTTGTTTTATTTGTGTGTCTAACTTTAAGTTGCTGAAATGACTGTCTGTGTGCTGAAATGCTGAAATGTGACATGTTTATGTGTTGCAATATATGTGCTAATTTTTTTAATGTTGTGTATATGTGGTGAAATGCTGAAATATATATACGTTTAACTACTGAAATATATGTGATGAAATGCTGGAATGTGTTATGTATGTGTTGAAATGTTGAAATGTTGTGTTTTACATACTGAAGTGCTCAAATTATACATGGCAAAATATGAACTAAAAGATGACAAAGATGGGTATTTTTACCCGCGGGTATTACCCGCACCCGGTTGGGTACGGGTATGGGAACAATATGAAACCCGGGGTGCGGGTACGGGTACGGGTTTGGGCAAAAAATATTGGGACGGGTGCGGGTTTGGGCGAGCATTACCCGCGCCGAACCCTGCGGGTGCCATGTTGATCTATAATGAGGTCGATCACACATATTTTGGTTGTGCTAATTGGAGAGGATTGGCCAAATCTTATGGATTTCAGCCTGGTATGATAATAACATTTCATATCGGCACCTATTATCAAAATGATGAGGACATCTGGGTCGATTTAGACTTGATTCCTGTTCTTCCTCCAGGTAAGTTTCTAAACAAACTTGTAGTAACCTTTAGATTCCAGTTCATCCATAACTTATCTTTTTTGTATAAAATTTACAGCTTATTTTCTATCTCCAAGGAACATACGAGAGTTAGTAGACAACACCTATTACACTGCTTGCACTATGCTTACTTGGCAGGAAAAGAGTTAGCTCATGTCCTTTCTTGCTGATATTGAGACGCTTAAGAGCACTGACGAAGTTAGTCCAAATGATGCACCATACCTGCCACTAGTGCACACACTGAACAAGAACAACATTTTAGAAAATGCATGCTAACATTTTGATTGCTACTATATATATACTATGTCTTTTTCAACCGAATTGTTTTACTGATTATTTATAGGATGGCATGTTTTGTTCACCCGTTTGGTTTTTGTACCTGTAATGCTTGAATGTGTTGGTTGCGCCCTCTGTTTTGAAATCAAGCAATTGCACTAATCTTTTGTGTGTGCGATCGAGCTGCGACTTAATGTGTGAAGCATGATTGGTTCCTCGTATGTTTCATCATCTGTTGCATTTTAATTTTTGCAGTTCTTTTGTTTTTTTGAAGCGTATTGTATGTTTGAGGATAGCGGATTACACCTGTGGAACTGCACTGTAGTTTACAAGATATCTTTCTTAGATTTGCATCTTCGAAACTGCATTGTGGTGTGTAGTGAACTACAAATTATTGATCTGCGTACTGCATTAATGTTTATAAGAGAACTGGATATATGTGAAGTTTTTTTAGCTTTGTTTGTTTCGGATGGTTATTGCAAAGTTTTCCAATGTTCGCACTGCATTGATAATCACTAAGTGAGCTGCAATACTTAATGTAGTGCAGTGCACTATATATGATGTATAAATTGCATTTTCTATGGAAAGTTGTAGCATGGTGGTAAAATTTTGTAGATGAGCTCATATGCACTAAAAAAGGTCCGTTCTGACTGTCTGAAGAACATTTAGATGTAGCGTCTGGTAGACATAATTTAAAAATCATACATCATAAGCAAACATTGAATAGATGCCACATGCGGCTTTGCTTAAACTTAGACGGCCTACAATGCAACTATTCTAAACAACATAGATCCTTTTTCCCTGTAGAACATCACTATTACTACTTCTCCAGCCTCAAATCCGTTCTCAGAGACAAACTTCTTCCAGCCAGTAGTTATGTTAATGCGACCATTATAGTCAATGTGGTAGTTAGCTTGCATATAATCATAGCCATTCCTGTGCACTATCTCCAGAATTAGCTTCCCCGAACTTGCAATAACAAACCTTATTGTGGATGGAACTTTCTGCAATTTGGCATGCATTTTGAACGAAAAGGTAAACACCTGACAATATTGCTGTATCTTAACATAATTTGTATACATGAACTGAAATATGCATGGATATATCACTACTAGTAAGAAAAACAGGTACAATATAGGAACTAAAATATATATTGACCTAAATAGTAACTTGACTACAATACATAGTATTCTGCTAACACTTTCGCACTACATGCTCAACCTATGACTCTTTTTTACCAGATGAAGCAGGAGGCATCGGTCCATAGAACCTATAAAAAAGAGATGGTTGTGGCGCGAAGTACTCTTGTGCACCTACATCACTCGGCTCGCGCGCAACCCCGCCCCGTCAAGATAAAGGGCTTCATTTGAAGAGTTTAGTTGGTCGGCCTATCGGCCCGCAGATGTAGAGAAAGAGATAGAGGTTGCCTCTCTTCTGGAAGTGCAAAACCAAAGGGACACTTGGAAAGAAGGGAACGCATGACTCTTATCTGGTTCGAATCCAGTCCATCCCTGCCGCAAAGACTACACCAAACTACACTAATTATGAGTTTATGAAAGCGCAGAAAAAATGATAACTATATATGAGAATATGAAAGCAAGAACTACTAATTGTAAAAATTACAATCGAGCATGTTACCTACTCTTGTGGTGGATGGCAGCACTAGAAGTTGATGCCTTTTATGGATGGACATAGAAATTCTATTTCCAATAGAGCTGCAAACACTACTGTAAGCCAAAGACAAATGCTGGCCAAAAGTAAGCAAAGCAGGAGAGGCGTTGTTGAACATATAGATAATATGTTTTCTAGCACGACCGAAATGAACATCACTGATCCAATACAAGATCAGACAGATTCAAACACCTGGCAGAAACACCTTCTCTGGACATTGCATTGTAACAAGACCCCTATCTAACCAATATAGTTCCACTCTTCATGGCAGTCTGCTTGCCGCACTTCTTCCATTACACTGTTTCGGAAACCTAAGGACTCGATCGTATGGATATGGAAAATACAGGATTTCCGATCCTAGCGGGAAAAGGAGGAAAACAGATACTCAATTTAGAGTGATTAAAATAATTCCATACTCGATCTCATAGATCCCTATAGAATTCTGTGGAAAGCCGTATTTGATGAAAGTCATATGTATGGCTTGGTATAGTGTGACGGGCGGTGTGTACAAGGCCCAGGAACGGATTCACCCCGTATGGCTGACAGGTGATTACTAGCGATTCCTGCTTCATGCAGGTGAGTTGCAGCCTACAATCTGAACTGAGGACGGGTTTTTGGAGTTAGCTCACCCTCGCGAGATCGTGACCCTTCGTGCCGCCCAGTGTAGCCAAAATTATTTAGCTTATTCTCTCAATTTCAATCGACCGCTGTTGGATTTAGTATATCTAATATGAATTGGCGATCAGAACACATATGGGTAGAACTTCTAAAAGGTTCTCGAAAAAGGGTGTCGTCATGACCCATGAACTGAGTTTCTCACTAATCGAAATGGTCATCTCAGCATGTTTCAAGGGAAGCAAGAGATCGTACCTACCAAGCCAAGAGAATCTGGTAGATCTACCAACTTGTCATATAGTGAAATAGTACACTTATAGTGAAAGCCAATAGCATTGGGGAATGAAAACCTTGAAATACGGGGCAAATGGGGCCAACCAATTCCAGTTAGGAACGTCAACCTTGAGTTAGCTGAACACCGTAATTGATGAGTGAGTAGGTGGGTTAGGTGCACCCCTCGCCCAATGGGAAGTCATTAGGCTAGCCCCCCTGAATGAAGAAGTAGTGGGCCTCGTGCCCGCCCACGTATGTGCCTTTATTTAGATTCTAAACTTCCTATCTTAGCCAAGCTAGCATCTTCATCCCACTAATGCATTGTACGACTCTCCACCCCCTTTCCCTCCCTCATGAAATCCTAATTTCCCGCAATGAAATTCGATTTCGTTCATGTCGGCGGTTGGCAAAACGGCCCTGAGATCCGGGACTGGTAAAACATGGGTGCCCAATTTGGTTTTCCATGCTCCACCTTAGTGCCCTTATGAAGGCGGCGGGGAGTCCTTAGCCTTTGAACCAAACTCTAGGGAACACTCAATTGTCTGACGTCTGAATCCAATTTCAAATTAGATTAGAAAGATAGAAAGGCCATGAGGATGGGAAAATCAAAATAAAATCTTTTTAATTAGTTCTCCGTTCGATCATTGACAAGGTTCAAAGAAAGGGTGGGCCATTCACCATGAAGGCTAAAAGCGAGATAGGCTTTACTGGACATTTTCGCTTACAAAGGCAAAGACAATTCCGCATTTTTTCAGCTGATTCTCTGAGCGGGATTCCACGTGCCCCATGCTACTCGGGTCAGAGTGTAAGCTAGTGATGCTTTCGGCTACTGGACATTAGCCATCTAGGGTGGCACTAAAGCCTCCATGTCAACTAAAGAAAATAGTTCAAGACAGTAGAGCACAGAGGGAATTACCAACATGAGTTCAACATTTCGTTTAGTGAATGTGTCAGGACCCCGATCCTAAGTCACACCGATCTAGCATGTAACACTTCATATCACTTTGCGGCCTCACGCACGGTATTCCCATGGGTGCCACCTTACCTGGCCCGGGACCGTTTGCACCTTTTGGCTCACGTATATGATAGTGTCGCTAGCATCCATATGACAAAGAACCCGGTCTGACATGGCTAGTCGTGAACCCAAAGTGGCATACATGACCCAACAACGAACGTGTCGGTCATCAGCGAGTGAATCCGGGCTGTAGCAACTGGGCTAGCAGGATTCCGGTAAACCGGGCTGTAGCAGGCTAACAGGACTCCGGTAGACACCGCGTGACATTTCCCCGAAGGGACAGACACAGGAACGAAGAAGGACACATGCCAGCCAGCCTAAGTGTTCCGGAGCAGTAGCAAGCTACCAAGGCTCAGTGGAAGCACTAGGAGACATTTCTCGGTAAGAGAGGCTACCAAGGATAAACAACTAGTTAGTCAGATCCCACACATACCAAGCATTTCAATAACATACACACAATATGCTCGATATGTGCAAATACAACATGGCATCACAACATGACTCTACAACTCAAGTATTTATTCATTAGGCACCGAGGAGCGAGATATTACAAACATGGGTCTCACGACCCAACATTTAGAGCATACAAGTCAAACACATGCGGAAGCTTAACATGTCTGAGTACACACATGTACAAATGAAAAAGGCTGAGAAGCCTGACTGTCTACCAGATCCTGCCGAGGCACAAGATCGTAGCTGAGGTAACAAGCTAAATGTCGAAGTCCACGCAGAACTACTAGTGAGACGGAAGTCTCTGCAAAACGTAAAATAGGCAAACGTGAGTACAAATGTACCCAGCAAGACTTACATCAGAACTAACTACATATGCATCATTATCAACAAAGGGGATGGTGGAGTTTAACTGCAGCAAGCCAGCTTTGACTCGGTGGCTATCCTGAACTACGACTGCAAACGACTCTTTGAGGTGGTGCACACGAGTCCACATATTCACCAACCAATACACCACTATGGATCCGCTCCCGTCTCCCTACGAGAACGCCATCCATAGCACTCACGCTTATCTTGCGCATTTTAAAGTATCCACTTTCACTTGTCTATGAACTGATATAGGCAACCCAGAAGTCCTTTACCGCGGACACGGCTATTCGAATAGATGATGTTAACCCTGCAGGGGTGTACTTCTTCATACATGTTTCCACCACTTAGCGTCTGCACACGACATGTGCTCGGCAGACTTCAAGCGAAAGCCGACGTGGGTGTAGACCACGACCTACCTAAACACTCAAGTCTCTAGTCCAGGTTTATCGCCTATTCAGGTTCCATCCACAGGGAGTCCGGCCGAAGTTTCCACATACGGCCCCGAACGATGTGTGCAGGGTTCCCGAGACACCAAACGGGCGCCCGGTACACCGTGCCACGTGCCTACCGCATCACAGTCCACCCCTCGGGTCAGCCCTGCCCACGGCCTCCAGCATACTACAAACACCAGAAACTACTTGCAACTCCTGGACAGAGGACAAGGGTGATTAAGAAGTCGAGCGGGGTCATATTTCAGGGCCCAATGCATGGTAGTAGCTGTATCATGGATCACAAACACAGAACTCAGTTCCTAAGGACGGCTTCAATGAGATAACCCACCATGTACTCCTACATGGCCTCTCACCGCTACCTTTACCAAATCATGTTCACACACTTAGCTCACACACAGTAGGACATGTTCACACACCTCTGATTCATCCTCGATGAATCAGACCTGACTCAACTCTAAGCAGTAGCAGGCATGACAAACAAGCATGAATGAGTAGGCACAACAGGGCTCAAACAATTCCTACTCATGCTAGTGGGTTTCATCTATTTACTGTGGCAATGACAGGTCATGCAGAGGATAAAGGGTTCAGCTACCGCAGCAAGTAACAGATGAATCATTGTTGTCCTAATGCAATAAAAGAGAGCAGGAGCGAGAGAGTAGGATTGTATCGGAATGAACAAGGGGTTTTTGCTTGCCTGTCACTTCTGAAGATAGTATAGCTCTTCATCGGTGTCATCGATCTCATCATCGGTATCACATCTATCGAAAGGGGACAAATACTGGCAACACAGAAGGAAACACAATCAATGCAATGCACAATATGATGCATGATCATGACATGGCAATATTCTGTTGATTGGCCAAATGCAACTAGCAACAAGTTAAATGGAGTGGGTTTGAACACTAGGTTCAAATTCAAACTCCATATGTGCTTTCTTAAATGCCAACTAATTGAATTGTCCTAAACAGCAACTTTAATTTGTTCCAACATGCATGAAAATGGTATAGATGGATAGATTGGATTTTTTTGATCATTTTTCATATATAATTTGTTTGATTTGGAGTTACAGATTAATTTCTATGATTTTTTGAAGTTAGCACTATTTTCTGAAATTTCCTGAATAAGAATAAATCCAGAAAATAGTTAACTGCGTCAGCATTACGTCACTGTGACGTCAGCAGTCAACAGGCGTCGACCAGGTCAAACCTGACCAGTGGGACCCACTGGTCAGTGACCCAGTCAACTAACTAAGTTAATTAGCCCTAACTAACTGGGCAGGCCCATTAGTCAGTGACTGTAGTAACTAACCTAACTAGTTAATTAGTGCTAACTAGAGTAATTAGTCGGGCGGGGCCCGCAAGTCAATGAGAGAGAGGGGGAAGTCAAACCGGGCAGTGGGGTCAACCCACACCTGTCAACGGGTCAGCGGTCGCCGGCGTTTAGCCGCCGGCGAGTCCAGACGCGGTGGTGCGCTGCGGGATTCGCCTACAGAGCGCCGTTTGGTGCGCGAAGCTCAGCTACGGGATGCGGATGCTCGTTCGCATCCAACCGTGGTGGTGGCGCGAACGGGGAGTGGCCGGAGTGGCGCCGGCGACGAGCTTTGGCGGCGGCAGTAGCTCGGCAATCTCGGGGTGGCGCTATAGAGCACGGGAGGAGGCACTATGGGTGTCTACGGGCTCATGAGATCGTGATGAGCATGATGGTGGGCTCGGTAACGAGCTGTGGTGGCTGTGGCCACGGCCACGCCATGGCCGGCGGCGAGAAGCTCTCGGCCGCGGTGGGAAATGAAGCTAGGGGACGAGCGCGAGATGGAGAGAAGAGGGGAGAGGAAGAGGGGCTCACGGAGAGTGCAGAGGTGGCCTCGGCGTGCTCGGGAAAGGCTCGGTGATGGCGGAAAATCGCCGGCAATCTCCGTGGCTGAAGGAGGAAGAAGGGGGCGGGGACGGCGCGTCGGGGCTCTTCTGGTTGCGTGAGACGATGAGGAGGACGAGAGCGGACCGGCGGAGCTCGAGGGCGTGTCGGAGAGGCTTGGGGATGGCTGCGGCCGCGCGAGCGCTGGTCGGCGGCGATGGCTGCGCTCGGATGAGCTCAAGGGAGAGAGCCAGCGGAGGGGAGAGGATGCAGCGGGTGAGGGAAAAGAGCGAGGGGACACGGGGCGTCGTCGTGGCGTCGCTAGAAGGGGCCGGGGAAGCAGGAGGTGGCCGGGGCAGCGTCCGGGCTCGCCACGCACCTGTTTGTCCTCCTGGCAGAGGAGGAAGAAGACGGTGCTGCCCCTTCGGGCTGGGCTGCTACGGTGCTGGGCCAGGTGGGCTGCAGGTAAGTCCAGGTGAGTTTGCTCTCTCTCTCTCTCTCTCTTATTTATGTTTTTCTATTTTCTATTATTCTGTAATCTTTAGGGCTTTATTAAAAATGCCAGGGCATTTCCAAAAATCACCAAACTGCTCATGGCCACTAAATGGAATATATCCAGCATGGAACATTTTAGTTTGGGATTATTTGGACATTTAAAATATTTTATAGAATTTAAATGTCCAAATTCAAATACTTATGATTTAATTCAGTGACCTTAGGATGACCTAGAAAATTGTGCACCATTTTTGTCAGAGGTTTAAGACCAAGGCAAAGATGATGAACATTTTGGGAGGGCATTTCAGGTTCATTGAAAAGACTTTAGTAAACCCTAGTTGTTTTCAGGGGGGGGGTGCTGGGGGTTCTGTCATCCCCATTTCAACTCTATGAAAGGTAAACATGATGCAACACCAGATGCTAGCACTAGGCATAAATAGAACTAGGGATGTGACAGAATGCGGAGATAAAAGCAGCTGCTATTGATGTGCAATTGGACCGCTCACATTGCCGCGAAAGAGTGAAATGAAAAACTCTTCTTGAAGAAGAGGACTCTTCTGCTTGATCTTTTGATATGGTGAGAAGATCTAACCTCTCTACTTGACACCTCTGAACCAACTTCATTCCTAGCTAAAATAGGAAAGCTGGGGAGAGGACAGCCCAGATGAGGAAAACAAGCACCCCTTTTAGGATTCTAGGAAACAAGCAATAATTTCCCATCTTGAACTGAACTGAACAGAGCACAGATACTAGAATCAGAACCGGAAT
This sequence comes from Triticum aestivum, assembly GCF_018294505.1. Classification (NCBI taxonomy): domain Eukaryota; kingdom Viridiplantae; phylum Streptophyta; class Magnoliopsida; order Poales; family Poaceae; genus Triticum; species Triticum aestivum. Next base: position 551,056,403 of record NC_057810.1, on the reverse strand, counting down.
TCCCTTCTCTGAATTCAAAAGCCCACCCAAACTTGGTTTGAGAAGTAGCTTGTTCAATTTGTCCTCGGCAGAAGCGAAACACCTTCATATCTCGGGATTTCGCTTAGGCCACCCAGGCCATACCATAGAAAAAAGATCTGGTTTCCTTTCCCTCATCAACATGTCGCTGCCGTTCTTTTATTTCACGAAAGAATCTTTCCGTCCGTATTGAGCAACTCAAATTCCTAGAAAGCCGTTGGTGCACCCACCCAGTGAGTAACTACTAATGCAATGAGGCCTGGTATCCATCTAATCACAATAATTTGAATGTAGAACTGAAGAAGCACAATTTCCTTCTTCCAGAGGAATCCAACCAAAGAGAAGCGAGCATCATAATAGCTTGATAAAAATATATTTAGTATAAGAGGACGTTCGCGTCAATAATTATCAGGCCTTCTGACTGCTGAGGACGAGGTTCGGGTTAATGATATTGTGAATTCTCTAGTCTAGGCAACCCGAAAGCGTTGTTTAACAAAGACAAGTATGAATTTGAAACACAATCTGGCAGCGAAAATAAACTTAAGTAACCACCAGTTGAAGCTTAGCTCAATAGAAGCAAAGGACGAGCCGAAACTCTACCCACGAGGCTTGCTATCAATCATCATGCCGAGGATCTAAATCCGTCCTATCGGACGAGGAGAGCAAGAGGGATTGCACGACGAAGTAGATCTGCACGTGTAAAGAAAGGGATCAAGCGGATACACGATTCCAAATTACTCCTTTCCGGCCAAGAAGAGAGGATCTACAGGGTACAACGTGAAGTGTTTTGATCGCATTGGAAAAGACTATCCATACCGACCTAGAGTCGCCAGCCATCGCACAAGCAGGCAAGCCAAGTTCCAATACAATTAGAGGAAAGCTAGCCTCAGGCGTGGGCCTTTTGTACAGAACTTTCCTCTCAAAGATAGAGAGAGAGGTCATCCCTCCCAATCAAAAGAAGGAGGTTCTGTTCTGCTTCCGCTGCCACTCTAGGCATTGGAGCGGGATTCAGATGCTGCTCTTGAGTACTGCACTGCTTTAGGAAGGTAAGAGCACTGCAATGCTGGGTGAGGGAACTGATTTTTTTGTTTGGGTGTTACTAATTATTTGCTCATGCTCGTTCAAACTAGTTCACACCTGACCCAGACTGAACAAATAAACGTAGAACCATGTAGTGTTTAATTACTGACTAATTTGAACAAAAAATGCAGATCTGGTCATTGATAAGACTAAGCTAGCTGACGGAAACATACATTCAGATGTGGATTTGGAACCTAAAAAGCAAATAAGTGCAGGAGGGTAAATACACACCCAAGATTCCTCGAGGTCTGCAAGCGCGAGGCGGTATAGAAATGGTGCCCAAAACCCATGATTGGTGGTCATCAAGCACTCGAGCTGGCTGCGCTGCTGAGTCTCCGTGAGCTCCACACCTTCATGGTACATGCATGCGTCCGCCATCAGCACCATCCTTGCCAGGCAACCTCATGAGCGGTTCGTGGCACGACAGGGCAGAGGCAAATAGGAGGAGGAGAATGGGCGGAACCCTAGATCTTGATTGGAGATAGGAAGGGGACGAACTAGTTCTGTTAGTTGGGAGCCTGGTGTAGGACCTTGAGAAGAGGTGTCTAGGGGGGGGGGGGGGTGATTAGACACTAAGTACCAAAGTTGCAGTTTTTAAGTTTCTTTAAAGTTTGAGTGGAGTTTAGGCACAAGTTTAACATTCACAACACATATCAAGCAAGCATGCAAAGAGTATATGAGCAGCGGAAAGTAAAGCATGCAACTTGCAAGAATGTAAAGGGAAGGGTTTGGAAGATTCAAACGCAATTGGAGACACGGATGTTTTTGGCATGGTTCCGATAGGTGGTGCTATCGTACATCCACGTTGATGGAGACTTCAAGCCACGAAGGGTAACGGTTGCGCGAGTCCACGGAGGGCTCCACCCACGAAGGGTCCACGAAGAAGCAACCTTGTCTATCCCACCATGGCCGTCGCCCACGAAGGACTTGCCTCACTAGCGGTAGATCTTCACGAAGTAGGCGATCTCCTTGCCCTTACAAACTCCTTGGTTCAACTCCACAATCTTGTCAGAGGCTCCCAAGTGACACCTAGCCAATCTAGGAGACACCACTCTCCAAGAAGTAACAAATGGTGCATTGATGATGAACTCCTTGCTCTTGTGCTTCAAATGATAGTCTCCCCAACACTCAACTCTCTCTCATAGGATTTGGATCTGGTGGAAAGAGGGTTTGAGTGGAAAGCAACTTGGGGAAGGCTAGAGATCAAGATTCATATGATAGGAATGGAATATCTTGGCCTCAACACATGAGTAGGTAGTTCTCTCTCAGAAATAGGATGCTAGAAGTGTAGGTTTAGTCTGATGGCTCTCTCCACAAATGAAGAGGAGGTGGAGGGGTATATATAGCCTCCACACAAAATCTAACCGTTACACACAATCTACCAAACTCGGTGGGACCGAATCTTTAAACTCGGTCAGACCGATTTAGCAAATAATGTGACTGTTAGGGTTTTCGGTGGGACCGGAATGCAACTCGGTAGGACCGATTCATTTAGGGTTAGGGCATAACGTAATCTCGGTAAGACTGATTACACAAACTCGGTGGGACCGATTTTGGTAATAAGCTTTCCAGAGAGTTGGTCAGGCAAACTTGGTGGGACCGATTTTGATAATAAGTTAACCAGAGAGTTTGCATTGTAATCTCGGTAGTACCGATTGCTCAAACTCGGTGAGACCGATTTTGATAATGGACATACACAGAGAGATTACAATCCCATCTCGGTGAGACCAAGATCCCTATCGGTGAGACCAATTTGCCTAGGGTTTGTGGCAGTGGCTAAGACATCCAAACTCGGTGGCGCCGGATAGAAAGAATCAGTGGGGCCAAGTTTGACTTTAGGTTTAGGACATATGTGTGGAAGTGGGAAAGTAGTTGAGGGTATTTGGAGCATATCACTAAGAACTTGAAGCAAGAGGCTCATTAAGCAACACCTCATCCCTCCTTGATAGTATTGGCTTTTCCTATAGACTCAATGTGATCTTGGATCACTAAAATGTAAAATGAAGAGTCTTGAGCTTGAAGCTTGAGCCAATCCTTTGTCCTTAGCATCTTGAAGGAGTTCCCACATCCTTTAGTCCATGCCACTCCATTGTTGAACTTATCTGAAACATACTAGATAAAAGTGTTAGTCCAACAAGAGATATGTTGACATTAATTACCAAAACCACCTAGGGTGCACTTGTGCTTTCACCTGGATGGATAGGTTTGATGGAGCCAGTATGGCTGGTTGACTAGTCAACAATAATAAAAAGTAATAAGTGGTGTGGTAGGTGGTAGGCGGTAGATGTAATGTGATCAATATATTATACTGCGTTTTTTGTTAACAAAAGCACTTTGAAATTGGCGGACTGCATTATTGAAATTGGAGGACTGCATTTCTGTTGTGATATCCGGTGGCCTGCATTTTTTATGTGAAAGAACTGCAGCTGGAGGGGGAGAGGGACACATTGTTGTGGTTATGCACTTATTTTTATTTTTGTTTTGTGTTGGTGATGAACACATTGTAATGGTATTCTCTTTTATTTTTTGAATGTTTGTTTTTTATTAGGCCGCGGAATCTGATAGTCTGTCGGGCCTTTTGGGTGGTTAGTCACACCCGACCCAAGTCTACCTACCTGCACGGCTAGTTCACTCAGTGCAGTCGGTATGCGCTAAAGTTTAGTCCCACCTCACCCACCGAAGGCGGGCACGACCGGTTTATAAGCCTTGGCGAGGCAACCCGTCCGAACTCCTTGTAACACTGATTGGGCGCTTACACACGACGCTCTCTCCCCCCTCACTCTGACCCGTAGGCCCTAATGCGCCTGGCTCCATGCATGCTGGCTCAATACGAGACTCGTTGGGGCCAGGTTGCACCTTGGCGATCATTTTTTTCCCGTATGTTCCATGCGTGTGTGAACTGCTTTGTTAGATCATTGTGCGTTTTGTTTAAGAACATTCTGTACTGCATGTCCCTTCAATTCCGCACATCATCTACATGATGGTTGTGCACTATATGGATCTTCATTTGTGCACTACATGATCGTCCGTTTGTGCACTGCCATCTGCCCTGCTTTGTGCGTTACCTTAATCATGTACTGTCCCTGCTATCTTTATATTTTTAGTGCACTGCAGTATATTCTACTAGAGAACTATAACGATGTACTAGAAATATAATTGTTCATAAGATAAGCAAACTGCATTACAAAGCAAACTGCATGATTTCAAAGCAAACTATAACACAAGCAAAGCTAATTTACCACAAGCAAACTACAAACTTGAGAGAGGGCAAATGTGATGAGAAATCTAAAATGGCATGAGCAATGATATTGATACATTCTTGGCCAGCAACACCTCCTTTAGTAGTCGTAGTCGCCCCAGGTCCTAGCACGCTTCCTGGACTGCTGCTTCTCGAGCTTTGCCCGACGAAGCCCTTCCTGGATGATGGTGAGGCGGCTCCATATCTTGTACGCGGTGTAAGTGTCCTTTGTTGCGTACTCGATGTGCCTCATGGTCAGGTGCATACACTGCCAGCGGCTGTGTTTTGCGTCTGTCAGCTTATTCTTCATGTTGTTGTAGTACTCGTGGACGAGGATGCCAGAGACGTCTGCAGGGGAGTCCAGCCACTTGGTCGCTGTAGGCACCCCCCATTCCTTTTGTATGTCAACAAAGTGGGCGATGTGCAGCCCAACGTGGTCGAGCATATCTATGTCGCCGTCGATGGAGAAGCCAGCAAACGTGTACCTGGGGCCGACGAGGAAGTTGTCGAACCTGATGTAGTTGTTGTCAGCAACGCTCAGTTGGAAGAGCAGCACCGGATGATTCTTGCCAACGAAGAGCTGTACGATGGCGGCTTTCTGGTTCACGTCATCCCCATTGGTGTACTCCACATCAGTTTCGACGATCTTGTGGCGCTCGAACTGGAGGTGGCGCTCGTACTGCTCGATGGTGGACGCCGGCTTTTGCAAGCCGTTGGTGTGGATGATGTGCAACTTGGTGTTGCCGTGGGCCTCCACGTCCTTGAACTCCTTGATGAACCCCACTGGTCGGAGAACTTCTTCCTCCTTGAACTTGGTCTTTTTGTGGAGATCGATCAGTGGAAGGGAAGTGGTGGGAGCGCAATGGCGATTTTTCGGTTGTTGTAGATGATAAAGTGTGAGGGAAGGTCTGAATTTAAGGGCCCGGATGGCGGCAAAGGATGAACTATATGATCTCCCTGATGATGTGGTTCTGCGGATCGTGGGTTTGGTTGCATATGTGATCGTGGCTTTTTAGCAATGCAAACGCTTGGAGTGGTGGTCTTGTGTGATCGTGGGTTTTTGATCGTGTCTTTTTTTAAATTTTGATAATTAATACTATTCACCACCGCTATATATCCAGACACGTGTTTTTTGGTAATTTGTAGTTCGTATAAATAACCTGATTCAGATGGCGTTATGCATTTTAGATGTAACCGCACTTCTTTGTAGAAATGACCGCACCGCATTTTTGAACAATATGGACTGCATCATTTATCTGAACGAACTGCAGTTTTTGGCCCCCCTGGGGGGGGCACCTTTTTTTTTTCTTTTGCGGGTATTTATTTAGGACTATGTCCATGCGCGGGCGGTAAGTCTTTTTTTGCATAACTGATTTTTTTACTATGAACTACATCATGTGTTTGCCCGAGTGTCATTAACGTGCGGAGCGAATTGGATCTTGTTTCATGCAATTTTTACTTGAAATTTTTGTGAAATATGTGAACTACAAGTGTTTTCATTGTTTACAAGTGTACTGCAGCTTACCAGCAAGTGAGCTTCAATTGTTTTGGCCCGTCCTGTCATTTCGGCTTTTGTTGACGGGCTTGGTACGACTTCTTCTAAAATTTTCGGTCTGTTAGGGCCGACCCGTTTCTGTAGCTCCTCCCTCATGCCCCTCCCACAAGTCCATTGCACACATTTCCTCTGCTCCACTCTGCCCTCTCTTCCAGAACTTCATGGAGCAACCTGATACGTCTCCAACGTATCTATAATTTATGAAGTATTCATGCCATATTTGCAACAATTTTATATGGTTTTGGTATGATTTTATTAGAAATAACCCGGGCTGATGCTGTTTTTAGCAGAACTACCGTGGTGTCATTTTTTTGTGCAGAAATAAAAGTTCTCGGAATGGGCTAAAAATGTACGGTGATGTTTTATGGACCAAAAGAGACCCCCGAAGAACCGAAGCTGGACCAGAAGAGTCCCAAGGAGCCCACAAGCCCTCAGGGCGTGCCTTGGGAGGTAGAGCGCACCCCCAGGCTTGTGGACTCCTGAGGCACCCCCTTGACTTGTTTCCGACGCCAAAAATTCCTATATATACAAAAACCTACAAAAAGAAACCTAGACGGGAGTTCCGCCGCCGCAAGCCTCTGTAGCCACGAAAAACCAATTGGGATCCCATTTTGGCACCCTGCCGGAGGGGGAAACCATCACCAGTGCCCATCTTCATCATCCGACGGTCTCCATGACGAGGAGGGAGCAGTTCACCCTCGGGGCTGAGGGTATGTACCAGTAGCTATGTGTTTGATCTCTCTCTCTCTCTCACGTTCTTGATTTGGCACGATCTTGATGTACCGCGAGCTTTTGTTACTATAGTTAAGTCATGTGGTGTTTCTCCCCCTCTACCTTCTTGTGATGAATTGATTTTTACCTTTGAGGTTTCACTATTATCAGATTTAATACTATTATGGATTCGAGAACACTTGATGTATGTCTTGCGTGGGATACCCGTGGTGACAATGGGGTGTTGTATTGGTTCACTTGATGTATGTTTTGGCACTCAACTCACAGATTCTCGAGGTGACATTGGGGTATTCTATGCATAGGGGCTGATGCACGTTTTCTCCTTGTTTCTTCGGTAGGAATCTTGGGGCACTCTTTGAGGTTCTTTGTGTTGGATTGAATATTATGAATCTAAAGTTGTTTGATGCATATCTTATAATTGACCCACGGATACTTGTGGTGACACTGGAGTACCTAGGTGACATTAGGGTTGATTGATGTGTATCATATGGTGTTATTTTACTACGAGCTCTAGGGATGTTTGTGATACTTATAGGAATAGCTCAATGGATTGATCGGAAAGAATAACTTTGAGGTGGTTTCAAACCCTACAAGCAATTTCATCTTATGTTCTCCGCGATAGGAACTTTGGAGTGACACTTTGTCTCACGTCTAGGGATTTCCATATGATTCGGTTATGTTATCATTGTTGAGAGAACTTGCACTAGTGAAAGTATGAACACTAGGCCTTGTTTCCAAGCATTGCAATACCATTTTCGCTCACTTTTACCACTTGCTACCTTGCTGTTTTTATATTTTCAGAGTACAAAAACCTATATCTACCATCCATATTACACTTGTATCACCATTGTATTGGGTGTGTTGGGGACACAAGAGACTCTTTGTTATTTGGTTGTAGGGTTGTTTGAGAGAGACCATCTTCATCCTATGCCTCCCACGGATTGATAAACCTTAGGTCTTCCACTTGAGGGAAATCTGCTGCTGTCCTACAAAACTCTGCACTTGGAGGCCCAACAACGTCTACAAGGATAAAGTTGCGTAGTAGACATCAAGCTCTTTTCTGGCGCCGTTGCCGGGGAGGTGAGTGCTTGAAGGTATATCTTTAGATCTTGCAATTGAATCTTTTAGTTTCTTGTTTTATCACTAGTTTAGTTTATAAAAGAAAACTACAAAAAATGAATTAAGGTTGCCTCATATGCTTCATCTTTTTAATGTCTTTCGTGAAAATGATGGAAAGGAAAATTGTGCTCAAGTGTTAGAAGAAGAAGTTAATAAAATGTTTAGCACTAAATCTTTGAATGATGAGCATGATTGCAATGTTGTTAGTATGAATTTCTTGAATATCCATGATGATAATGATATGCAAATCCACAAGCTTGGGGATGCTATGTTTGATAAAGATGATATTTTTTGTCCCCCAAGTTATGTTGAGCAAATTCATTATGATGATAGCATGCCTCCTATTTTTTACGATTACAATGATGAAAGTGGATTCGGAGAGGTCATGACTTTATTTAGTGATGAATCCACTGTTTTGGAAGAGGTTCCAATTTATTATGAGAACAAAGTTTCTATATATGATGATTATTGTGATGCCATGTATGCTATAAAGAATAATGATAACCATGAAACTTGTCATCATGATTTTAATTTTCAATTGGATTATGTATCTCATGATAGTTATATTGTTGAATTCATTCATGATGCTACTGAAAATTATTATGAGAGAGGAACATATGCCTTTACATATTGCAATAATATCAAGTTTCCTCTCTATGTGTTGAAAATCTTTAAGTTATGCTTGTTTTGCCTTCCTATGCTAGTTGATTCTTGTTCTCATAAATTGTTTGCTCACAAAATCCCTATGCATAGGAAGTGGGTTAGACTTAAATGTGCTAGTCATATGCTTCATGATGCTCCCATTATGTTTCAGTTCTTATGTTTTATGTGAGCATCATTGAAATCATCATGCCTAGCTAGGGGCGTTAAACAATAGCGCTTGTTGGGAGGCAACCCAATTTTACTTTGTGTTTATTCTTTTTGCTTTTGTTTTTCAGTAAATACACAAAATTACTTCTGTAGTAATTGTGTTTTAGTGTTTTGGTTAGTGTTTGAGCCAAGTAAGACCTTTGGGATGGTCTATGGTGATAGTTGATTTGATCTTGCTGAAAAACACAAACTTTTTTGCTCATTGTTAGAATTTTAGAAATTCACAGAAGCGTGATTTTGATCTGATTTTTTACAGAAGATTTATATAAAAATTTCCTAGGTTTTCCTAATTTTTCATAATTTTTGGAGTTACAGAAGTATACGAAGTTTCTAGATTACTACAGACTGTTCTGTTTTTGACAGATTTTGTTTTCATTGTGTTGTTTGCTTATTTTAATGAATCTGTGGGTAGTATCGGAGGGAATGAACCATGGAGAAGTTGGAATACACTATATATAACACCAATATAAATTTAGAATGAGTTCACAACATTACCTAAGTGGTGATTTGCTTTATTATACTAACGAAGCTTACGAGTTTTCTGTTGAGTTTTGTGTGATTGGAGTTTTCAAGTTTTGGGTGAGACATTCATATGAGGAGAATAAGGAGTGTCAAGACCCTAAGCTTGGGGATGTCCAAGGCACCCCTAGGTAATATTCGAGGAAGATCCAAGCAACTAAGCTTGGGGATGCCCCGGAAGGCATCCCCTCTTTCATCTTCAACATTATCGGTAACCTCGCTCGGAGCTATATTTTTATTCCTCACATGATATGAGTTTTGCTTGAAGCGCCATTTTATTTTATTAGGATTTACTTTCTATTATTTATAATAATGTTTTGTATATTTTATTTCAATAAAAGTGTCAAGGATAGCCTTCACCATGAACAATTTGCAAGTATAGGAGTTGCTGTTTCAAAACAAAAAGTTTGTCGCTATTGCAAAAATTCCCTAGAAAAGTCAGAATGTGATAAAAGCTTGAAATTTTGAAACAATATGCAGTGATAAATCCTCTACAATGTGGTAATTATTTCAGAATTGTTGGAGTTAGGGAAGTATGATTCCTCTTGCATTGTTTACAGACTGTTTTGTTTAGACAGATTGCTGTTATGTTTGCATTGTTTGCATCTGTTTGCGTGTTTAATGATTCTATTTGAGGATGGGAGTATTAAATATGTAGAGGAATTTAGTATGCAATGTTAAATAATAATTTTAGTGATTTTTTACAGTAGAGAATGATAAGGTTATGCATTGATTTATACTAATTTATCTCACGAGTTCTTGTTGAGTTTTGTGTGGATGAAGTTTTTACGATTCTGAGAAACTATGATACAAAAAGGATTAAGGAGACACAAGAGCTCAAGCTTGGGGATTCCCAAGGCATACCAAAATAATATTTCAAGAAGTCTCAAGAATCTAAGCTTGGGGATGCCCCGGTTGGCATCCCACCTTTCTTCTTCAACAATGATCGGCCAGTTATGGTTGAGCCTAAGTTTTTGCTTCTTCACATGATATGTGATATCCTTGGAATGCCATTTTGTTTTGTTTTGCTTGCTGTTCGAATATAATATTAAGATCTGAAATTTTTAAATGAGAGAGAGAGTCCTCACATAGCTACATAATTATTTGACTACTCATTGATCGTCACTTATATCTTTTTGGAGTAGTTTGTCATTTACTCTCGTGCTTCACTTATATTATTTGAGAGTCTTATAAATAGTATGGCAATTTGCTTAGGTTATGAATTTATTTCTAAGGTGTTGGGTATCCAAAGGGATATAATAAAAAAATTCATAAAGAGCATTGAATATATGAGAAGTTTGATTCCTTGCATTTGTTTTGAGATATAAAGATGGTGATATTAGAGTCATGCTAGTGAGTAATTGTGGATTGGTAGAAATACTTGTGTTAAATTTGTGATTCCCGTAGCAAGCACGTATGCTGAACCATTATGTGATGAAGTCGGAGCATGATTTATTTTTTGATTGTCTTCCTTATGAGTGGCGGTCGGGGACGAGCGATGGTTTTTTCCTACCAATCTACCCCCCTAGGAGCATGCGTCCAGCACTTTGTTTTGATAGCTAATAAATTTTTGCAATAAGTATGTGAGTTCTTTATGACTAATGTTGAGACCATGGATTATACGCACTCTCACCCTTCCACCATTGCTAGCCTCTCTAGTACAGCGCAACTTTTGCCGGTGCATTAAACCCACCTTTTACCCTTCCTCAAAACAGCCACCATACCTACCTATTATGGCATCTCCAAAGCCATTCTGAGATATATTGCCATGCAACTTCCACCGTTCCGTTTATTATGACACATACCATCATTGTCATATTGTTTTGCAAGATCATGTAGTTGGCATAGTATTTGTGGCTTGACCACTGTTCATATTTTTATACATGTCACTCTTGATCATTGCACATCCCGGTACACCGTCGAGGCATTCATATAGAGTCATATCTTTGTTCTATTATCGAGTTGAAATTCTTGAGTTGTAAGTAAATAAAAATGTGATGATCATCATTATTAGAGCATTGTCCCATGTGAGGAAAGGATGCTGGAGGCTATGATTCCCTCACAAGTTGGGATGAGACTTCAGACTTAAAAAATAAAAAGTGGCCAAAGAGCCCAAAATAAAAAAAGAGGCGAAAGAGCCCAAACAAAAAAAGAAAAAAATGAGAGAAAAAGAGAGAAAAAGAGAGAAGGGACAATGCTACTGTCCTTTTCCACACTTGTGCTTCAAAGTAGCACCATGATCTTCATGATAGAGAGTCTTCTATGTTGTCACTTTCATATACTAGTGGGAATTTTTCATTATAGAACTTGGCTTGTATGTTCCAATGATGGGCTTCCTCAAATTGCCCTAGGTCTTCATGAGCAAGCAAGTTGGATGCACACCCACTTAGTTTTTTTTGAGATTTCATACACTTATAGATCTAGTGCATCCGTTGCATGGCAATCCCTACTCACTCACATTGATATCTATTGATGGGCATCTCCATAGCCCGTTAATACACCTAGTTGATGTGAGACTATCTCCTTCTTTTTGTATTTTCCACAACCACCATATTACCTATAGTGCTATATCCATGGCTCACGCTCATGTATTGCGTGAAAGTTGAAAAATCTTGAGAATATTAGAAGTATGTAAAAATTGCTTGGCTTGTCACCGGGGTTGTGCATGATGAAATACTTTGTGTCACGAAGATGGAGCATAGCCAGACTATACGATTTTTTACAGATGACTTTCTTTGGCCATGATATTTTGAGAAGACATAATTGCTTTATTAGTATGCTTGAAGTATTATTGTTTTTATGTCAATATTAAACTTTTTTTTGAATCTTATCGATCTGAACATTCATGCCACATTAAAGAACATTGCCTTGATAAATTTGCTAGGTAGCATTCACACTTCATAAATTCTTTCTATTATCATTTACCTACTCGAGGACGAGCAAGAATTAAGCTTGGGGATGTTGATACGTCTCCAACGTATCTATAATTTATGAACTATTCATGTCATGTTTGCAACAATTTTATATGGTTTTGGTATGATTTTATTAGAACTAACCTAGACTGACGCTGTTTTCAGCAGAACTTCCGTGGTGTCATTTTTTTGTGCAGAAATAAAAGTTCTCGGAATGGGCTGAAAATTTACGGTGATTATTTATGGACCGAAAGAGACCCCCGAAGCACCGGAGCTGGACCAGAAGAGTCCCGAGGAGCCCACAAGCCCTCAGGGTGCGCCCCCTGGCTTGTGGACTCCTCAGGCACCCCCCTGACTTGTTTCCGACGCCAAAAATTCCTATAAATATAGAAACCTTCAGAAAGAAACCTAGATCGGGAGTTCCGCTGCCACAAGCCTCTATAGCCACGAAAAACCAATCGGGAGCCCGTTTCGGCACCCTGCCGGAGGGGGAAACCATCACTAGTGGCCATCTTCATCATCCCGACGTTCTCCATGATGAGGTGGGAGTAGTTCACCCTCGGGGCTGAGGGTATGTACTAGTAGCTATGTGTTTGATCTCTCTCTCTCTCTCTCTCTCTCTCTCTCTCTCTCTCTCGTGTTCTTGATTTGGCACGATCTTGATGTACCGTGAGCTTTGTTACTACAGTTGAATCGTATAGTGTTTCTCCCCCTCTACCTTCTTGTGATGAATTGATTTTTACCTTTGAGGTTTCACTATTATTGGATTGAATACTATTATGGATTTGAGAACACTTGATGTATGTCTTGCGTGGGATACCCGTGGTGACAATGGGGTGTTCTATTGATTCACTTGATGTATGTTTTGGCACTCAACTCGTGGATTCCCGAGGTGACATTGGGGTAATCTATGCATAGGGGTTGATGCACGTTTTCATCCTTGTTTCTCCTGTAGGAATCTTGGGGCACTCTTTGAGTTTCTTTGTGTTGGATTGAATATTATGAATCTGAAGTTGTTTGATGGATATCGTATAATCGACCCACGGATACTTGTGGTGACACTGGAGTATCTAGGCGACATAAGGGTTGATTGATGTGTATCATATGGTGTTATTTTACTACGAACTCTAGGGCTGTTTGTGACACTTATAGGAATAGCTCAATGGATTGATCGGAAAGAATAACTTTGAGGTGGTTTCATACCCTACAAGCAATTTCATCTTATGTTCTACGCGATAGGAACTTTGAAGTGACTCTTTGTCACACGTTGAGGGATTTCCATATGATTCAATTATGTTATCATTGTTGAGAGAACTTACACTAGTGAAAGTATGAACCCTAGGCTTTTTTTCTGTTAAGAGTTAATTAACATGTGTTAATTATGGGGAATCTTCCCTTGTCTAACCGCAGGCAGTTGCCTTCTAGGCAACCGTCGTGTCTGTTTCTCTTTCCCCGAACAGGCGCCTCTTGTGAATAGTCATGTTGGTTGCCCTCTGTATAAATACCTTGATCATCTAATGAAACGACACCCAGATGAATTACTGTTCATTACTTTTCTATCGTTTCTACTTTACAACACGTTATGAGCATGCTCCCGGCATAGCGTTTTCAGTGACGCACTCCCCAGCAACGGCAGTGCCACACAATGAGCCGCATCTCGATAATGGCTCAGCGCTCCTCCCTCTGGTTGATGGAGCCGTGCGATGCACCATGTCCCGGTGGATTGCCTGGTGAGACCTTCTCAAACCGCTGAGTTCGGTAAGATCAAAGAAGAAGATGACGACTGGCACCGTAGTTGGGAAGCAGAGGCAACAACTTTGGAGTTTCTGATCTATGGCGATCTTCATTTCTGGGTTCCTAGAAAATCCTTGCTCTGGATTGATTGGCCTCGAGAAAGAGATAAATTGGAATCACAGGAGATTAGGCAACCACACAGATAAGCAAAGTCTTGATATAATTACTACATGAACAAGGTGCTACTTTCTGATTTAATTTTTGCAAACCACAAAAGCTATCGCCAGGAACTAGTACCTTTGGCATTTGGCTTTAGGCAAGCTGTTGGGGAACGTAGCATGCACTTTCAAAAAATTTCCTACGCTCATGCAAGATATATGTAGGAGATGCATAGCAACGAGAGGGGAGAGTGTGTATATGTACCCTCATAGATGGAAAGTGGAAGCGTTTAACAACGAAGTTGATGTAGTCGAACTTCTTCTAGATCCGACCGATCAAGCACCGAATGTACGACACCTCTGACTTCTGCACACGTTCAACTCGATGATGTACCTTGTCCTCTTGATCCAGCAAAGGTGTCGAGGAAGATGAGTTCCGTCAGCACAAAAGAGTGGTGACAGTGATGGTGAAGTGATCCGTGCAGGGCTTTGCCTAAGCACTACAAAGATATGACCGGAGGCGTAAACTGTGGAGGGGAGTGACACACACGGCTAACAATTGTTGGTGTATGTTCTAGGCGCCCCCTCTTCACGTATATATAGGTGGGAGGGGGAGGGGAGCAGCCTTGGGGTGCCCCAAGTAGGAGGAGCCCTACTTGGGGGCCTATCCCAATTCGGCCTCCCCCCTTCCTTATTTCTGGAGGGGGGGAAAGGGAAGAGGAGGGAGAGAAGGAAAAGGGGGGGGGCAAACCCCTCTTTCCCTTCTCCTATTCAGCCTCCTTCTTTGTGGGGGGGGGGGCACCCCTTGTGGTCTGGTGTGCTCCCCTCCTATGGCCCATATGGCCCATATCTTTCCCTCGGAGGTTCCGGTAACCCCCCCGGTACTCTGATAAATACCCGATACGATTTGGAACACTTCTAGTGTCCGAATACTATCATCCTATATATATATATATAAATATTTAACTCTCGACCATTTTGAGATTCCTCATCATGTCCGTGATCTCACCCGGGACTCCAAACAACATTGGCTCACCAAATCACATAACTCATATAATACTAAATCGTCATCGAATGTTAAGCGTCACTACTAGGGAAAAGGCTAGCAGCAGCGCGAGTTTTTAGGCTAGCAGCAGAGCGGGTGGCCGCGCTACTAATAAGGCGCTACAGCTAACTCATAGTAGTAGCGCGGTCCTAACACGCGCTACTACTGTTGACGATATCAGCAGCGCTTTTTGGGAACGCGCTACTATTAACTAGCTGTAGCGATTTCGCCATCCCTATATCTTTCATCATTTTCCCATTTCAGTTCTCCTTTCAGATACTAGATACTAGGTACTGCTAGTAGATATCAAATTCATAAACCATTACTAGGTACGGTAGTACTCCCTTCGTTCCAAATTACTCATCGTGGTTTTAGTTCAAACCACGACGAGTAATTTGGAACGAAGGGAGTACTAGATAACAATTTCATGCATAGCCAACATGCATCCTCAAGCAGTACAAGGTCATATCAACGGCCATCATCATATGTAGTTCTAGATGATATCGACGACGATCATCATATGTAGTTCTAGATGATATAGCCACACACACATATGTAGTTCTAGATGATATAGCCACACACACATATGTAGTTCTAGATGATATAGCCACACACACATATGTAGTTCTAGATGATATCGAAGACAATCATCATCCTCAAGCCTGGGCGGTTGGTGTTCCTGATAGTAATTAGGATGGCCTGTCCAACACGAAGATTCTTGCCATCGAGGAATTTCTTCCACCCAACCGAGTTTAAGTGTGTGCGACCGTCCGTGTCCACGCGGTAAGTACAGGTTGTGACGGAGCCCCTTGCAGTAAGGCGTAGTCCAGCTGAGCCTTCTTCATCAGGCTCGATACCATAACTCACAGATATGCTCTTTGCCAATTTCTGAATAAGAAAAACATATCAATTAATAAGCATGTGATCGAACTCTACACTAAAACATATATATCATCGACTAGATTCCACACAACATACCATATCATTGGACTGTACACTAAGTAATTCACACTATTAATTTGCATTTGTAAGTATAACATACCATATCATGTCGATCAACCATGGTATTTGTCAAGCGGGTCACGAATGGCACCCCGACAAAGTCAGCACGTGGCGGAATTATGTCCCACAGGTTGCACACCTCCTCCTCACTCAGCCTTGTTCTTTGAGCTACGATGGCTTCATGAAGTGGGTCCTCATCATCTTCATCGAGTGGGTCCTCATTATCTTCATCATCTTCATCATCTTCGTCATCTTCATCATCTTCCACCAGGTTGAGATAAATGACAGCTAGCTTGGGTCTTTCTGCTCGGAAGTTGAAGCTGATCAACTCACCACCAGTAAGATGCATGCGAGCGACGAAACGGGCCCATCCATCTCCTCCAATCTGCGACATATTGCGTCCTTTCTCGACCTCCATAGTGTACGGCCCCCCAGGAGCCTCAAATGTCACAGTGTCTCCTGTCAGCTTGTTGAATTTAAACCTCACATTGCATGGGACGATCTGTGTAAACTAAGCAAAATGACACAATGCAGTAATGCCAACACTAAAAATAAAATAGTTATTACATTTCATCTAATTTCTTACCGCCGCATGACGAAAACTCGGCTGGAAGTAGATGCCGAACAGCTTGCCAGTTGCAAGGCTGCTGGCGCATCTTGACTTGCACAGTTGACATAGTGGTGGTGGTGGTGGCGCCATTCTTCCTAAAGCAATATGAGCAAAGGATTAACGATCAACTAAATCAAAATGTTCTAAGTGAACTAAATCAACTAGCCTACTAAATCAACTAAATCAAAATGTTCTAAGTCAACTAAATCAACTAGCCTACTAAATCAACCAAATCAAAATGTTCTAAGTCAACTAAATCAACTAGCCTACTAAATAACCTAAATCAAAATGTTCTAAGTTAACTAAATCAACTAGCCTACTGAATCAACTAAATCAAAATGTTCTAAGTCAACTAAATCAACTAGCCTACTAAATCAACTAAATCAAAATGTTCTAAGTCAACTAAATCAACTAGCCTACTAAATTAACTAAATCAAAATGTTCTAAGTCAACTAAATCAACTAGCCTACTAGGATGGAGGAGGAAGGCGGAGCGAGGAGGGGCCGGCCGGCGTGGCCAGTTGAGGGAGGACGGAGGAGGAAGGCAGAGCGAGGAGGGGCCGGCCAGCGGCGAGTGGAAAGGGAGGACGGAGGAGGAGGCCGGTATCGAGTCCAGCAAGGAGGAGGAGGTGACGGCGCGCGGCGCAGACGGAGGAGGGGCGACGGGGGCGCGCGGCGCAGACGGATCGGAGAGGATTGAGTGGCTGTGTGTGTGAGTGGATTCAAATGGAGGAGATGAGGGAGATGAATGTCTTAGCATTAGCGCTCTTCAGGAAAAGACGCTACTACTAAGCTACCTAGCAGCAGCGCCTTTCACAGTAAAGCGCTACTGCTATGTGTCAGCATGTAAAAATAGACTTTGTTCAGCATATCAAAAACACATTGATCATCAACGATCTTTTTGTGTACAATCTGATTTGACAATATGAGTCCTCACCGGTTTAGGAACAGGTGAAGACTCATATTGCAGCCACAAATTCTACACATAGAGTTCAATGAAGATCAAGTGCTTGTCAAAGTGTGAGAAGTAACATATTTAAGGTGGTAGAAACTCTCTTCACGGAGCGAGGTGGGACTAAATTTTTGTAGGAAACTTAGCAGTAGCGCTTATCAGAGAAATGCGCTGCTACTATGCCATGTAGCAGTAGCGCGCATCACCTTAACGCGTTGCTGCTATAACTACCCTCGCGGCGGCCTCGTAGGAATTATAGCAGCAGCGCGTCTTTGGGGTGACGCGCTACTGCTATATTTGACTCAGCAGCGGGTTTCGTCTGTCCGCGCTGCTGCTAGTTAGCAGCAGCGAGTTATTTTGGAGCGCGCTGCTGGTAAGATTCTGTGTATAGGCTTTTCCCTAGTAGTGCGTGCGGACCCTGCAGGTTTGAGTACTATGTAGACATGACCGAGACACCTCTCCGGTCAATAACAAACAGCGGAACCTGCATGCTCATATTGGTTCCTACATATTTTACGAAGATCTTTATCGGTCGAACCGTAATGACAACATACGTTATTCCCTTTGTCATCGGTATGTTACTTGCCCGAGATTCGACCGTCGGTATCTTCATACCTAGTTCAATCTCGTTATCGACAGGTCTCTTTACTCGTTCCATAGTACATCATCCCGCAACTAACTCATTAATCACTTTGCTTGCAAGGCTTCTTATGATGTGTATTACCAAGAGGGCCCAGAGATACCTCTCCGATACTCGGAGTGACAAATCCTAATCTCGATCTATGCCAACCCAACAGACACCTTCGAGGATACCTGTAGAGCTTCTTTATAATCACCTAGTTACATTGTGAAGTTTGATAGCACACAAGGTATTCCTCCGGTATTCGGGAGTTGCATAATCTCATAGTCAAAGGAATATGTATATGTATATGTTATCGACACGGGTCTGCCACATTCAGATCCGTATGTATTTTTAAAATCTCTATGTCTCCCTCCTTGACTTGATCACGGATGGAGTTGAAGCGTCTGTTGATGTGTTTGGTTCTTTTGTGAAATTTGGATTCCTTCGCCAAGGCAATTGCTCCAGTATTGTCACAAAAGATTTTCGTTGGACCCGATGCACTAGTTATTACACCTAGACCGGATATGAACTCCTTCATCCAGACTCCTTCATTTGCTTCTTCCAAAGCAACTATGTACTCCGCTTCACACGTAGATCCCGCCATGACGCTCTGCTTGGAACTGCACCAACTAACAGCTCCACCATTCAATATAAATACGCATCTGGTTTGTGACTTAGAGTCATCCGGATCAGTGTAAAAGCTAGGATCGACATAACCATTTACAACGAGCTCTTAGTCACCTCCATAAACAAGAAACATATCCTTAGTCCTTTTCGGGTACTTCAGGATGTTCTTGACCGCTTTCCAGTGATCCACTCCTGGATTACTTTGGTACCTCCCTGCTAAACTTATAGCAAGGCACACATCAGGTCTGGTACGCAACATAACATACATGATAGAGCCTATGGCTGAGGCATAGGGAATGACTTTCATTTTCTCTCTATCTTCTGCAGTGGTCGGGCATTGAGTCCGACTCAACTTCACACCTTGTAACACATGCAAGAACCCTTTCTTTGACTGTTCCATTTTGAACTTCTTCAAAACTTTATCAAGGTATGTGCTTTGTGAAAGTCAAACTAAGTGTCTTGATCTATCTCTATAGATCTTGATGCCCAATATATAAGCAACTTCACGGAGGTCTTTCATTGAAAAATTCTTATTCAAGTGTCCTTTTATGCTATCCAGAAATTCTATATCATTTCCAATCAACAATATTTCATCCACATATAATATTAGAAATGCTACAGAGCTCCCACTCACTTTCTTGTAAATACATGCTCCTCCGAAAGTCTGTATAAAACCTCATCAAAGCGTATATTCCAACTCCGAGATGCTTGCACCAGTCCATAGATGGATCGCTAGAGCTTGCACACTTTGTTAGCACCTTTAGGATCGACAAAACCTTCTAGTTGCATCATATACAACTCTTATTTAATAAATCCATTAAGGAATGAAATTTTGACGTACATTTGCCAGATTTCATAATCATAAAATGCGGCAATTGCTAACATGATTCGGACAGACTTAAGCATCACTACGGGTGAGAAAGTCTCAACATAGTCAACTCCTTGAACTTGTCGAAAACCTTTCGTGACAAGTCGAGCCTTGTAGACAGTAACATTACCATCAGCGTCAGTCTTCTTCTTGAAGATCCATTTATTCTCTATGGCTCGCCGATCATAGGGCAAGTAAACCAAAGTCCACACTTTATTCTCATACATGGATCCTATCTTATATTTCATGGCCTCAAGCCATTTATTGGAATCTGGGCTCATCATAGCTTCTTCATAGTTCTTAGGTTCGTCATGTCTAGTAACATGACTTCCACAATAGGGTTACTGTACCACTTTGGTGCGGAACGTGCTCTGGTTGACCTACGAGGTTCAGTAGTAACTTGATCTGAAGTTTCATGATCATTATTATTAGCTTCCTCTCTAGTTTGTGTAGGCATCATGGGAATGGTTTTCTTTGATGAGGTACTTTCCAATTCGAGAGAAGGTACAGTTGCCTCATCAAGTTCTACTTTCCTCCCATTCACTTCTTTCGAGAGAAACTCCTTCTCTAGAAAGGTTCCATTCTTAGCAACAAAGATCTTGCCTTCAGATATGTGGTAGAAGGTGTACCCAACAGTTTCTTTTGGGTATCCTATGAAGACGCACTTCTCCGATTTGGGTTCGAGCTTATCAGGCTAAAGCTTTTTCACATAAGCATCGCAACCCCAAACTTTAAGAAATGACAGCTTAGGTTTCTTGCCAAACCACAGTTCATATGGTGTCATCTCAACGGATTTAGACGGTGCCCTATTTAACATGAATGCAGTTGTCTCTAATGCATAACCCCAAAATGATAGTGGTAAATCGGTAAGAGACATCATAGACCGCACCATATCTAATAAAGTACGGTTAAGACATTCAGACACACCATCACGCTGTGGTGTTCCGGGTGGCGTGATTTGTGAAACTATTCCGCATTGTTTTAAATGAAGGCAAACTCGTAACTCAAATATTCGCCCCCTTGATCAGACTGTAGAAACTTTATTTTCTTGTTAAGATGATTCTCCACTTCACTCTAAAATTCTTTGAACTTTCCAAATGTTTCAGACTTGTGTTTCATTAAGTAGATATATCCATATCTGCTCAAATCATCTGTGAAGGTTAGAAAATAACGATACCCGCCGCGAGCTTCAACACTCATTGGACCGTATACATCAGTATGTATTATTTCCAATAAGTCATTAGCTCGCTCCATTGTTTCGGAGAATGGAGTTTTAGTCATCTTCGCCCATGAGGCATGGTTCACAAGTATCAAATGATTCATAATCAAGTGATTCCAAAAGCCCATCTGTATGGAGTTTCTTCATGCGCTTTACACCAATATGACCTAAACGGCAGTGCCACAAATATGTTGCACTATCATTATCAACTTTGCATCTTTTGGCATCAATATTATGAATATGTGTATGACCACAATCGATATTCAACAAAAATAGACCACTCTTCAAGGGTGCATGACCATAAAATATATTACTCATATAAATAAAACAACCATTATTCTCTGATTTAAATGAATAACTATCTTGCACTAAACAAGATCCAGATATAATGGTCATGCTCAACGCTGGCACCAAATAACAATTATTTAGGTCTACAACTAACCCCGAAGGTAGATGTAGAGGTAGCGTGCCGACGGCTATCACATCAACTTTGGAACCATTCCTGACGCACATCGTCACCTCATCCTTAGCCAATCTTCATTTAATCGGTAGCCCCTATTTCGAGTTACAAATATGAGCAACCGAACCAGTATCAAATACCGAGGCGCTACTACGAGCATTAGTAAGGTACACATCAATAACATGTATATCAAATATACCTTTGTTCACTTTGCCATCCTTCTTATCTGCCATATACTTGGGGCAGTTCCGCTTCCAGTGACCAGTCCATTTGCAGTAGAAGCACTCAGTTTCAGGCTTATGTCCAGCTTTGGGCTTCTTCCTGGGAGTGGCAACTTGCTTGCCATTCTTCTTGATGTTCCCCTTCTTTCCCATGCCCTTTTTCTTGAAACTAGTGGTTTGTTAACCATCAACACTCGATGCTCCTTCTTGATTTCTACCTTCGCAGCTTTGAGCATTGCAAAGAGCTCGGGAATTGTCTTCTCCATCCCTTGCATATTATAGTTCATCACGAAGCCTTTGTAGCTTGGTGGCAGTGATTGGAGAACTCTGTCAATAACAATATCATCTAGAAGATTAACTCCCAGCTGACTCAAGTGATTATGATACCCAGACATTTTGAGTATGTGTTCACTGACAGAACTATTCTCCTTCATCTTGCAGCTATAGAACTTGTTGGAGACTTCATATCTCTCAACTCGGGCATTTGCTTGAAATATTAACTTCAATTCTTGGAACATCTCATATGGTCCATGACATTCAAAACGTCTTTGAAGTCTCGATTCTAAGCCGTAAATCATGGCACACTGAACTATTGGGTATTCATCAGATCGAGCTTGCCAGACGTTCATAACATCGGCATCTGCTCCTGCAGCAGGCCTTTCACCTAGCAGTGCATCAAGGACATAATTCTTCTGTGCAGCAATGAGGATAATCCTCAAGTTATTGACCCAGTCCATGTAGTTGCCACCATCATCTTTCAACTTAGCTTTCTCTAGGAACGCATTAAAATTCAAGGGAACGGTAGCACGGGCCATTGATCTACAACATAGATATGCGAAAACTATCAGGACTAAGTTCATGATAAATTAAGTTCAATTAATCATATTGCTTAAGAAATCCCACTTAGATAGACATCCCTCAAGTCATCTAAATGATACGTGATAGAAATCAACTAAACCATGTCCGATCATCACGTGAGATGGAGTAATCATCAATGGTGAACATCTCTATGTTGATCATATCTACTATATGATTCACATTCGACCTTTCGATCTCCAGTGTTCCGAGGCCATGTCTGTACATGCCAGGCTTGTCAAGTTTAACCCGAGTATTCTGCATGTGCAAAACTTTCTTGCACCCGTTGTATGTGAACGTAGAGTCTATCACACCCAATCATCACGTGGTGTCTCAACATGATGAACTGTCGCAACAATGCATACTCGGGGAGAACACTTATACCTTGAAATTTTGGTAAGGGATCATGTTATAATGCTACCGTCATACTAAGGAAAATAAGATGCATAAAAGATAAACATCACATGCAATCAAAATATGTGACATGATATGGCCATCATCATCTTGTGCTTTTGATCTCCATCTCCAAAGCATCGTCATGATCTCCATCGTAGCATCATGGTCGTCTCGCCAACTATTGCTTCTACAACTATCGCTAACGCATAGTGGTAATGTAAAGCAATAACATGGCATTTGCATTTCATACAATAAAGAGCCAACCATAAGGCTCCTGCCGGTTGCCAGTAACTTTTACAAAACATGATCATCTCATACAGTAACGTATATCACATCATGTCTTGACCATATCACATCACAACATGGTCTGGAAAAACAAGTTAGACGTCCTCTACTTTGTTGTTGCAAGTTTTACGTGGCTGCTACGGGCTTCTAGCAAGAACCGTTCTTACCTATGCATCAAAACCATAACGGTGATTTATCAAGTTTGCTGTTTTAACCTTCAACAAGGACCGACTGCAGTCAAATTTGATTCAACTAAAGTTGGAGAAACAGACACCCGCTAGCCACCTTTATGCAAAACTAGTTGCATGTCTGTCGGTGGAACCGGTCTCATGAATGTGGTCATGTAAGGTTGGTCCGGGATGCTTCATCCAACAATACCACCGAATCAAAATAAGACGTTGGTGGAAAGCAGCATGACGATCACCGCCCACAACTCTTTGGGTTCTACTCATGCATATCATCTACCCATAGACCTTGCTCGGATGCCATTGTTGGGGAACATAGCATGCAATTATAAAAAAATTCCTATGCTCACGCAAGATATATCTAGGAGATGCATAGAAACGAGAGGGGGAGAGTGTGTCTACGTACCCTCGTAGGCCAAAATCGGAAGCGTTTAACAACGTTGTTGATGTAGATGAACTTCTTCTAGATCCGACCAATCAAGCAACGAACGTACGCACCTCTGAGTTCTGAACACATTCAGCTCGATGACATCCCTCATCCTCTTGATGCAGCAAAGGTGTCGAGGAAGATGAGTTCCGTCAGCACAACAGCATGGTGGCGGTGATGGTGAAGTGATCTGCGCAGGGCTTCGCCTAAGCACTACGAAGGATATGACCGGAGGCGTAAACTGTGGAGGGGGGTGCCACACACGGCTAACAATTGTTGGTGTGTGTTCTAGGCGCCCCCTCCCCACGTATATATAGGTGGGAGGGGGAGGGAGCAACCTTGGGGCGCCCCCAGTAGGATCCTACTTGGGAGCCTATCCTAATGCAGCCTCGCCCCTTCCTTATTTCCGGAGGGGGGGAAAGGGAAGGGGAGGGAGAGAAGGAAGGGGGGGGGGCAAACCCCTCTTTCCCTTTCCTATTCGGCCTCCTTCATTGCAGGGGGGTGCCACCCCTTGTGGGCTGGTGCTCCCCTCCTATGGCCCATATCTTTCCCCCGGGGGTTCCGGTAACCCCCCTGGTACTCCGATAAATACCCGATATGATCCGGAACACTTCCGGTGTCCGAATACTATCATCCTATATATCAATCTTTACCTCTCAACCATTTCAAGACTCCTCGTCATGTTCGTGATCTCATCCGGGACTCCAAACAACATTCGATTACCAAATCACATAACTCATATAATACTAAATCGTCATCGAATGTGAAGCGTGAGGACCCTACGGATTCGAGAACTATGTAAACATGACCGAGACACCTCTCTGGTCAATAAACAAGAGCGGAACCTGGATTATCATATTGGTTCCTACATATTCTACGAAGATCTTAATTGGTCGAACCGTAATGACAACATACGTTATTCTCTTTTTCATCGGTATGTTACTTCCCCGAGATTTGATCGTCGGTATCTTCATACCTAGTTCAATCTCGTTACCAGCAAGTTTCTTTACTCGTTCTGTAATACATCATCCTACAACTAACTCATTAGTCACTTTGCTTGCAAGGCTTCTTATGATGTGTATTACCAAGAGGGCCCAGAGATACCTCTCCGATACTCTGAGTGACAAATCCTAATCTCGATCTATGCCAACCCAACAAACACCTTCGGAGATACCTGTAGAGCATCTTTATAATCACCTAGTTACATTGTGACATTTGATAGCGCACAAGGTATTCCTCTGGTATTTGGGAGTTGCATAATCTCATAGTCAAAGGAATACGTATATGACATGAAGAAAGCAATAGCAATAAAACTGAATGATCAATATGCTAAGCTAATGGATGGGTCTTGTCCACCACATCATTCTCCTAATGATGTTATCCCATTTATCAAATGACAACACATGTCTATCGGTAGGAAACTTAACCATCTTTGATTAATGAGCTAGTTTAGTAGAGGCTTACTAGGGACACAGTGTTTTGTCTATGTATCCACACATGTATCAAGTTTTTGGTTAATACAATTCTAGCATGAATAATAAATATTCATCATGATATAAGTAAATATAAAGTAACAACTTTATTTTTGCCTCTAGGGGATATTTCCTTAACAAGCAACAACCAGAAGAACATCAGCACCTTCTCGGTTATCTACATCGCGTGGAGGCTCTAGCTGGAGGTCGTGGCAGCGGTGCCCAGCCGTCAACAGAGCCGGCACCGAGGGTGCAGCCATGGCATTTGGCTTCGGCGCGAGACGGAGGTGCACATCGTGACTATAGGCCACCGGCGCGGCCTTGATGCTGCTCCTCCTAGGACGGTGCTGCCTATGGCCGTGACCCCTGGTCGGGCTTCTCGCGGAGGCATGGTCGCCTAGGTGCGCAGGTGGCGGCATCCTACTGCTGGACGATGGCGCGACAGAGACGCCCTCCGGCGTGGCTCCCCACAGTGGAGACGATGGTGCGCCCATAGCAGCGTCCCGCCCGCGACGGAAGCAGCGACACCTCTAGCCGGCGAGCCTATGGTAGAAAACTTACCCAGTGGGAATTCATAGCTGCACATGAAAAGGCCATGGAGCCTTATCTCTTCACGAGTTATGAACTTTAGCCCTTGAGGCGTTACCTATTGGGAAACACTTCCCATCATACGTCTGGTAGAAGCTAATCGTCAAACCGATCGACAACCGTTGATTCTAGTTCCATCCCACGGCCATGACCAAGCACCCAAATCCCACGTAACATCCCATAATTCCGTACCTACCTCCCATGATTTCTCGGCTAGGATCCTCTCTCAAATCATCTCTTTCCAACCCACCTTCAGCTCGGCATCCAAATCCATCGTGCCGCCATTGTTCCTCTCTCCCCACACTGCTTCAATCATCTCACTGGTTAGCTCCACCCCAGTTCACTTTCCCCGGACCACCTCTTTTCTCTCCGGTAACGCAGCCTTGGCCGCATCGCCCAACAACCCCCACTACTCTACCACACTGGTGCACCATCCCCTGATTTGACACATGAGCCCTCCATCACCAATGCGGTACTCATCTCACCAGGCTGCCCCAAGGATCACCAAGATGCCGGAGGATGCAAGTTGGTTCCTAACATTTTGTTTTTTAAAGATCCAGCTTTATACTAGCTTTATAGATTTAGCATAAGGGAGTGGTACAAAGTTTGATCAAGTGATCGGTGGGCGATGGAAACATCATGTGGACATGATGAAAAACATCAAAATAAACCTCTCCGTTAGCTCGTAGTTCATTCCTCGAACAGGGGCGCTATATCCTTTGCTCCCGCCAGCCTCCATATCTCGAAGGTGGCTCGGATGGCACTGACCACCGCTGGCTGATCAGGCGTTTTGTATCTGAAAACAACAGTGTTCCTCTCCTTCCAGAGCTCCCAGACAACCAGTATGATCAAGGTCTTGATGCCCCGCTGGTTCTCCTTTGCAGTTTTCCTAATGATCGCCTGGCAGATTGATGTCATGGTGACCAAACGGGAGCGCTCCCATGCGTTGATAGACGAGCATCCCACCCAGGAAGCCACCTCTCGCCATACTTGAGAAGAGAAAGGGCAGCTCTAGATTAAGTGCACCGAGCACTCCAGGTTCCTCAAAGCGCGCATAAATAGCCATTTGACCAGCCCCTACGCAGCAGCCGGTCATTGCACCATAGCCTGTCTAGATGCAACAACCAAAAGAACATCTTGAGCTTTGTGGGCGCCCATGGCTTCTAAATGCAGGATCTGAGGCAAGTTATTTCCGAGGCCTGAAACTGCATCTTGTATGCAGAACTCGTAGTGTACACCCCCTCCTTCTCTCTGAGCTAGCGAATCTTGTCATGCTCGTCTGGGTTGAGCAGCGTGTCGTGCACGAGCCTCCAAAGCCTGAGGGCGCCGGCAGCGATTGCGAGAGTGCTGCTATGCTACAGGTCAGTCAGCCACCTATCATTACTCAAGGCATTAGTGACCGTTCCATTCTTCCTTCTTGAGTGCATGAAGATTACCGGGAAACTTCGCTGAAGCAACTCAGTTCCAATCCATCGGCTCTTCCAGAAGCTCGATGTTCTGTCATCCCTGATGGAGATGGCAGTGGCCTCAGCAAAAGCCTCCCAGCCTCGGTCATTGCATGGGATATCCAAACCTACCCATGGCAGTCATGGAAGCTGCCATTCCAACCATAGCCACCTCATCCTCAGTGCTCTGCTGAATTTTGACATATTCAGGATGCTGAGACCCCCCTGCTTGATCGGCGATCACACTATGTTCCAGGCCACTTTGCATTTTCCTCCCACGACCTCCTCCTCCTGACACCAACGAAAACGCTTTGGCGCCTTGTCCATCTCTTTCAGTATCTTATTTGGGAATTTTAGAGCTGTCATTGCAGACGTTAGTAGGGTCGATAGCACACTTCTGACGAGCACCCTCCAGCCTGCCAAGTTCATTAGCTTGCCCTTCCAACCCGCCAAGC
Source organism: Triticum aestivum (assembly GCF_018294505.1). Classification (NCBI taxonomy): domain Eukaryota; kingdom Viridiplantae; phylum Streptophyta; class Magnoliopsida; order Poales; family Poaceae; genus Triticum; species Triticum aestivum. The sequence goes on along the minus strand of NC_057810.1, from coordinate 551,028,735 downwards.
GAGCACGTATTTGATCTAGGATGAATTGGAGGTGGACTATCCGCAGCTTGAGAGGGGAAATTGGTAGCCCCAGGTATGTGATTGGGAAAGCTACAGTGTTGTCGTCGAAGCCGTGTAGCACTTCCGGCAAAATCATCGGATTGCAGCAGATGGGAGCCACTATAGATTTACTCTGGTTCAGACACAAAGCTATTGCAGCCCTGAAATGGAAGAGAAAGTTGAGAAGCGCGTTGACTTTCTCTTTCATGGGGTTGGCGAAGATCGCCGCATCATCGGTGTATAGGTTGACATGCATGCTCGCCCGGCAGAGGGGCAAGAACTCCATGATGAGTGGCCGGGCGCAGCAAATGGTGGAGCGGGTCAATGGCGAGGATGAAGAGGAGCAACGAAAGGGGGTCGCCCTGCCGGAGATCACGATGGTGCCAGAAAGATTGGCCGAGGCATCCGTTGACACTACTAGGGATAAGCCTAGCAGTAGCGTGGGTATTTGGTGTATCAGTAGCGCAGGTACCCATGCTACTGATGCGATGCTATATCTAACATGTACTAGTAGCATGGGCTAGCCCACGCTACTGCTATACATGGGTAGCAGCAGCGAGCTTTGGAGCAATGCGCTACTGCTAATAGCTGCAACGCTTTTAATTAAGTCGCGCTACTGGTAAGAGCATGCTGCTGCTAACTTTATTCCCTCGCTACTCCTAGTTTTATTAGTTTCTGTTTTTTTCTGCATATTTGTTTTGTATTTGAACATGCTTTATACAATAATGTTTAGCATATCATACACATACAAATGTAATCATAGCATATACATACAAATAGTCTCATCAAATCATGTCATCATCATCCAACACAAAGTGGTCTCTCGTCATCATCTCGAAAATAGCGTTACAAGTCTCAAATACTTGCAACTACATCGTCATCCATCTAAACAATTATATACATGAGAAGATCTATCACTATGAGTGAGAGCGGAACTATGCAGTACATGAGGCAGCGGTTATGAGTCCTCTCTCGCGCTAGCGTGAGCCTCAAGTAACTAGCTTCTGCTTCTTGTCTATTTTTGAAGCCTTTATGGCTGGCGCCCGAGACCCCCTCCACTTGCGCCTGACACTCAGGCCACTCGTCATACACTCTCGGAACCTTCCCTTTGTACATGACATAGCACTGCTTCTTCGCCATCAAGAATCTAGGTACCTGTTAGAGATGCATGTTCATCAAGAGAATGTACAATCATATGCAACAAAATATACTTGAGCAACACAAAAAAGAAAGGGTTAGAACCTAGAGGCAACATATAGTAAACATACAAATAATCAACGCAGTTTCATCGTACACAAACTAATTAACTAGAGGTATGCAGGTTATCGTACCCAAACTAACAAAGTAGCATTACGCAAGTTCGGTAGGGACCGTGGACATCACAAAGTTTCATCGCTATAGAAACTATACAAGTTCAACCGACACATATCATCATCATCGGCGCCGTAAATCACTAGAAGTTCCATCCTTCCATATCATCGAGGATGCAGCCTAGCTTCTTGAGCGGCATGAGGTCCTGACATTGCATGCCTATGCAGGTTCGGACATCAGCTCGCGATATAGGGCCATGGTGGAACATCCCCTTCTCTTCGACGACTTCTTTCATGATGATCGTCGCAATGTCCCTCTGGATGCGAAAGAAGTCATCTCTAAGTTTATAATCCACTTCTCCATGAGATTCTATCCACTTGCGGATATGATCATCATTTTTGCTTGTCATGCGAAGCTTTTGATGATCCCTTCTGGACTCCATCATGAGATGGAGGAGGTATAATCCAGCGTTCTTGCTTGGTTTTGGGACATGGATGCAACAGAAGTTAGTTTTATGCGAGAAACCCGTCTTCTTGTTCCTTTGTGTCCTAATCTGCAGGTGGCTATTGTCGGATGTTGGGTTCCAGCAGACCCTTAAGGTTCGAACTATGGGGTGCGCATGAAGATCTTCCCCCTACCGATTCACGTCCGATCGCCTCATGAGAATCTAAGCTAGAACGATGAACGGCACGAGGGACACAAGATTTATACTGGTTCGGTCCATCGTTATGGTGTAATACCATACTCCAGTGTGTGGTGTGGTGGATTGCCTCAGGGGCTGATGATGAATAGTACAAGGGAAGAACAGCCTCGCGAGAGGTGTTCTTGAGCTGGTGCGATGAACTGCTTGGGTGAGTTCGATCGCCTCTTGGTCTAATGAGCCCTTGATCAGATGCCTCTACTTTGTGGTGGCTATCCCTATATATAGAGGCCCTGGGCCTCTTCCCAAATATTGAGCGGGAAGGGTGCCAACAATGGCCATTTCAAAGGGGAACATCTAGTACAAGTTATCCTGACTAAAGTTGGTCTTCGGCTGCCAAAGGCACTGGCGATGACGCCGTCCTGGGCTCCATGGTGACCTCCATCTTGCCGCTCTGCTGGTCTTGGTATCGTTGCACCGAAATGGCAACCTTTGCCTCATGCCTCGGTACTCCACGCCTGAGCTTGCCCCCTTTGCACTAAAGAGGAAACAAGGACACTGCACTGGGGCCAGCGCCCGCCTGGTCTCGATCGTCATGGCTTGCGTCACGAGCACCTCGCGAGGTACCCTGCCTTGATCTCTCCGCCTCCTTGTGAGCCTTCCTGGCGAGGCCGTTCCTGAGGAAGTCTTGTGTCGTCCGCCCCACTAGGCTTGGCCCCTCGCGAGGGTCTCGAGTCTTGTGCTGATGAAGATGGGCCGTACTGGGCCCCACCGCTCGAGCCACGCCGCAGGCAGGCAAGTCTGGGGACCCCCGTTCCCAGAACACCGGTAGTAGCCCCCGGGCCCAAGGTGCGCTCGGACTTGGCTTAGTGGAGAAGCGAAGGGGCAAGTGCGGAGCGCCACGGGCCCCATCAGCCTGCGGCCTTGGGCGCCGCGTGGCGGTTGATTGGACGTGGGAGTCTCCGCTTCCCCACGCTGCCTCGGCAACTTCTCGACTGACAAAAGGCTGGCTCTGGGTTAGCCTTACCTCATTACTCTCGTCCTCCTTGCTCCAGATCCCCTTTCTTGCTCTTCGCCCTCCTGCCTCCAAAATCTCCAGATTTGCCGCATTCTTTTCCCTTCGGAGAACAATGGCTCCCCGCAAGACTCCGGCTGGGGCTGCATTGGCCTGGTACTCGCCGGCCCTGGTCTCTCCCAACATGACGGAGAAGAATCTCGCCCTCACACGCCAGATGGTGGCGTCGCAGATCAACGAGACAGGGGAGACTGCGCTCCGGCTTGGCTCTGCCCGGCTGGAAGACAAGGGGAGCACCTTCTACCCCTTCTTCATGGGCGCCGTCATCGCTGGTCTGGTCCCTCCTTTCTCCGAGTTCTTCCTTGTCGTCCTTTGCCAGTATCAGTTGCATGCTCTACACATCCATCCCAACTCCATCCTTCTCCTGTCGATCTTCGCCTACTACTATGAGGCGCATGTTGGGGTGGTGCCCTCTGTGGCCTTACTGCACCACTTCTTCTCCCTCCGGGTCTCTGGCAGAAATATCTTGGCGTGTGCGAGCTTTGTCGCATACTCCAAGTCCAACACTATCTCGAAGGCCGGGAAGAGGGCCGATGGCTTCCGGAGCAAGTGGATCATGGTGGACGCCGGGTGCCACAACCCCTTGCTAGAGCTTCCCACAAAGCAGCCTGAGGCTGTTGAGGTGTGGTCCCGCGCGAAGCTTGATGATCGGCGGGCGAAGCTGGTGCTGAAGAAGATGAATGCCGACCTGAGGCCAGGCAGCCTGAGGGCGGCAAAGATGACCGGGGCTTCGCTCCTGAGGGAGTTCTTGTCGCACCAGGTGGCCCCTCTTCAGGCACACTCGCGCCCGATGTGGAGGCTCGCGGATGCGGACGTCATCCTCCGCCTGAGCTTGGACTCCCTAAACGACGAGGATCTTTCTGCGGCCCTCCGCTTCTTGGTTGGTGAGGAAGTGGCTGGCCCGGTGGATGCTCCGGTCCCTTTGTTCCTTCGTGATGACTGGAAGCTGGTGGTGGACGCCATGCCCACCTTCGACGGGGTCGGTTTGGTGCCAGCGGAGGATCCTGAGGGCCAGGCGGCGACGGTGACGGTGAACCTGTCCTGTGGCGAATCCAGTGGAGAAGAGGAGGGAGATGATGACGAGGACGAGGAGCGTGACTCAGAGGCGACCTTCGAGGGGACGGGGGAGACTTCCCCCTGGCGCAGGTCCAGCACCCTTCACTCCATGCCTGACGATGACGAGGTCGGCGCCAGGCGAGGAGAGGAGGACGCGCCCCTGGTCCCGAGGAAGGACAGGTCCAGGCTGATCTCCCGAGGGTCTTCCCCGGCCCCCGCGTCAGCCGAAGCCAACTCCAGCCCTTCGGGTGCTCCTTTGCGGCAGGGCCTCCTGAGGTTGAGCCCCACAAGAGGCTTTCGGGCTTCAAGCTTGGCCGGAGTCCGTGGGATCCCACGACAGTCAACCAGTAAGTACTCGAACTTTGCCTTGCTCCTGTCTTTTCGCTGTCGAGGCATGACATCTTCCATTGGGTAGACTGCTTCCTGCAGCGAAGAGGCTGAAGGGTGGCACGGCGACCCCGCCTGGTACAGGCTCGTCGGTCGTGGCCGCGTCTTCATTCGCGGGGAAAGGAGGCGACGGGGCCCAAACTTCCCATGCCCGATCATCCTCGCGAGGCCAGCAGGGGCGCTCCGGCGAGGAGTCGGCCCCCATGGCCCCGCTGACTCTGGAGGTGCCCGTGCTTGATGTTGTCGCCGAAGTCGCCAGGGCTCGGGAGGTTTCTGCCTCCCAGGCCGTGATCACGCTGCCGTCTTCTCCTCCTACTCCGCCGGCTCCCGTCTCCTCTGCTCTTCCGTCGCCTTGGACCGTGTCGCCGACGAGCTGAGTCGGCTGCGGGAGGATCTCCGGAGCGCGGACCCCCGCCTGGTGGCCGGGCGCCTGGAGTTGGTCTCCAGCTGGGTTCGCTCTGACGCCTCCATCCGGGCAGCACTGAGCCAGGCTGTGACGGCTTCTGAAGAGGGGAAGCAAGCCACCTCCCAGGCCATGGCCGCTCGCGACGCGGTGCTGAAGGATGCTTCAACTGTCAAGGGCCGCTGCGAGACGCTGGAGGGTGAGCTGGAAGGGCTGCATGATGAGCTCGCCAAGGAGGTTCATGACCGCCAGGTGAAGGAGGAGGAGATGAAGGCTCGGGAGGCTGTTGTCAAGGAGCATGACGCCGAACTCTCAGCCGACCGCGACTGGCTGAAGACGCTGGAGCAGGAGCTGAAGGCAGAGAGGGTCGAGCTGGATGCTGAGGCGAAGGTCCTGGCTGAGGACCGCGCGGCCTTCGCACGCTATGAGGAGAGGGCCCGCATAGCGCTGAAAACGCCATATGACAGGGGTCTGGAGAAACCGCTGGCCGGAGCCAAGGAAGGCCCCGCTAAGCTGGTTCCCTTCCTTGTCGAGGCGCTTGAAGAAGTCGTGATCGGCATTGGCCCCATGGCTGAAGTCGAGGCCCGCGTCCTTTCCTCTGTAGCGCTGACGCGGATCCTCAGCCACGTCTACCTCCGCAGCCCCAATGCCAACCTTGATGACCTGCTGGAGCCTATGGACGCCATGTGCTCTGCCGCTGCTGCCGAAGCAGTCAAGGGTCGAGTGGAGGCCTTGCTGTCGAAGTTCCACGCCTTCAACACCGCGCCCAAGCGAGGCACTGCCGGTTCCGCAGCTCCAGGGGGTGGGGCTGACAAGCGCGACTCCACCATGAGCGGTGGCGCGGCCCAGGGGTGATCTTCTCGCGGCCTTTTCCCTGCTTTTATTCCTGCAACATGCACCATGCCTCGTGGAGGCGTTTAAATTTGTGTTTGGTATTGTGAGAACAATCTATGGTCTGTAATATTTGCTTCTAGATTTGCTAGATTTTGCAATTTCTTTCCTATTTGCTTATGTTCTACATCGGCAGGGCCCGGCCCCCTGCATACCTCAGCCGCCGTTAGCCCCGACCAGATCACCAGGATGGGACCAAGGAGTGAGGGGCTACGTGACAAGTTAGGCCCCTGAGTCACGATGCTCAGGAGTCCCCCTTGACGCGCAAATAGCAAATAGGGAGTGGGTGGAGGAGAGGATTTGTCGTTCTATGTCGGCAAGGCCCGGCCCCCCGCATACCTCAACCGCCGTTAGCCTTTCGGAACTAAGGAGTGAGGGGCTACATGACCAGTTAGGCTCCTGAGTCGCGATGCTCAGGAGTCCCCCTTGACGTGCAAACGGGTCTTCATACCTTGGCTCCGCTCGGGGAGGGGCGTGCGACGCCCAGGTCCGAGGGACCTGGCTGGGTGGCGTGTGCACGGGCGTGGCCCAGGCGCAGCTCCCATGCCCAGCCCCCTCGCGCGGCACTCCCGAGGGGAGGCTTTGCGACGAGGCCAGACATTGAGCTCTGGGCTCCCTGAAGTTGATACAGCCGCGGGCTGCCTTCAATTGTTTATCACCAGCGCGGAGCATAGTGCTTCCGTATGCGTACGGGCATAGCCGCTCCTCGACAGTGTCGTCATCCAGCACGGAGCATGGTGCTTCCACTTGCACGTGGGAGGGGGGGGCGCCCCTCCGGGAGGAGCCCCCGGGGCATGTACAGCCCCGCCCTAACACGTGGCCAACACGATAGGGCTATGAGCAGGACTCACGGGGCCCTACCTCGAGGCGGGTTGCGCCTCGCTCTGGGCCTTTGTCGTTGGTACGTTCCTGCAAGGTGGTTAAAATGCAAATGCTCTACGTCCTTGATACGTCTCCAACATATCTATAATTTTTGATTGTTCCATGCTATTATATTACCCCTTTTGGTTGTTTATGTGCTTTATTTTACACATTTATATCATTTTTGGGACTAACCTATTAACCGAAGGCCAGCCCATATTGCTGTTTTTTTGCCTATTTCACTATTTCAAAGAAAAGGAATATCAAACGGAGTCCAAACGGAATGAAACCTTCGGGAGCGTGATTTTTGGAACAAACGTGATCCAGAGGACTTGGAGTGCAAGTCAAGAAGCAGCCGAGGCTCCCACAAGATAGGAGGGCGCACCCCCTATAGGGCGCGCCCCCTGTCTCATGGGCCCCTCGGGCGGCCACCGATGTACTTCTTCCTCATATATATACCTACGTACCCCGAAAACATCCAGGGGCGAGACGAAACACAATTTCCACCACCATAACCTTCTGTATCCGCGAGATCTCATCTTGGAGCCTTCGTCGGCACTCTGTTGGAGGGGGAATCGACCATGGAGGGCTTCTACATCAACATCCTTGCCCCTCCGATGAGTTGTGAGTAGTTTACCACAGACCTACCGGTCCATAGTTATTAGCTAGATGGCTTCTTCTCTCTTTTTGGATCTCAATACAATGTTCTCCCCCTCTCTTGTGGAGATCTATTCGATGTAAACTCTTTTTGCGGTGTGTTTGTCGAGATCCGATGAATTGTGGGTTTGTGATCAAGTTTATCTATGAATAATATTTGAATCTTCTCTGAATTCTTTTATGTATGATTGAGTTATCTTTGCAAGTCTCTTCGAATTATCAGTTTGGTTTGGCCTACTAGATTGATCTTTCTTGCCATGGGAGAAGTGCTTAGCTTTGGGTTCAATCTTGCGGTGTCCTTACCCAGTGACAGAAAGGGTTGCAAGGCACGTATTGTATTGTTGCCATCGAGGATAACAAGATGGGGTTTATATCATATTGCTTGAGTTTATCCCTCTACATCATGTCATCTTGCTTAATGCGTTACTCTGTTCTTATGAACTTAATACTCTAGATGCAGGCAGGAGTCGGTCGATGTGTGGAGTAGATGCAGGCAGGAGTCGGTCTACTTGTTATGGACGTGATGCCTATATACATGATCATGCATAGATAATCTCATAACTATGCGCTTTTCTATCAATTGCTCGACAGTAATTTGTTCACCCACCGTAATACTTATGCTATCTTGAGAGAAGCCACTAGTGAAACCTATGGCCCCCGGGTCTATCTCTTATCATATTTGCTTTCAATCTACTTTTATTTGCATCTTTACTTTTTGCATCTATATTATAAAATACCAAAAATATATTTATCTTATCTTGCTATCTTTATTAGATCTCACTTTCGCAAGTGGCCGTGAAGGGATTGACAACCCCTTTATTGCGTTGGTTGCGAGTTCTCAGTTTGTTTGTGTAGATGCGTGGGACTTTTGAGGAGCCTCCTACTGGATTGATACCTTGGTTCTCAAAAACCGAGGGAAATACTTGCGCTACTATTGCCGCATCACCCTCTCCTCTTCGAGGAAAACCAATGCAAGCTCAAGACGTAGCAGTCCTCAGGTCCTGCCCCTCGAGCGAGCTCAGCCGCCGCTGGTATGATAGGTTGCGATGCCGTGGGTCAAGGCCAGGGGGTGAGGGCTGGAGAGCCAATAAGAGCTCCTAAGTCGCGATGCTCAGGCGCTCCCCTTTTAACGTGCAAGCGCTTTGCATGAGATAAGAGAGGCCCACGGTAGGCAGCGGATGATAATCATAAGCAAGTTAAGCTTGAAGAAACAAATCACTTAGATAGATGCAGAGAAAGGCGAACGCCACTGGGTCAGGCCCAGACGACTTGGGGATGATGCAGCCCGAGGGGCGCCCCCAACAAGGTAAGCTGAAGACAAAAGAAAAATGGATACATGCCGCAGGAACAGGCCCACGCGACCTGGGAATGATGCAGCCCTGAGGGCGCGCCCAGCTGAAACGAAACTCGAAATAAGTCACCTGATACTATTGCAGAGCGAGTGTCGGAGCAGCTGACGATGCATGGTGAAGAAGCCAATCCTCACGAGCCCTCGGGGCTCCGAGCCTCGGGAGGCTCTGGAGGTTCGGGCGACTCGGCGGGGTCCATCTCCATTTCCTCCAGGAGCGCGCGATGCTTGGCCACCTGAGCTTCCAGAATGCTTCTCATCAGGTGCTGGTGGGCTGCAGCCGCGTTCGGTAGGCCGAAGGGCATGCAGACGTAGTTGTGCGGTGGACCCGCGCAATGCCCCACGTGCGAGGGCCAGAAGCACTCCCGAGACGCAACTCGATTGAGCCCTGGGTAGTCGATGCAGACGCGCAGCCCGCCATCCTCGCCTGGATGGGGAGCTACGCTGGGCAGGCGGCGGTTGCCGCACATGACTCTCGATTCCTGCAACTCCTGAGCGACCTTGGTGACGAACTCCTGAGGGTTGGGCCCTCCTTGCCTCACGCCTTCCTGCGGAAAACGTGCCGTGAAGCACGCCTCCAAGTGGTGCCCAAGCGCCTCCCTCGTGACCTTGGCAAAGTCAGTGGCTCCCCAGGAGAGAGCCCCCGAGCCTTACCCGAGGAGGGCGCTGGGCGCGCCTTCCTATGCGATGGTGGGTGGCGCCCCTTGGATGGGTGCATGTCCGGATGTGACGCCTCCGGAGGTGCCTGCCTCCTGAGGCCCTGAGCCAGGTGATGTCTTCTTCTTCTTGGGAGCTGCTCCAGGAAGGTTTCCATTCTTGCTGTCTGGGTCCTCGATTGACGCGGCTTGGAAGGCGCGCTCGAGGGAGCACACCGCGTCCTTCTCCTCGCAGGGGACCGTGACGACCCCGCCAATTCCTGGCATCTTGAGGACGTTGTAGCCGTGGTGAGTTACTACCATGAACTTAGCCAGGGCTGGATACCCGAGGATTGCATTGTATGGCAGGCGAATGTGGGCGACGTCAAAGTCAATGAGCTCGGTGCGGTAGTTGTTGCACTGTCCAAAAGTGACAGGGAGGCGGACCTGCCCTATCGGTACAGTGGAACCATCAGTGACTCCTGAGAAGGGCTTGGTTGGTTGAAGCTGATCATATGGCACTTGGAGATTGTTGAACGTCTCGACGGACAGGACGTTGAGCCCTACCCCACCGTCAATGAGGGTCCTGGTAACTTGCACATTGCTAATGACTGGGGAGTAGAGAATCGGGAGGACACCGGCCGTTGCTGAGCACTTGAGCTGATCCGCTGAGCTGAACGTGATGGCGCACTCGGACCATCTGAGAGGGCGCGTGGCCTCAAGCTTGGGGAGGACTGCATTCACCTCGTGAGCAAACTGCTTGAAGATGCGCTAAGAGGCTGGGGCGTGAGCGCCGCCCAAGATGCAAGTGATGGCACACGGCTCCTGGAAGCCCCCAGCACCCTCGTCCTGATGATGGTCTTCATTCCTCCTGGGTGGTGGTGGCAGAGGAGGAAGTCCTGCGTTGCCTTGCGGGTGATCCTCACGAGGCTGATCCCTCCAAGCCCCCTCGCGAGGCTGGTCCTGCCATCGGTCCTCGTGAGGCCGGTCATGCTACCCTTGGCGAGGGCCACGGTCGTCCCATCATCCTCCACCTCTTGCTCCGCCTCGGACGTAGCCCCGATCGTTGCGCTCGGGGCGTCGACCGACATAGCCTTCCCGCACGGCCCTGAGTTCTTGGCATTCGTTGGTGTTGTGGGTGTGGAGATCATGGTACACACAGTACCGGCTGCCCTTGGATGACTCTGGCTGGTCCCTGCCGCACTTTCTGTCCGGTTCCGCTGTGAGAACAGCTGCTCCCTTGCGCTTCACATCTTTGGCCTTGGCTTTCTTCTCTTCTGGGTCTGCGGCTGGGAGCTCGAGAAGGAAGAGGCATCCTTCCTCAGCCCTTGCGCACTTGGCCGCCAGGTTGAATAGCTCCAGAGACGTACACAGATCTTCGTGGATCGCCAGCTCCTCCTTGATCTTGACATCACGGACGCCATCAGAAAACACCGAGATGATAGCCTCCTCGGTTACCCTGGGAATCTTGAGGCAAGCGTTGTTGGAACGCTGGATGTACTTCTGCAAGGTCTCTCCGGGCTGCTGCTTGATGCGGCGCAAGTCACCCATAGCCGGTGGACGGTCGCGGGTGCCCTGGAAGTTGGTGACGAAGCAAGTGTGCATCTCATCCCAGGAGAAGATCGTGCCGGGAGGCAAATTCAGGAGCCAGGTGCCGTCTTTGAGTGCCATGGGAAACCAGTTCACCATGACCTTTTCATCCCCGTTGGCGGCTCGATGCCCAGCTCATAGAGCTGTAGGAACTCCGCGGGGTCGGCAGTGCCGTCGTAGCGAGGAGGCATGTCAGTTTGAACTTGCCCGGCCAGGCGACACTATGTAGCTCGGCGGTGAAGGCACGGCAGCCTACGGTGGCCACCGGAGCTCTCTGCTAATGCGGGGCTTGCTCCTGGGGATTCCCGTGCGCCACTGCCTAGAGCAGCGCGGGGTCTTGACGTGCTGGCGCAGGGATGCGGTCGTGGCGCACCGGCGCCGGGAGCACACGAGCACCTTCTTGGGGACGAGGGATTTCTTGGCAGCTCCTTTCTTGTCGCGCGGGCGCCGAACGTGGTGGATCTCGTCCTGGGGCCACGCGCCTTGGAGCCAGGGCGCCTTCTTGGGGAGGAGGTGGCGGAGGCACCTCCTGATCTGCGCCTCCTGCGCAGGACGGTGGGCGAGGCAGCGAGAGGGACGGCGTAGGGGAGCCCCCTGCGGTGCTAACGAGCTTGGTGATGCGGACGAGCCACTCCTCGTAGAGGTCATCGACGGGACTGTAGTGCAGGAGCTCACGCGCCAGGAGCAACGCGACGTGCGCGTCCGTGGGGGCGTGACGAGCGTGGGACGACGAACCAGCTGGAGTCAGTGACGGGGTGGCGGTGCGGCCTTCCCGCCGCACCGAAGGATGCAGCGACGAGGCCTGCTGCTCTTCCCCCGCCGGGCCGGTGGCGGCGTTGGTGACAGGCGACGGGGAATGACGGGGACACCCATCGACGGGAGCCGTCTGGGTGATGCGGGTGGCGAGAGCAGCCCGATGCTCGGCGCGAGCCCGGCGGGCGTCAGCCATGGACACGACCGAAGATCGAATGCGAGACAGCGGAAGAAAGATTCCGGCGCACCCCTACCTGGCGCGCCAAATGTCGGATGTTGGGTTCCGACAGACCCTTAAGGTTCAAACTCTGGGGTGCGCACGAAGATCTTCCCCCTACCGATTCGCGTCCGATTGCCTCGTGAGAATCTAAGCTAGAACGATGAACGAAACGAGGGACACAAGATTTATACTGGTTCGGGCCACCATTGTGGTGTAATACCCTACTCCAGTGTGTGGTGTGGTGGATTGCCTCAGGAGTTGATGATGAACATTACAAGGGAAGAATAGCCTCGCAAGAGGTGTTCTTGAGCTGGTGCGATGAACTGCTTGGGTGAGTTCGATCGCCTCTTGGTCTAATGAGTCCTTGATCAGATGCCTCTACTCTGTGGTGGCTATCCCTATATATAGAGGCCCTGGGCCTATTCCCAAATATTGATCGGGAAGGGCGCCAACAACGGCCATTTCGAAGGGGAACATCTAGTACAAGTTATCCTGACTAAAGTTGGTCTTCGGCTGCCAAAGGCACTGGCGATGACGCTGTCCTGGGCTCCATGGTGACCTCCATTCTGCCGCTCTGCTGGTCTTGGTCTCGTTGCACCAAAATGGCAACCTTTGCCTGATGCCTCGGTACTCCACGCCTGTGCTTGCCCCCTTTGCACCAAAGAGGAAACAAGGACACTGCGCTGGCCGGCGCCCACCTGGCGCCCGCCTGGTCTCGATTGTCATGGCTTGCGTCACGAGCACCTCGCGAGGTACCCTGCCTTGATCTCTCTGCCTCCTTGCGAGCCTTCCTGGCGAGGCCGTTCCTGAGGAAGTCTTGTGTCGTTTTCCCCGCGAGGCTTTTCCCCTCGCAAGGGTCTCGAGTCTTGTGCCGATGAAGATGGGCCGTACTGGCCCCCACCAGTCGAGCCATGCCGCAGGCCGCAGGCAGGCAAGTCTGGGGACCCCCGTTCCCAGAACGCCGACAACTACCCCTCAAGATGAAGCCTTGGAGAGCATGATCTAGAATATTCATTACGTGGGTATAGTCCTTCTTCTCGTAGTTTCTGGTAGGGTCAAAATACACGGTGTGGGAGACTCGCGGGTAAACAACGATAAGGACGGCGCGCCCGTTGCTGCGGGGAAAAAACACCTCAAATTATTCTCCATATGAGCGAGAAGGAATGATTGAAATGTACGAAAGGGTTGTGTGGCACTGACTTACTTTGGATGATAAGGCAGGAGGACAATTTCCTGGCCCTTATTCTATACCATGAAGTTTTCGAGGTACTCCCTAGCAGTTTTACGCTCAAAGTCACCGAGATTCAAGAAGGACTCGTGCATGTAGTATGGATGCGCCACACAGATTTGCGAGACTTCTTCTCTCTTCATGACGGAGCTCATATGTAGCGCAAAAAGGTGGACGATTGTACAATCGAGCCGCCTTGTCAGAAACATCTCGAAGATATGCTCAAACCGCAGGAAGAACACCTCCACAGGCCATGTGTCGACGTAGCACTTCCCCTCACGCACACGAGCCGCATATGTCGGATATCCTGGATCCTTCGAGGCTAGTAAGCTTTTCTTAGTCGACAGTACATGGTCGTGCAGTCTCTTGAGATCCCCTGATATTGCCTCCAGCGGTTTTGGCGGTAGCATCGGCTCACCCGTGACATGGAACATGCCCGCACATTTGACAGGTACACGCTCTTCAAAATCCGCCGTGTGGCTGCTATGTGCTCTGGCTTGTTTGTAGGCAGCAGAGCCTCTCTTCCCCGGTCTCTTCCTCTCCTTTTTGGGCTGACCTTCCAGACCCTTCCTTAACCCCTACCCCAGTGTTGTCGGGCTAAGCAGTGTACGACCCTCGGCTAGTTGAGCCTGTGTTGAGGCAGCATCTTCAGGCGTGTCTTGTGAGGATTGCATGAAGAGAGACTTCTTGCAATCCCTACTAGGACGTTCCTACCCGGGCAGATCATCCATATCCTCATCAGCATGCTGATAGCCCGAGTCGTCATATGGCTGACTCATCATATCTAAGTCACCGTCATAGGCGCCTGTATTGAGGAACCGAGGAGGGTCCTCGTCCATCTCATCATCCATTCTTTGTTCTACGGGGGCGATTACATCAGCCACTATTGGAACCCCCCCTGTTCATCATGTCGTCTGCTGCTCTCACTTCACTAAATGCTAGATCTACCTATCTAGCTAGTTTGGGAGGAGACAAGTTCAACTATTGGAGGGGGAAGGAAAAGAGAAAGGAGATGCATTAATGGAGGTGGTGTAGTTAGCTAGGAGTAATAAAGAGAGAGAAAGATAGGTAGAAGAAAGAGAGTAATGGGGGGGGAGAAGTGAGGAAGAAGCAAAGTGAGGGAGAGAGGAAGTAGGAGCTAGGGGAAAGTGAAGGAAGAGAGAATGGGGGAGGGGGAGGGGGTAGGAAAAATGTGATATGGTGCGGTTTAGCAGTAGCGCTGGGTGCAAAACGCGCTGCTGCTAATAAGATAGTAGTAGCGTGCTTCTGGGAGACGCGCTGCTAAATAAGCGGGGCCCGCCATGTGGCCAGGTTCAAAATTAGCAATAGCGCCCTGCAAAAACAAGCGCGCTACTACTATTACATTAGTAGTAGTGCGGTTAATGTGGACGCACTACTGCTAAACCTAGTGTGGCGGGAACGGTCAGGGGATTTTAGTAGTAGCGTGGCTATTGCTAAGTCGGTAGCAGTAGCGCCTGTTTGGGTCCAGCGCTACTGATAATTAGCAGCAATGCCCCTTCTTGTCCAACACTACTGCTAAGATTCTGTGTATACGGGTTTTCCTAGTAGTGTGAGTAGGACCGCAGAGGAGGCCGTGGAGAGGATTGAAGTAATCCAATCATGCCAACGAGGGATGAATCCCATCGACTGAAGAAGCTCTAACAAATATTCCCAGGGAGTCGAAAGCTTTTGCAATATCCAGTTTGAAGAGCAGAGCAGATTTTCTGGCCCGATGTAAGGCCCGGACGTAGCCCTGAACGTACATGAAGCTTTCATGTATACATTTACCCTTCTGAAAAGTCGTAGATATGTTCATATCTTTCTGTTTTGCATGTTGATCACTGTCAAAACAACACTTCCATTGTGTATAAGACCACAAAATAATCTTCTAGTTTGTTATTTTTGTATGTACAAACATGCAATCCTTTGTTAGTGTAATATTAGTTAATGTTAATTCTTGGTGACTCTCAAATTTGTACACTTCCTGTTATGAGGAATTGTGTTGATGTAGTACAACTTTCATGCTTTCACTACAAAAAAAAGACACATCCATGACATTTTGGGCCAAACGAATTTTTTCCTGTCATGCTTATGACACTTGTGTGATGATAATTGTGACAAAACCCGGTACCATCATATATGTGGTGGGCTCCTACTTCTATAACAAAAAATCATGACAGAAAATGGGATTTTCGTCCTTGGCGGGCCGGAGATGCAGCTGCATGACATTCTTGGGGCCGTCCATGACGGAAAAAACCGTGGTAGAAGCGAGGGCGAGGAAAATATGGGGGAGTTCCCGGTTACGGTGGGTGGTCGGGGGCTGAGCGATGCGTGTTTCTCTTGTACATGTACGCGCGTGGGTGCGAGGCGTTGGGCTCTAACTGAACCCGAGTGAGGCGTTCGCCTACTGAACCCGAGTGATTGCACTGCAGGCTACGCATTACTGAACCTGAGCAATCGACCGATGGCTATTAACTGAACCTGATCGAGCGATTCCTTCGCTAGTGCTGCTATCTGAAGGCGATCGATGTTGCCTATGGATGAACAGTGAGCATTGTGGGGGGGGGGGGTGGATGAATAGTTCCTGGTGGGGGGTTGGATGAATAGGACCCCATGGTAGTAGAGGTCATTGCCGCTAGATGAACATGACCCCGATCGAGCCAGTTGGGGGTAGATGAACAGGACCCTGTGGAAGGCTGGATGAACAGGGCCCCATGGAGGGCTAGTTGAACAGTAGCAGGTGGAGGGCTGGATGAACAGTAGCCCGTGGAGGGGTGGTTGAACAGGACCCCGTGGAGAGGGCTGGTTGAATAGTAGCCGGTGGAGGAGCAGTGGAGGCTGGATGAAAAGGAGCCCGTGGATAAACAGTCCGAGGTGGAGGCTGGAGGAGGTCGATGGTCGACGGTGGAGGAGGCCTCTACTATGACACGTGCCCTTCCTTACATGGCCACGGTTCATGGTTGCAGCCTACAGACAGACCGATCGACCAGTATGTATGTACATGTTCGTGACCAGAATGACAACACTACGTATGCTTCGACCAGGTGGGTCCCAACTCTCAGGCACTTCCTTGCGTGCGAAGATGTAGCTGGTGGGTCCCAGCAGTCAGGGGGCGAATCATTTTTTGCCCGTAATATGCACGCACTTCCTTGCGTTCGAAGATGTAGCTGGTGGGTCCCAGCAATCAGGGGGAAACATTTTTTTCGTGAAATATGGTGGCCCGTCCGGTGGGTCCCTGCTGTCAGGTGGAGGAATCATTATTTTCCGCGTAATAAGGAGGCACTTCCTTGCAGCTGCCGTGGACCCAGCTGTCAGCCTCTCCACGTACAGTACTGAAGTCGTTCCTTGACCATGTTAACCATGCCGCGCCGAGAGCACCAGGGCGATGGACGACGGCGAGGCCTAGGAAGGGGACGACGTGGAGCTGAGGAAGACGCGGCAGTGGAAGCCCACGTGGAGAGGAGTACGAGGGTTCACTGGTTCGGCTGCGGTGTGAGGCTGCCATCGCCGTAGAATAACAGGGGGTGTGGGTGAGTGGATGGCCTGGCCAGTGGTGGGAGTAGTAGGGGGCGATAAGGTCTCCGCGGCATCACAGCCGGCGACGGTAGGCAGGAGCACGCGACACGACCGCCGCTGGTTTGGGTGGCTGGAACAAGAAGACCAGAGGTTGAAGAAGCACTACAGCCGTTGGATGGACATCGTACGGTCACTGGAGCTAGAATCGTTCATATTGACTAAGTTGACAATGCCCTCCATCCGCGTCAACTTAGTAGGCCCACAAGTTAGCCTCCCATATGATGGGTCCCAGCTAGCAGGGGGAGTATATTGGGGAATGTAGTAATTTCAAAAAAATTCCTACGCACACGCAAGAACATGGTGATGCATAGCAACAAGAGGGGATAGTGTTGTCCACGTACCCTCGTAGACCGAAAGAGGAAGCGTTAGCACAACGCGGTTGATGTAGTCGTATGTCTTCACGATCCGACCGATCAAGAACAAAACGTACGGCACCTCCGAGTTCAGCACACGTTCAGCCCGATGACGTCCCTCGAACTCCGATCCAGCCGAGTGTTGAGGGAGAGTTTCGTCAGCACGACGGTGTGGTGACGATGTTGATGTTCTACCGACGCAGGGCTTCGCCTAAGCACCGCTACAATATTATCGAGGTGGACTATGGTGGAGGGGGGCACCGCACACGGCTAAAAGATCAAACAGATCAATTGTTGTGTCTTTGGGGTGCCCCCCTGCCCCCGTATATAAAGGAGCAAGGGGGAAGCCGGCCGGCCTCTATGGCATGCCCCCAAGAGGGGAATCCTACTAGGACTCCAAGTCCTAGTAGGTTTCCACCTAAAGGGAGAGAGGGGGAAGGAAGGAGAGGGAGAGGGAGAGGGAGAAGGAAAGGGGGGCGCCGCCCCCAATCTCCTAGTCCGATTCGGACCAGAGGGGGAGGGGCGCGCGGCCTGCCCTAGGCCGCCCCTATCTCTCCCCACTAAGGCCCATCGAGGCCCATTAGTTCCCCCGAGGGTTCCAATAACCCTCCGGCACTCCGGTTTTATCCGAAACTTCTCCGGAACACTTCCGGTGTCCGAATATAGTCGTCCAATATATCAATCTTCATGTCTCGACCATTTCAAGACTCCTCGTCATGTTCGTGATCACATCCAAGACTCCGAACAACCTTCGGTACATCAAAACATATAAACTCATAATATAACTGTCATCGTAACGTTAAGCATGCGGACCCTACGGGTTCGAGAACTATGTAGACATGACCGAGACATGTCTCCGGTCAATAACCAATAACGGAACCTGGATGCTCATATTGGCTCCCACATATTCTACGGAGATCTTTATCGGTCAGACCGCACAACATATGTTGTTCCCTTTATCATCGGTATGTTACTTGCCCGAGATTCGATCATCGGTATCTCAATACCTAGTTTAATCTCGTTACCAGCAAGTCTCTTTACTCGTACCGTAATACATCATCCCGCAACTAACTCATTAGTTGCAATGCTTGCAAGGCTTAAGTGATGTGCATTACCGAGAGGGCCCAGAGATGCCTCTCCGACAATCAGAGTGACAAATCCTAATCTCAAAATACGCCAACCCAACATGTACCTTCGGAGACACCTGTAGAGCACCTTTATAATCACCCAGTTACTTTGTGACGTTTGGTAGCACACAAAGTGTTCCTCCGGTAAACGGGAGTTGCATAATCTCATAGTCATAGGAACATGTATAAGTCATGAAGAAAGCAGTAGCAACATACTAAACGATCGAGTGCTAAGCTAACGGAATGGGTCATGCCAATCACATCATTCTCCTAATGATGTGATCCTGTTAATCAAATGACAACCCATGTCAATGGCTAGGAAACATAACCATCTTTGATCAACGAGCTAGTCAAGTAGAGGCATACTAGTGACGCTCTGTTTGTCTATGTATTCACACATGTATCATGTTTCCGGTTAATACAATTCTAGCATGAATAATAAACTTTTATCATGATATAAGGAAATAAATAATAACTTTATTATTGCCTCTAGGGCATATTTCCTTCAGTCTCCCACTTGCACTATAGTCAATAATCTAGATTACACAGTAATGATTCTAACATCCCATGGAGCCTTGGTGCTGATCATGTTTTGCTCGTGGAAGAGGCTTAGTTAACGGGTCTACAACATTCAGATCCATATGTATCTTGCAAATCTCTATGTCTCCCAGCTGGACTAGATCTCGGATGGAATTGAAGCATCTCTTGATGTGCTTGGTTCTCTTGTGAAATCTGGATTCCTTCGCCAAGGCAATTGCACCAGTATTGTCACAAAAGATTTTTGTTGGACCCGATGCACTAGGTATGACACCTAGATCGGATATGAACTCCTTCATCCAGACTCCTTCATTTGCTGCTTCTGAAGCAGCTATGTACTCCGCTTCACACGTAGATCCTGCCACGACGCTTTGTTTAGAACTGCACCAACTGATAGCTCCACCGTTTAATGTAAACACGTATCCGGTTTGCGATTTAGAATCGTCCGGATCAGTGTCAAAGCTTGCATCAACGTAACCATTTACGATGAGCTATTTGTCACCTCCATAAACGAGAAACATATCCTTAGTCCTTTTCAAGTATTTCAGGATGTTCTTGACCGTTGTCCAGTGATCCACTCCTGGATTACTTTGGTACCTCCCTGCCAGACTTATAGCAAGGCACACATCAGGTCTGGTACACAACATTGCATACATGATAGAGCCTATGGCTGAAGCATAGGGAACATCTTTCATTTTCTCTCTATCTTCTGCAGTGGTCGGGCATTGAGTCTTACTCAACTTCACACCTTGTAATACAGGCAAGAACCCTTTCTTTGCTTGATCCATTTTGAACTTCTTCAAAACTTTTTCAAGGTATGTGCTTTGTGAAAGTCCAATTAAGCGTCTTGATCTATCTCTATAGATCTTAATGCCCAATATGTAAGCAGCTTCACCGAGGTCTTTCATTGAAAAACTCTTATTCAAGTATCCCTTTATGCTATCCAGAAATTCTATATCATTTCCAATCAGTAATATGTCATCCACATATAATATCAGAAATGCTACAGAGTTCCCACTCACTTTCTTGTAAATACAGGCTTCTCCAAAAGTCTGTACAAAACCAAATGCTTTGATCACACTATCAAAGCGTTTATTCCAACTCTGAGAGGCTTGCACTAGTCCATAAATGGATCGCTGGAGCTTGCACACTTTGTTAGCTCCCTTTGGATCGACAAAACCTTTCGGTTGCATCATATACAACTCTTCTTCCAGAAATCCATTCAGGAATGCAGTTTTGACATCCATTTGCCAAATTTCATAATCATAAAATGCGGCAATTGCTAACATGATTCGGACAGACTTAAGCATCGCCACGGGTGAGAAGGTCTCATCTTAGTCAATCCCTTGAACTTGTCGAAAACCTTTCGCAACAAGTCAAGCTTTGTAGACAGTAACATTACCGTCAGCATTAGTCTTCTTCTTGAAGATCCATTTATTCTCAATTGCTTGCCGATCATCGGGCAAGTCAACCAAAGTCCACACTTTATTTTCATACATGGATCCCATCTCAGATTTCATGGCTTCAAGCCATTTTGCGGAATCTGGGCTCACCATCGTTTCTTCATAGTTCGTAGGTTCATCATGATCTAGTAGCATGACTTCCAGAACAGGATTACTGTACCACTCTGGTGCGGATCTTACTCTGGTTGATCTACCAGGTTCAGTAATAACTTGATCTGAAGTTCCATGATCATCACCATTAACTTCCTCACTAATTGGTGTAGACGTCACAGGAACCGGTTTCTGTGATGAACCACTTTCCAATAAGGGAGCAGGTACAGTTACCTCATCAAGTTCTACTTTCCTCCCACTCACTTCTTTCGAGAGAAACTCCTTCTCTAGAAAGGATCCATTCTTAGCAACGAATGTCTTGCCTTCGGATCTGTGATAGAAGGTGTACCCAACAGTCTCCTTTGGGTATCCTATGAAGACACATTTCTCCGATTTGGGTTCGAGCTTATCAGGTTGAAGCTTTTTCACATAAGAATCGCAGCCCCAGACTTTAAGAAACGACAACTTTGGTTTCTTGCCAAACCATAGTTCATAAGGCGCTGTCTCAACGGATTTTGATGGTGCCCTATTTAACGTGAATGCAGCCTTCTCTAAAGCATAACCCCAAAACGATAGCGGTAAATCAGTAAGAGACATCATAGATCGCACCACATATAGTAAAGTACAATTACGACGTTCGGACACACCATTACGGTGTGGTGTTCCGGGTGGCGTGAGTTGCGAAACTATTCCGCATTGTTTCAAATGTAGACCAAACTCATAACTCAAATATTCTCCTCCTCGATCAGATCGTAGAAACTTAATTTTCTTGTTACGATGATTTTCAACTTCACTCTGAAATTCTTTGAACTTTTCAAATGTTTCAGACTTATGCTTCATCAAGTAGATATACCCATATCTGCTTAAATCATCTGTGAAGGTGAGAAAATAGCGATATCCACCACGAGCCTCAACATTCATCAGACCACATACATTTGTATGTATGATTTCCAACAAATCTGTTGCTCTCTCCATAGTACCGGAGAACGGTGTTTTAGTCATCTTGCCCATGAAGGACGGTTCGCAAGTACCAAGTGATTCATAATCAAGTGACTCCAAAAGCCCATTAGTATGGAGTTTCTTCATGCGCTTTACACTGATATGACCTAAACGGCAGTGCCACAAATAAGTTGCACTATCATTATCAACTCTGCATCTTTGGCTTCAACATTATGAATATGTGTATCACTACTATTGAGATTCATCAAATAGACCACTCTTCAAGGGTGCATGACCATAAAAGATATGACTCGTATAAATAGAACAAGCATTATTCTCTGATTTAAATGAATAACCGTCTCACATCAAACAAGATCCAGATATAATGTTCATGCTCAACACTGGCACCAAATAACAATTATTTAGGTCTAAAACTAATCCCGAAGGTAGATGTAGAGGTAGCGTGCCGACCGCGATCACATCGACTTTGGAACCATTTCCCACGCACATCGTCACCTCGTCCTTGGCCAGTGTTCGCTTAATCCATAGTCCCTATTTCGAGTTGCAAATATTAGCAACAGAACCAGTATCAAATACCCAGGTGCTACTGCAAGCTCGAGTAAGGTACACATCAATAACATGTATATCACATATACCTTTGTTCACCTTGCCATCCTTATTATCCGCCAAATACTTGGGGCAGTTCCGCTTCCAGTGACCAGTCTGCTTGCAGTAGAAGCACTCAGTTTCAGGCTTAGGTCCAGACTTGGGTTTATTCTCCTGAGCAGCAACTTGCTTGTTGTTCTTCTTGAAGTTCCCCTTCTTCTTCCCTTTACCCTTTTTCTTGAAACTAGTGGTCTTGTTGACCATCAACACTTGATGCTCCTTCTTGATTTCTACCTCCGCAGCCTTTAGCATTGCGAAGAGCTCGGGAATCGTCTTATCCATCCCTTGCATGTTATAGTTCATCACGAAGCTCTTGTAGCTTGGTGGCAGTGATTGGAGAATAATGTCAATGACGCTATCATCCAGAAGATTAGCTCCCAGAATCAAGTGATTATTATACCCAGACATCTTGAGTATATGCTCACTGACAGAACTATTCTCCTCCATCTTGCAGCTATAGAACTTATTGGAGACTTCATATCTCTCAATCGGGGCATTTGCTTGAAATATTAACTTCAACTCCTCGAACATCTCATATGCTTTATGATGTTCAAAACATCGTTGAAGTCCCGGTTCTAAGCCGTAAAGCATGGCACACTGAACTATTGAGTAGTCATCAGCTTTGCTCTGCCAGACGTTCACAACATCTGGTGTTGCTCCTGTAGCAGGCCTGGCACCCAGCGGTGCGTCCAGGACGTAATTCTTCTATGCAGCAATGAGGATAATCCTCAAGTTACGGACCCAGTCCGTGTAATTTCTACCATCATCTTTCAACTTTGCTTTCTCAAGGAACGCATTAAAATTCAATGGAACAACAACACAGTCCATCTATCTGTAATCAAACATAGACAAGCAAGATAATATCAGGTACTAAGTTCATGATAAATTTAAGTTCAATTAATCATATTACTTAAGAACTCCCACTTAGAAAGACATCCCTCTAATCCTCTAAGTGATCACGTGATCCAAATCAACTAAACCATAACCAATCATCACATGAAATGGAGTAGCTTTCAATGGTGAACATCACTATGTTGATTATATCTACTATATGATTCATGCTCGACCTTTCGGTCTCAGTGTTCCGAGGCCATATCTGCATATGCTAGGCTCATCAAGTTTAGCCTGAGTATTCTGCGTGTGCAAAACTGGCTTGCACCCGTTGTAGATGGACGTAGAGCTTATCACACCCGATCATCACGTGGTGTCTGGGCACGACGAACTTTGGCAACGGTGCATACTCAGGGAGAACACTTTTTATCTTGAAATTTAGTGATAGATCATCTTATAATGCTACCGTCAATCAAAGCAAGATAAGATGCATAAAAGATAAACATCACATGCAATCAATATAAGTGATATGATATGGCCATCATCATCTTGTGCTTGTGATCTCCATCTCCGAAGCACCTCCATGATCACCATCATCACCGGCGCGACACCTTGATCTCCATCGTAGCATCATTGTCGTCTCGCCAATCTTATGATTCTACGACTATCGCTACCACTTAGTGATAAAGTAAAGCATTACAGGGCGATTGCATTGCATACAATAAAGCGACAACCATATGGCTCCTACTAGTTGCCGATAACTCGGTTACAAAACATGATCATCTCATACAATAAAATATAGCATCACGTCTTGACCATATCACATCACAACATGCCCTGCAAAAACAAGTTAGACGTCCTCTACTTTGTTGTTGCAAATTTTACGTGGCTGCTACGGGCTTAGCAAGAATCGTTCTTACCTACGCATCAAAACCACAATGATAGTTTGTCAAGTTGGTGTTGTTTTAACCTTCGAAAGGACCGGGTGTAGCCACACTCGGTTCAACTAAAGTTGGAGAAACTGACACCCGCCAGCCACCTGTGTGCAAAGCACGTCGGTAGAACCAGTCTCGCATAAGCGTACGCGTAATGTCGGTCCGAGCCACTTCATCCAACAATACCGCCAAACCAAAGTATGACATGCTGGTAAGCAGTATGACTTATATCGCCCACAACTCACTTGTGTTCTACTCGTGCATATGACATCTACGCATAACACCAGGCTCGGATGCCACTGTTGGGGAATGTAGTAATTTCAAAAAATTTCCTACGCAGACGCAAGAACATGGTGATGCATAGCAATGAGAGGGGAGAGTGTTGTCCACATACCCTCGTAGACCAAAAGCAGAAGCGTTAGCACAATGCGGTTGATGTAGTCGTACGTCTTCACGATCCGACCGATCAAGTACCGAACGTACGGCACCTCCGAGTTCAGCACACGTTCAGCCCGATGATGTCCCTCGAACTCCGATCCAGCCAAGTGTTGAGGGAGAGTTTTGTCCGCATGACGGCGTGGTGATGATGTTGATGTTCTACCGACGCAGGGCTTTGCCTAAGCACCGCTACAATATTATCGAGGTGGACTATGGTGGAGGGGGGCACCGCACACGGCTAAAAGATCAAACATATTAATTGTTGTGTCTTTGGGGTGCCCCCCTGCCCCCGTATATAAAGGACCAAGGGGGAAGTCGGCCGGCCCTCTATGGCACGTCCCCAAGAGGGGAATCCTACTAGGACTGCAAGTCCTAGTAGGTTTCCACCTAAAGGGAGAGAGGGGGAAGGAAGGAGAGGGAGAGGGAGAAGGAAAGGGGGGCGCCGCCCCCCTCTCCGAGTCCAATTCGTACCAGAGGGGGAGGGATGCGCAGCCTGCCCTAGGCCTCCCCTCTCTCTCTCCACTAAGGCCCATCGAGGCCCATTAGTTCCCTCGGGGGTTCCGATAACCCTCCGGCACTCCGGTTTTATCCGAAACTTCTCCGGAACACTTCCGGTGTCCGAATATAGTCGTCCAATATATCAATCTTCATGTCTCGACCATTTCGAGACTCCTAGTCATGTCCGTGATCACATCCAGGACTCTGAACAACCTTTGGTACATCAAAACATATAAACTCATAATATAACTGTCATCGTAACGTTAAGCGTGCGGACCCTACGGGTTCGAGAACTATGTAGACATGAACGAGACATGTCTCCGGTTAATAACCAATAGCGGAACCTGGATGCTCATATTGGCTCCCACATATTCTACGAAGATCTTAATCGGTCAGACCGCATAACAACATACGTTGTTCCCTTTGTCATCAGTATGTTACTTGCCCGTGATTCGATCGTCGGTATCTCAATACCTAGTTTAATCTCGTTACCGGCAAGTCTCTTTACTCGTACCGTAATACATCATCTCGCAACTAACTCATTAGTTGCATCCTTGCAAGGCTTAAGTGATGTGCATTACTGAGAGGGCCCAGAGATACCTCTTTGACAATCGGAGTGACAAATCCTAATCTCAAAATACGCCAACCCAACATGTACCTTCGGAGACACCTGTAGAGCACCTTTATAATGACCCAGTTACGTTGTGACGTTTGGTAGTAGACAAAGTGTTCCTCCGGTAAACGGGAGTTGCATAATCTCATAGTCATAGGAACATGTATAAGTCATGAAGAAAGCAATAGCAACATACTAAACGATCAAGTGCTAAGCTAACGGAATGGGTCATGTCAATCACATCATTCTCCTAATGATGTGATCCCGTTAATCAAATGACGACCCATGTCAATGGCTAGGAAACATAACCATCTTTGATCAACGAGCTAGTCAAGTAGAGGTATACTAGTGACACTCTGTTTGTCTATGTATTCACACATATATCATGTTTCCGGTTAATACAATTGTAGCATGAATAATAAACTTTTATCATGATATAAGGAAATAAATAATAACTTTATTATTGCCTCTAGGGCATATTTCCTTCAGAGTATTCATTTTTCGTGCGTAATAAGGAAGCACTTCCTTGCGTGCGAAGATATAGCTGGTGGGTCCGAGCTGTCAACAATGGGAACAATTTTTTTGCGAATACAGAGGCCCTTCCGATGGGTCCCAGATGTCAGGTGGAGGAATCATTATTTTGCGCGTAATAAGGAGGCATTTCCTTGTGTGCGGCCGTGGACCCAGCTGTCAGCCTCTCCACGTATAGTCCACTTCCGATGGATGTCGTTCGTTGACGACGTTGACCACGCCGCGCCGAGAGCACCAGGGCGGTGGACGACGGGGAGGCCTACGAAGGGAATGACACGGAGCTGGGGAAGACACGACAGTGGCTGCCCATGCGGTGGGGAGTATGAGGGTTGACTGGTTCGGCTGCCATCGCCGGAAAATAACAGGAGGTGTGGGTGAGTAGAGGGATAGAAAGGCCAGGGATACGAGTATGGTGGGGCCGTGAGGCCTGCCCGGCAGCACAGCCGACCACAGGAGGCGGGAGCAGGCGGTTCCGTCGGCACTGGTTTGGGCAGCTGGAGCAGGAAGATCAGAGGCTGAAGAAGCACGATTGCTGTTAGATTGACATCTAACAGTATGACACTCGTAGAGTCGATTGTTGACTAAGTTTTCTTTTTTGAGAAACCTTGTGTACGCATGAACTTAGTAGGCCCACAAGTCAGACTCCAAATCTATGGCAGACAATATAGAGCCCGTTTGCTATTTTTTTAATAATTTTTATCCCATTTGCTAATTCTTAAGTAATTTACTACAAACCATTTTCTGCCCAGGATCACGGTCAAAAAGTTCAACCTTATTTTGCATATTTCGATGGAGTATGAACTGTTGTAATCCCGAAATGATAAACATTTTATTAAGAACTTATTGATTTGCCAAAAAAATCATTTTATTTTTGTAAGCAAATAAGACGTGGGATAATTGAGTTGGTTTAAGGGAAAACTAGTGGTAAAAAATCAGCGTTGGGAGGGAAAACAACAACAAAAATAAGGATGTAAATATGAAAAGGGAACTTTATGTATTTTCAATATAATGATACATGTATGTGAACTAGTAAAACTATAGGTAGATATTAGAAAACGGAAGTAGGACATGGCGTTTCAAGAGGAAAATAGAACTGGGCTGTGTGTTTGATTCAGTAAAAAATACCTGCGGATGTTGTAAGACAAAATATAGCTAACACTGGCAGGACAAAGGCCAGTAGATACCTGCTGGATCTTTGTGCCCCGTTGTCATCATGGGCTGGGCCTGTTAAAAACAAAACCAAGCCTCGGCAGTCTACATACCAGTTGAAACTTGGGCAACCTGAAAAAACAATATACCTGCTCAATAAACGAGAGAATTCTGCAAGTACAGAATGATAACTGGGATGCAGCTGGTATATTGTTTTTTCATCATGATAATAAGTGCATGCACTTGTTTCGAAAATTTTGGAGAACCGGGAATTCGAACGGCAAGTGCTTATGCTACCCATCAAATAAAAATTAGGTGTCTGAAAATTCGTTTCGAAACAAATGATTCAGCTTTATATCCACGTCAACCCTCGACATGATGGTTGGAATCAAATGCCAAGTTCATACCAAAATATCGTTAACAATAATACCAACTTGCGGACGACAAGGTAGTACAAGTACCTATACCAAACTAACTTATAATCTTTTTACTCCTGGCCCTAGTGTTCATCTGGTAGAAAATCTTGCAGAGGACCAGCTCCCGCTCCTTCTCTTGCTCTAGGTCCCCGAGGTGGTACTGGTGCATCACCCAGTTGGTCCTCTGCTGGTCGAAGTTCTTGTTGGTGTGCATCACCAGAACCTTTTTGCTGCCCGTCTGCCGGCCATTGACCATCACCGGCAAGGTATTGCCGGTCTTGTGCCACATCGCTTGCGTGCCGCACTCCGACTGTATCTTGCAACGTGTCCACGTGCCCCTTTTGAACACCCTGGAATTCAACTAGAAGAAATGCTTGCTTAGGCCACTCAGTGTGATACCTGCAGTATTGTCGAATACAGATTTTAGTGTACGTAGTTGGCATTTTCATAACATCTTTGGCATGTTGTAGTCACTTGTTTCACTTTTTATTAACTGTCGAACTGTAATTGCTTCACTAGGTCTGCGTCTAAAAAGAAAAATAGAGCTATAAACAAAGGAATATGTTTGTGCAAGTAGATGGCCGATCAGTGTTTTACCTGGAAGTTTCTTGGGATGGGTGTAGCATATGTGGTGCTCGCTGTCGATGGTTGGTATGAACAAATTGATGAAAGGGTGAGATCTCGCACTGTCAGCACTCACTTTGGCCTCAAGGTGCTCGATCAGTTCCTGATCCGTGGGATCGAACTTGACACCAGCCGGCAGCATCGGCCAATCCTTCTTGGACTTGCATCGGTTAATTCTAGTTATATGGTACTCAATGTATGATCATCGACAGTTTTAAGTGAATGATGAAAGATTTCGACAGATAAGTGGTACTCCAAATCTGAAGTCCACAATACCCGAATACGCTGTCGGGATTTTTGTGTCACCCCACGCGCAGCATGTTGTCACGTCAATTTAATGTGTGGACATGATGAATAATTTGACCGATGTATACTAGTACTGCTACTGTACTACTTACTAGTCGTATTTAGTGTCACATTTTAACCATAAGTTTAACTAACAAGTACGCACTTGAAGCCTAATATATATACATAAACACTATTCTGATCATGGGATCAGAATATTATTCTAATCACAACATGAACTTCCTGAGTTACACGCCTGAACTTCCCTTTGTAGGAACCCGACCTTCGGGCTATCTTCGCAACCATGTCTCCTCGCATGAATTATTCTGGTTAGTCGTGTTCTATATGATGTTAGCGTAACCTAGAAACATTTTTTAGCAACTAAATACCTGTTTTAAATAGGAATCTCGCTCGTTGGTGGATTTTGCTCTCGAGTCGTGATGAAATTGCTTTTTTGCAATTTTACTGCCTGAGTTGTTCGACCTGAACTTCTCCCAGTGCTAGGTTGAACTTTCGTCAACATTGCCCAAATGAGGCTTGCAATATACTGTTAGAAAGCTATGGACACCAGTATCATGACCCAAGTTAATTTTTTGACAAAATGTAAGCAGTTTAAGAGCAGTTTTGAAATCCATTTTTTCTTCACACAAAAAACGTGAATCGTATTTTCGATCACGTTTCTAAACCGTTTATTGGAATGAGGCAAATAATATGGTGTTGGAAAGCTGCTGTAAAACCGCTCCTTCCACATGTTAAAAGTTTTCTCAAATTCCGTATGGTTAAAGAGTAATTTGGAAAATCGTAAAATTTCGCAAACCAAACAGCCGAGTTCGTACTTTTGATGTCATTTCTAAACATCTAATCCAATTGAGTCAGATGACATGGAGTTGGAAAGCTTATGAAAATGCGCTACTTTCTCTTGTTGAAAGTTTTTTCTAATTTTGAACGGTTTAAAAGTAATTTAGAAAACGGTACAAGTTCCACCGAGTTCATATTTTCCAGCTAATTTTTTAACCTTACGTCGGAATATAGCAAATGATATGGCGTTGGAAAGCTTGAGGAAATGCGAAACTTTTTCCTATATATTATTTCTCCCAATTCATTACGATTTTATGTCAATTTTGAAAATGGCTAAAACGTATTTTTGTCATAATTTTTACAACTTCTATCGGAATGGGGCAAATAATATACCGTTGAAAAGCTATGAAAAATGTGAAACTTTTTATGTTGATGCTTTTCTCTGATTCCTAACCATTTTCAAGTAATTTTGAAAACGGCTGGATCATTCGTTCTGTCTTTATCATGAAACAGATTCTTCAAAAATGCATGGCGTGAAGAACTTGAACTTCTCGGTATGTTTACTTGAACTTCACTCTGTTTTTCATGTGTTTTTTTGCTCGTAGCTCTCCATCCACTCACCGGAACACTCACCGGAATTGAGCAGGTGATATACCAGTGGAAAGCTGCTGTAAACATGCAACTTTCTCGTGTTGATCATTTTTTCATACTCACGACGATTTTAAAAGTTTTTCATCTGAAATTCATTCATTGTAGTTGGCGAACTTCCTCCTATTTTCACGTTGAACATATGTGACGTATTTTCGTTTGTAATTTTCTCATCCATTCGTTAGTGTTACACAATTGATATTCCTTTTTTAAACCTCTCTCACAATAATTTTTAACTTTATCCGATCGAGGACTTGGACTTGTAACAACAAAACTTTTATTCTTTGCTTTTTTATTCCTTTTTAATACAAAATGCACACCATGTAGTACGTGAACTTCTGACAGTTATCAATCTAAACTTCTCTCGGTTACATGAAAATATCTGAGTTTTTTATGAATATTAATTCGAATTTCTAAATCTTTCTTTACGAAATTTTGAAGCGCTCTATGATTAAAAGTTGAACTTCTTGTTATTTAATTTTTGAACTTTTTGTTTCCATTCTTTAATAACGAGGAAAATCTGAGTTTTTCTATAATCATCAAACTTCTCCCTCTTTTTAATATGGACTTCCTGGTTTTATTTCTTAATCTTTTTTATGAAATTTTGAAGCACTCTATTATGGAAAGTTGAACTTCTTGTTTCCATTCTTTAATAACAAGGAAAATCCGAGTTTTCTATAATCATCAAACTTCTCCATCTTTTTAATATGGACTTCCTGATTTATTTCTTGATCTTTTCTATGAAATTTTGAAGTGGTCTATTATTAAAAGTTGAACTTCTTGTTTCCATTATTTAATAACGAGAAAAATCTGAGTTTTCTATAATCATCGAACTTCTCCATCTTTTTAAGATGGACTTCCTGGTTTTATTTCTTAATTTTTTTAATGAAATTTTGAAGCGCTCTATTATTAAAAGTTGAACTTCTTTGTTAATAAAGTTTTTAACTTCTTGTTTCCATTCTTTAATAACGAGGAAAACCTTGCCTTTTTATTCATTTTTCTCATATTTAACACACACCATGTAGTACATGAACTTTTTTTGTTTTTATAATTTGAAATTTTATTTTCTTTTTGAAATCAAATTGCTCCTCAATAATAACTGAACTTCTTTGTGGATTGAGAGAATTATTTTAAAACACAAAAAAACAATTTCTTTTTTATGTTTTTGAACATGGAAATACATGGTGAACCTCTCTCGGAAGAATTTTTTAACTTCCCCGAAAAGAGCACTTGAACTTCTTTCAACAAACCTTTAAAACTTTTATTTTTCTATACTTTTATTCTCACCTGAAATGCATTCCTTGCAGTACTTGAACTTCTCGTTGTTTTCACTATGAACTTCTGTCGCATCTTTGTGTATACGTCGAATTACACGCAATTGAAGGTCGGACGTCATTTTTTGCTATTTTAAACATGTAATTGGAGGTCGGATGTCCCGCAATATAAGTTTTGAACTGAGCACGGGGGTGCACGTGAACTTCTTGCAACAAATCTGAGTTTCTTTATATACTTCAAACCTCTCTGTTATTTTAATTTCAACTTCTTAGTCATATTCTTAGAAAGGAAATATGTTTTTAAATAAGCATCAAACATTTTTTTTGTAAATTGCACTTCACCGTTTTATTTTTCTTAGAGACGATAATAATTTGAGTTTCCCGTATACATCAAACTAATCCTCTATTTTAATTAGAACTTCGTCATTTTTATTCTTGACTAAAAAGGAAAATCTGAGTTTCTTTATAATTATCGAACTTCTCTATTTTGTAATTTGGACTTATTTGTTTATTTCTTTTAGCATCAAAATATCCTAGTTTTGTCATAAATATTGGACCCCCTCCACATTCTTTTTCTAATTAATTTTTCTAAACTATTTTTTTGTTAATTTAATTTGAGCTTCCGTTGTGGAAATTTGTTGAACAGGAGGAACTTTTGTAACTTTCCCGGTCTGTGCACTTGAACTTCTAGCAACAAAATTTTTGGACTTTGCATTTTTACTTCTATTGAACTACTCTGTTTAAAAAAAATTAAACTTCATGGTTTTAATCTTTAGTATCGGGGAAAATCTAAGACTTTTATAAATATCAAACAACTTCATTTTTTAAATTAGGACTTTTTGCTGTTATTCATTTGTATAGGGGAAAAGTCCTTGTTATGTAATAAACATCAAACTACTCACTTATTTAAATTTGAACTTCCATATCTTTTTAGACTTTGACTTTTTATTCCTTTTTTCGTATATGAAACACACTCCATGTAGGAGGAACTATTTCAGAATAAGAATATTTATACACCTTGGAAAGTTGTTGAATAGGAGGAACTTTTTAATGTAGAGCATTTTTGTTTCCAATATGTAATGGGTTGGAAGAATTATTTTGTTTTTGCACATGTAAATACACGGTGAACCTCTCTCACGAGTATTTTTAACTACCCCGGGCCAAGCACTTGAACTTCTCGTAACAAATTTTTTAGACTTTGCCTTTTTATTCTTTTCTCTCATATGAAAACTCACACCATGGAGTACTTGGACTTCTGGTTGTTTTCAAATTGAACGTCTAAAGTACTAATCGAATTTGAGCAAATGATACCAATAAAAAACTATTATAAAGCATTTTTTACAAAATCATGACGGGTAACGAGCATCTTTTTTGAACACGCTAAAACTTGTTTTGAATAATAAACACAAAACATTCAAATTATATTATGTGAACTAGCACATATGGCCGTGCGTTGCAACGGGAGATAAAACAGTATGCATTTAAAGTTAGTGAGAATTATATGTGCAAGCAAAACCTTGCGTGCACATGAAAAAGGAATATTTAGTTTCTCGGTTTCATCGCGTGTGAAGAAATCAATACGCTATTTTTTTATTCATTGATCGAGGGCATTTCAGAGTTTTGTTAGGTCATCATACGCCAGAGAAGGCCCATGAGTTATTCAGTCTACTTTTCCTTTCAATCATTTCAATCGAGGTGATTTTAAGGTATGAAATTTCTGAATATTCAAAGAAACATGAACAATTTTTTAAATACAAAACAGTTTTTTGAAAATTATGCACACTTTTGAAAAAATGCGAAGAAAATTTGAAAGGGAACATCTTTTAAAATACAAAAAAAAATTCTGAAAACACCAACTTTTTTATAAAAACATTAATAATATTTGAATTTGTGAACATTTTTTAAAAACGCGAACATGTGTTGAAAATTTATAAGATTGTTAGAAAATGTTTATTTTCGATAAACGAACATTATTTTTAATTTTGAAAATTTAACTAAACAAAGAATATTTTTCCAATAAGGAGCATTTTTTAAAACGGCATTTTCTTTTTAGACATGTCACACAATTTTTAAAAACAATAAACAATTGAAAAAATTGGAAACTTTTTGTGTTCTGAATATTTTTCAAAATTGCAAGGAATTTTTTGGAATTCTAAATTTTTTGCAAAGTTTGTTTATTTATTCTGAATATTTTTTGTAAGTTTGTAATTTCTGAAGTAAATTATAAAAGAAAATAAACTTGGAAGGGAAAAATAGATAAGGAAAGGAGAATAAAAATAGAACTAAAACAAAGAAAAATTGGTGAGCCCATTATTGGTTGTGTTGTGGGAAACTATGATTAAAAAGCAAGAATATTATTTGAATTAGTGAACATTTTTACGAAACAGAAACATGTGTTACAAATTCATAAGATTTTTAGAAAATGTGTATCTTTTATACAAGAACATTATTTTTCATTGTGAAAAACTCTCAAAAAACAGGAATATTTTTCAAATTTGGAGAATTATTTGACGTGCCATTTTAATTTCAGAAATTTCAAAGAATCTTGAAAAATAATATATTTTTTGAAAAAATGGGAAACTTTTTGCAAGTTTCAAATATTTTTTCCAAATAGAAACAAAATTTTGGAATTATGAACATTTTCCAAAATATTTTTTTTAATTCTAAACATTTTTTGAGTATTTAAATTTACGAATTAAATTCTAAAAAAATTGGAAGTGAAAAAAGAGATAGGGGAAGGAGAATAAAAATAGAAGTAAAACATGGAAATTAAGAAAAATGGGCCCGCTCCTTATTGATTCTCATGTGCGAAACACCGACTATTTGTCACCCTGTGCGGTAAATAGAATTTACCAGCTGCATGGGCAGAATAATAAGTGGGCTGGCTTCGCTGCACCATAGTGCGCGGCCCACGTACGAAAATTATTTTTCTAGCAGACAAACACATAAGAATTTAGTACCACCTCGGATAGAAAAAAAATCAACGATGAACGGATGAAAATATTGGTGAAACGCACCTTTCTTTATTAGTAGGTATAAATAACGCGTATGACATACTGTTGGAAAACTTATGTTTTAAAGCGATTTTTCATGTAGGCAATTTTTCAAATTCATTACCATTTATGAGTAGTTTTTAAAATGCCAAAAATGGTATTGATGTTTTTAACATGTAAATTTGAGTTTTTTGTAAACTTTGCACTTCTCTATTATTTTCATTTGAACCTCTTAGTTATATTATGATAGAGGAAAAAAACTGATTTTTCTAAGGAAGCATCGAACAATTTTTTAATTGAATTAAATATATTTTTTCTAGAAACAAGAATAATCTGAGTTTTTTGTATACATCTAGTTGCTCCGTTATTTTAATTTGAATATCTTGGTTTTATTCTCTAGTAACGATGAAAATTTGAGTTTTTAAAAATGCCAAAAATGACGTTCTTTGAACTTGTAAATCCTAGGGTTTAATGTACTTTGAAGTTCCGTGTTATTTTAATTTGAACTTCACATTTTTTATTTTTTGAGCAAAGAATTGATTTCAATTTTTAAATAAATATCGAATTTGATTGTTTTTTAAATTTGAAATTCACAGTTGAATCTTTGAAAAACGGGGGATATCTGAGTTTTATAAACACGCCACCCCACGACACCCCACGACCACGTACCGACGATGGGATCCAGGGTGGTTGGGGGTCAGGGAAGGTGGGAGGACGAGCGGTACGTGGTCGTGGGGTGTCGTGGGTGGGCTCTTTTTTTCTTTGTGTTATTAGTTTGGGAACATCTGTCGAAGCCTATATAGAGGGCATATCCTATTTGGCGCTTATGCGCCAGTTCGCCAACTGGCGCCTGCAGGCGTTTCTAAATGGGCCGGCCCTTTCCGTTCCTTTTTCCTGTTTTTGGAACGCAAAAAGTGTGCAGTTATGGGGATTCGAACACGCGCCGCGCCTGTTGCTAGCGCACGGCTATAGCCGCCACAACAACCGCCCGCAAGTGATTAGCTAGCTCGTTTTTCCCTTTTTTACATTGTTACTCAGCTCGGTTTTCTTCTATTCTTTTTCTTTTTCTTTTTTCTCATCTTTCTTTGTTTTCTTTAGTGCGCCTTTTTTTAAATTCGATGAACTTATTTCAGAATCGATGAACTTATTTTCAAATTCGATGAACTTTTTTTAAATTTGATGAACTTTTTTTTAAATTCGATGCACTTTTTTCCCAAATCGATGAACTTTTTTCAAAATCCATGAACTTTTTTCAAAATCCATGAACTTTTTCAATATTTCATGAACTTTTTTCAAAACTGATGAACTTTTTTTCAAATTTGATGAACTTTTTCAAAAACAATGAACTTTTTTAAAACATTGATGACTTTTTTTTAAAATTCGTGAACTTTTTTCTCAAATTAGTGAACCTTATTCAATTTTCTTGAACTATTTTTGTTTCACGTGAGCTTTTTCAAACTCACGATTTTTTCTTAAATTTGTGATCTTTTTGAAATTTCATGACATTTTTCATTATTTGTGAATACGTGACCTATTCTTTATGAAAAAAATCTGCAAACTTTTGTAAAATATATGAACTTTAATTTTTGGAGTCGCGCAACCCTTCTTGTCCATAATTACTATCGAGGTACTAATGGCCACACCTACTGGGTAGCTTTAGTGGTTAGCCGTGCGCGTTTAGAAAGCACAAACGTAAGTTCGATCCTGAGCGTGGCATCTTCTATTTTTACGATTTTTTGTTCGCTGGTGCAACTTGTTCGTGGGCCGGCCCAGCGAAGCGCTGCTGCAAGCGCCAAGTTGGTTAGTTGGCGCTGAAGGCGCAGAGTAGGAGCTCCCTATATAGAACCGATCGTGATCCAAATAGTTATACTGGTCCCAGGATCAGAAGGGTAACGCTATTCTAAGCTTGAGTATAGAATAGCTTATTCTACACCCCTAGTAACGTTATGTACAAAATCTAGTAAAACACTATATAAAATGTAGTAATTCTGAAATAATTTTTTTACTATCCAAGTTTTTGATTTACTACATTGTCAAAAAAATTACTATATTTTATATGCCACGTTACTATATTTTGTATAGAGCGTTACTAAGGGTGTAGAATAAGCTATTCTACACTCACGCTTAGTTTAGCGTTACTATATATATGGCTTTTGCACAACACCTCCATCATCATTATCAGTACATCCTACGCAAGTGAGTTAGGATGCACTTGATCCCAGAAAGGTATCTATCCTTCAAACCAGAGGAGTGCTTCAAATTAATAACAATACATAGTATCCAACAAAAGCGGGTCGTGCTACAACTGCAGGATACATGGCTTAGTCTAGATATCAGTACGAATCAGGTTGTGCATATTTGTTGTTGGCATGAACCACATCGCTGCATGTCGTATTTGCAAAAGCCATCCATCGCATGGAAGCTTGATGCCTTTCACACACTGAAGATTATTTGGCAACAAGCTGTGTCGACGAATCTCTGGATATGGTGATTCATGAAACCCATGGTATGATGTGTAAACACAGTTCCCCCTGGCAAATGGAAGTTGCATAGCACGGTAATCATCGCCGGTGATATCATTGATGATTGGTTGGATGATCGGATAATTGAGCCCGAGGAACATGGAGTGGTTGCCGAGGCTGTAAACCCTCCTCCAGTCGAATACGCCTGGCCCAACGGAGCTGAGATCTTTCTCGAACATGAAGCAGCCATAGCCATCAATGTCACGAACGCCCCAGGTATTGTACTGCTTGTGGTTTGATGTAATGGTTTGGTCAATTTGGTACGTGAGAATGAGCATCAAATGACCGCCGTCAGCTGAACGAGCGATAAAACCACCACCCATCGGTTGGTATGATTCCAGGTCCTGGAATCATGAAGGCCAGCGCATTTACATCTGCTACAACAATTCAAATTGGAGACCAAAAGGAGAAAATAAACAATCATGTTCATAGTATGTGTGGAATTAAGATTATTATAACAGTGACACATATCATAAACAGAGAATTGCAATGCCGTGGTCATAATCATACCCCAAGTTAAAAAAAATAAGCCAATTGCTTTCATATTCTAGCAATATGTCATGGTTCAAACATCATGTAACAATGAGAGGAAAACAACTATGACAGGGCCTACTCATATTCTACCATAACACTTACTACCGTTCTCATATCAACTCTAAGCAATAACATGCGTTGTTATAAAAATCTTGGAAATGAGAGTAACATATAGAAATCATGAGGTCATGCTCATAATATATATTCTAACAATCAATAGATGCCAATTGTTCTCATATCAACTCTAACAATAACATGTGTGGTCATAAAAATCTAGGAAATGAGAGGAACATATAGCAATGATGTGGTTATAGACATATTATCTATTCTAAATTTGTAACAATGAACAGGCAGTCGTATTCATAAGGTAATGATCGCGAAGACTTCTTATCTACAATATCCCTATGCCTCTACGCTCCCTTCACTCATTTTTCTCCGTACGTAGTCACTTGTTGAAATCTCTAGAAAGACAAATACTCCGTATTTGGGAATAGAGGGAGGCTTTTACTCCATATTTGGGAACAGAGGAAGTATCAACATATGGAGGGAACAGAGGAAGCTTGAAATATGAACATGTCAATGGGAGGGAGTAAAAGCCTCATGCATGCATGAACCATGCAACACTCACACATACACATGGACGCACGCAACACTCACGCACCCATGCGGCACACAACACACGACGCAACACACACACTCACGCTCAAGTGCTCCTACTCCCTACATCCGTGAAAGACTGTACATTTAGAGATTTACACATTGATCAGGGCATAATTAACGCCCAAAAGTAGCAGACTTATGTGTGCATGCGACCATTGAGATAAGAAGATTAAATGAAAGTTGTTGCATGCTGTAATTAAGGATAGACATGTAGCCTATAGCTAGAGCACAAGTTGGTGCAATAGTCAATCAATATCGATTTAGATTAAAGGCTAAATGCATTGGAAGTGTAGATGTACACTCTTTGTTTTTTAGCCGATGTACACTCTTTGTTGGAAGACCGAGGGAGTACATGTGCATGCACTCACATACACAGCCAGGGTGGTTCACGCGCAAGGGTTGGACTCCTATCGCGCCTGCGTAAAGTTTTGTTTAACTGATTTCTTTGCTCTACCAACTGACAGGTGGGACCCAGAAACCAGGTGACAATTTAGCCAGTCAACAAAGTGCCATGTCGACTATGTGGCGGGTTAGTAGGGTGCAATACAGTGCTCTATGATGAGCTAGTGATCATATAATCACCACAAAACTAAATATAGTGACCGTAAAGAGTGTATTGTTACATATATTGACCGCTAGTGTATTTTTCTCATTTCAAATTAAGCCATATTAACCGGAAAGGACGCAGTATGGACTAGTACTAGTACTGCTTTGATGTGTCCCGCCAACTTGCCGAAGGAGGAGAAGCTTGCTTACTACGCCTCTTCCTCGCCCATGCGCGCGGTGGCTCGCAGGACGAGGAGAGGGTATTGACTACAATGCCCTCTTCCTCTCCGTCGCCCTCGCCCTTGCCCTCACGGTGGACGTGCAGCAGTTCAATCGGTGTCAGATTGCCAGAAGCATATTGTACTGTAGTATCATCATTGTTGGACCTTCCGAAGAGGTGAAGAGCCAAGTGCAAGGTTCACACGAGCACGAACTATTGAACCTCCCAAAGAGGCAAAGACCCAAGCGCAAGGTTTTATAGGAGTTGTCGTCCTAGTAGGAGTATACTACAACTATAGCGAATGATGCTACTGTATGATGCTGCCATGTCACCTATATCCAAAGTCGTGCCACCTTTTTTTCTCAAAGAGCATGTTGGAGTCCGTGCAACAACCACACAAGTTGCACGTACACATAACATATTTACTAGTAATAACTTCTAAAGGACAAATGCCAGTATGCCACACAAGTTCATCTCCAATTCATGTGATAAATTTGTGCATGACTAGTCTACATATATTCACAGCGCTATCGTTCACAATTTACCATACTCCACTTACACGTTATAGATGGGCTACATGTCCTCCTCTAGGTTCTAGTCCCAGGTGTTCTTCATGGATGGCACAATCCATAGCGGTGGGCAACGGGAATCATTATTGCAGATTTCTAGTCCGGTTCCACACGAGGGAGACTCATCCAAGCTGAAGCGGCATAAATCAGGGATAGCGTGTCCCAGCATGTCGTTCATCCAGCGGTGCACACTGAAGACACACCCATGCTTCACGAACGGCAGGCCTTCGATGTCGTGCAAGGAAGGTGGCATCCGCTTCACAATGGGGTAGTTGTCCCCAATGAAAAGCAAGTACTCTCCAAGAGTGTTCCTCGGCACCCACATAGCATCACGGGGGTTGAACTCGGCGCCGTTCATCTGGTACACGCGACATCTCAGATCTGGACACATGGTGACGTACATAGTCAAGATCCATGCATAATAATGTTGTGCTCAAATATGGCAGTCAGTAATACTGTGCAGCAAATAGTACTACTCCGGTATAGAGGAAGTAAAATAACCGGCTTATTATATATAGCCACTCTTGGCTACATGGATGAGATAGTAAGACATGGAAAAACAAAAATGATGGCAGCTATTGGGTTCAAGTCTTCAAGGGCCTAGCTAGCTATATGCGTTCTCCAAGGTAAAAAGTACTCCTACTAGTACTAGTAAGTAGTACAACAATGAAAGAGAAGGCGAGAGGGTTAAAAATATAATACTAAATGGAATACCTGGGTAGATGGTAACGGTCCGATCGTGGTAGATTGTGTGACCATGTTGCACATCAGTGGTACCATGGGTAACGACTGCTAAGATAGTTGATCCCAATATGCCAAAGTCAGCTACAAGGTTCCATGTTGGACCGAATCGCGGATGCAAATGCACATCCAGGATCGGCGATCTTATTTTGACCGGGGGATGACTGGTCCCTGCAAAATAATGGAGTATCATTAGGGATGCAAATGATAGTTTGTGCATTCCATTTGTAATCTCCTATACCGTAGGATGGCAACCAAATGAAACAAGTCCCCTGGCTTGTCACCGTGAAGATACGACCTAGATGGCGCATGACGTCTTCGAACATGTAGGGGTACAAATCTGTCGCGGCCAACATGCGCCAGCCTATGCCGTTACTGCCTCTTGCATTGATGTCAATCCTTATGTCGAACATCGCAATGAGATAGTAATCGTCGTAGCCGCGTCACTTTGTCGGCGGGTCCGCAATTTCTATCTTCTTCAATCTCATGTAGGCATCATCATACGTATTCAAGCCCAGCCAATCTGGAAGGCCGATCCCAATGGTGGAGAAGGGGTCTACGGGAACGGCCGCACTGCTGTGGATGTTGTGCAAAATGATGGTGGTATCTGGTCGGAGGTATGCAAGCCAATCTTTGTTGGCACCGACCCAGACCTATATATAAGACAGGGGGCAGCGGAGAAATTACAGGATGGAAATAGAATAACTAAGCACTACATGATTAAACTACATGACTGACCTGCTCATCGGAAAAAGTCCGACTACCTCCCAACATTGGCAACTCTAGTGGAGTCAACGTGCAACCATGGCCAGGGAGCGATGGACTGTTCGAAGGAATGTTCCATAGAAGAACCTTCTCCTCAAGGATGCATGGAAGACCAACAAGCATGGCCTTTTCCCAAGCCTGTTTAAGCACCGTCTTGAAAAAGTTGGTGCAGGAAGCACCGTGTCTTGAGCCAGTGAGGACGTCGGAGCGGCGTGCGATTTCTCGCAGAGGATCGTCGTCCAAGGTCTCCCAGCCCCGACGAGGAGGAGAACCACCTGGCGAATTCATGGGAGCAGCGACGAACTGCCTTCTCTTCGGGGGGAGGGGAACTAGCGAGGAGGAGATAAGAGCATAGTAACCGCAGGGCCTTGTCCCTTCCAACTGTAGCTCCTTGATCGTTCCTTAGCGAAGGGGTAAGGCTATTATTTACGACGTACTCGTACTGTAGCTGTACTAGTATTACTTTCTCAACTAGTAGTGCGATGTACTGTACTTCTAGTATAGTGCACCAGTTTTGAACTCTTGAATCTTAGGGCCAAGGAGCTACAGTTGGAAGTGGAGGGTAGTACTTCTCTCTAGAACCGTCGTTGTACTATCAATGCAGGGGGAGTACACTTGCGCAGTGGGTTCTCTCGGTGCTCTATTCATGTGCATAGCTTGCCTACTCAGCCGCTCCTCTCACGCACACACTAGCATCCTGTTTATCAGCGACGTTTACTCCGGGGGCAGAACATTTGAGTTATTTGATACAGCGAGACTAGGCTTCTCGCTTCCATTTGTGGAGGTGTAATGGATCTCGTCGAACTTTGTTAGTAGTTCCTTGTTTATGAATGAGATGAGGCAAAGCTTTTGCCTCCGTTTTAAAACAAAAAAATCACGTCAAGAGGAATTTCTTTTATAGAGCCGATAATGGAGTAAAGTCCATGCATGCAACGCCACAAGCTACAGAGTAGTAGAGTACTAGCACTTTACGTACAGAGCCATATTGCATAGTTCCCAATGCCGCGCCAGGCTTTTCAGGCTCCTCGGGCTTAATTGGGAGGCGCTAGTTTAAATATGCTACTAGCTGATGAAGAAGCTGCAAGCGAGGTGCGGCTAGGGCGAGCACGCGAGCCACGAGATGATGGGAAGGAAACCCCGTTCACGTGGCTGGGCTATGCACCCAGATTGTGGTGCGACACGTCCGTTCGACTTCAAAACTAAAACTACCCATGTACAATATTGGCTCACAGCGAAGTTACTATTAAAAAAAAGGCCGTCGTGTGTTCGTCTGGGATCGAACCCACAAAACGAGTTGTACACTCCCGCGACCACTAGTAGTACTCGTTGGAGTACAACGCAACCTAGAATCGCCTTTTTTCGCTAGTAGTACATTGCTCCTTACAAGAAACCACTAATTATGCCAAGAAACCACTAATAATGCCAAGAAACTACTACCACTTGCATACGGCAGACTTAAGATAAGACTACCTTATCAACCATTGTACATGCCCTTACCAACCAGCCCTACCAAGAAACGACTACTCTACAAAGTGCCGTTATAGGCACGTTTC
Organism: Triticum aestivum; assembly: GCF_018294505.1. Lineage (NCBI taxonomy): Eukaryota > Viridiplantae > Streptophyta > Magnoliopsida > Poales > Poaceae > Triticum > Triticum aestivum. The sequence continues at coordinate 550,986,747 of NC_057810.1, read as the reverse complement.
AACCCATGTCGACCCTTAAGCCAATGCCTTCTATTCGACCGGCAAGTTAGGCTTTATGACTTGTGGGACCTACATGTCAGTCTGCACAAAAATCCCCGAGTGACCTCCTACCTCCGGCCCATCCACCTAGTCATACTCGGCCATGGGACGTAGGTACCGCCACCGGCAGAAGGCGAGGTCAAAACCGCCGGCGGTGCGGAGCCCATCTTGCGCATCCCGGATGCTAGCTCCGTCCGGCACTCGCGGTCGCTAGCTAACCAAGATAGCTCCGTCTAGCTGCTTGTCTGCAAGGTTTGCTAGCTAGATTGGCATGGCGGCGCGGTGGCTTGCTCGCGTGCGCCGCGCTAAGGCCAGCCATCTGGCTCGAGTGAAGGCCAGTACGGCGGCTTGGTCGCGCGTGAGGCACGCTCGGGCTAGCCTGCCAACCCGTGCGGAGGCCAGCGCGGCGTCCGGCCCGTCCGGCGGAGCGGCGTCCAAATCGCTCATCACCGGCGCCATCGATGAACATGCATTAGTATTGTTTGAAGTGATGTTCAGGAAAAATAATGATTTGAGGGGGAATAATAGGATAGAAGGTCAGATGTGGGTCCCTCGTGTCAACGGTCAAACAAAATGTGTTGGTTTAATTTGCCTTGTCAGCACGGACGTGTGGGCCAACCCTGTCATAAACGGGTTTAAACGAGCCTAATCGGCACTAGGTAGTAGTTTTTGGCGCGGATTAAGAAATTTGGGGTATGTTTTTGCTATTTTTTGTACAATAGTTTCTTCCTAGGGCTGGTTGAAAGTGGTAGTTTCTTGTTAAATACTCTACATACTGTAAGTAGGAGTGAAAGTTAAGCTTTGGAAGCCAATAAGCAAGGCTAGTTACATAGTGCCTATGTATACATGATTGAAAGTAAATATCAACAATGAGCGACTAATATCTTGATGGAAAACTCGAAAATATGGAAATACTAGCATTTTTTTGCATGGTTGGAAATACTAGCAATGTTCACGTGCATTGCAACGGATCATAATTAAAATAATACTTTTTTTGATCTTGAATTAAAATAATACTTATTCACAAACTTGATACAAAACACTCTAATTTTGATATACATATATCACTAGAGATATATTATGTTTCAATCAGAATATATTCCTTGGGCTGTTTTGGTGAGGTGAGGGAGGGATATGGTTGGTTTTAAGATACTAATTATGGGTTTTTCTACAAATTGGTAGAGAAGTGGGATGTTGGTGAGAAAAGGCAACAACTTACCTCACAGTCGTTAGATGTAGATCTAATGGTCAGAAATAACGGATGGCAGACACACCATCATCACCAACTTAGTCTTCTGTAGGAGTACTAGCAAGATGTCCGTGCATTGCACGGAACATCAAGATGCATTTTTTTGATAAAACACTTGTTGTGATTGACCCATGCCGGAGTAATCCCATGTGTAAAAACTAATGATATATCGAGAAAGAGGAGATACGGTGAAGAGGAGTGTGGCATGGTGGTGATTGGTGGTCAGACTGAGCGGAGGCATGGGGATGGATGACGCCTGCAGCGGCCACCAGGCCAATTTGTTCCAGAGGCTTCCTTTTTTAATTGCTCAACAATGAGGTTGTTGGAGATAAGGCTGAATGAGTGAAGGCCTTGTCTGCAAATGTGGAGAGAGGTGCATGTATCTTTTAGTTTAATTTCCATCCGTCAGATATAGATCGGACGGTCTATATTGCAAGATGGCACGCCTACCATTGTAGGACCTTGAAGTATGTCTAGAGGGGGGGGGGTGATTAGACTACTTGACCAATTAAAAACTTAACCTTTTCCCAATTTTAGACTTTGGCATAATTTAGCTATCTTTGGACAAGTCAAGCAATCATCACACAATTCAAGCAAGCATGCAAAGAGTATATGAGCAGCGGAAATTAAAGAATGCAACTTGCAAGAATGTAAAGGGAAGGGTTTGGAGGATTCAAACGCAATTGGAGACACAGATGTTTTTGTCATGGTTCCGATAGGTGGTGCTATCGTACATCCACATTGATGGAGACTTCAACCCACGAAGGGTAACGGTTGCGCGAGTCCACGAGGGCTCCACCCACGAAGGGTTCATGAAGAAGCAACCTTGTCTATCCCACCATGGCCGTCGCCCACGAAGGACTTGCTTCACTAGCGGTAGATCTTCACGAAGTAGGCGATCTCCTTGCCCTTACAAACTCCTTGGTTCAACTCCACAATCTTGTCGGAGGCTCCCAAGTGACACCTAGCCAATCTAGGAGACACCACTCTCCAAGAAGTAACAAATGGTGCGTTGATGCTGAACTCCTTGCTCTTGTTCTTCAAATGATAGTCTCCCCAATACTCAACTCTCTCTCATAGGATTTGGATCTGGTGGATGGAAGATTTGAGTGGAAAGCAACTTGGGGAAGGCTAGAGATCAAGATTCATATGGTAGGAATGGAATATCTTGGCCTCAACACATGAGTAGGTGGTTCTCTCTCAGAAATGGTAAGTTGGAAGTGTAGGTTTGTTCTGATGGCTCTCTCCACGAATGAAGAGGAGGTGGAGGGGTATATATAGCCTCCACACAAAATCTAACCGTTACACACAATCTACCAAACTCGGTGGGACCAAATCAACAAACTCGGTCGAACCGATTTAGTAAACCTAGTGACCGTTAGGATTTTCGGTGGGACCGACATGCAACTTGGTAGGACCGATATGGTTAGGGTTAGGGCATAACGTAATCTCGGTGAGACCGATTACACAAACTCGGTGAGACCAATTTTGGTAATAAGCTTTCCAGAGAGTTGGTCAGGTAAACTCGGTGGGACCAATTCACTCATTTCGGTGAGACCGAAATGTTACAAAAGGGAAACATGGAGTTTACATTGCAATCTCGGTGGGACCGGTCGCTCACTTCGGTTAGACCGAAACATTACGAAGGGAAACAAAGAGATTACAATCCCATCTCGGTGAGACCGAGATCCTATCGGTAAGACCAATTTGCCTAGGGTTTGTGACAGTGGCTATGACATATGAACTCGGTGGCGCCGGATAGAAAGAATCGGTGGGACTGATTTTGACTTTGGGTTTAGGTCATATGTGGATGTGAGAAAGTAGTTGAGGGTTTTTGGAGCATATCACTAAGCACTTGAAGCAAGAGGCTCATTAAGCAACACCTCATCCCTCCTTGATAGTATTGGCTTTTCCTATAGACTCAATGTGATCTTGGATCACTAAAATGTAAAATGAAGGGTCTTGAGCTTTTGAGCTTGAGTCAATCCTTTGTTCTTAGTATTTTGAGGGATCCACTTTCATCATCCATGCCATGCCATTCATTGAGCTTTCCTGAAATAATAGTCTTGGAATAGCATTAGCTCAGTGAGCTATATGTTGTTATGAATTACCAAAACCACCTAGGGATAGTTGCACTTTCAATCTCCTCCTTTTTGGTAATTTAGGACAACATATAGATCAAAGCTTTGACAAATGATAATAAGATTGAAAAACGTCGTTGCTTTGAGAAGTATGTGATAAGCAAGAGCTCCCCCTAAATTTGTGCATAGTTTAAGATTTGCTTTGGACTGCAAATGCACAAGGAATTAGGCTCATGGGTTACTCTTCCATGTCACATACATCTTGGGGGAGCGCTCAAAATAATAAAGATTGAATACATGCACTCATCACCAAGCAAAGTGAATGATCATATAAGGATAGGTAAGATAATATCATCTAACAAGCATAAGTGTAGCTTATGATCAAACACATGATCATCAATGTCTCATAGGTAATAGCATAGTATCTCAAGCAATCAAAAGCAAACAAAGTTTGACCACCAGAGCAAGAGAGAACAAAAAGCAACACTCTCTCTCTCGAAGCCTATGATCTATACATTTTTCTCCCCCTTTGCCAACAAGTTACCAAAAAGTTCATAGAAAATGCATAGTGCTAGATCGACTCTCAGGCTTGATCTTCAGGTGGTGGTGTAGAGATGGCTCCTTGGACGAAGGCTTCAGTTGATGTGGGAGGAGCTGGAGGAGTTGGTGCTGGAGCTGGTTGCACTGGAGCTGTAGGAGCTATAGCTGGTGCAGATGATGTGGCTCTGGTGTCTGTCACAGGCACTGCAGCTGACCTCTAAGCTCTAGGCACTCTGGCAAATGCATCAGTGGCTGTCTTGCCCTTCCTCTCCTGCATGTCATCCTGGAGCTGCTCCACAACTGACTGAATCTCAGTTACTTTGACATCTAGATCATAGAATTTTTGTTCCATGATTCTTTCCAAGCTCTCCTGGTTTTGAGTTAGGGTGGCCAACCCCTTCTCAATCCTTAGTGTTGATGCTATCAAGTAACCAAGCTGCTCCTGCTTGTTCTTCAAAAAGTACTCAGATGCCTCCTCTTGAGTTGGCATCTTGGCAGCCTTCTCTTTCTTTGCTTTCTCCTTCTTCTCTTGAGCTTGTACTGATGATGGTTCATTCTCATTCATCACAACTTGATTGTCCTCAAAGTCTGGATAGATAGCAAAATGTTCCTTATCCAGCAAGTATTTGCCTGTGCCCATCTTTGAGTTAATCAACTCCTGAATCTGTGGGGCATACCCACAACTTCTCTTCTGGTCTGCTGTTGTCCTCTTGATGGTCTCAACAATGAGGCTCATGACCTTGAATTTTTGTGGCACATCAAACAAGTGTAGCAAGTTGATAGCATGCCCTCTAATCATGTTGTGGTCACCTGACTTGGGCAATAGAGTGTGCCTTAGGATCCAGTTGATCGTTGGCAGCCCTGACAGAAGAAAATGAACTGACCCAAACTTATGTGTCTCAACTGCAGCATCTGGGATTTCCTTGTACATATGGGCCATGGTATTGTTATCCATCTTCTTCTTGGCATAGACATCCAAGTCATCTTCACTCTCCTTTGGGGCATTGATCAGATTGGCCCATTCCTCAATTATTGACTAGTACCTTGTACCTTCAGACATCCAAACTATCCTGCCATCTAGATAGAAGTGTGCTGTGGAGTAGAATTGCATAATGAGCTCATCATTCCACTTTGTGAGCTTCTACCCAACAAAGTCTGCAACTCCACAAGCAATGAAACTGTCTTGCACTCTAGGATAGTGTTCTTCATTTTCCTTCATGTAGGTTCAGTCGACCCACCTCATATCACACACTATAGGTTTCTTGTCCAACAACACTGTCTCATAGAAATCCTGCTGTGCCTTAGTGTGGAACCTGTAATCAACAACAGTCCTTCTCCTGATAGCATATGGATTTGACAGCCTCCACAGTTTGAGTCCTGCATCCTTTCTTAACTTCATGTTCCCAGCCACAGGATGAGCATCATTGTGGTCTGGAATCTTGGGCTTTAGCTTCCTCAGGACTTGTCCTTCATCATCTTCCTCATCAGCAACTTCAGGCACTGGGGCCTTGTTCTTCTCAGCGGCTGGAATACTCTTGGTATTCCTCTTTGGTGCAATCTTGGGCTTGGGGGTAGCTTTGGGTGCTTCCTTGGGCTTTGATGTTGCAGCCCCTGACTTTATAGCATCACCCATTAGCTTTTGTGCCTTGGGTGCTGGTGCAGCATCCTCTTCTTCCTCTTTAGAGTCTCTCCTCATAGAGGGATTGCCAAGAACCTGGGCAGTAGTGGTTCTGGCTCTCTTCTTCTTCTTATCTTGACCTGCAGCTTCATCTTCTGATTCAATAGTAAACTTCATAGTTTCTCCAGTGGGAACCTTCTTGGGTTTGGAAGTTGTGACTCTTCTTGTAGGTGCCTCTTTGGGATCAGGTTTTTCAGGTATTTGAGTTGATCCTCTGACCTTCAGCATAGGTGTCCTCTTGGCAGGGACCTTCCTATTAAGTCCAGGCTTTGTGTTCTTTGCTGAGGCATACTCCTTTTTGAGCACTACCTTCTTGGAAGTAGCCTCATCTTCTTCTGCCATATAATCCTCATCCTTAGATTCTGAGGTTCTCTTCTTCCTTGTCCTGGTGGCAGCTTTAGGCAAATTGCTTGGGGTGCTCCTCCTGCCATCATCTGAAGTGCTAGAGGGACTAGTGCCCTCACTCATGTGATTGTGCTCTTCTGACTTGTTCTGACTATCACTTTGGTCTGACATGCTGAAATCACTGACTGCTGACCCTGTGAATAGTTATAGATGAGATAGAATGGATGAGCATCACAAAATGCATAGTTTTTTGCAAAAAAAATGATTCAAAAATTTAGTTTTAGTTTTCCACAGGAAGCATTTCGGATCAACCGATTTTCAAACTCGGTGATACCGAAGCAGTTTTGGAACCTAAACTGGTGACCTCGGTCAGACCGAGTCACAGTTCGGTTGCACCGAGACTGCTTAGGTTTCACAAATTTCTAAAATCGGTCACACTGATTAGCAATTCTTGGTCAGACCGAGAGTTACTAGTGCAATGGCGTTAGCCAAATTGGTGGGACCGAGTTTTTTAACCCGATGGGTCCGAGATGGTTTCGGCGGAAACCTAACCCTAAATTTTCAAATCGCATCTATTCTAAGGATTGTATTGACTGGATAGGAGTGTTTCAATCGTGGCAAGAATCATAATGAACACAATGTGCTAGGAATCGGACGAGGATAGCACTGTGATCGAGTCCATACCCTAGCTTGGCGATGAACTCGCTACGGTGGCAACGGCGGGGGTGAATTCCGTTGACGGCGGTGGAGACCAGCGACAGGAGGCGGTTGGCAACGAGGAGATGATCCGGAGACCTAGTAGGCAGAGCGAGCTATGCGCGGGCGAAGGGGTGTGGAGAAAATTTCCAAATTTTGCCCGTGAGTATATATATAGCCCGACCCTGTCGGTGTGACCGAGTGGAACAACTCGGTGGCACCGAGATGCATAACTGTATACAGTTACAGCAACTCGGTTTGACCGAAAAGTTCAAATTGGTTGCGCCGAGATTGAAAAACTAGATCGACTTAGTGATCTCGGTAGGACCGAAATGTAGGAATCGGTCACACCGAGAATCACAAAGAAGTTTTGGAAGTTTAAGTCTATGACGAATCGGGGACTCTGAGTGCTCCTCACACAGAGTGGTTCGAATCTGACTTGATCAAATTTTGTGATGTAGCATGAATAGAGTTTGAGACGAGAAAAGCATAGATAGCTAGAGAAGGTTCTTAGGCATTCTTGTCCATCCACTTGGCCAAAAGAAAAAGAAGACAATCAATCAAAGCAACAAGTGGATGTCCTCGAATGAGTAAAATATGCAACCAACATGCTCACACAATAAAATGGCAAATGAAATATGTGGCAAAGCATGCACAACCAATTCTAGCATCTATCAAACAATTGGCGATGACTAGGTCATCTATATATGAGTATATTGACTTAGGAGTCAAATGAGAACATTTGATCATAGGTCATACTCATCGTTTAAGCTCAAGTGGGGTTACCACTTTTACATAATGCATTGATGTGTTCACATCATTAGAGTTGCTTTGACTCAATTCTTAGAGTTAAGCTCCCCCTAGATGTGAGATCCCCCCTTAGAGGGATGAACTAACCTTGGGTTTTGTCGATGATGACTTCATGTAGGTGTTGAAGATGTGGATGCTCAATGTTGATGTAGATCATTTGGAGCAATCCTTTGGAGTGAGTTGCACTTTCACATACCTACATGGGTTAGTCCCACAAGGAACAAACAAGAATATCCATAGACATAGAGTGATGCACACACAAGATGATGTCCATGAAATCATTAGGTTACCTTGTCCCTTGCCTTACCAACATGAGGGTTTGTGACTCCTTGAACTAGTGCAAGATGTGGAAGTTGATTGCACTTGTCCTTGCCATAATGATATGAGTGAAGAATGTTGGCGGAGTCACCCTCAAGAACTCTCTAGTTCTTCTTCTTCGGGATCCACATCATCTTGATGGGAATCCTTGGAGTTGTAGTTGTACTTGATGAAGTAGAACTTGACGTAGTCTTGGGAACCCACTTGACCAAGGCCTTAGGTGCTTCTTCAAATGCATCAATCTCCTCTTGAAGCTTGTCCTTGCCTTTGTTCTTGTGGTCTTGTGGTGGAAGATCATCTTGTGCTTGTGTTCCCTTGAAGGAAGTAGGATCATACTTCTCTTGTTGAGGAACAAACTTCGTCTTGGGGTATTGATCTTCTTCCCACTCAACTCCATTGGCATTGAACTTTCGTTCAAAACCAACACCTTGATTCTTCCGGTGCCTTCCTTGCTTGCGTACAATTTCCTCGAATTGCTTACTCCCGGCAAGGCTCTTGTATACACCTTTCTCTATAATTCCCTTCAATAAGCTATTTTCTTGCTCAAGTGTAACTTGGCTAAGAGAATCATTAGTGGAATCAAGAGAACTACTAGAAGCAACAATATTGGATTTGGCATTATTATTGTTACTACTAGAGGAAGGATCTTTCTTGTACTTGTTACTAGACTTGACTTGAGGCATGTAAGTAGATAAGAGTAAACGCTTGGCAATGTAAGAAGAACTTTTCTTACAGAGATCATCATTGATTGCCTTTAAGAACTCATGCTCTTGCTCAAGATTGAGCTTTTCAAAGCGTAACTTCTCATGAGCCCTTAAAAGTTCTCGATGATTTTCGAAGATAGTTTCATGAGCTAACTTAAGAGTGTTTAGTTCTTTAGTTAGAAGCTCAATCTTATCCTTATCATTGTCATTCGTTTTATCTTGATTAGCATGATTAATTGACGTTTCATCATAGTATTCATCACTAGAGTTGTCAACAAGTAAATCATCATCACCTAGCAAGTCATCTTCATCACTATTGAAATCAACATACTCGGGATGTGTTACCTTAGGACCTTTGGCCATGAAGCATCTTCCAATTCCTTCATTTGGTGAGTCAAATATGTCATAGGAGTTGGTTGACACAAGTGCTAGACCGGCAACACCTTCATCTTGAGTATATTCGGAGTCGGAGTGATAGCTTCTCTCGGAGTGATTGTCGGAGTCGGAGCCGGATACCCATTCACCAACATGAGCTTGATGTCTTCGTTTTGTGTAGCTCCTTGATGACTTGTCCTTCCTTTCCGAATCCTTGCTTCTCCGTGAGGGTCTTCGTTCATAACGATCATCTCTACTCCTCCTCTCTCTTGGTGGTGATTCTTCTCTTTTGCTTCTTCTTTTTGGAGAATCTTCTCTTCTTTTGTAGGGTGTCGTACACTCATTGGAATAGTGTCCGGGTCTCCCACAATTGTAGCAATTGCGCTCTCAACTAGAAGATCTTTTGTCATTATAGGACCTTGACTTAGAGCTTCTTTCTTTGCTTCTACTCTTGTAGAATTTGTTGAAGTTCTTCACCATTAAGCTCAATTCTTCATTGAAGGTTTGTTTCTCACTTGATGATGTGGGGGCTTCACATGAGGCTTTGTAAGCACCACTTGACTTGTTGTGAAGTTCCTCCTTATCCTTGAGTGACATCTCATGAGCAACAATTCTTCCAATGACTTCCGTTGGCTTGAGATCTTTGTAGTTTGGCATCATTTGGATCAATGTACACACGGTATCATACTTTCCATCCAATGCTCTTAGGATCTTCTTGATGATGAATCTGTCGGTCATCTCTTCACTCCCTAAGCCGGCAATCTCATTTGTGATAAGAGCAAGCCTAGAGTACATTTCAGCGACACCTTCACCATCCTTCATTTTGAACTTGTCAAGCTGACTTTGGAGCACATCCAACTTGGATTCCTTGACGGAGTCGGTACCTTCATGCATATCAATCAAAGTATCCCAAATTTCCTTTGCATTCTCAAGACGGCTGATTTTGTTGAATTCTTCGGGGCACAAGCCATTGAAGAGGATATCACAAGCTTGAGCGTTGTATTGCAGCATCTTCAATTCTTCCGCGCTAGCTTCACGGTTCGGCTCTCTCCCATCAAAGAATTCACCTTGCAAGCCAATACACACAATAGCCCAAACGGCGGGGTTATGTCCGAGAATATGCATTTTCATCTTATGCTTCCAACTAGCAAAATTAGTACCATCAAAGTAAGGACCTCTACGGTGATAATTTCCCTCGCTAGACGCCATACTCTCCTAGGTTGTGAAACCAAGGCTATGACCACCAAAAGCTATGGAAATCAAAGCAAATGGAGACCAAAGCTCTGATACCACTTGTAGGACCTTGAAGTATGTCTAGAGGGGGGGTGATTAGACTACTTGACCAATTAAAAACTTAACCTTTTCCCAATTTTCGTCTTTGGCAGATTTTAGCTATCTTTGGACAAGTCAAGCAATCATCACACAATTCAAGCAAGCATGCAAAGAGTATATGAGCAGCGGAAATTAAAGCATGCAACTTGCAAGAATGTAAAGGGAAGGGTTTGGAGGATTCAAACACAATTGGAGACACGATGTTTTTGTCGTGGTTCCGATAGGTGGTGCTATCGTACATCCACGTTGATGGAGACTTCAACCCACGAAGGGTAATGGTTGCGTGAGTCCACAGAGGGCTCCACCCACGAAGGGTCCACGAAGAAGCAACCTTGTCTATCCCACCATGGCCGTCGCCCACGAAGGACTTGCCTCACTAGCGGTAGATCTTCACGAAGTAGGCGATCTCCTTGCCCTTACAAACTCCTTGGTTCAACTCCACAATCTTGTCGGAGGCTCCCAAGTGACACCTAGCCAATCTAGGAGACACCACTCTCCAAGAAGTAACAAATGGTGCATTGATGATGAACTCCTTGCTCTTGTGCTTCAAATGATAGTCCCCCCAACACTCAACTATCTCTCATAGGATTTGGATCTGGTGGAAAGAAGATTTGAGTGGAAAGCAACTTGGGGAAGGCTAGAGATCAAGATTCATATGGTAGGAATGGAATATCTTGGCCTCAACACATGAGTAGGTGGTTCTCTCTCAGAAATGGTAAGTTGGAAGTGTAGGTTTGTTCTGATGGCTCTCTCCATGAATGAAGAGGAGGTGGAGGGGTATATATAGCCTCCACACAAAATCTAACCGTTACACACAATTTACCAAACTCGGTGGGACCGAATCAACAAACTCGGTCGGACCGATTTAGTAAACCTAGTGACCGTTAGGATTTTCGGTGGGACCGACATGCAACTCGGTAGGACCGATATGGTTAGGGTTAGGGCATAACGTAATGTCGGTGAGACCGATTACACAAACTCGGTGAGACCGATTTTGGTAATAAGCTTTCCAGAGAGTTGGTCAGGTAAACTCGGTGGGACCGATTCGCTCATTTCGGTGAGACCGAAATGTTACGAAAGGGAAACAGGGAGTTTACATTGCAATCTCGGTGGGACCGATCGCTCACTTCGGTTAGACCGAAACGTTACGAAGGGAAACAGAGAGATTACAATCCCATCTCGGTGAGACCGAGATCCCTATCGATAAGACCGATTTGCCTAGGGTTTGTGACAGTGGCTATGACATATGAACTCGGTGGCGCCGGATAGAAAGAATCAGTGGGACCGATTTTGACTTTGGGTTTAGGTCATATGTGGATGCGAGAAAGTAGTTGAGGGTTTTTGGAGCATATCACTAAGCACTTGAAGCAAGAGGCTCATTAAGCAACACCTCATCCCTCCTTGATAGTATTGGCTTTTCCTATAGACTCAATGTGATCTTGGATCACTAAAATGTAAAATGAAGAGTCTTGAGCTTTTGAGCTTGAGCCAATCCTTTGTCCTTAGTATTTTGAGGGATCCATTTTCATCATCCATGCCATGCCATTCATTGAGCTTTCCTGAAATAATAGTCTTGGAATAGCATTAGCTCAATGAGCTATATGTTGTTATGAATTACCAAAACCACCTAGGGATAGTTCCACTTTCAACCATCATCACCAACTCAGTTTTTTATAAGAGAAGAAATATAAGTATGGAGATACAAATGTATTATCGATACTTGTTTACGTAAACTAGGATCTACATTCTATTCAACACCTTAGCATGTGGGGCCTTAGCACAATGACTTCTCGGCTGTGTAAAACAAAGGTTTTCCCCTCGCTGATAAGGAGGGGGTGACGATGGCGTGCTTTGGGCTTGGTCTAGTCCTAGTAGTCATAATAGGTGGTCTACGCACTTGTAGATTTATTCTTTTTCATGTCTCGTGTTCGCCGTACTGCCATGACTGTTGATGAATAGACGGTAAGTATTCAAGGAAACCCTTGTTGAGCGTGTTTGCGAGAGAGAGAGAGAGAGAGAGAGAGAGAGAGAGAGAGAGAGTGCGTGTGTGATATGTCTAGAGACTGAGGCAATGATAAGAGATTCTTTGTGTCTATGTGTGTGGAGGATAGAGAGAGATATGTACACAGGGCTTTGTGTTGTGTAACATGGAGACACAGAGACATAATCAGAGAGTGAGTGTGTAAGATACACATGCGGACATGGGGAGAGATGTGTGAGTTAGAGAGATGGAGAATTTTGGTGTGCATCTGAGCTAGAGAGAGGGGGATATATACATACCTAGAGTTGGAGAGAATATGCAAGGGTGTGTGTCTTAAAAGAAGGATCCAGATAGATGGGTGTTTGTGCGTGTCTGTGTGTGTTTGTACGCACGTTTGTGTGTGAGAGGGAGTGTGTGTATGTGGAGTAGAGAGACCACTAATGATGTAAACCTAGTATAAGGGAAGGGGAATGGTGTGACATGTGTGTCCAGGAGAGACAAAGGCATGTGTAGTAGCGGGATAGCATGGGTGCGGGCAGGGAGTAGACTATTTGGAAGAGACATCGAGTGTGTGTGGGAGAGGGTGTGAGAGAGAGCGAGAGAGAGAGCTAGCGAGAGAGAGAGAGAGAGAGAGGAAGAGAGGGGGGAGGGGGAGAGAGGGGTCATTTGTGTCCATAAGTGGCGTATAGATAGGGAGACAATGTTGATGTTGTTCGAAATTGGCCTATGTATAGAGACGGAATGGAAGCGAGTCATCGTGTGTGTGATAGGGACTTCGTGAGAGATCTAGAATAGATGGTGTAGAGAACAACATGCGAGATTGAGAATGATGATACATTAGGGAGCTATGGAAAGAGTCACATCATATATGTATACAGGGAAGGAGCCGGGGCGGGTCCGCATGTGGGAGAGATAGAAAGAGGAGAGTGGTGCACAAGGAGACAAAGTGTTCTTGTTTGCGGTGGGGGTGATGTGTGAGGTGAGTGTGCGAGAACCACATAACTAGGGAGATAGACGTTTGGGGGCGACGTTTTGTGTGTATGGGAAAGATACACTCTACATAGTGCGTGTGCTTGGGAAAGAGAGATGCCGGGAGACCCAGAGAGTGGGGGAAGAGATGTGTGCATGCCCGAGAGACGAAGTGATAGAGACCTATATTGGGGCCCGGAATTCAGAAGAGAGGGGGGGGGGTGTTAATGTGCTCATGTGTTCGTGTCTGGGGGAGAGAACGACTTGTGTGTGGGGGGAGACGGGGTGGGGGTGGGGGGTTGACTTCAGATAAAGAGTGAGGTGTCTATATTTGAGGGACTTTAGCGTAATTGAGATATATATGGTCAATAGTGTGTGCACTCATGGTTGATCAATTTGTTTCATAGTTTGGACTATGAGGTAACGATACTTTTGAACATGCATGATGTACCTTGATGTACCAGAATTACAAACCTAAGATTGGAATTTTGGAATTCGACTCCATCATTAGCTTTTGTAATTCATTTAAACGGAGGTACATTTTTTAAGCCAGGATTTCGTGATTTCAAATTCATATATCAAACCTAGAGATATACACATACGGGCATGTTCAAACTTTATAATCATCCATTTTATTCAGACACATACACATTTTTTCTTTTGTCATCATATTTAGGATAAACACATTTGGAATTTCATTTGAATTGGACCGTATGATGGTATTTGCTTATACTAGCTCAATGATCCATACTTGAATTGAATGGACAATCTATGTTCCGAGTTGGAGACATTGATTTTAAAAACTTGCATTCTTTTGCGTGCAAAACAAATAAATTCTCGGCCATGATATCATAGTCGGCCGTACAAGAGCAAAACACTTATAATTTCAGGCACCAAAAGCTTTCAAACTTCCCACTCACATCGAAATATCTCGCGTGAAAGTTTAGCCCTGCGATATTCCTGTTTTACCCCTGCCACATGAACGGAAAAGGGCTGCTTTGGTAACTCCATTGTTTTCCCCTCTTTGCCACCAACATTCTTCCCCACAACCCCTCCCCTTCCCCTCCTTGACCCCCCCCAACCACGGCAAGCCGCCGAATCTAGTCCTCCACCGCAGTGGTGGACCTCACACCCCGCCGGATCTACCTTCCGCACCTTGGAACCCCCAACTACCAACTCACCACTTCACCGGAGCCGCTTCAGCGACTGGCTTGTCCACCCCTCCAGATCTCCTTGACCACCATCGTGGTCCACCGCACCGGATCTGCTTAACCGGCGCCCTCGTCCACCACAGTGTAGGCCCTTCACTGACTCCCTCTTTCGCCCCATTGCTGGCCCTTCAGACAAGCCCTCGTCCACCGCAATAGATCCGCCTCGCCGAAAGCACTGTACACCGCGCCCGCTGAAGCCTTCATCCACTACACTGGACCCTCTCCACGGACGCCATATTCAACTCCACCGGCCCTGCTTTACTGACGCTGTAGCCTCATCAAGTTAATTTTGATTTGTACTCCTTCGATTTTTCTCTTCTTTATCGTGCAACTATTCACTTACCACAGATGAGCTTTCTTGTATGTCGACAAGCGCCGCAATCGAAGCACCAGAGCCGCTTCAGCGACGGCGACAGCCGGCCCAAACTCAACCGCAACACGAGCACCATCTACGATCCTTAGGTATCAAGTATGACAACGATACCCATACGCCACCGAGAATTAGGTACTATTATCCAACGGCCGGCGCCTACATTCACTTTCTTAGCATAAGCACCACACCTTTGAATTTCTTCTGGGCATCATTCAATTTTTCATGAAACGCGTTATTCTGCTTGCACCTGTAGGGCCATACTTCTGGCAGTGAACATGTTACATGTGCTAAATTACATACCAATGCACACATAGTTAATATGCTTTAGTTTTGTCCTAAGTATTACTGTACTTCCTAGATATCACTGCCTACTATTTTACTTCTTGCATGCTATATTTATGATAATGGTGTTGTTCTGATGCCACTTGTTGGTTCCATCAGACTGATTCATGTTCTCTATGCTTAATTACACATCAAACTAGCATGTGGTTCCACTGATTTTTGTTTGTTTTACCCTACATTTTCTGATGCTAGCTATTACATCATGGCTTCGAGCCTCTGTTCATTAATTTTTGTGTGTTCTTGATCTTCCCAAGTTGCATGACTAATTTGATGCTTCTATTAATTATGGAGCTGCCAACCCCATCAAGCAAAATATTTGTTCTTTTGGGGCTGGCACCTCAAACAAGCATAAAAATAGAGTGAAGCAGATATATTTTCGTGTAAGCACACACCCTTCTTTCATTAGTTTAGATGAACCATTGATGATCAATTTGAATCAATGCATGCGATTAAAATTAATTTTACCTAAATAGAGGGTGTAGAATAAACTACAACAACTAGATTTGTGATACGTCTCCAATGTATCTACTTTTCCAAACACTTTTGCCCTTGTTTTGGACTCTAACTTGCATGATTTGAATGGAACTAACCCAGACTGACGCTGTTTTCAGCAGAATTGCCATGGTGTTATCTTTGTGCAGAAACAAAAGTTCTCGGAATGACCTGGAAATCCACGGAGATTATTTTTGTAAAATAAGAAAAATACTGGCGAAAGAATCAAGGCCAGGGGACCCACACCCTGTCCACGAGGGTGGGGGGCGCCCCCTCCCCCTGGGCGCGCACCCTGTCTCGTGGCCCCCCTGATGCTCCACCGACCTCAACTCCAACTATACATATTCCGTTTCGCGGAGAAAAGAATCATAGAGAAAGTTTCATCGTGTTTTACGATACGGAGCCACCGCCAAGCCCTAATCTGTCTCGGGAGGGTTGATCTGGAGTCTGTTCGGGCTCCGGAGAGGGGGATTCGTCGCTGTCGTCATCATCAACCATCCTCCATCACCAATTTCATGAGTAATTCCATCATAGGCTTGCTGGACGGTGATGGGTTGGATGAGATTTACCATGTAATTGAGTTAGTTTTGTCAGGGTTTGATCCCTAGTATCCAGTATGTCCTGAGATTGATCTTGCTATGACTTTGCTAAGCTTAATGCTTGTCACTAGGGCCCGAGTGCCATGATTTCAGATCTGAATCTATTATGTTTTCATGAATATATGTGAGTTCTTGATCCTATCTTGCAAGTCTATAGTCACCTATTATGTGTTATGATCCGACAACCCCGAAGTGACAATAATCGGGATACTTCTCGGTGATGACCGTAGTTTGAGGAGTTCATGTATTCACTAAGTGCTAATTCTTTGGTCTGGTTCTCTATTAAAAGGAGGCCTTAATATCCCTTAGTTTCCATTAGGACCCCACTTCCACGGGAGGGTAAGACAAAAGATGTCATGCAAGTTCTTTTCCATAAGCACGTATGACTATATTCGGAATACATGCCTACATTACATTGATGAACTGGAGCTAGTTTTGTCTCACCCTAGGTTATAACTATTGCATGAGGAATCGCATCCGACATAATTATCCATCACTGATCCAATGCCTACGAGCTTTTCACATATTGTTCTTTGCTTATTTACTTTTCCGTTGCTACTGTTACAATCACTACAAAACTGATATCGTTACTTTTGCCACTGTCACCATTACTTCCATACTACTTTGCTACTAAATACTTTGCTGCAGATACTAAGTTATCCAGGTGTGGTTGAATTGACAACTCAACTGCTAATACTTGAGAATATTCTTTGGCTCCCCTTGTGTCGAATCAATAAATTTGGGTTGAATACTCTACCCTCAAAAGCTATTGCGATCCCCTACACTTGTGGGTTATCAAGACTTATTTCTGGCGCCGTTGCCGGGGAGCAAAGCTCTATTCTTTGAGTCACTTGGGATTTATATCTGCTGATCACTATGAAGAATTTGAAAGACGAAAGAACTAAGATTTTTCCCTCAACTACGAGGGGAGGTAAGGAACTGCCATCTAGCTCTGCACTAGATTCTCCTTCCGTTTTGAGTAAACTTGCAACATCTAAACCTGCTACTGCTATGAATTCTGATATGTCGCATGTTATTGATGATGCCACTTCTGCTACACATGATACTTATGATGAAACTACTTCTATGCTTGATACTACTGTGCCATTAGGTGAATTTCTAGATGAACAACTTGCTAGGGTTAGAGAGAATGAAATTATTGAAGATGAAATTATTGATGATAGTGAGGATGAAGGTTCTCCCCCTAGGTATGAATTGCCTGTTGTTCCCGAGGGTTATGTTATGGATGAAGAAACTGCTAGGGATTTTCTTGCTTGCAATGATAGATATGATCTTAAGAAGTTACTACCTAAACTTAAACTGAAAACTCTAAATGCTAGAATGAAATATGACCCTGCTTTTGCTACTTCACCTATCTTTGTTACTGATAAGGATTATGAATTCTATGTTGATCCTGAGATAATTACTTTGGTTGAATATGATCCTTTTTATGGCTATGAATCTGAAACTGTTGTGGCAACATCTTACTAAATTGAATGATATATCCACCCTGTTCACTAATGATGAGAAGTCTCGCTACTATTATATTCTTAAGATATTTCCGTTCTCATTAAAGGGTGATGCTAAGACTTGGTTTAATTCTCTTGATCCTGGTTGTGTGCGTAGTCCCCAGGACATGATCTATTACTTCTCTGCTAAATATTTCCCTGCTCATAAGAACCAAGCTGCCTTGTGGGAAATATATAATTTTGTGCAAATCGAGGAAGAGAGTCTCCCACAAGCTTGGGGGAGGCTTCTCCGATTACTTAATGCTTTGCCTGATCATCCTCTTAAGAAAAATGGAATACTTGATATCTTTTATAATGGACTAACTGATGCTTCCAAGGACCACTTGGATAGTTGTGCTGGTTGTGTTTTCAGGGAAAGAACAGTCGACCAAGATGAATTGTTATTGAATAATATGTTGACTAATGAAAATAATTGGACTCTTCCTGAGCCAATTGAGCCAACTCCCGAGCTTATTCATAAACCTACTCCGAAGAAGAGAGGTGTTCTATTTCTCATTCCTGAAGATATGCAAGAGGCAAAGAAATCTATGAAAGAAAAAGGTATTAAAGCTGAAGATGTCAAGAATTACCTCCTATTGAAGAAATACATGGTCTTAATATACCGCCTATTGAAGAAACACATTGTCTTGATAACCCGACACAGGTAATAAAGGTAAATTCTCTCTATAGATACAATAAAGTTGAAATCCCGTCTATTAAATTTCATAGCCAATGTTTAGATGAATTTGATGACTTTATGGCTAGACAAGAAAGTTTTAATGCTTATGTTAGTAGAGAATTAAAGAGTAATGCTTTCATGATAGGACACTTGAGTGATTATATGGCTAGAGTTAAAAGTGAACTCAAACTCATTAGCAAACACGCTTCTATGGTTACCACTCAAGCTGAACAAGTACTTCAAGCTCAAAATGATTTGCTCGATGAATTAAATAATAAACATGATTTTGCTGTTAGAGTGGCTACTAGAATGGGTAGAATGACCCAGGAACCTTTGTATCCTGAAGGCCACCCTAAGAGAATCGAGCAAGATTCTCAAAGAAATAATTTAGATGCACCTAGTTCTTCTAAAAAGAAGAAAAAGAAAAGTGATAAAACTTTGCATGCTTCTAGTGAACCTGTTATAGACACACCTGAGAATCCTAATAATATTTCTATTTTTGATGCTGAAACACAATCAGGTGATGAACATGAACCTAGTGATAATGTTAATGATAATGTTCACGTTGATGCTCAACCTAGCAATAATAATGATGTAGAGATTGAACCTTCTGTTGATCTTGATAACCCACAATCAAAGAATCAACGTTATGATAAGAGAGACTTTGTTGCTAGGAAGCACGACAAAGAAAGAGAACCATGGGTTCATAAACCCATGTCTTTTCCTCCTAAACCATCCAAGAAGAAGGATGATGAGGATTTTGAGCGCTTTGCCGAAATGATTAGACCTATCTTCTTACGTATGCGCTTAACTAATATGCTTAAAGTAAATCCCTATGATAATACATGAAGGATATCATTACAAATAAAAGAAAGATACCGGAATAAGAAATTTCCACCATGCTTGCTAATTATACTTTTAAAGGTGGAATACCAAAGGAACTTGGAGATCCAGGAGTACCAACTATACCATGCTCCATTAAAAGAAATTATGTTAACTAGTCATCAACCCGTGCGGCCGCATAGGCTAGTATTTTAAAATTTTATGATATTCAAGGAATATTTATTGGTAGAAATTAGAAAGATAGGAAATATATGATGAATCCACACTTGAGATATAATAATTCAAAAACATGGAGCAATTTTACTGGTCATCCATATAGTATAATACAATTGCATGTATGATTTAACAGCTTAGATTGTATTTTTTCGCTTAAAACACAACCAAATTTATGAGTGTTTGGAAAAAAGTTATTCTTTATATAAGAACTTTGATATGTGCTCAATTAAGTCTTGTATTTTGAGCAAAGATTCGTAGTAAGTAAAATTTACAAAGCTTGGTCAACTAAAGTATTAAATTCAATGATTTTTTTAGAAAAGATAAAGACCATTCAGGTTGTGAAATACCATCCAGTACATGGTCATACCATCCTAAAAAACACTGATAATAGGAAGCTATAGTGTCATAAAGTATAGAATCCTATAGGTAAGAAAATTAATCATGTCTGAGAGATAAGAAAAGAATCAAATAGTTATCAGCCTCTTGCGTACCAAATTGTCTGTCGTTTTTGTTGCACCTGAGACAAATCTCTTTACATATAAACATTGATTTCAAACCATATGAGCTTTTCAATGAGACACGGTTCCTCAAGCAGTGTAAGTGCCGCGAAATGAAAGTTCAGCGTGTCAGGATCAAGCCAAAGGATAAGAAAATGCAAAAACAAAAGTCTTTGAGTATCAAAAAACCATGGTAGCTTCAAGTACTACCAGAAATAGGTTGAGCCTATCAAAAAAACAGTGGGATATCATAGGTTTCCAGTAAAAGTGGCACAAAGTTCCTGGTTGCCTTGCCCACTAATTTGTGTTGAGGAAGCAAGCACAAACCCGTACAAATGCATTATTGTTACATGTGTTCTACTGGTATCGCAAAAAATTAAACCTATGTATGAAAACCCTCTTTAAAAGTTCTCATATTAATCCTAGTTGTGGCCATTTGTGAGAACATGATTTAGAATATTTAACAACAAATGAAGTTCATATTTTGATTTGTTAACAACTAAGATTGCAGCTATATCTGATCATGCTTGAGGCTCATATTTGATTTCCTACCCTGCAATTTACCTGTAGATAGGAAAAGAGGGTACTATTAATCATTGCAAAACTGCCATGCGAAATTATATGAGATGACTACAAAATATTTTTCTATGACCAGACCCTGCGCAAGCGGGAGCTACATGCACCGGGCCGCTTTTTTTACTCTGGATTATAAGGATATAGAAATGGAAGGGAAACCACACGAAAAGAGAATTTGGCTTTAAACATTTGCATATAGTACTCTTCTTTGACATGAAAGGTACTCCAAAGAGTAGTATGTAATAGCTAAATGAGTAACCCTTAGATGAAAATGTAGTCAGAGCAGCCATTTTAAACACTTGCAACATGACCCATGTGTAGTCTTAATTTCATGAGGGGTCTAATTATCTCTAGGACAGGTCACAACAAATTCAAACTAATTCACAACTGAGAATTAGAAGATAACAATATTTGCTACTACAATATATTGGACTGAACTCAAATAATAAGTGTTTTTCTTCTTTAAATACAATTGGTATTTTCATGCAACATGGATGAAATGATGAATAGATTAAATCAGCGTTGAGATCATAATGAAGCTTGTTGAGGAAATAGATATTTGGACATTACAAATACATTTGTGTATCCCTAAAACACCTGGGAAAATCAAAATCTTCAAGACATAGTAAATCTATCTTTTCACCCTTGAGATCATAATCCACGTATTATCCCATATACAATACACATTTGTTGAGCACAGTTATAACTTAGTTAGTGAGCACCCAACAAAACTAATTCAACAGGTAGCTCCAATCTAAAAACTAAAAGCAAAACGCAATGCTTACATCTTTTAGAAAACAATTGGGTAGAAACAATTTAGTTTTGTTAAGTTTGATGTAAATCTTTTTGGAAGGACTGCATATCATGGCTCCTGAGATCTGAGAAATTTTGACATTGTGCACTAACCAAGCTTTGGTTTTGAGGCATTATGTATCTCATTAATCTGCATTTATTTTTGTATCTGATGTGATGTTTCTGTCAATACCAAGGCATCTTGTAGTGACTTGGGGTCAATCTTAAAGCTTAGCCAATCCATCCTAAAGTAGAATTTTACTTGGAAATAAAAGAATGGATAATCACATAAGAGGTACATGATCATGTAGATATTTATTGCACCAACATGATGATAGCCTAAAAACAGAAGGACCTCCATAATCTAATTACACTAAATCACAATCATGTAACTGACACATACTGAGCCAAAAAATAATATTATACATACTCGATATGCAAATTGCAAATATCAATACAAATCATATTATAAATATACAATATGCAAAGAACAGTAAGGAGCTGCGGATTGCACATAGTATTTTTTTCGATTTACTATTTGTTAGATTTTAATATAAAAGACAGAATATCAGGTTACTTTCTACATTGCCTTTTTTTGCAAAAAAAATGATTTTGTTGTGATATAGAATTCATAGTAAATGTTTTAGGACCTTAGGGAGACATTCGTGTTAACAGACCTAGTAAACAAATATGCATATAAGGAAAGAAATAGCAATGGCTACCACATGGAAACATGTGGAGAGATATCTATATATAATAAACAAAAATGAGTAACGTACCATGGCTATTTCATGGCCATAACAAAAAGGAAGCGAAACAGAAGAACTTCAATACGTACATCAGTACTATTAGAGTTGACGAAGGGCTGGTGCTGCTTGCTGTTTTTCTGCCGGGCCATTCGTGCTTGCGGATGTTGATATTAACCTCAATATGTCTGCAAGTTTTTCTTCGGTTTCTCTTATTTCTTCAGTAGCTGCATAAGCAACCACATGTGTCTTTGATCTGAATGTTTACTATAGCCAGAATCTTGTTGCGTTCCTGCTATGGCCCAGACCTAATTTTAGCTTGTTTAGTTAGCTTTTGACCCGGCACAATCCGAGATCGTGGGATGGCACGCGCAACTATTGGATTGTGGCGAATTTCCCATTGATTCAGTTAAGCGATGAAATAAAAGGAAAGACTAAAAATGACGCAAGTTTTGGCATGGCAAAAGCCTCTCTCTATGACTGAATTTCTGTTCTCTGTTTCCTTTAACCTCATGTGTGGGTGTTGTGTTCTTCAGAAATAAAATTCAGATAAAAAGAGAGGAGATAAGTGATGAAAACTGATAGTGGAATCATTAATTGAAAACTACATATTAGATCAATGATTTTTGGGATCGCCGAACTGCTTCATATATCTTTGTGAACCATGAGAAAATGTACGGAATAAACATAGCTTCAGTTTGCCTAATTATTTTTGGATAGGGCGTAGTCCAGTAATAATGATCAAACATCAGGTATGTTGAGGACAGACATAGTCACCTATATCAAACATTCATGATTCATGGCATTGCTTATATCTGTATTAGATTGGGTCACGTTCTTCAAGGTCTGGAGCATAGATCGGGGCTGGGTGGAAGAGGACATGGAGAGGCGGCAGAGGAGGAAGATCGTGGATGGGTGGTAGAGATGGGAAAGAAGTGAGATGGAAATATTTTTTTCAGGGAGAGGCCCAGAAGGAACTTTCTCATGTGGGATAGTTCGTAGGGACTACGGATTTCATCTGATGGCTCCAGAGATGCAACTCTAAGATTGGATGGATGATTTTGTTAATTTTCTAGGATTAACATGGTGTCTCGATTAGTGCTTCCAATTAGTAAATATATATATAAGGTAAGATGCATTGTGATTTAAAAATAAATGGATTGCCACCGATTGGGATGGTTCATAACCCACAAGTATAGGGGATCGCAACAGCTTTCGAGGGTAGAGTATTCAACCCAAATTTATTGTTTCGACACAAGGGGAGCCAAAAAATATTCTTGAGTATTAGCAGTTGAGTTGTCAATTCAACCACACCTGGATAACTTAGTATCTGCAGCAAAGTATTTAGTAGCAAAAGTGGTATGATAATAATAGTAGCGGTAGCAAAAGTAAAGATAAGTATTTTTGGGTTTTTGTAGTAGTTGTAACAGTAGCAACGGAAAAGTAAATAATCAAAGAACAATATATGAAAAGCTCGTAGGCAATGGATCAGTGATGGATAATTATGCCGGATGCGATTCCTCATGCAATAGTTATAACATAGGGTGACATAGAACTAGCTCCAATTCATCAATGTAATGTAGGCATGTATTCCGTAAATAGTCATACGTGCTTATGGGAAAGAACTTGTATGGCATCTTTTGTCCTACCCTCCCGTGTTCAGCGGGGTCCTAGCGGAAACTAAGGGATATTAAGGCCTCCTTTTAATAGAGAACTGGAACAAAGCATTAGCACATAGTGAATACTTGAACTCCTCAAACTACGGTCATCACCGAGAAGTATCCCGATTATTGTCACTTCGGGGTTGTCGGATCATAACACATAATAGGTGACTATAGACTTGCAAGATAGGATCAAGAACACACATATATTCATGAAAACATAATAGGTTCAGATCTGAAAGCATGGCACTCGGGCCCTAGTGACAAGCATTAAGCATAGAAAAGTCATAGCAACATCAATCTCAGAACATAGTGGATACTAGGGATCAAACCCTAGCAAAACTAACTTGATTACATGGTAAATCTCATCCAAGCCATCACCGTCCAGCAAGCCTACTATGGAATTACTCACACATGGCGGTGAGCATCATGAAATTGGAAATCGAGGATGGTTGATGATGACGACGACGACGAATCCCCCTCTCCGGAGCCCCGAACGGACTCCAGATCAGCCCTCCCGAGAGAGATTAGGGCTTGGCGGCAGCTCCGTGTCGTGAAACACGATGAAACTTTCTCTCTGATTTTTTTTCTCCCCGAGACGGTGTATATGGAGTTGGAGTTGAGGTCAGGAGGTGTCCAGGGGGCCCACGAGATAGGAGGGCGCGCCCTAGGGGGGCGCCCCCTGTCTCGTGGACAGCCCGTGGGCCCCCTGGCCTTGATTCTTTCGCCAAAAAATCTTATTAATTCTGAAAAGTGCCTCCATGGATTTCCAGGACATTCCGAGAACTCTTCTTTTCTACACATAAAACAACATCATGGCAGTTCTGCTGAAAACAGCGTCAGTCCGTGTTAGTTTCATTCAAATCATGCAAGTGAGAGTCCAAAACAAAGGCAAAAGTGTTTGGAAAAGTAGATACGTTGGAGACGTATCAACTCCCCCAAGCTTAAACATTTGCTTGTCCTCAAGCAATTCAGTTGATAAACTGAAAGTGATAAAGAAAAACTTTTACAAACTCTGTTTGCTCTTGTTGTTGTAAATATGTAAAGCCAGCATTCAAGTTTTTAGCAAAGATTATGAACTAACCATATTCACAATAACACTTAGGTCTC
The DNA here is from genome assembly GCF_018294505.1 of Triticum aestivum. NCBI lineage: Eukaryota > Viridiplantae > Streptophyta > Magnoliopsida > Poales > Poaceae > Triticum > Triticum aestivum. The sequence goes on along the minus strand of NC_057810.1, from coordinate 550,961,985 downwards.
AAGTTTACTCATATCAATGGCATAATCAACTAGCAAGCAATAATAATAAAACTCGGATGGCAACACTTTCTCAAAACAATCATAATATGATATAACAAGATGGTATGTCGCTAGCACTTTCTGAGACCGCAAAACATAAATGCAGAGCACCTTTAAAGATCAAGGACTGACTAAACATTGTAATTCATGGTAAAAGAGATCCAGTCAAGTCATACCCAATATAAACCAATAATAATGAATGCAAATGACAGTGTGCTCTCCAGCGGGTGCTTTTAATAAGAAGGATGATGACTCAACGTAAAAGTAAATAGATAGGCCCTTCGCAGAGGGAAGCAGGGATTTGTAGCGGTGCCAGAGCTCGATTTTAAAATAGAGATTGAATAACATTTTGAGCGGCATACTTTTGCTGTCAACGCAACAACTATGAGATGGTTGTATCTTCCATACTACATGCATTATAGGTAGTTCCCAAACAGAATGGTAAAGGTTTATACTCCCCAAACCACCAACAAGCATCAATCCATGGCTTGCTCGAAACAACGAGTGCCTCCAACATACAATAGCCCTGGGGGAGTTTTTTTTAATTATTTTGGTTTGCTTTGATCTTTTTGGATCATGGGACTGGGCATCCCGGTTACCGGCCCTTTCTCGTGAATGAGGAGCGGAGTCCACTCCTCTTGAGAATAACCCACCTAGCATGGAAGATATAGGCAGCCCTAGTTGAAACATGAGCTGCTCGAGCATACAAAACAGAATTTCATTTGAAGGTTTGGAGTTTGGCACATACAATACTTGGAACGACAGGTAAATACCGCACATAGGAAGGTATAGTGGAGTCATATGGAACAACTTTGGGGTTTAAGGAGTTTGGATGCACAAGCAGTATTCCCGCTTAGTACAAGTGAAGGTTAGCAAAAGACTGGGAAGCGACCAACTGAGAGAGCGACAACAGTCGTAAACATGCATTAAAATTAATTCACAGCGAGTACAAGCATGAATAGGATATAATCCACCATGAACATAAATATCATGAAGGCTATGTTGATTTGATTCAACTACATGCGTGAACATGTGCCAAGTCTAGTCACTTAATACATTCAAAGGGGGATACCATCCCATCATACCACATCATAATCATTCTAATAGCATGTTGGCACGCGAGGTAAACCATTATAACTCATAGCTAATCAAGCATGGCACAAGCAACTATAATCTCTAAATGTCATTGCAAATATGTTTACTTCATAATAGCTGACTCAGGAATGATGAATCATCATATTTACAAAAACAAGAGAGGTCGAGTTCATACCATCTTTTCTCATCCCAATAAGTCCATCATATATCGTCATTATTGCCTTTCACTTGCACGACCGAACGATGTGTATAATAATAAGAGTGCACGTGCATTGGACTAAGCTGGAATCTACAAGCATTCAACTCAAGAGAGAAGACAAGTAATATGGGCTCTAAATTAAATAAACAGTCATGCATATAAGAGCCACTAAGCAATTTCAATATAGTCTTCTCGACCCCCAAAAGAAAGAAAAGAAAATTTTACACGGGAAAGCTCCCAACAAGTAAAAGAAGAACAAGAAATCTTTTTGGGTTTTCATTTTAATTTCTACTACAGGCAAGGAAATTAAGCTAACTAAGTTTTTTGGTTTTTCTAAAGGTTTATCAAACACACAAGAAGAAAACTAGAAAAAGAATTTTAAACTAGCATGGATAATACAATGAAAGAGTGTGAGCACTGACGACTAGTGTGTGATCATGAATGTAAAGTCGGTGAGAAATACGTACTCCCTCAAGCTTAGGCTTTTGGCCTAAGTTGGTTTAATACCAAGGACCGCCTGGCTGATATCCATAAGTGAAACTGGGGTAGTACTGAGATGAAGAGGCGACCGCCTCCTGAGCAGCAGCATGTTGGCGAGCTGCCTCCATTCCCCTCTCATATTCAGTGGCTTCTTCCCTGGCGACAACATATCTTCCTTTTGTCTGATAATCAAAAAGGTGGGGAGCAGGAAGAGTAACAGGGACGATGTTGCGTTTGTTATAGGTTAGTCGGTAATGGAGGAATTGTTCATTCCTCTCAAGAAAATGGTGATCAAACATAGCTTCTTTATCCAAATAAACAGGAGGTACAATCATATCCCCCTCTCGTGGAGTTATATTAAGAAAATTAGCCACATGGGTTGCATAAATTCCTCCAAAGAAATCTCCCCTTTTATTATTATTATGCAACCTACATGCAACTATTGCCCCCAAGTTATAACCTCTATAACCTGACACAACACTCTTGAGGACACAAAGATCAGGGGCACACATGTGACATACTTCGTCCTTACCGTTAAAGCATCTACCAATAAAGAGAGCAAAGTAATGTATAGCAGGAAAATGAATGCTCCCTATGGTAGCTTGTGTTACGTCCCTAGATTCTCCCACAGTAATACTAGCAAGAAAATCTCTAACTTCAGATTTGGGAGGATCATTATCATTACCCCACCGCGGGAGTTTGCAAGCAGTTGTGAAATCTCTAAATCCATGGTATAAGATGTATCATAAATATCAAACATGACACTAGGAGAACTACGCGAAGAAATATATTCGAACCTCCGCACAAAGGAATCAGTCAATTGATAATATTGAGGACACTTATCTTGTAAGAAGTCCTCCAGCTCGGCATTACACACATACGTGTCAAATTCATCCTTGAAGCCTGCTTCGACCATAAAATCATCGGATGGCCACTCACAAGCCCGAACATTTGCGTCCCTTGGCAAATTAACATCTTGTTCACGTATGGAAATCCTTGGCCCTTTCTTTGCCGAGGAACCACCTTGGTACATTCTTCTAAGCATATTTCTTTTTCTGTAAATTTCTGAAATTTTAGTAACTTCAAAATAAAAGTGCATAAAACTAAACAAGATTGATAGCAACTACTCCTACAAGTGCCTAGAGCCTATATCATGCATTGGAATTTCTTGGGACCTCAAAAATTTAGCATGCAATCTCAAGAACATGGTCACCTATGCAGCAAAAATTTGCAATGAATAAAGCACTAGAACAAAAACTAATTGGACCAATGGAGGAGTCACATACCAAGCAACAATCTCCCAAAGCAGTTTTGCGAATGGAGCTTTGAGCTAAGAGATCGAAAATTGCAGCAAAACGAGCTAGAACTCGGGCTTGAGCTGGATGGGGTTTTTTTGTGTAGAAGATGAAGTGTGTGGGTGCTGGCATAAGTGGAGGGGGCCACCAGGGGCCCACGAGACAGGGGGCATGCCCTACAGGGGGGCGCCCTCCTCTCTCGTGGCCTGGTGCTTGGCCCTCCTGCAGTGTTTTCAGTGCCTAAAATCCTCAAACATTCCAGAAAAAATCATACTAAATTTGCAGGGCATTTGAAGCACTTTTATTTTCGGACTATTTTTTAATGCACGGGTAATTCAGAAAACAGACATATAATGCTATTTTTGCTTTATTTATTCTAAATAACAGAAAGTAAAAAGAGGGTACAGAAGGTTGTGCCTTCTAGTTTCATCCATCTCATGATCATCAAAATGAACCCACTAACAAGGTTGATCAAGTCTTGTTAACAAACTCATTCCGAATAACACGGGACCGGAGAAAATTCAAATAACACTAACTTACCTCAACGGGGATATGAAAATCCCCAACAATAAGAATATCATACTTTTTCTTGACAGTAGGGAGAGGAAATTCAAAACCTCCAAAAATGATAGTTGGAACTTTTTCAATAGAATTGATGCTATGAACTTGAGATTGTTTCCTCGGAAAGTGTACCGTATGCTCACTACCATTAACATGAAAAGTGATATTGCCTTTGTTGCAATCAATAACAGCCCCTGCAGTATTAAGAAACGGTCTACCAAGGATAATAGACATACTATCGTCCTCGGGAATATCAAGGATAACAAAGTCCGTTAAAATAGTGACATTTGCAACCACAACAGGCACATCCTCACAAATACCGACAGGTATAGCAGTTGATTTCTCAGCCATTTGCAAAGATATTTCAGTAGGTGTCAACTTATTCAATTCAAGTCTACGATATAAAGAGAGAGGCATAACACTAACACCAGCTCCAAGATCACATAAAGCAGTTCTAACATAATTTCTTTTAATAGAGCATGGTATAGTTGGTACACCCGGATCTCCAAGTTTCTTTGGTATTCCACCCTTAAAAGTATAATTAGCAAGCATGGTGGAAATTTCAGCTTCCAGTATCTTTCTTTTATTTGTGATGATATCCTTCATATATTTAACATAAGGATTTATTTTAAGCATATCAGTTAAGCGCATACGTAAGAAAATAGGTCTAATCATTTCAGCAAAGAGCTCAAAATCCTCATCATCCTTTGACTTGGATGGTTTAGGAGGAAAGGGTATGGGTTTCTGAACCCATGGTTCTCTTTCTTTCCCGTGCTTCCTAGCAACAAAATCTCTCTTATCATAACGTTGATTCTTTGATTGTGGGTTATCAAGATCAACAGCAGGTTCAATTTCTACATCATTGTCTTTGCTAGGTTGAGCATCAACATGAACATTATCATTAACATTATCACTAGGTTCATGTTCATCACCTGATTGAGTTTCAGCATCAGAAATAGAAATATCATTGGGATTCTCAGGTGTGTCTACAGTGGGTTCACTAGAAGCATGCAAAGTCCTATCATTTTTCTTTTTCTTCTTTTTAGAAGAACTAGGTGCCTCTAAATTAGTTCTCTGAGAATCTTGCTCGATTCTCTTAGGGTGGCCTTTAGGATACAAAGGTTCCTGAGTCATTCTACCAGTTCTAGTAGCCACTCTAACAGCAAAGTCATTTTTATTATTTAATTCATCAAGCAAATCATTTTGAGCTTTAAGTATTTGCTCAGCTTGAGTAGCAACCATAGAAGCATATTTGCTAACGTGGTGAAGTTCATCCTTAACTCTAGCCAGATTATCACCTACGCGTCCTATCTCAAAAGCATTATTCTTTAATTCTCTACCAACATAAGCATTAAAATTTTCTTGCCTAGCCATAAAGTCATCAAATTCATCTAAGCATGGGCTATGAAATTTAGTAGAGGGTACTTCAACTTTATCATATCTATAGAGAGAATTTACCTTTACTACCTGTGACGGGTTATCAAGAAATTGTGGTTCTTCAGGCGGTAAATTAAGACCATGTATTTCTTCAATAGGAGGTAAATTCTTAACATCTTCAGCTTTAATACCTTTTTCTTTCATTGATTTCTTTGCCTCTTGCATATCTTCAGGACTGAGAAATAAAACACCTCTCTTCTTCGGAGTGGGTTTAGGAATACGCTCATGAGTTGGCTCAATTGGTTCAGGAATTACTTCAGGAACTGGCTCAGGAAGAGTCCAATTATTTTCATTAGTCAACATATTATTCAATAGTATTTCAGCTTCGTCGACTGTTCTTTCCCTGAAAACACAACCAGCACAACTATCCAAGTAGTCCTTGGAAGCATTGGTTAGTCCATTATAAAAGATATCAAGCATTTCATTTTTCTTAAGAGGATGATCAGGCAAAGCATTAAGTAACCGGAGAAGCCTCCCCAAGCTTGTGGGAGACTCTCTTCTTTGATTTGCACAAAATTATATATGTCCCGCAAGGCAGCTTGTTTCTTATGAGCAGGGAAATATTTAGCTGAGAAGTAATAAATCATATCCTGGGGACTACGCACACAACCAGGAGCAAGAGAATTATACCAAGTCTTAGCATCACCCTTTAATGAGAACAAAAATATCTTAAGGATATAGAAATAGCGAGACTTCTAACCATTAGTAAATAGGGTAGCTATATCATTCAACTTGGTAAGATGTGCCACAACAGTTTCAGATTCAAGGCCATAAAAAGGATCAGATTCAACTAAAGTAATAATATCAGGATCAACAGAGAATTCATAATCCTTATCAGTAACACAAATAGGTGAAGTAGCAAAAGCATGATCGGGTTTCATTCTAGCATTAAGAGACTGCTGCTTCCATTTAGCTAATAATTTCTTAAGATAATTTCTATCATTGCAAGCAAGAATTTCCATAGCAGCTGTTTCATGCATAACATAACCCTTAGGAAAAACAGGTAATACATAATCATTGGGGGGACCTTCATCATCACTATCATCAGTAATAGGATCTTTAGTAATTTCATTCCCCCTAAATCTAGCAAGTTGTTCATCAAGAAATTCACCTAATGGCAAAGTTGTATCACGCACAAAAGTAGTTTCATCATGCATAGCAGAAGTGGCATCATCAATAACATGCAACATATCAAAATTCATAGCAGTAGTAGGTTTAGGTGTATCAAGCCTACTGATAACAGAAGGAGAATCTAGTGCAAGGCTAGATGGTAGTTCCTTACCTCCCCTCGTAGTTGAGGGCAAAATAGTAGTGCGATCGTCTTTCAAGTTCTTCATAGTGATCAACAGATATAAATCCCAAGTGACTCAGAGAATAGAGCTATGCTCCCCGGCAACTGCGCCAGAAATTAGTCTTGATAACCCACAAGTATAGGGGATCGCAACAGCTTTCGAGGGTAGAGTATTCAACCCAAATTTATTGATTCGACACAAGGGGAGCCAAAGAATATTCTTGAGTATTAGCAGTTGAGTTGTCAATTCAACCACACCTGGATAACTTAGTGAAAGATCGTGGATGTCGCCTAGAGGGGGGGGGGGTGAATAGGCGTTTTAAAATAATTACGGTAGTGGCTTGAACAAATGCGGAATAAACCTAACAGTTAATTTGTCAAGCACAAAACCTACAACAACTAGGCTCACCTATGTGCACCAACAACTTATGCTAAGCAAGATAAGCAACTATGTGATAGCAAGATATATGACAAAGAACAATATGGCTATCACAAAGTAAAGTGCATAAGTAAAGGGCTCGGGTCAGAGATAACCGAGGCACTCGGAGACGACGATGTATCCCGAAGTTCACACCCTTGCGGATGCTAATCTCCGTTTGGAGCGGTGTGGAGGCACAATGCTCCCCAAGAAGACACTAGGGCCACCATAATCTCCTCACGCCCTCGCACAATGCAAGATGCCGTGATTCCACTAAGGGACCCTTGAGGGCGGTCATCGAACCCGTACAAATGGCGACCCTTGGGGACGGTCACCTAACCCGTACACTTTGGCAACCCTTGGGGGCGGTCACTGGTACCCGTCAAATTGCTCGGGGCGATCTCCACAACCTAATTGGAGACCCCGACGCTTGCCCGGAGCTTTACACCACAATGATTGAGCTCCGAACACCACCAACCGTCTAGGGCGCCCAAGCACCCAAGAGGAACAAGCTCAAGGGTACGAAGCACCCAAGAGTAAAAAGCTTCTCAAGTTGAAACTTTCACGTATCACCATGGAGAACTCAAACCGATGCACAAATGCAATGGCAAGGGAACACGGAGTGCCCAAGTCCTTCTCTCTCAAATCCCACCAAAGAAACTAATGCTAGGGAGGAAAGTGAGAGGAAGAACAAGAAGGAGAACACAAAGAACTCCAAGATCTAGATCCAAGGGGTTCCCCTCACATAGAGGAGAAAGTGATTGGTGGAAGTGTGGATCTAGATCTCCTCTCTCTTTTCCCTCAAAAACTAGCAAGAATCCATGGAGGGATTGAGAGTTAGCAAGCTCAAAGAAGGTCAACAATGGGGGCAAAAACGAGCTCAAGAGATAGAGAACCATTGGGGAAGAAGACCCCCTTAAATAGGTCCCCACGAATCTGTCCGTTATATGCAGAATAACATAGGAGCGGTACAACCGCTATGAGCACCGGTACAACCGGTAACAGGCAATAAGCTGTACAACCGGCCCACAACCACCCAACAACCACACCACAATAGAAACTAGTCCGGTGGTAGAGCGGTACATGGCCGGTACAACCTCCGGACCAATTCTGGAGTGGTACAACCGCTCCAAACACCGGTTGTACCGGTCAACCGGTACAACCTCTCTATGGGGCGGCACAACCTCTCTATGTAAAACAGGCAATATCAAAATAGCCACAACTTTCGCATACGAGCTCCGAATTCGACGAAATCAAGTTTGTTGGAAAGCTAAGGACAAGAGAAAACACAATATTGATAGAAATATCAAGAAATAGAAATTGAGAAAATACCCAAAATAAAATGGTGAGAACCCTTTCTCAATTAAGACCGGTAAAACCTCCAACACCGAAATCACAAAAGAAGATGCATATGAAATCGGTTTTCAATGAACTCAAGCTCGTCATCAAGATGACCATAAGCTCTAAGACTCACAGAGAGAATCAAACAAGAACCAAGAAATATGATGCAAGGATGCAATGGTTTGAGCTCTGTACGAATGATACGACTAAGCTACTCATCGAGAGCCCCCCTTGATATACGGTAATCGATCCTATAACCCGGTCTCCCAACTACCACCATGAGACCGGTAAAAGAGAAAACCTATCAAGGGAAAACCTTTGCCTTGCACATGGTCCACTTGAGCTAGATGCTGACAATCTTGACTCCCTCAAGTTGGACCACCTTTCTTGATTGCATTGGCTTGATGAAGACTAGATGATTACTCCCCCATACTCCACTATGGGTGAGCCACTCTTCGGCACATCTTCACAAGTCCATTGACACCACAATGGATGGAAAGCTTCAAGCACTTGATCTCTTCGTGATGCTCCACTTGAACTTGCACACGACAATCTTGATGACGATCACCACTTGATGTCATCCTCTCCATGGGTTGAGTGATATCTTCCTCTTGACGCAAGCCCATGAACATGTACCTAACCCCACATAGAACTCTCACATAGACCATGGGTTAGTACACAAAGTGCAATGGACAATGCTTACCATATCATGGGATCACTTGATCCCTCTCGGTACATCTTCTACGCTTTGTGAGTTGATCAACTTGATCCACTCTTGACTTAGTCTTGATCAACCTCGAATCTTTCCAACTCTCTTCATTTGGATGATGTCTTGAAGGTAGACATGAATGATCACACAATCTTCTTCTTCAAGACATGCTTGCAATAAGCTCAACACTCACATGACCGATCTTTGGATAATTCCTTAATAGCAACGTGGTCATCACAAACTCTCCTTGAAACCAATAAATGGACTCCAAGAAAAGCCTATGGACAAACCCTTCAAATATAACTCAAGGCAACCATTAGTCCATAGAGATTGTCATAAATTGCCAAAACCAAACATGGGGGCACCGCATGTTCTTTCAATCTCCCCCATTTTGGTAATTGATGACAATCACTTTCAAGAGAGTTTATACAAGGAATTATGCATCACCATGTAGTGCAACAACCAATGATGCATGATAATGAGATGCAAATGCTTAGGAACCAAAACCAGAGCAAGGAGAAAACTCAGAAGACTTCTCCATAAAACTCTCTAAAACTCCTCCCCCATTGGCATCGATCGCCAAAATGGGTGAAAAGCTTAGAAGGCCAAAATAAATGGTGTTCCTCCATAAATTGTGTATTTCTCAACAAGAGAGTGGAATGCAATACACATATCCAACTGCCAATACTTGGAAGAAGACAAACTATATTAAGGCCCAAAGATTGCAACAGAAAGATATGCCACAAAGACATAACAAAGAGAGACACAAGCAATCAGAAGATACCAATTGAAGCAAGCAATCAACAGATATTAATTTAACCAACTAGACCAATGATCCTACATGCCACAAGAATAAAGAAATTATGATAAGCGCAAAGGAGTGTTCTAAAGAAACTAGAGAAGCTCCCCATGATTTGTGCACACATAAGATTTTTTTATTTGAATACAAAGTGCACAAAATAGGATCATAGCTCCCATCCAGTGCAAGTGAGCATATAGAAACTCACATCCAGTGCAAGTGAGCATATAGGAAACAAAGCCTAGCGCTTGCACCAAGCACATGGTTGAGCAACATGTGAAAGAGGCAACTTAAGAATAGGCTCAACCAAAATAATGTGTGTGAGTCATGGCGAAGCACTTGAGAAGACTAAAATTAGGATGAGCATTAAGCATCAACATAGTCTTGAAAGAATGAGGCAAACGGTGCAAGGCCTATCATTCTCACACACAACTGGCAAATGGGTTCACAAGCTTACTAATAAGCAGAAGAGAACCTATGCTTGTGACAACCCGTGGTGAAGATAGAAAATGAAAGCCTCATCAAGATGAGGGATACCAATTAAGATGGCAAAGGCCTCGTCAAGACAAGCATGAGGAAAAAGATCTTCACCACAAAAGAGTGCATCAATATGCAACGAGATAAGACCCGCACTCAAGACAAGATCTTTCACGGAGCCACCAAAGAAATAACAAAAGAAAGACAAGGTGGACGTGAAAGAAAGGATATCATCTAGAGATGTAATTTCTCTCAGGTGTATAAGGTTCTAGGTAGATGAAATCATGATGATATATGTCTACAAAGAAGGATGTACACCCGACATAGTTACAACACGAAGGAATAAGATATCCAAAAGGAAGTCATACATATACCAATAAGATATTTGCTTGGAAGCATAGCACATGGCTAGATATGGTCTTATTGTATATAAATGAATTCCTACCACACAACCATCAAAGACATCACAACTAGCAACATGAGATCATTGTTGGGATGCTTTGAGAAAGGAAACAAGTATCACAAGAAAGAATGAATACATGCCATGATACAACCTACACAAGGTTGATGTAAGAAATGTGTGCATGAAGTAGATGATGATACTTGTTACCGAGATACCATTGGAAGGATGTAGTAGATACCAATTGAAGGTAGATGGTAGTTCATTGATCATCCTAGCTTGACTCCAATAAGCACATGGTGGAAACACCTTCCTTGTGAATGAGCCGAGCATCCAATGCATCTCCAAATGTTCCTAGAAGAACAACACAAACTAAACAGTACCCAAACTCATTGGGACCACATAGTTAGAAACACCAATACATAGGACAAACTCCACATAAATATGTGCATATAGATATGAAAATGAATTTCATGCACATCTCATCCAAATTGAGGCTAGGTGGAGTTTCCCCTATATATTGAGTCAAAGAAAGAAAGCATGCCAAATAACATACAAGAAGTAAATATGCATGCTCGAAACTATCAAGAATCGAAACCAATGAAAACGAAATGCCAAGTGAAAAAGGATACCAAATAGATAAATCATCACTTGGAAGATATCATTAAAGATACGTCAAGGAATGAGATATCCATTGATACACACTAAATTAAAGATGTCAAACTCCCAAAGAGAGGATGGTTCCAAACAAACCAAGCTCTCAACAAAGTTTCATGATGGCACAAGGTACCAAAAGAAAACGGCTTGCCTTCCACCAACACACACTTGATAAGGATCACAAGAAGAGTGTTCTAAAGAAAATAGGATAGCTCCCCCATGAGTTGTGCACTAGAGAGAATTTGCTTTTGAATACAAAATGCACAAGGTGGGATCACCACTTTCACTATATCTAGAAAACACTAGACAAGAACAAGAAATTAACAAGATCCACAAGTGGTATGGAAGACAACGGGAGTTGACACAAACCTTGGCAAGAGAAAAGGCAAATAAAAACAAAAGCCAATGTAAAGATGATCAATAAATTCTACCACACATAAGTGACTACCACTTGTCAAAAGACAAGAAGTATTTGGAAATAATTCCCGTTGGTAGATAGCAAGGATATCCAACATCATCTTCACACCAAACACAATCAAATTGCAACTTGTAGAGATAACATGCCACCTAGGAACAAGATAATCTACAATATCAGCACTAGTGACAAAATCTCAAATGTACACATTTTCTAGGCTAGTAATATACATAGCATATTACTCCCCCATAATGTGATACCAATAAAAACTTAACAAGAGGCAATAAGAGAAACAAACAAGAGATACTTAATGGACTCTTTAGAATTTGATTTTCTCATGAGAGATATACCACCTAGCGACTAGATAATCTTGTAATATCAATACTAAGTGGTATTCCCCATGTACCCACCTTTATAGGATTGCGAAGTGCACAAAGCATATCACTCCCCCATAATGGGATATTCCATTAATCTCTCACATGAGCCAACTAAGATACAACCAAGATGCACTAAGGCTCAACGAACGACACACAAGTACATGATGTGCAAACCAACATACACAAAGGAAATTTGGAGACACATGCAAGGAACAAAACCAAAACATGCAAGCGGGCAAGTAACTTTCAATGTAAGCAATTTTAAGTATAAGTTACCGCAAGGAGGCACATTGGATATAAGATATAAACTTGACGATCCAATTGACTTGGCTTGAGACAATAAGAGTGATGAAGTCCCCTTAATTCTTCATAATGTAGCCAAGTCTCCAATGCCCTCCAACAACACCTATTGATCAAGTTTGAGCTAGTTGGTCCCCAACCAAGTTGGGTCCTAAGAGGTTAGTCACAATAGGCTTGGCTACCCAAATGGTTCTTTGCTTCAAACCACTTTGAGTAACAACAAACTTGGCAAACACATTGCCAACCTTATCCTTCCCAAGAGAATAGACATCATCAATAACAATTGGGTTGGATAAGTTACCACTAGTGCATGAAGAAGCAAGGTGACCTTTCTCACAACATAGATAGCAACGTCTACTCTTTACTTTCTTCTCACTTGATTTCTCAACTTGAGAAGCATTAGCTTGAGTCTTGTTGGGAAGAGGCCTTTCTTCAACTTGAGGTTGAGCATGAGAATGCACTTGTAGCCGCTTCCCTTGTTGCTTGTCACTAATGGCCTTCTTCTTCAATGGGCAAGATCTAACATGATGCCCTTCAATTTTGCACTTGAAGCAAATAATCTTGGCCGAATTCTTGACTTGTTTTTGGCCCTTCTTCTTGTTGATCTTGGACTTCTTCTTCTTGTTGGAGTTGAATCCAAGTCCGCCTTTGTCATTGGGGGATTTTTGCACACTCAAGATATTGTTGAGTGTGAATTTTCCTTCATGACACTTTTCCAAGTCTTTCTTCAAAGAAGTGACTTGGGCCTTGAGCTCTTTGATTTCCTCTACATGGTTAGTCTGAACACAAGTACTAGAGGAAGTATAAGCTTCATCGTTAGAGCAACAAGGCAAGGAAAGCAATTCATCGCAAGATGTACCAACATTGTGAGTAGATGAATTACAAGGACTAGCACATGGCAATATACTATTTTGACTAGAAGTAGTGCTAGTATCCACATGAAGCTCACTAGATGTTACCTTAACAATCATGGCCTCATGAGCTATCTTTAGCACACTATGGGATACTAGAAGATCATCATGAGAGCTTGAGATCTTTTCATGACTTTCTTCCAATTTCCCATAATTACTAGATAGCACCTCAAGTTGAGCCCGTAGCTCAATATTCTCCTTCAAAATGGATGCTTCACAAGAACTAGAGTTAGTAGCACAAGCATCATCATTAACAACAAGAGGAGAAGGCAACTTGGAAATCTCTTTTAAATAAGAAGCTTCAAGTTGAGCATGAGACTCGGTGAGTTTGCTGAGCTCACCCTTGATGACCCTTGAGCCATTTTCGAGGTGCTCAAAATCCTCAAGGAGTCTAGCATGAGCAACTTCAAGCTTAGCATTTTTAGTTTCAAAAACATTGGCCACCTCAAGAGCTCTATCATCAGATTCCTTCACTCTAGATAATTCTAGAGCAAAAGTCTCCTCAAGAGATTCCTTGGTGGTTTGTTCAAGTTCAAGAGCTTGAGAGAGGTCCGCAATCTCATTAGCGTAATCACGACCATGACCTTCCATTTTATCACTGGTGACCTCATGCTCCTCAAGACGAGATTCCAACTCATCAGTATATTTCTTGCTCTCAATAGCAATCGACATGATTTCCATGAAGTTGGAACGAGCAATTTTATTCTTAAGAAGAGCTTTAAAAATCATTTCCCCCTTAATTTTAAGGAGGCAACATCATCATTCTCTTCATCATAATCGACATCATCATCATTCTTGCCATCATCAATATCATCACAAGATATATTGGGATTCAAAGTGGGAGATACCTTTGAGGCCTTGGCCATAAGGCAAAATGCAATAGATGATGATGTAGGATCCCTTGAAGCACCATTCAAGACCACATCTTGTTCCATGGAGTGTTGAGTTTCCTCTACATTGTTAGCACAACAACTTGAGGAAATAGATACATTTTTATCATGGCAACAAGACATAGCAAGCATATCATCATGAGATTTGAGCAAGCAATTTCTACATGATATGCAAGGACTACCAACATGAGCAAGTGAAACATGTAAGGTGCTCGAAGTGTTAAAGTCCAAAGAAGGACCATTGCAATAAGATAGTGATGAAGAATCACCAAGAATAAGCACACTATCATCATTACAATGACCACCACTACTCACCCTAGCATTACCTTGTGGAAATCCACATGTAGGTGAAGTAGAAGAAGTTGAGAACGCAACACAGCCGGAGGAGGAGGGAGAACAATCATCCCCACAAATCTTGTACACACCATATTTATCTTGAAGCTCCGTCCACAACTCATGAGCATCCCGGAACGGCATGAGTTCAAATATAACTACATTGCTCAAAGCATCGAAAAGCACATTAGAAGATTGAGCATTGAGATAAGAGTTTTTCTCATCCTCTAAAGATAAGCTTTGGGGATCCTTTGGAGGAGAAAAAACCCATATCTACAATTCGCTCTAAATTTGGGTCCATGACCCTAAAGTGATTAAGCATGCAAATTACCCAAACATCAAAATTTGTGCCATCGAAACTAAGATTGTATGAGAATCCTAATCCCCTAGTCGACATCTTTACTCTCTAGGCGGTTAAGCCCAACAAAGAGAGACGAGGCTCTGATACCAATTGAAAGATCGTGGATGTCGCCTAGAGGGGGGGTGAATAGGCGTTTTAAAATAATTACGGTAGTGGCTTGAACAAATGCGGAATAAACCTAACGGTTAATTTGTCAAGCACAAAACCTACAACAACTAGGCTCACCTATGTGCACCAACAACTTATGCTAAGCAAGATAAGCAACTATGTGATAGTAAGATATATGACAAAGAACAATATGGCTATCACAAAGTAAAGTGCATAAGTAAAGGGCTCGGGTCAGAGATAACCGAGGCACTCGGAGATGACGATGTATCCCGAAGTTCACACCCTTGCGGATGCTAATCTCCGTTTGGAGCGGTGTGGAGGCACAATGCTCCCCAAGAAGCCACTAGGGCCACCGTAATCTCCTCACGCCCTCGCACAATGCAAGATGCCGTGATTCCACTAAGGGACCCTTGAGGGCGGTCACCGAACCCGTACAAATGGTGACCCTTGGGGGCGGTCACCGAACCCATACACTTTGGCAACCCTTGGGGGCGGTCACCGGTACCCGTCAAATTTCTCGGGGCGATCTCCACAACCTAATTGGAGACCCAGACGCTTGTCCAGAGCTTTACACCACAATGATTGAGCTCCGAACACCACCAACCATCTAGGGCGCCTGAGGGAGTCCTGGACTAGGGGGTGTCCGGATAGCCGAACTATCATCATTGAAGACTATGAAGATACAAGATTGAAGACTTCGTCCCGTGTCCGGATGGGACTTTCCTTGGCGTGGAAGGCAAGCTTGGCGATACGGATATGTAGATATCCCACCATTGTAACCGACTTTGTGTAACCCTAGCCCTCTCTGGTGTCTATATAAACCGGATGGTTTTAGTCTGTAGGACGAACAACAATCATACCATAGGCTAGCTTCTAGGGTTTAGCCTCCTTGATCTCGTGGTAGATCTACTCTTGGAATACCCACGTCATCAATATCAATCAAGCAGGACGTAGGGTTTTACCTCCATCAAGAGGGCCCGAACCTGGGTAAAACATCGTGTCCCTTGTCTCTTGTTACCATCCGCCTAGACGCACAGTTCGGGACCCCCTACCCGAGATCCGCCGGTTTTGACACCGACATTGGTGCTTTCATTGAGAGTTCCTCTGTGCCGTCGCAATCAGGAGGGATGCCTTTTCCCGTCTTTAAAGACGGCGCCATCGCCAAGGGAGCTTTGGCCACCGGCCAAACTATCCGCCTAGGTGGTTTTCTTATGACCGCATGTTCGGCCACCGCTCCGACAATGACCTCTCAGGTCATCAAAAGCGATCTTCACGTCAACTCGGAATTCGCCGAGCAGCTAGATCCGATGGAGCTCTCCTCCGTAAATGAGCTCTTGGATCGCATCGCCGCCCTGGGAGTCGCTATAGACTACGATCAGATTGGGCTTAAAACCGATCTGAGAGAAATTAACTCTCCCCAGGCTACCCACCACGTTGTTGTGGTAGAGGAACAATGCGGCGACTCTTCTTCTATGTTAAAGACCAGTTATGTCTGGATTCCCGATCCCTCCATGCCGGATTCCCGCGGAGGGGCGGACATCAATCAAGTACTGAACCTAAAGTCAGGCATCGGACCAGATTTGTTGGATAACATCCAGCAATCCAAGCTTCCAAATCCGGAAACTTCTCGGCCTTTGAGCCTCAGATTGGGCGGGGTTCCGAATTTAATTACGCCCGCCCACCCAAACATAAGCGATCTATCTCAAATACGGCAAGATCCCGATGAAACAATACATCATTACTGGGCCAAATTCCTCCTGGTTATGGACAGGATAAAGGACTGCCGTGAGGAAAGCACAATCTCAATTTTCTACAACAATTGCACGGACAAGGGAATTATGAACACCATAAGTCATCGCAAAGTTACACGCTTCACCGACCTGGCGACCATAGTACAAAAATACTGTGCGATAGAGAGTGCCTGGAAAACTGAAACCAGGTTTTGGGACAATCCGGCCCTGAACATAACCCTAGTTCGAAATAAAAGGGTGCATAATACTCAAGCACCTGGGTCAAAAATCAAAAAGCAAAAACCCCCTAAAGGGCACGGAACCGTACTAGAGGGATGGCTCAACGGACCCTGTAAAATCCATAGTACAGAGGGCGCCACTCCAACACATAGCCTTCGAGCATGTTGGATACTACGGCAGGTGGCCAAAAGTGGCGAAGGTTTTCTAGCCCTGGGTAACTAGCCCAATAGTACCAGTACGGTATTAACAGTCTTCGAGACTTTCGCATCAAATAATATGCGGAAACGAGCAATCTGCAGCCTCGCCGAAGTCTACCAAGTAGCAACAACAAATCCATGGAGCGACACGGCTATCACCTTCAATGCCAGCGATGAACCTAAATTCCGAACAGCCCGAGCACCAGCCGCATTGGTCCTCAGTCCGATAGTGGACGACTTTCGTCTTACCAAGGTACTCATGGATGACGGCAGCGGATTAAACCTCATTTACGAGGAAACCCTACAAAAAATGGAAATAGACTAGAGCCGCATTGAGCGAAGCAGCACGGCCTTTAGAGGAATAATCCCTAGTCGGGAAGTACGCTGCACAGGAAAAATCACACTAGATGTAGTGTTCGACTCACCGGAAAATTACAGGTCCGAGGAGGTCACGTTACAAGTGGCCCCGTTCAGCAGCGGATATCACGCCTTGTTAGGGAGAGAGGCATTCACAATTTTCCAAGCTATACCCCATTACGGGTACATGAAGCTTAAAATGCCCCGGCCCAATGGAATCATCACTCTTGTCAGCGATCCAGATATAGCACTTCACGCTAAAAATAAGACAGCCGCACTAGCCCTAGAGGCACTATCCGAAGCCCTAGCGGCAGAGGAACTCACTGCGCTGCGCTCCACGGTGAATAGGGACGATGTGATACTCGATAAGAGATCTAAGTCCACCTCTTTTAAACCGGCAGACGAAATAGTCAAATTCCAGGTCCATCCAACGGACCCAACAAAGACGGCCTCCATTGGGGCACAATTAAACCCTGATGTAGAAGCCGCACTACGAGAATTCCTTCGAGAAAATTGGGACATTTTTGCCTGGCACCCTTCAGATATGCCAGGAATCCCACGCAGGCTTGCAGAGCACAGCCTAAATATCCTAAAAGGATTCAAGCCAGTCAAACAGGCTCTTCTGCGATTTTCCGAACCCAAAAGATAGGCAATGGGAGAGGAGCTAGCCAAACTCTTAGAAGCCGGATTCATCAGAGATATAAAACATTTGGACTGGCTAGCAAACCTAGTAATGGTACCAAAAAAGGACACATCCTGGCGCCTTTGTGTCGATTTCAAAGACCTTAACAAGGCCTGTCCAAAGGATCCTTTCCCCCTCCCCCGCATCGACCAAATCATCGATGCTACCGCAGGGCACGATTCATTGTGCTTCCTCGACGCATACTCCAGATACCATCAAATCAAGATGACGGAAACAGACCAGGCCGCAACAGCATTCATTACTCCATACGGACCATTCTGCTTCAACACAATGCCCTTCGGACTCAAAAACGCCGGCGCAACATATCAGCGCATGATTCAGACATGTCTGGCTACCCAGATAGGCAAAATAGTGGAGGCATACGTAGATGATGTGGTCGTTAAGACCAAACACGTCGAAACTCTAGTAGACGATTTGAGGCTTACATTCGACAACCTCCGAGCATATGACATTAAGCTCAACCCGGAAAAATGTGTTTTCGGCGTACCAGCCGAAAAGCTCTTGGGATTCATTGTATCCGGTAGAGGAATTGAAGCAAACCCAGCCAAGATCCAAGCTCTATCACAATTGGATATCCCAAAAGACCTCAAACAAATACAAAAACTAACTGGATGCGTGGTGGCTCTAAGCCGCTTCATCTCCCGTTTGGGAGAAAAGGCACTGCCCCTCTATCGCCTCCTCCGGCACACCGAACACTTCGAATGGACGGATGTTGCCACGGCCGGACTCGAAGAAATTAAGGCCATATTGGCAACAAATCCGGTCCTTGCCGCGCCCAACCTGGGCGAACTGATGTTATCAGCAACACATCAAGTTGTCAGATCGGTACTCGTCGTCGAACGAGAAACAGAATGGCACAAATTCCCTTTTCAAAAACCAGTGTACTACGTATCCATTGTCTTAACTCCATGCAAGTCCCGGTACCCACATTATCGAAAGATAGCGTACGTGGTGTTCATGGCATCCCGGAAGCTGCGACACTACTTTCAAGAGTGTTCCATAACAGTGGCCTCCGAAGTACCTCCGAAGCTGCGACGCGACGGGCAGGATTGCAAAATGGGCCATTGAGCTCTTACCATTTGACATAACCTACAAACCACGGCGAGCTATAAAGTCGCAAGTTTTGGCTGGCTTCATCGCCGAATGGGCCGAAGCCGAACTCCCTAAAGAGTACGTCGCATACTCCAATTGGATCATGCATTTCGACGGCTCCAAAATGTTGGCCGGCTTGGGGGCTGGTGTTGTCTTGACGTCCCCAACCGGAGACACAGTCCAATACGTACTTCAAATAATGTACACGGACTCCAACAACGCAGCCAAATATGAGGCCCTTCTACATGGTCTCCGGATGGCAATCTCCATGGGTATTCAACGCCTAGAGGTGCGTGGGGATTCAAACCTCACAATATCCCAAGTAAATGGAGACTTTGACGCCAAGGATCCGAAAATGGCAGCCTACCGTAACGCCGTCCTAAAAATGTCAGCTCGGTTCGAAGGACTCGAATTCCACCATGTAGCCCGGGATAATAACCAAGTAGCAGACGTGTTGGCACGCATCAGTGCAAAATGCGATGCCGTCCCTCCAAACATCTTCCTGGAGCGGCTCTTTAAGCCATCCGTATTATGGGAAGAGGAGTCCGGAAATAACAACCCGGAACCAACTGCACCGCCCAACACGGAACATTCTGACACAATCGGTGGCTCAGCAAATGAAATAACACCTTCAGCCCATGAAATAATGGCAGTAATTGCCCCGTGGAGGGAGCCATTCCTAGCCTACTTAATTAGGAAGGAACTTCCCGAAGACCAAAATGAGGCCCGCTGCATAGTTCGGCGATCTAAAGCCTACAAGGTCCATGAGGGAGAACTTTATAAGAAAAGCACAACCGGAGTCCTTCAAAGGTGTATCTCCGAAGAGGAAGGGCGAAATCTCCTGGCTGAAATTCACGCCGGACTCGGCGGGCACCACGCTGCAGCCCGGGCCCTTGTAGGCAAGGCCTTCCGTACAGGATTTTATTGGCCGACAGCCCGGGCAGATGCTCAGGACTTAGTCCAACGATGCGTCGGTTGCCAGCTCTTTGCTAATCAAAGCCACATGCCACCCACCGCCCTCAAAACTATACCCATCACTTGGTCGTTCGCGGCTTGGGGGCTTGACATGGTTGGACCCCTTAAAGGGGGAACTCACAAGCAAAAATACTTATTGGTCATGGTGGACAAATTCACCAAATGGATAGAGGCCAAGCCGGTTAAAACGGCAGAATCCGGACCTGTGATAGACTTCATATCCGGGGTAGTACACCGTTTCGGCGTCCCCCACAGCATCATCACTGATAACGGCATGAATTTCACGGCCGATGAGGTTAAACTCTGGTGCAAAAACATGGGCATCAAGCTCGACTACGCTTCAGTCTATCACCCTCAAACTAACGGTCAAGTCGAACGAGCAAATGGTCTAATCATGAGTGGCATTAAACCCAGATTAGTGCGGTCCCTCACGGAATCTAACACGCATTGGGTAGAGGAGCTCGACTCCGTACCCTGGGGGCTGCGGACCACGCCAAACCGCACTACCGGATTCACACCATTTTTTATGGTATACGGGCAGAGGCAGTTTTGCCCTACGATATAATTCATGACTCACCTCGCGTGCGCATGTATGAAGAAAGAGAAGCCGAGTTGGATCGGCAGGACAGTTTGGACGCCTTAGAGGAGGAGCACGACGTGGCAAAATCCCGTTCCGCATTCTATCAGCAGCAGGCTCGAAGATATCAAAGCAGGGAAGTACGGGCCAAAACTTACAATGTTGGCGAGCTAGTTCTACGTCTGCCGGACAAGAAAAAGGACAAACTTAAGCCCAAATGGGAAGGTCCCTTCATCGTCTACCAAGTCCTTACCGGCGGTGCATACCGTCTACGCAACGTATCTGACAACCGACTCGAGCCGAACCCATGGAACGCAGACCGTCTCCGAAGATTCTACGCCTAACGCTGGACTCAGAGTTCGTCTCCTTCCTCCGTCCACCTTTCATATTTTTTCGCTGTCTTTTGTTTCCCTCCTTTTTCCTCCCTCTTTCAGTAAAAGCCTGTGAGGGCTGATCTGTGCATTGTTCGCACACACTTGATGTGCTACTCGCGCTCGTTATACCTGGGGGCTTCTTTAACAGAAGCTTATTTATACGGGCTTCATGCCCAACACATGTGTCATACTTCCGCATGTACCTTTTACTCACCATTATATGCATCGATATGACTTAAGTTTTGGCCAAGCTGGGTTGCCTGGCTCCTGTGCTTACCCCTATGTTCCCGATTGTTCAGCTAGGAGGTAAAGGGAGCACCTCTGCGATTGTTACTGCCGGGTCAGCCGGATGTGTACCTCAGACTGGGTGAAGCCGAAGGCTAGCGTTCTTAAGGGAATATTCAGTCGGTGACTTTAAAGATGATTTATTACTTATTTATTTATCTGCCCCCAGATGCTTTTTCTACTCTTTTCGCAGTCCGGACATGCACTTTAGGGCATGCCTCCCAGGGAAAGGAACCCCTAACGGAACTATTCTCCCTGGAAGATGTTTCTTACTAACCATGTAATATAACATAGCTAGTTGGGTACTTGTCTGATAAAGCACTTATGACCCCTACGCCTGGTCTCCATGCATGCCCCGGTTTTTGTATAACCGTGAGGGTGTTCGCACACACTCCGGACTGTTGGGTCCCGAGGTTGAAGCGAAAAGGTCCGCAAAGACAAACGATCTACAATCCGGCTAGAAGGCATTTTACATGTAATTTTAAATTACATCATCGAACTGACTGATTGTACTCCTCTTCAATCCCATCTAACAGGCTATCTAGTTTACAGTCCCGTTGGGAATATTTCACGGCCAACTCTACTTGGCCATACATCAGGCTCATAGGGATCTCCTTCCCATCGGGCCCCACAGGTCCGACCTCGGCCATGTGGTTTGGATCAGCCTTCGTGTACCGCGTCTTCACCATGGCCCAGGCCTCCCTGGCGCCTTGACGGCAGGCCGATATCTTCCACAGACGGAAGCGCTGCCGTACTCCCTGAAGCTTCTCAGCAAGCCCTCCAAGACCCTCGGGTAGGGAGACGGACGGCCATAAGGCCTGAACAACGCTGCTCATCGCCTGCCGGACATGTTCGTGCAGTTCAGCAGCTCGGGAAGAAGGTCACCCGTGGAACCAGGCATTTCCTCCGCCGGACGACCCATGAGCACACCTACAGACACATTTCTATCAATCGACTTCCTCGCCGAACTCTTCTTTTCAAAAGAGTTTGCTCAAGCACTTACTGTAAATGTCGCGACGAAGCCGCCGATTCTCCTTTACGGAGTTAGACAGCTGGACCCGAACATCTTTTAGTTCTTTGCCCAGCTGGGTGTTGGCATCTTGGAGTTTGTTCCTCTCCTGCTGCACCCTCATAAGCACCTTCTCGCCGGCCTTCAGCTGGCGCAGCAGATGTTGCTTGTCCGGATCAAGTCCGGCACCCTCTGCAATATTATTGTCAGACTAAACGCACACACCGCACTTCATAAACTACTTATCTTTTCGAAATATGTATTACCATAGGGGGTCTCTGTGGCTCCCCGGCGGCAGCTAGTGCGGCCTCAAGTTGGGCCTTGCATTCTTGAAGCTCCTGGGACAGGTGGGTATTCTTCTCCGTAAGATCCTGCATAACAAATGATCCTTAAATTAGTTAGTTTAACTATTTTAAGTCTCGGGGGCTACTGGCATATATAACTATTAAAATTCCTCACCCGTATGTCTTTCACATACTGCTCCGTGGCTCTGGTTAAACCATCTTGAGCAGCACGGAGGTGCGCGTCTCCCACATTAAAGGCATTCAACGCCTCTGGGGAGAAACACGCGTCACGAAGAACTGTCCGGCGGCGCCTGTGATTCATGGCGCTCTCCACCCCAGAACTGGTGGCGGACAGCCTATCGGCATCCTCCGTTGGAGGAGCGTCTAGCTCGCGCCTTGCGCTCGCCTTCCCCTCCGGACTAGGTGTTGGAGCCTGGCTGGCGGAGGCTTGGTTGGCAACCTCTCCGGGCACAGTCCGGCGAGCGCTCTTTCCCCTGGAAGAATCATGAGCATTAATATACCTCCCAGGAGTCTTTCCCTTAAAGACAATGGTGCGCCATACCTTTGCGGCTACGTATCGATTCATGCCGCACTCCTCTTCCGCCTGCTGGGCCGCACTGACCCTGGTTGGTCAGTCGCCGCGGGCTCGGCTTCCCGCCGTAAAGGCACCTCCTGCGAAGCACCGTTGGTATACGGTGGTCAGAAATAAGCATTAAAAAAGTAATGGTGTCAGTACTTCGGTCGTACTCACCTGGGAAGCCGGAGATAAACCAGGGTAGTCAGCCGTAATGGCGACTAGAGCATTGTCTATGCTGAGTTGGTGGAACACCCCGTCAATCAGTTCCACCTTTATGTCCGGATCCTCTCCGGAGGCCGGATCAAGGGATCTTCCCGGATCCTCGGGTTGTGGAGTCGGGCTTTGTATGCCTTCCACATCCCGGCGCAGTTCCTGCGTCGAAATCATAAAGTAAGACACTTAACTTTGAAAGCACGGATCGGATATATAAACGTCTGCTTACCCAGCTCCGAGGGTTATTCATGGAGAATCCATTCAATGGACAAGTGCGGAGGAAGTCCTCCTTCTCCCCCTTGTACAAGCCGGATAGGATCTTCACCAGATCAACGGTCGATCCCGGCCCCTTGCGGCCATGACGGGTGGCGTCGTTCTCCCTGTTGAAATCCCACATGGGGTGACCCCTATATTGGAGCGGCAGCACCCCTCGCATAATGCATGTGACCATGACTCCAATCATGGTCAATCCGGAATGGGCCAGTAACCTTATCCGGCCCATCAGATATTGGACGCTCCTATCATCTTCCCGTTGAGGGCTCCGCGGGCGCCAACTCAGGCGTTTCTTCAGAGGAGCGTTGCTAAACTCCGGGAGGCCGATACGAACTGGATCCAGCAGCGGGGCGTCTTCCATATAGAACCACTCCGAAGGCCAGTCTTCGGACGCCTTCTTCGGGGTTCCGAATAGATATCCGGTCCCGGCGATGCGCCATATTTCGGCTCCGCCCACTTGATATATCGACCCCTCATGAGAACGGGGTATGAGGCAAAACAATCTCTTCCACAACGCAAAATGGGGCTCGATGCCCAAGAACAGCTCGCAAAGAGCTACAAAGCCCGCGATGTGCAAGATGGAGGCAGGTGTGAGGTGGTGAAGTTGGAGTCCATAGAACTCCAGGAGCCCCCGGAGAAACGGATGTATGGGAAATCCGAGTCCCCTTATTAGGTAGGGGACGAAGCATACCCGCTCTCCTTTGGAGGGATTGGGGACGCTCTCCGCCTGCTTCCCACCCTTGTAGGTGGCCAGTCCGGCTCGAACCGGAACCATAAAGGCTGGGGGAAGGTATCCCTCTGCTTGGAGCATCACTAACTCGCTATGCGGGACTGAACATCTCCTCCAATCTCCTGGCTGAGGACTGGGAGCGCGAGAGGAGGAGCCGCGTCGACTGTCCATGTTGGAATGGATTTTTGTCAGATGCGCTTCAATGAGTACTTGCGGAAGGAGGATGGTGTGATTCGGATCTGGGTCCTCGCCTCTCTTATAGGCAGCTTATTCGCGCAGCTAAGGGCTAAAACGTAAAAATACCCTGGCTTTTCGCATTCATACGACACGTGGAAGAGGGCCATTATTGGACGTAGAAGCCAAGGAGCGCAACATTTATGAGGAAACCGGACATTATTCGGCAAACACATGGAATATGGAGGAGAACCCGCCTTGCAAACACCAAAGACAATATACGTGCCGGACTCGTCGTCATAGAAGCCTGGTTCAGGGGCTACTGAGGGAGTCCTAGACTAGGGGGTGTCCGGATAGCCGAACTATCATCATCGGCCAGACTCCAAGACTATGAAGATACAAGATTGAAGACTTCGTCCCGTGTCCGGATGGGACTTTCCTTGGCGTGGAAGGCAAGCTTGGCGATACGGATATGTAGATCTCCCACCATTGTAACCGACTCTGTGTAACCCTAGCCCTCTCCGTTGTCTATATAAACCGGATGGTTTTAGTCCGTAGGACGAACAACAATCATACCATAGGCTAGCTTCTAGGGTTTAGCCTCCTTGATCTCGTGGTAGATCTACTCTTGTAATACCCACATCATCAATATCAATCAAGCAGGACGTAGGGTTTTACCTCCATCAAGAGGGCCCGAACCTGGGTAAAACATCGTGTCCCTTGTCTCCTGTTACCATCCGCCTAGACGCACAGTTCGGGACCCCCTACCCGAGATCCGCCGGTTTTGACATCGACAGCGCCCAAGCACCCAAGAGGAACAAGTTCAAGGGTACGAAGCACCCAAGAGTAATAAGCTTCTCAACTGGAAACTTCCACGTATCACCATGGAGAACTCAAACCGATGCACAAATGCAATGGCAAGGGCACACGGAGTGCCCAAGTCCTTCTCTCTAAAATCCCACCAAAGCAACTAATGCTAGGGAGGAAAGTGAGAGGACGAACAAGAAGGAGAACACAAAGAACTCCAAGATCTAGATCCAAGGGGTTCCCCTCACATAGAGGAGAAAGTGATTGGTGGAAGTGTGGATCTAGATCTCATCTCTCTTTTCCCTCAAAAACTACTAAGAATCCATGGAGGGATTGAGAGTTAGCAAGCTCAAAGAAGGTCAACAATGGGGGCAAAAACGAGCTCAAGAGATAGAGAACCATTGGGGAAGAAGATCCCCTTAAATAGGTCCCCACGAATCTGCCCGTTATGTGTAGAATAACATAGGAGCGGTACAACCGCTATGAGCACCGGTACAACCGGTAACAGGCAATAAGCGGTACAACCGGCCCACAACCGCCCAACAACCGCACCACAACAGAAACTAGTCCGGTGGTAGAGCGGTACATGGCCGGTACAACCTCTGGACCAATTCTGGAGTGGTACAACCTCTCCAAACACCAGTTGTACCGGTCAACCGGTACAACCTCTCTATGGGGCGGTACAACCTCTTTATGTAAAACAGGCAATATCAAAATAGCCACAACTTTTGCATAGGAGCTCCGAATTCGACGAAATCAAGTTTGTTGAAAAGCTAAGGACAAGAGCAAACACAATATTGATAGAAATATCAAGAAATAGAAATTGAGAAAATACCGAAAATAAAATGGTGAGAACCCTTTCTCAATTAAGACCGGTAAAACCTCCAACACCGAAATCACAAAAGAAGATGCATATGAAATCGGTTTTCAATGAACTCGAGCTCGTCATCAAGATGACCATAAGCTCTAAGACTCACAAAGAGAATCAAACAAGAACCAAGAAAGATGATGCAAGGATGCAATGGTTTGAGCTCTGTAGGAATGATACGACCAAGCTACTCATCGAGATCCCCCTTGATATACGGTAATCGATCCTATAACCCGGTCTCCCAACTAACACCATGAGACCGGTAAAAGAGAAAACCTATCAAGGGAAAACCTTTGCCTTGCACATGGTCCACTTGAGCTAGATGATGACAATCTTGACTCCCTCAAGTTGGACCACCTTTCTTGATTGCATTGGCTTGATGAAGACTAGATGATTGCTCCCCCATACTACACTATGAGTGAGCCACTCTTCGGCACATCTTCACACGTCCATTGACACCACAATGGATGGAAAGCTTCAAGCACTTGATCTCTTCGTGATGCTCCACTTGAACTTGCACACGACAATCTTGATGACGATCACCACTTGATGTCATCCTCTCCATGGGTTGAGTGATATCTTCCTCTTGACGCAAGCCCACGAACACGTACCTAACCCCACATAGAACTCTCACATAGACCATGGGTAAGTACACAAAGTGCAATGGACAATGCTTACCATATCATGGGATCACTTGATCCCTCTCGGTACATCTGCTATGCTTTGTGAGTTGATCAACTTGATCCACTCTTGACTTAGTCTTGATCAACCTTGAATATTTCCAACTCTCTTCATTTGGATGATGTCTTGAAGGTAGACATGAATGATCACACAATCTTCTTCTTCAAGACATGCTTGCAATAAGCTCAACACTCACATGACCGATCTTTGGATAATTCCTTAATAGCAACGTGGTAATCACAAACTCTCCTTGAAACCAATAAATGGACTCCAAGAAAAGCCTATGGACAAACCCTTCAAATATAACTCAAGGCAACCATTAGTCCATAGAGATTGTCATCAATTGCCAAAACCAAACATGGGGGCACCGCATGTTCTTTCACTTAGTATCTGCAGCAAAGTATTTAGTAGCAAAAGTGGTATGATAATAATAGTAGCGGTAGCAAAAGTAAAGATAAATATTTTTGGGTTTTTGTAGTAGTTGTAACAGTAATAACGAAGAAGTAAATAAGCGAAGAATAATATATGAAAAGCTCATAGGCAATGGATCAGTGATGAATAATTATGCCGGATGCGATTCCTCATGCAATAGTTATAACATAGGGTGACATAGAACTAGCTCCAATTCATCAATGTAATGTAGGCATGTATTCCGTAAATAGTCATACGTGCTTATGGGAAAGAACTTGTATGACATCTTTTGTCCTACCCTCCCGTGTTCAGCGGGGTCCTAGCGGAAACTAAGGGATATTCAGGCCTCCTTTTAATAGAGAATCGGAACAAAGCATTAGCACATAGTGAATACAAGAACTCCTCAAACTACGGTCATCACCGAGAAGTATCCCGATTATTGTCACTTCGGGGTTGTCAGATCATAACACATAATAGGTGACTATAGACTTGCAAGATAGGATCAAGAACACACATATATTCATGGAAACAAAATAGGTTCAGATCTGAAATCATGGCACTCGGGCCCTAGTGACAAGCATTAAGCATAGCAAAGTCATAGCAACATCAATCTCAGAACATAGTGGATACTAGGGATCAAACTCTAACAAAACTAACTTGATTACATGGTAAATCTCATCCAACCCATCACCGTCCAGCAAGCCTACGATGGAATTACTCACAGACGGCGGTGAGCATCATGAAATTGGTGATGGAGGATGGTTGATGATGATGATGGCGACGAATCCCCCTCTTCGGAGCCCCGAACGGACTCCAGATCAGCCCTCCCAAGAGAGATTAGGGCTTGGCGGAGGCTCCGTGTCGTGAAACACGATGAAACTTTCTCTCTGATTTTTTTCTCCCTGAGACGGTATATATGGAGTTGGAGTTGAGGTCGGGAGGTGTCCAGGGGGCACACGAGATAGGAGGGCGCGCCCTAGGGGGGGGCGCCCCCTATCTCGTGGACAACCCGTGGACCCCATGGCCTTGATTCTTTCGCCAAAAATTCTTATTAATTCTGAAAAGTGCCTCCGTGGATTTCCAGGACATTCCGAGAACTTTTCCTTTCTACACATAAAGCAACATCATGGCAGTTCTGCTGAAAACAGCGTCAGTCCGGGTTAGTTTCATTCAAATCATGCAAGTTAGAGTCCAAAACAAGGGCGAAAGTGTTTGGAAAAGTAGATACGTTGGAGACGTATCAATGGTCATCCATATCCTCTTGTGGTAAGAAACAAAAAAGGTATAAAGGCCTACTTTTTCAATTTGGATTCCCAAGAAATAAATATGGCTCTACCTGAATAAATTGACACCGGAGATCCATAAAAAGAGGAAGATTCATTCAAGTTCATAAGCTAATTGCGGCAGTTCTTGCTGTTGCACACCAGGGCAAAAAAGAACCTGCCGAGACTGCCCAAATATCAAGCTCAAAACACCTTATTCTTTAGTCTATAGGCCATAGCTGTAAATTCCAAATACTAAAGGCTATTTGATAAAACTGTAGGGAGCAACCGTTACATACAACTGCAAATAGATTTCCAATGAACATGACCTCAAGAATCAAGCCATAAAATTGATTTGATGGGTTAGAAAATAGAAAATGAAATTTCAGAATTCGGATTACCCTCTTATTGACTGATGACGAATTGACCTAGAACAATGTTCATGTCCACAGGGCTGCTGCGCCTGTCTCTTGTAGTAGCTCCACTCGGCGACCTCACCAATGGTCGTAATTTGACTGACATCAGTATGCCTCATCCACTTCATTAACCATTTTTATCTCTATTAGCCTAAATTGAACTCATTAGAAGTCATCATGATCACTTCATCTTACTATCATACTATGTAAGCCAATCAGGCATCCCAAGCTGAGCAACAACAACGAATTTTAGGCCTTATTTAGCAGCAATAATATGCAAAATTAGCATTGTTCAGCTAGAGCACTACATAAAAGCATGTGAACAGATCTCAGTACTCCAAAATTATTATTAACAGGTCTGTAACATGGATGTTTGTACAGAACCTATCTGCAGTCTGCAAATTATCATCTTCTAGATATTTGTCCAAACACAAAATTAGCAAAAGTTAAGATATAATCCTTTTTGCAGGTAAGAATTGTAGGCAGCACAAACTAATACACATGGAAACTTTGAATCTTCACTAAACTATTTAGGTTTAGCCACCCTGGGTCGCCTAATGGTTGCATGTTTGAACATGACGCTGCTCCCTGGGAGGCTTCTATAATCCAATCAGAGTAGAGAAGAAGTTCTACTAATATATTTAAGAGTTATCTTACCTCTAGAGGTCATGGATCTAGAGCCAAGAAGCAGTGGAGTACACATCTAGATCCATGAAAAGGCGACCGTGTGGCCGGCTAGACTGTGCAACAGGGGTACAAAAAGCGGCCTCGCATGATTGGGGTGCAACGGAGAGCTAGCCGCTGCCGTAGAGGCCAGCGTGAGATCGAGAAAGAGGATGGCCACCGAAGATAGCAGGACCGTGGTCTACTGGAGGGAGGACATGGTGATTGAGGTCATGAGGGACAACCTATGCGTGGAAAGCGTGGAGCGGTGTTTTTAAGGGAAAAAGCGTGGAGCGGTATTGGACTCGTGGATTGGTTGGAAACTTAGGCAAAAACCATCTTACACGTTGATTACTGATCGGATGGTAATTTTCTATGTTTTACTGAGGATTATCGTGGTGCTTTGTTTGGTGCTTCCAATTAGTAAATATAAGAAACTGTTTTATGTGATCTTGGAGCCGGTGTTAGTGTTATGCCTCTCTCTTTATATCGTAGACTTGAATTGAATAAGTTGACACCTACTGAAATATCTTCGCAAATGGCTGACAAATCAACTGCTATACCTGTCGGTATTTGTGAGGATGTGCCTGTTGTAGTTGTCAATGTCACTATCTTAACGGACTTTGTTATTCTTGATATTCCCGAGGACGATAGTATGTCGATTATCCTTGGTAGACCTTTTTTGAATACTGCAGGGGCTGTTATAGATTGCAACAAAGGCAATGTCACTTTTCATGTTAATGGTAATGAGCATACGGTACACTTTCCGAGGAAACAACCTCAAGTTCATAGCATCAATTCTATTGGAAAAATTCCAACTATTACTATTGGAGGTTTCAAATTTCCTCTTCCTACTGTCAAGAAGAAATATGATATTCTTATTATTGGGGATGTTCATATCCCCGTTGAGCTAACCTAGTGTTATTCGAAATTTCTCCGGTTCCATGTTATTCGGAATGAGTTTGTTAACAAGACTTGATCAACCTTGTTAGTGGATTCCTTTTGATGATCATGAGATGGATGAAATTAGAAGGCACAACCTTCTATACCCTCTTTTTACTATCTGTTATTTAGAATAAATAAAGCAAAAATAGTATTATCTGCCTTTTTCTGAATTATCCATGCAATAAAAAATATCCCAAAAATAAAAGTTCTCCAAATGCCCTGCCAATTTAGTATGATTTTTTCTGGAATATTTGAGGATTTTAGGCACTAAGAACACAGCAGGGGGGCAAGCACCTGGCCACGAGGGTCCAGGGCGCACCCACTCTCCCTGGGGGCGCCCCCTGTCTCATGGGCCCACGGTGGCCCCCCTCCACTTATTCCTACACCCACACACTCCATCTTCCTGCCAAAAAACACCATCCAGTTCAAGCACGAGTTCTAGCTCATTTTGCTGCAATTTTTGATCTCCTTGCTCAAAGCTCCATTCACAAAACTGCTTTGGGAGATTGCTGCTTGGTATGTGACTCCTCCAATGGTCCAATTAGTTTTTGTTCTAGTGCTTTATTCATTGCAAATTTTTTCTGCATAGGTGACCCTATTCTTGAGCTTGCATGTCAAATTTATGAGGTCCCAAGTAATTCTAATGCATGATATAGGCTCTAAGCACTTGTAGGAGTAGTTGCTACCAATCATGTTTAGTTTGATTCACTTTTATTTTGAAGTTACTAAAAATTTCAGAAATTTTCAGAAAATGATGAAGAGATTATTGAGGGGCTCTTCTAGCCAGATCTCCAAAGATAAACAAGCTAAGGAGAAAGAAAAAACCAAGTATAATCTTCCGCGCGTAGCGGAAGTAAGGCTGTGTGAGTGGCCTTGTGATAATTTCTTGAGAGCAGCCGGGATTTATGAAGACTTTTATTCTTTGGCTGAAAATGCGGGCCTCACCGACTTCCTCCATGACCGGATCGAACAGTATCTCTTACTTACCAATACTTCCATGCAAAACTTTTACTATTATCCTAAGAATTCACCTCCTTCAGTATCTTTTCATTTATATGATGAGGCTAAGGAAATGTCATTACGTAATTTTTGCGCGGTTTGTAGAATACCCTTTGAGGGAAGCTTCGATGAACCACATCATAAAGATGTGGAAGGTTTTAGTGACACTATTACTGTAGGGGAATCGAAGAAGGGTTCCGATGCGAGAATCACTAGCATACATTTTCCTGTTTTACACTACTTTGCCATATTTGCTAGTTGATGCTTAATTGGTCGTGGAAATGGTGGAACCTACAGTGTTCCTTATATTATTATTCTACTCCATGCCTTATTCGGTGATAATACTTTTAGTATGGGTGCCGTTATTGCTAAACGGTTAAGCCTAAATTGTACGAAGGGCCCCATTTTTGGAGGTATCTATGCTGCACGCCTTGCTAGACATTTTGAGATACCCATTAGGCATTATGAGAAAGAGGAGACGCTGCTGCCCTCTACCTTTTTAGATTACAGAAGCATGGTAGCGCATGAATTTATTGTTCACAATGATGATTAGATGCTTCTGTATAACCTGAGATTTAATAAGAAACACAATGAGATTATTACCCTGCTTGCGCCTTCTTTGTTTAATATAACTGCAGGCCATTACCTCATTCTTTCGTCGGCCGTGTATGCTCACCGAGGCCAGACATCAGCTCCAAAGCCTGAGCCGGAACCGCCACTAGACCCTTATCGTCCATCATCTTATCAGTGGGATCCGGAGAAGATCGCCAGTCAGTGGCAATACGATGACACTCCTCAGTACACCGGGGAGAGTAGCCGCGACCCATGGGCATAGACCAACTTAGGCCAAAAGCCTAAGCTTGGGGGAGTACGTATTTCTCACCAACTTTACATTCATGTTCACACACTTATTCTAGTTGTCGGTGCTCATACTCTTTCATTGTATTGTCCATGCTAGTTTAAATTTCTTTTTCTAGCTTTCTTCTTATGTGTTTGATAAACCTTAAGAAAACAAAAAAGTAGTTAGTTTAATTTCCATGCTTGTAGTAATAATTAAAATGAAAACCCAAAAAGATTTCTCGTTCTTCTTTTACTTGTTGGGAGCTTTCCCGTGTGAATAGTTTTATTTCCTTTCTTTCTTTTGGGGGTCGAGAGGAGAAGACCATAATGGAAATGTTTAGTGGCTCAAATATGCATGGTTGTTGATTTAACCAAGAGCCCATATTATTTTGTCTTCTCCCTTGAATTGAATGCTTGCATATTCCAGCTTAGTCCAATGCACGTGTACTATTATTATTATACACACCGTTCGGTCATGCAAGTGAAAGGCAATAATGACGATATATGATGGGCTGATTGAGATGAGAGAAGCTGGTATGAACTCGACCTCTCTTGTTTTTGTAAATATGATGAGTTCATCATTCCTGATTCAGCCTATTATGAATAAACATGTTTGTAATGACAATTAGAGATTATAGTTGCTTATGCCATGCTTAATTAGCTAGGAGCTTATAATGGTTTACCTTGCGTGCCAACATGCTATTAAAATGGTTGTGATATGGTATGATAGGGTGGTATCCTCCTTTGAATGAATTGAGTGACTCGATTTGGCACATGTTCATGCATGTAGCTGAAAACAAATCAACATAGCCTTCACGATATTTATGTTCATGGTGGATTATATCCTACTCATGCTTGCACTCAGTGTTGATTAATTTTAATGCATGTTCATGACTGTTGTCGCTCTCTCAGTTGGTCGCTACCCAGTCTTTTGCTAGCCTTTACCTGTACTAAGTGGGAATACTACTTGTGCATCCAAACTCCATAAACCCCAAAGTTATTCCATATGAGTCCACCATACCTTCCTATATGCGGTATTTACCTGCCGTTCCAAGTAAATTTGTATGTGCCAAACTCTAAACCTTCAAATGAAATTCTGTTTTGTATGCTCGAGCAGCTCATGTATCAACTAGGGTTGTCTGTATCTTCCATGCTAGGTGGGTTATTCTCAAGAGGAGTGGACTCCGCTCCTCATTCACGAGAAAATGGCTGGTAACTGGGATGCCCAGTCCCATGACGAA
Organism: Triticum aestivum; assembly: GCF_018294505.1. Taxonomy (NCBI): domain Eukaryota; kingdom Viridiplantae; phylum Streptophyta; class Magnoliopsida; order Poales; family Poaceae; genus Triticum; species Triticum aestivum. The sequence continues at coordinate 550,928,169 of NC_057810.1, read as the reverse complement.
AAGATCAAATCAAATCAAAATAATTGCAAACAAAACTCCCCCGAGACTCTTGTTAGTTGGAGGCACCCGTTGTTTCGAACAAGCCATGGATTGTTGTTTGTTGGTGGAGGGGGAGTATAAACTTTACCATTCTGTTTGGGAACCGCCTATAATGTGTGTAGCATGGAAGATATTGCCATCTCTTGGTTGTTATGTTGACAGTGAAAGTATACCGCTCAAAATGTTATTTATCTCTATTTCAAAATCGAGCTCTGGCACATCTACAAATCCCTGCTTCCCTCTGCGAAGGACCTATCTATTTACTTTTATGTTGAGTCATCACTCTCTTATTAAAAAGCACCCGCTGGAGAGCACCGCTGTCATTTGCAAGCATTACTATTAGTCTATATTGGGCATGACTTGACTGGACCTATTTTACCATGAATTACAAGGTTCAGTCAGTCCTTGATCTTTGAAGGTGCTCTGCATTTATGTTTTGTGGTCTCAGAAAAGGCTAGTGAGATACCATCTTATCATATCATATTATGATTGTTTTGAGAAAGTGTTGTCATCCAAGAATTATTATTATTGCTCGCTCGTTGATTATGCCATTGATATGAGTAAACATGAGACCTAAGTGTTATTGTAAATATGGTTAGTTCATAATCTTTGCTGAAAACTTGAATGCCGGCTTTACATATTTACAACAACAAGATCAAACAGAGTTTGTAAAAGTTTTTCTTTATCACTTTCAGTTTATCAACTGAATTTCTTGAGGACAAGCAAAGGTTTAAGCTTGGGGGAGTTGATACGTCTCCAACGTATCTACTTTTCCAAACACTTTTGCCCTTGTTTTGGACTCTAACTTGCATGATTTGAATGGAACTAACCCGGACTGACGCTATTTTCAGCAGAATTGCCATGGTGTTATCTTTGTGCAGAAACAAAAGTTCTCAGAATGACCTGGAAATCCATGGAGATTATTTTTTGAAAATAAGAAAAATACTAGCGAAAGAATCAAGGCCAGGGGGCCCACACCCTGTCCACGAGGGTGGGGGGTGCGCCCCCTCCCCCTGGGCGCGCCCCTATGTCTCGTGGGCCCCCTGATGCTCCACCGACCTCAACTCCAACTCTATATATTCCGTTTCACGGAGAAAAAATCAAAGAGAAAGTTTCATCGCATTTTACGATACGGAGCCGCCGCCAAGCCCTAATCTCTCTCAGGAGGGCTGATCTGGAGTCCGTTCAGGGATCCGGAGAGGGGGATTCGTCCCCGTCATCATCATCAACCATCCTCCATCACCAATTTCATGATGCTCACCGCCGTGCGTGAGTAATTCTATCGTAGGCTTGCTGGACGGCGATGGGTTGGATGAGATTTGCCTTGTAATTGAGTTAGTTTTGTCACGGTTTGATCCCTAGTATCCACTATGTTCTGAGATTGATGTTGCTATGACTTTGCTATGCATAATGCTTGTCACTAGGGCCCGAGTGCCATGATTTCAGATCTGAACCTATTATGTTTTCATGAATATATGTGAGTTCTTGATCCTATCTTGCAAGTCTATAGTCACTTATTATGTGTTATGATCCGACAACCCCGAAGTGACAATAATCGGGATACTTCTCGGTGATGACCGTAGTTTGAGGAGTTCATGTATTCACTAAGTGCTAATGCTTTGGTCCGGTTCTCTATTTAAAGGAGGCCTTAATATCCCTTAGTTTCCATTAGGACCCCGCTGCCACGGGAGGGTAGGACAAAAGATGGCATGCAAGTTCTTTTCCATAAGCACGTATGACTATATTCGGAATACATGCTTACATTACATTGATGAACTGGAGCTAGTTCTGTGTCACCCTAGGTTATAACTATTGCATGAGGAATCACATCCGACATAATTATCCATCACTGATCCAATGCCTACGAGCTTTTCACATATTGTTCTGCGCTTATTTACTTTTCCGTTGCTACTGTTACAATCACTACAAAACTGCTATCGTTACTTTTGCCACTGTTACCATTACTTCCATACTACTTTGCTACTAAATACTTTGCTGTGGATACTAAGTTATCCAGGTGTGGTTGAATTGACAACTCAACTGCTAATACTTGGGAATATTCTTTGGCTCCCCTTGTGTCGAATCTATAAATTTGGGTTGAATACTCTACCCTTGAAAGCTGTTGCGATCCCCTACACTTGTGGGTTATCAATTTGCAACCACGGGATGCTGACAATATATTCAAAGAACATTGCAACAGTAGCGAGTCTTCACAACAACATATGGTAGCCAGTGTGTTTTAGTACATGTGAAATGTAAGGCGTGTGGGTTGCTTTCTTGGCTTGTGCCCTCAACCTGTAATCCTACAGAATGACAAATAGTTCAGTTGTCTGCTTTGCTGTATTGCTTGATTCGAATGCTTGTTTGTTACTTGTTAGGCTATACCTGAGTTGGCCAATATGTCAGCAGTGCCTGTTGTACTATCGTAAAGAAATGCATGCTTAGTTCATTTGAGTCCTTAACTTTTCCTCTGAACTTCATCACAAGACTGTCTTCGTAGTTTATATCACTAAAAAAAGACACATCCGTGATATTTTGGGCCGAACGAATTTTTTTCCTGTCATACATATGACACTTCTATGATGATAATTGTGACAAAACCTGGTATCATCATAGATGTGGTGGGCTCCTACTTCTATGACAAAAAAACATGACAGAAAATGGGATTTTCGCCCTGGGCGGGCCGGAGACGCAGCTGCATGACATTCTTTGGGATGTCCATGACGGAAAAAACCGTGGTAGAAGCGAGGGGAGGAAAATTTCGGGGAGTTGCTGGTTACGGTGGGAGAGCGATGCGCGTTTCTCTCGTACAGGTACGCGCGTGTGTGCGAGGCGTTGGCTCTAACTGAACCCGAGCGAGGCGTTGGGCTCTAACTGAACCCGAGCGATTGCACTGCAGGCTACGCGTTACCGAACTGAGCGATCGATTGATGGCTGTTAACTGAACCCGATGGAGCGATTCCTTCGCTACTGCTGCTAACTGAAGCTGATCGATTGGATGAACAGTGAGTGTTGCGGGGGGGGGGGTTGGATGAACAGTGAGCGATGGCGTTGCCTCTAGATGAACAGGAACCCGTGGTGTGGAGGGATGGATGAACAGTAGACGATGGAGGGGTGGCCGTGGAGAGGTGCTTGAACAAGACCCCATGGTGTGGAGGGCTGGATGAACAGTAGACGGTGGAGGGCTGGATGAACAGTAGACGGTGGAGGGGTGGTTGAACAGTAGCCGGTGGAGTAGGTGCGGTGGAGGCTGGATGAACAGGAGCCCGTGGAAGCTGGAGGAGGTCGACGGTAGCCCGTGGAGGCTGGAGGAGGTCGACGGTGGAGATGAACAGTATCCCGTGGAGTCCCGTTTGGCGGTACACCACACCCCTCCCCCCCGTTTCGACCGTTGCGCTCCAACACAAGTCCGTTTCGTCCGTTTTGCGGTATGCCACACCCCTCCCGATCAACAGGACCCCCGTTTCGACCGTAGGAGGTCCGTTTCGTCCGTTTTGCGGTACGCCACACCCCTCCCGATCAACAAGACCCCCGTTTCGACCATAGGAGGTCCATTTCCTCCGTTTTGCGGTACGCCACACCCCTCCCGATCAACAGGACCCCGTTCCGAACGTAGGAGGTCCGTTTCCTCCGTTGTGCGGTACGCCGGGCCTCGTTTCCATCGCATGTTCCATCCAAGCCCTCCCGATGAACATGACCACGCATTCCGTTCAGACCCAGCCGGTTGGCTCCCACGCGTTCCGTTGCCTCCCGATGAACACGATGCATTCCGTTGCCTCCCCATGAACACGACGCATTCCATTGCCTCCCCATGAACACGACGACGACGTTGTTTCTCCGTTTCGACCCAGCCATGTACGTATGCGCGAGTAGGCATTCGAGACCTTGCCCGTATGTACGCACGTGGCCGCATTTTCTTCCTTGAACCCTCGCCGCTGTACTTACGTGTACATGCGCGCCTCTACTACGACCAGTATGTACGTACACGTTCGCGACCAGAATGACAACGCTATGTACGCTTCGACCAGGTGGGTCCCGACTGTCAGGCACTTCCTTGCCTGTGAAGATGTAGCTGGTGGGTCCCAGCAGTCAGGGGGGTGAATCGTTTTGTTTTTTTTGCCCGGACGCACTTCCTTGCATGCGAAGATGTAGCTGGTGGGTCCCAGCAGTCAGGGGGGCGAATCGTTTTTTTTGCCCGGACGCACTTCCTTGCGTGCGAAGATGTAGCTGGTGGGTCCCAGCAGTCAAGGGGAAACGTTTTTTTCGCGAAATACGGTGGCCCGTCCTGTGGGTCCCCGCTGTCAGGTGGAGGAATACTTATTTTGCGCGTAATAAGGAGGCACTTCCTTGCGGCCACCATGGACCCAGCTGTCAGCCTCTCCACGCACAGTACTCTTCCGATGGAAGTCAGTCGTTGACCACATTGACCATGCCGCGCCGAGAGCACCACGGCAATGGACGACGGTGAGGGCTAGGAAGAGGATGACTCGGAGCCGGGGAAGACGCAACAGTGGATGCCCACGCGAAGAGGAGTACGAGGGTGAGGCTGCCGTCGCTGCAGAATAACAGGGGGTGTGGGTGAGTAGAGGGATGGCCTGGCCAGTGGTGGGAGTAGTACGGGGCGGTGAGGCCTCCGCGGCATCACAGTCTGCCACGGGAGGCAGGAGCACGCAGCATGACCGGCGCTGCTTTGGGTGGCTGGAGCACGAAGACCAGAGGTTCAAGAAGCACTACGGCCCTTGGATGGACATTGTACGGTCACTGGAGCTAGAGTCGTTCATATCGACTAAGTTGACAAAGCCCTCCATCCTCGTAAACTTAGTAGGCCCACAAGTCAGCCTCCCACCAAGGTGAGTCCCAGCTAGCAGGGGGAGTATTCATTTTTGTGTGCGTAATAAGGAGGCATTTCCGGTGGGTCCGAGCTAACAGCTGGGGGAACGTTTTTTTCGCGAAATACAGAGACCCTTCCGGTAGGTCCCAGCTATCAGGTGGAGGAATCATTATTTTGTGTGTAATAAGGAGGCATTTTCCTGTGTGGGCCCCTACTGTCAGCCTCTTCCGATGGCTGTTGTTTGTTGACCATGCTGACCTCACCGCGCCGAGAGCACAAACGCGGTGGACGAGGGAGGGGCCCAGGAAGAGAACCACCCGGAGCCGGTGAAGCCACCGCAGAGGATGCCCATGCTGAGGGGAGAACGAGCGCTGACTGGTCGGCTGCGGGGTGAGGCTGACGTCGCCAGAAAATAACAGGATGTGTAGGTGGTTAGAGGGATGGCCTTGCGGCAGCACAACCAGCCACGGGAGGAGGGAGCAGACAGTCCCGCCGGCGCTGGTTTGGGCGACTGGAGCAGGAAGATCAGAGATTGAAGAAGCACGGCGGCCGTTGGATGGACATCCAACAGTCACTTTTGTGTGTTGACTAAGTTGACAAAGCCTTGCGTACGCGTCAAAATTTTTTTAGGACAGCGTCATCGTCAACCTAGTAGGCCCAGAAGTCAGCCTCCAAATCCGTGGAAACAACATACATCCCATTAGCCATTATTTTCAATAATTTACAGCCCATTTGCTAAATCTTAAGGATATTTGAAGCCCATATTCTTTTTATTAGCATTACAGACCATATATTCTGGGCACTGCTAAAAAATTCAACGAAATTTTGCATATTTCGGTGGGGTCCGAACTCTTTTAATCATGAAATTTCGAGTCACGTGAAAAATAGTTTTCAAAAAATTATATCAAAATAAAATTCAAAAAACAATTCTCTGCAAAAAAAATAATGAAATTTAGAATCTTAACTAGCAAGATGCCCGTTCGTTGCACGGAACATGAAGATGCATTTGTATGAGTAGTTTATCTTGTGGGTGAAAAGATGATATTTTAATGTAATTGCCAGTTGGCTTTGGTTTTTATAAGAGTAGAGACTGGAGAAATCCTGAAAAAATGATATTTTAATACAATTGCAGGTTGGCTTTGGTTTAAAAATTTACAGCCCATTTCTTACAACTTATAGCCTGTTTTCTGGGGAAGCCCATTTCTTATCCCTCCTCGTCTTGAAAGATTTGCAGCCCGACAGGGCTGAGAAAAGCAAGTAGGCCTCGGTTTTGGTATTCTCCAAAAAAAACTGGGCTAGCCAATTTCAGAAAGAAAAAAATATCAACTGGGCTCGTCATGTGCTTAATAAAAGCGTAAGCGTGGGCTAGACGGGCCACAGCCCCCGCACAGCGCGCAGTTGAGCTCCGTCTCTGAAACTGAAAAACAACTGGGCGAGTTGCTGGGTCCCTCGTGTTATCCGCTTGTTGTGTAATTTTCTCGTTTATTGACTACATTGACAATGGCGTGGAACCTAGTTGTCAAACAATTAGGAGGAAGTATTGTTTTGGCTTGTAATAACGAGGCACCTGCTTCCGAAATGCAATGACCCTGGTGGGTACCTCCTGTCAGCCTCTCCAGGTACAGTCATCTCCTGATTCCTCTTGGTTGTTGACCATGTTGACAACACCACATGGCGGCGAGCACAGCGAGCTAACCAAGGCGGAGAACGATGGCAAAGCCTCGGACGGGAACGAACGGTAGCCATGGAAGACGCGGCAGTGTAGTGGCAGGTGGAGGGGAGTACGAGGGCAACAACATGCAAGTCAAGCATACAAATGGTACAAAAAGCCCAAGGATTAATTGTTCATCAAACTTTTAGACAAAACCCAGATTGAACATGACAGTAACATCTAACCCAACCATTCTTTTTTGCAGTCACAAACAAATGGATCGGTCTGATCCATAAAATCAACATCCTATGCAAAAAATAATAATTTTAGGATGTCTACAACTTGTTGTAAATAGAAGCCGAGCACGTTTAGAAGCCCATTTGTCCACCTGAAACTTCTTTTTTTGCTGTTCAACATGTTCGTCCGTGAGAAATCTCTTGCTGTAAAAACTAAGCCTCATGGACAATAGTAACCTCGCATTCAACAGGAAGAATGTGACAAAGCTTCTGTTTGCCTGGTTGGATGCATATCGTTCGATCGTTATTGTCCTCAAACGAATGCCATGAGAACTGAGAAAATCCTTGTGCTTATTACGCCAACGATTAGTTATATGTTTTTGTCCATGTGGTTCTGCCTAAGTAGACATGAAGATTGAAAACAGTTAAGGTCTGAAAAAAGAGTATGTCGAAAGAACGACAGCTGAACAGTTAATTCTAGTACAATATATACGGGCTTTCAATGTGAAAGAAATCATCACCTCTATGTATAAATTCTCCAGAGATCGAAAGCATCGCAGCAAGCCAATAATTATGTCCAGATCAAAACTATACATTCTGATATATATGATCTTGACAGAATCAAGCAGCATTGATAGGCTATCAATGGACGAACTCTTCATTGAGCATATAACATAATATTAGTACCCAAAGTGTACTCCAAGATGATATAAAACTTACGCGCATAAATGAAAAATACAACATATGATTACAAATGTGTAGATGATAATATACGGTACCTGAAAAGGTGAGGAGCCAAACACCAACTCCTTGTGATTATTAAATGGGTCATGAATTACACCCAAGGTCTCCAGTTTGGGCGCAGAGACCACAGTTATTTCTGAAGGTGTATAACAATTATGAAGGAGCATACTTTCAAGTGAAGGGGCATCTTCGATGATGAGTTGTTGTCCTGCAAAACAAATTCCAATGCTTTTAAGGTGAGGCGACTTTATTTGGAGACAACCGATACTGATTTCTGTTCCCAAAACAATCAGCAAGCGCTCCAGGGCAGGGCAACTGGATTGGATGATGCTGTGCAGTGAGGCCTCCGACAGATAAACCACCACAAGCGAAAGTTTTTTAGTAGTGGGAGTCGAAGCATTTGTACCAGATCGTCTGGTAGATGGCACCGGGCGAAGGTGGCGGTGTGGAGAGAGGAGGAAAATCGCGATATGGACAACAGTGGTGTGGGCACGAATTCTTGGTATGTTCGTGGTATGAAACTTTCGTGGTAATGGTAGAACTCAAACTGCTGGAGTTTTCCGAATTCAGGGGTTGTCAGCTAAGCGTCCACCTTGCCGGGTATGGACAGCAGGTAGCTTGTCGGGATGCAGAGGCATTGAGCGGGGCCCTGTTGGTGAGAAGAGACGATGGCTCTAATGAGATCAAATTTAGGAAGGACATATATTTGACGACAGTCGAGATTGAGGGGCGCAGTGCGCCATAGAGGGCGCCACCGAGTTGAGAGGACTTGTGTGTGGCAGCAATCCTTGGTGGGGAGAAGCGAGATGATCTCCTCAAGGATGA